>NC_035108.1:102188415-103388754 GCF_002204515.2 Aedes aegypti | reverse complement strand
AACAATACAAATCTAGATATTTTCTCATACATACATTTTGAAAATACAATACGATATATTGTTCATGTATTGTCTTGATTAGCAATTCGTGTATTGTTGTACAATACAAAAACAATTCAACGAACTGTATTTCTATTAGAGGTGAAAAGTGTAGAATTTGTATTATGTATGGATTGTCCCCCAACTTACCGGATATTCGTGCCAAAAGTAGCAAAATAATTTTAACTTTATAGAAGTAAAGATATTTATGATGGTTGCATTCGTGTAACTAATATCAAGTGACTTCTAAAAAACTATTTATTTTTACGTTTTGAATAATTTTCACCTAATATTTCTTGCTTTCTGAACATGTTTTGTTTACTTCTTTTAGCAAAGCTTCATAGAAAAAAGCAAGAGTTGTTTTACTCGAAAATAGGAATTTGACCAAAATTGTAAGGTATAAAACCAATTAAAAACAATACAGTGTTCTGTTACAGTTGTTTTTGAATTGTACATCCAAACAAGAATAATGTTGCTTCGACATTCAATTACAATACGCTGTATTGTATCCAATACGTTATATTGTACATTAATGGTTTATTCCATTCACTGAATGATACGTTTTTATCCAGGCAGCTTTCATCTCCTGGATTAAAATTGTCTGCAGATATAAAGAAGGGTATCAATAGATACATGCACACTTAGATTTTTTCACGAGCTCGGCTGTGCTAATATCGGTTTTCCGATTTTAACCGAGACTCAGCTAACAATTTGTCCGGTTGCTTAGCAACGAAGCCCGATTTACTGATACTTGGCTTTTATTTGCTGAGATCCCAGGCAATTTGTTTGCCGACTTCTTGGCTGTGCGGATCTCGGTTAAAATTAGCCGAGATTCGGCATTCTAATTTAAGTGTGTGCATACAATTTTCTTCCATAAAAGCACTGCCGGTCAGTGGGGGATTAATTGTTTACACACAAATTAAACCAATCATGGAATAAACCTTCGTTATTTTCCTGGAAAAAAAATCTATATGAGTGTTTTTAAGTTATCTCAATGTGTTACCGGGAGAAATCGTTACAAGATTTTCTGAGAGAATTTTCGATGTAATTCCGTTGTTGGATTGTTGAACGATTTTTAGAGCAAATTTAGAAGAAATTCCTCTTAGAATATTTTAAGAAATCATTTATTAAATTTCAATACAAATTCCCAGATGATTTCTAGAGGAATCTCCATAAGAATTCTTTTTGTGTACCTTAAGAAAGCTCTGAATTAATCTCTTGAACAATTCCTGAAGATGAAAATCTGTGATCCTATGGAGTAGGCGCATCTTAATCTCTGAAGCCTCAAGAATTTACATAAAGATTTATTGCAATGCGAAAAAAGAGACTTTAGATAGATTAGATGTTTTGCGTTAAAAAAAACTTTAGAGACCTTTGTTAATTTTGTTTGCGTTATCGATGGTAGAGGAATTAGGGACATAATAGACACGGTAAGCGAATGTTCTTTTTAAGACAATAAAATGGCAATGTATTTAATTTACCTTCGGTTAGTTTTCAAGTTTGTTGTTAGTACGACGTGCTACATGCATTCATGGTAATAAAAATTATATCAAATGTCAGAAAAATGAGATGGAAAATTGGGTCGAAAACAAGGCTGGTAAAACGGTATCGGGGCACTTGCGTGAAATTTAGTGATACCAATATATTTAATGACTGTCAATTGTTCCGATATGTAAAAGGGCTCTCCACCAATCATAATAGCTAAAAAGAACCTCTCTAGATTGGTTACTTTGCTCAAAAATTAGATTCTTCAACCGCCTTGCTTATATGACAATTTTAAACTGAGAAAAATTTAAAGTCAAATTTCAAAGACAGTTGAAGCAAAACATAAACTTTTATACCGTCAAACATTCCAAATGCAATACAGATTTCATGCAGTGTATGAAGTTTTGATGAATTATGCATATTCTTAGAGAGAGAGCGGGTGTCCATTTCGCCCGTATGTTCATTATGCCCCTAATCCCCGTACTTTTCAAGAATGTATAAAATATTCGGCTTTTGGCTTGGTTCATTATAAAGCTTATAATCAAATGTTTCCAAACCAGTTCTTGGCCTCGTCTGGGTCAAGTTATAGAGGCTCTCCTGATATTCGATGATGAACAGAGCAATGTATTTTTGAATCCACAAGTACTGTTCTATAGCGTTTAATAAACGCTACCTTTATCAATATACCGTAAATTCGGGTGAAATTGATCAGTAGGGTGAAATTGATCATCGTCTCACTAGATTTTATTTCTTCCTTATGGAGCACAAATATCAATTTAACTTGCGGTGAATGAGTATTGTTTGTCGTAACTATTGTCGAATTGTGTGTTACGAAGTTTTTTGCGTTAACGAATGTTAATTACTATGAAAATACTGCAAAATTTCAAAATCATGTACGGTGCAGTATTGACAAACATCCATAAACTCCTAGTTATAAACAAGGATTCGAACATGGTATAAACCCTTAAAGTATGAGAGGATGATTAACATATATCCCCAAACCAGATTTCATCACCAAAACTCGTAACAATTTGCTCATTTGGTTGAAATAATTGAATTTCTGATAGATATCAGGGAATTCCTTAGGAAATTGCATACATTTAGGCGTTTTCCGCGTAATTCTTGAAATTTAACTGTTCAATATTTATATGAATATTGTAATGTTAAGAATTCAACAAGCATATTCGGATTCAGGGAGCTCGAATTTATTAAGAAGAGTTGTTTTGGAAACTAACAATAATCGCATTGACAAGTGATCAATTTCACCCCGAAATGAGATCCCCCGATTTTTTTTTATTTTAGAGATATTTGTTAGCACTAAAATGACATTTGTTAGAAAATTTCAGTACGTGAGCCGATGAGGCTCACCTTTGTACTTGTTTTCCTGCATTTAGTTGCTCGGCATTGTCAAAATTATAGAAAACAGACGAGAAAAACCGTGAAAAGTGATCAATTTCACCCGAAATAACGGTACTAGATGATATAGTGGCCCCTATTCATTACTAATTCAGGGGCCCTCCAAACCCGATTTCCCTTGCCCCGATATAATTATTTTGTCAAATATCCACTTTCAATGCTATGAGAAATTTTCACCATGATTTCGGGGCCCCCAATAATCCGGGGCCCGGTGCGGACCGCACCCACCGCACCCTCCTAGCTACGCTACTGGAACTATCACTGTGAGCTCGGATATTAAACAATGGACAAATAGAATAAAAGCGCGTAATTAGCCAGAACATATTTTTACATTTCATCAAAAGTAGCAAAAATCGAATTAGAATTAACCCTCTAATACCCAAATTTTTATTTTCGATTTAAGTATTATTTTTTGTTATCTAAAATCGTTCTAAACACGTTTTGCGCATTTATTTATTTTTATTCGCAAATTTTTAAATCTTGGTTTTTGATTTTTATAATTTTTATTTTTGAACATCCATAGCTTTTTTCATTTTTTTTTTAAGCCTTTTCTAGTTGTTGATTTTTGGCAATAATAAAAATTTAAATTGTTACGGTATTTTTAAAAATATTTAATTTTTAATTTTTTTTCGGAGCGTATTTTATTTTCCGTGTAACTAACGGAACAACAGGTTTGAAATGATTTTAATACCACCAGGCTCTTCGTTTGCGATAGGTTAATCGTAGAAAAATATAAAAGGTACGATTTTTTATATTACACGTTAAATGAAGCCCAGGCATTTGTAGATTATATAAGAATGCAATTTTTCAAACAATTTCTAAAAATACAAAAAAAGTTTCAAAAGTCATAAAAAACTTTTCTTATATGCGTGTTATAAGTCAAGGTATAAGCCAAAAATAAAATCATTTTGATTTCCGAGCTACGAAAAAATACACAAAATTCCAAAGTGTACCCCGTCTAAAGGCGGGGTTGGGTATTAGAGGGTTAATTCATGCACATGCACGAGATCACCGTTTATTCTAATTGAATATAACGGATTGTACTTAGGTTCTTTTTACTGTTTTTCAATAAAAACTTAAAATTAAACGCGTAGAAAACGGTGGCCCTTTTTCAATGTTTGTCCAGAAAGATCGAAGGTGCACAACAAATAACAACCTGAGAGAGACTCGCGAAGAGGAAAAATATCAAAGTCATATGCAGCCCAGATTCCCCTCTCACGAAACGTCAAATGCAGCCCACCGTTTTTATGGCTGAAAAAGTGAAAAGTATTGTGTTCAAAGTAAACTGTTATTAAAAACCTCAGTCGGCGGAGCAGTCTTTTCCAAAGTTGCAGATAAATCTAAGCAGAAGATTAATTATTTATAATGTCTGCTACGTTTACTGGCATGAAATTTCACTCAAACGGCTATTTATGATTCGATGTGATGCAAACTAAATCATTTTTTGCTGAGAGGTTCATGTGAGGATTTGAACAGCATGCGCATAATTGGTATAAACACAAAAAGGAATAAGAAAAAAACTCAGCAATCACAGAAAATGAAGACCGTCTTCGCGAGTCTCGTCTCAGATGACAACTAGCGATTTTCACCAAGCCTGCCTTGATTGTCGTTGGCAAACTGGATTTATCATGCAGTATCTGTGCCTCCCTCCCAGGTTTTACAGAATGAACATTTGTTTATTGTTACCGACTGTCCTACTCTAAGGCATTGTCAGAGCCTACCTTGATTTGATACATTAATATTATTCACTTCAGAAGGTTATATAATTTATGGATTAAGTAATTTGTCTTTGGACAAACCCTAAAGTAGCTCATAAAGTGTAGATGAATTTTGATTTGTACTTGAAATGGTTATTTTCCAAAAAAAAAAAAAACTGTCAAGTCTCCGTTTTTCCTAGAAAACATTCTGCATGATAAATAAAAAAAAAATGTATTGTGTTATTTTATTTCAGAATACTTGTTTTTGATGATTCGATTCGATCCGGAGAATTTGATTATCCGTAGTGAAAAAAAAAATACAATACTCCGGATTATCAAGTCCGATTTGTACCGTTTTGATTCATATTACGGACAGCTTCAAATTCCGGACACTCTCGTTTGTATGGGAAACATTTCACACGAAATGTTTCAATTTTCGCCGTCCAAAAGTTCTCATTTTCGAGGCTCGTTTATTAGGTTTTTTCTATAAATATCATTGCAAATTTATAATGCCCAACTACCTTAGACGTCTCTTAAGTGATTAAACGATTTCAATTGATGATTTGACTGTTCCATTAATGATTATCATGAGCTGTCCGTAATTCGAATCAAAGCGTCCGGAATATGAGGCAAAAGTGAGGGAGCGTCCGGAATAAGAATCATGAAAAGGCCACATGTTTTGATTTATTAAAAATTATTCAAGTTGCGGACACGTATTCTTTACCCACCATCCGAAAGTTAAGGGCTTCCGACGCTCGATAACGCTAAAAAATCATACAGAATGATTTATTTTGTATGGCCCAAGCTGGGTTATACTTCACTTAGGCCTTAAATGTCCGTAATATGAATCAAAACGGTATTCCATTCGTGAAAAGTGAAATCGTGTGACTTATTGATCACCCTAATAATTAGTTTCACGTAATTTTACGGTACTTTTCTCTAGTATTAATTTGGTTTGATAATCTGAAGCAAATTTCAGTTCATTAACGATAACGACAATGATTCCGTTTCAGACTGTGGTGACTCTTGCTTCCTTTGCGTTTTCCTACATGATAGCACTGTGCTTGTGCTTGGCATTGGAGTTGCCCGTTTCTGCGTTACAAAAGCTGATGTTTGGCAGTATGAAAGGTGAGCTGCAACTTAGATACCTAATCATTTGTTCCACATTCGATCTTACCGTTTGCGATTTATATTTCAGATGAATCCGACAAGAATGACGAAACGGATCCGGGCAGCAATGGGACTTTGAAAGTTGGGAATGGTACTGCAAGACAGGAGCCTCGTTCAGATGTAAATAATAGCGTATGATGAATTAGTTAAATAAATGCAACATCGATTGACTATTGTCGAAATTTTCATGATGCTATATCTGGAAAACCTGATTACCTGCTAAGATGAGTTCTTAAGCGAAGCTGTGCTTAAATTCATTAGCATATGTTTTAGTTGGTAATTTTGTCACTACATGACTAGCGTTTGAAATGGAGCGTCTAGGACATATCAAGCGTGTGCTAGAATAGAGCGCTGCATATGACGAGCCTAACCTCACTTATTTGACAGCTGCTGGTCCTGTTGTTTACGTTTTGGACTTAGTCGTTTTTTCCATCATATTATCATCTTCGCATTTCTATCACCAGCATGCTGATGGTGACGATTTTCCACGGTAGGAAGATAGAATAATACGATCCGTGGGTATCTGAAGTGGATTTGACCTCTCCTCGCAGCAAACTTTCACGAAATTAAGAATGATTCGAAAAAAGTACTAAGTCCAAACTGTAAACAACAGGACCAGTACCTGTCAAAATTGATGCATGACGTCACAGTGCAGTGGAGTATACTCCACTCCAGTAGTCCGAAAGTCCGAAACGTAAACAACAGGACCAGCAGCTGTCAAATATGTGAGGTTAGGCTCGTCATATGCAGCGCTCTATAAGGGCCTAAACATTGGCGTAGCTAGGATTTTTTTTTCTGGAGGGGGCCTAGAGGGGGCCTAGCAAATACTTGTTTTCCAGAAGTATTTTCGGTCGCAATAATCACGATTTTCACTAATTTCGTAGTTTTTATTGCGATTTTTTTCACCACTTAGACTTTAGTGATCTGAATTTCGTCTTTTCCAGATTTTGTCTTCGATTTTGCCGCCCCTTTTAAATCACCGCCGCCCATGTAATTATCCTGATGTTCATGACAGTTTTCTCCGACAGGCTTGTGTACATAACAAAACCAGCTGGTTCTCGGATGTTTACAGTCATCGTCATTGTTCTCATGACCCAGCTGATCCAGTTCTCGTGTTAAACCAGCAAGGATGAAAGGTAGATGGTGTTTGAAAATGTACCATCAGTACATTATTGGCCGCTTCTCAATTTCGTCATGAAAGTCTAATCATTCGTGAAAATTACAATACAGATTTGAATCGATTTAATTTATTTCTTATTTTTTCTCATTTCGCGGCTTTAGTTGGTGTTACATCAATTAATTTGATAAAACCACGTTAACGATGTTACGCCAATTTACTCGGTCCATGGCTGTTTCTCTCCAACTTCGAATTTGGCCCACCTTCTCCAGATCTTGTTGCACCTGATCAAGCCACCTCGCTCGCTGTGCTCCCCGCCTTCTTGTGCCAACCGGATTCGACGCGAACATCATTTTTGTTGTTGGATTGTTGTCCGGTAGTCTTGCAACATGCCCTGCCCAGCGTATCCTTCCAGCTTTCGCAACCTTCTGGATACTGGGTTCGCCGTAGAGCCTAGCGAGCTTGTGGTTCATTCTCCGCCGCCACACACCGTTCTCCTGCACTCCGCCAAAGATCGTCCTAAGCACCCTTCGTTCAAACATTCCAAGTGCTTGCAGGTCCTCTTCCAGCATGGTCCATGCTTCAAGTCCATAGAGGACCACCGGTCTTATTAGCGTTTTGTACATGGTACATTTAGTGCGGGGGTGAATCTTTCTCGACCGCAGCTTCTTCTGGAGCCCATAGTAGGCGCGACTTCCACTGCACAATGGTCGGGCTCCATATAAAGGGGCGGCCAAAACTACCAAAAACTTTTTTTGAGATTTTTATGTTTTTTATCATTTTAAAATATACCTCATGTATTATATTATTATGATCCTTAATTGAAATGGACCTAAAATTTTAATTTCTATGACTTTTATGACGGAAAACTGGCTGAAGTCTAAAAATTGAAAAATGTTACAATAAAATAAAATACAAAATTTATTATTTAGGAATACAATATTTCCCCAATGTTACGCACTATCTGAAAGCTTATGGTTCAACACTTTTATCGAGCATGAGGATGAAAAAAAAATATTTGGTTGAACTTTAAATACTATTCAATATTACACTTTAGTAATTATGATGCTTTTTAACATGAAAAACAACTCTTGTCGCGTCATGTCGCCGCCATTTCGAATGTTGCAATCAAAATGCATCCTTAGATCTTACAAAAAACTTTAAATTTTTTGCAGAAATTTGCTGATTTGCAAGTTAGAGCTATTTGAATAATTCAATATTTTCATATATTTTGAAGATATTTTTCATACAAAGTTTATTTAAAATATATATCATCACTATTCATACACATTTTGATCAAACTCGGTCAAATACAAACAAAAAATGTGCTTTCAGCCCAGTTTGATAACATTTTTAATGAAAAAAAAAACTTTTTTTCAAAAAAGTTACGTAATATGTAAATAATTCCTTCTGAAACAATAGAAACGCCAAATAACATATTAGGTTTACATATTTCATCGATTAAGGCAATAAAACTAGTTTTAGCCAAATATCATTTTTTCCGACCGTTGTGCACTGATGATGCGTCTCCGTCTTTCACGCCTATCCGCCGTTAACAAGGATCCGAGGTAGACGAACTCATCTACCACCTCAAAAGTATCCCCGTCTATCGTAACACTGCTTCCCAGGCGGGCTCTGTCGCGCTCGGTTCCGCCTATCAGCATGTACTTTGTTTTTGACCATTCACCACCAGGCCGACTTTTGTTGCTTCACGTTTCAGGCGGGAGTACAGGTCTGCCACCGTTCCAAATGTTCTGCCGACAATATCCATATCGATGGATGTTGAACAGCAGGCACAAAAGTCCACCACCCTGTCGAAGTCCCCGACGGGATTCGAACGAACTGGAATGTTCACCCGAAATCTTCACGCTATTATGCACACCGTCAATCGTTGCTCTTATTAGTCTTGTGAGCTTCCCGGGAAAGCTGTACTCGTCCATGATTTTCCATAGCTCTTCGCGGTCGATGCTATCATAAGCCGCTTTGGAATCGATGAACAAGTGATGCGTTGGTACTTGGTATTCACGGCATTTCTGGAGGATTTGCCGTACAGTGAAGTTTTGGGCCGTTGTCGAGCGGCCGTTCATGAAACCAGCTTGATAACTTCCCACAAACTCATTTGTTATTGGTGATAGACGATGGAAGATAATCTGGGATAGCACTTTGTAGGCGGCATTCAGGATAGTGATCGCACGATAGTTTCACATTCCAGTTTGTCGCCCTTCTTGTAGATGGGGCATATGACCCCTTGCTTCCACTCCTCCGGTAGTTGTTCCGTTTCCCAGATTCTGACAATCAGCCGGTGCAGACAGGCTGCCAACCTTTCCGGGCGCATTTTGATGAGTTCAGCTCCAATATAATCCTTACCAGCGGCCTTGTTATTCATGAGCTGGTTGATGGCATCCTTAACTTCCCTCAATGTGGGGGCAGGTTGGTTTCCTTCATCCGCCGTATCGACGAAGCCACTTCCTCCGCTGTCGTGACCCTCGGCGCCTGTGTTCTCCGTGCCATTCAGGTGTTCATCGTAGTGCTGCTTCCACCTTTCAATCACTTCACGTCCGTCCGTCAAGATGCTTCCGTCCTTATCCCTACACATTTCGGCTCACGGCACGAAGCCTTTTCGGGATGCGTTAAGCTTCTCGTAGAACTTTCGCGTTTCTTGTGAACGATGCAGCTGTTCCATTTCTTCACATTCCGCTTCTTCCAGGCGGCGCTTTTTGTCCCGGAATAGGCGAGTTTGCTGCTTTCGTTTTCTTTTATATCGCTCCACGTTTTGTCGCGTTCGTTGCAGCAGCATTGCAGCCCGCGCTGCATCCTTTTCCTCCTAAACCTGCCTGCATTCTTCGTCGAACCAATCGTCATATGTCCTCCTTTCCACGTACCCGACGATGCTCTCGGCTGCGTTGTTGATGGCTGCTTTTATGTTGCTCCAGCAGTCCTCAAGAGGGGCTTCGTCAAGCTCGCCCTCTTCCGGCAACGCTACCTCGAGATGCTGCGCGTATGCGGCAGCGACGTTCGGTTGGGCCAGTCGCGCTAGATTATCCCGAGGCGGGTGTCGATACCGTACATTGTTCATGATGGATAGTTTTTGGCGCAGTTTCACCATCAGGTAGTGGTCGGAGTCAATGTTAGCGCCACGATAAGTTCTGACGTCGGTAATATCGGAGAAGTGCCGTCCATCGATCAAAACGTGGTCGATTTGTGATTCCGTCTGCAGTGGTGATCTCCAGGTGTATCGATACGGGAGGCTGTACTGGAAGTAGGTGCTGCGAATGGCCATGTTCTTGGAGGCAACAAAATCTATCAGTCGTAGGCCGTTCTCGTTCGTCAGCCAGTGGGCGCTGAACTTTCCAATCGTTGGTCTAAACTCCTCCTCCTGGCTAACCTGAGCGTTTAAGTCTCCTATGATGATCTTGACGTCGTGGCTTGGACAGCGGTCGTACTCGCGTTCGAGCTGCGCGTAAAATGCGTCCTTGTCATCATCAGTGCTTCCGGAGTGAGGGCTATGCACGTTTATGATGCTGAAGTTGAAGAACCGGCCTTTGAGCCTCAACTTGCACATTCTTTCGTTGATCGGCCGTTGATCACGCGCCTCACGCGCATATCACCCATCACTATAAAAGCTGTTCCCAGCTCCTGCAGCGCTACGATGTCGAAACCGCGGATCTTCAGTACAGTACATCGGAGAGTATGCGTGTGCTTCCGATGAAGTTGAGAGATTTGCAGTTCCACGTACCGAGTTTCCAATCGCTAGTCCATTTTCGTCGCTGTGGTCTTTGCCGATTGTTCCGGTCCGTATTCTCTCGTTGACGTTCCTGTGCTGGTGTATTTTTATGGCTGGCTTGCAGGGCCTGACACCAACCCCCTAGATTTCCGGAGGACCATTCCCCCTAAATGTTCGGAGGGCCATAGTGCGCAGTTTAGCTTAGAGTCCTTCTCTGGCACTCGGACGATGATCAGCCGCCCCTGACATGGGGAACAGACGCTGTTGTGAGCCGCTCCTAACACGGAGTACAGACGCTCAAGGTTTGCAGAAGCAAAAGCAAAAGCAAACCCCCCCTTCCCTGTCAGCATACGACCAAAGTTCCCACCGGGGGTTAGTTACCCGATCTTCCCCAAGGTTACCCGTACCCCGGCCAGTACCACGAGAAGGTAGGGATAGGAGTTGCTGGGCAAGAGGCTAAGGACCACACAATGGGGTCTATTTTATTCCTGTAGGTACGCGAGGTACCAATGGTACGCCAAGCCCAGCCATTTACCGTGCCTCGCGGCTTATCGGTGATATTTGTAAATTTCAATTATTGCTTCGAAAAAGATTCATTCTTGTTGTATCCAGTCAAAAATCTTAAAAGAATTCTATCAAAAAGCTTGGATCCCTCAAGAGAATCATTCTCAGACTTTTTGATCTGATCAGAAAATTTCTCGAAGAATCTCTATCGAACTGCTTGAAAAATCTTTTTAAGAATTCCGCTTGAGAATGCATTACAAATCCTTTTAATAATTTCTCCTGGAAGGTCCTCTAGGTACACATAACATATAAATTTCAATTGTTAGTTTAAAGTATCCTCCTGTATTCATTAATAATTTGTTTAGGATTTCTCCAAAATATAGGATTCTCACCAAAAATGACTTCACAATCACCAAGCAAGGATTCATTCAACGAATTCTTCAGAGAGTTCGCCAACAGTTTTTTCAACTTTGTTTTTGAATTTCTTTCTAAGGTTTCTCTATAGAATTGTTTGAAAAAATCGTAGCAAAATCATCCAGACATCCTGCAAAAATATTAATTGACTCTCCCAGGTGTTACTTTAAGGATTCCTAGCAATATTCCACAAAAATTCCATGAGCAAATTAAAAGAATTCAATTGGGAATAGTTATTCATGATTGCCCAGAGAAGCTCTCCGCAATAAATCAGTATTTTCTCACAGATAATTATTTTTTTTTGATTTATCTAAAATAAAGGTGCAACATCTCCATTCCTTTAAAAGTCACTCGAAAATTTTTATTTAATTTTTTTTTCAAAAATGTCTAACTAAGCAACTTCCAAAAACTCTTCCGTGAAGATAATCAAAAATTCCCGAGCAATTTGTTCGGAGATTTCTTAGAGAATTATATTATTGTTTTTCGTAGATTCTTCTGAAAATAATACCAAAGATTCATCTAAGCATTTACCAGAGCTTTTTTTTCCTTAAAACCGCACTAACGATTCCCTTGGGATTTTAATGGAAGAAATTTTTCACCACATTCACTAAACACTTGCAATTCATTTTTAAACTTAAAAAAATCTCCAGAAGTTCCATCAAGTATTCTCAAAGGGTCTAGAAATAACTAATTTTTTTTGCGAATATAAATATCAGTACTCTTCCATAAAAAACATATAAAAATTTAAACACTTAATATTTTTTAGGGATTGCTTTATAAATTCCTCTTTTAAACACTCCATATCAGATTTCTAAAGAAACGAAAGGTTGAAATAACTTTTTTGGTAAGTTTTTGAATAATTGCAGCTTAAATATAATTCGGAAAAAAATCACAGAATTTTAAGAATTTCTGAAAGATGTTAACAATGTACCTCACAGAAAAACTTATGGGGGCCTTCCTTAGCCGAGTGGTTAGAGTCCGCGACTAAAAAGCAAAGCCATGCTGAAGGCGTCTAGGTTCGATTCCTGGTCGGTCCAGGATCTTTTCGTAATGAAAATTTGCTTGACTTCCCTGGCCATAGAGTATCATAGTACCTACCACGCGATATACGAATGCGAAATTGGCAAGCTTGGCAAAGAAAGCTCTAGGTACTTCTTAGAGAATTTATTTCTAAACTTATCTGAAATGTTAACATTAATTTATGTAGGAATTTTTTAATACCTCCACAGATTACTGCCGAATTTCATCCATCGATGATAATTTTGAAAATAACTACTCCGGAATTCATATAATAATGGCTGCAAGAATTTCTTCTAGAATTATTATATTATTAACCCGTATAGGCCTGAGTGAAAGCAAAAATACTGAAACCCTCACCGCTCAGAGAATTCTCAACGGATACAAATGATTTTTTGTCAGTTCACTGGTCTACATATCTAGTTTCTAGAAGTGGTCAGAGGAATTCGGAAATATTCCTGTGGCTGGAGTTATTCCGGTGGGTCACTGGGTCAAGTCGGGTAAAAAAGGGCTATTTTTCGGAACATGCTAAGTTACCTTTATTTATTTGCTATGGCAATCATTTTTATTTGCATAAATCATTAAGATCTAATATTCAACATTATAAATGAAGAGTTTTGCACCATTTAAAATATACCAGATGTGGCCATTCGGACGTAATGCCAGGAGGAACCGTAGAAAATTTTTTTTTTTTTTTTAATTCTTTATTTGAGTGTATTTTAACGCACGAGGGCTAGTTCTACACTAAACCGTAGAAAAAGTAGAAATCAAACATAATTGAAAAGTAGAAATCAAACATAATTGTGCTTTAAAGTGTGTTCCCATAAGCTTGACACAGATGTTCATATACAAATTGGCCATTTAATCGTAAGTTTGAGGCATCCCGGGACCCGAAAATGGTCATTTGTAGGATTAATCAAATGCAATGCTAATAGTTATCTAATGAAATCGTTTCTCAAAAGGTTTACACTGATGCAATTTTCTTAAAATTCCGTCATGTAGTGGCCACATTATAACCGATTCCGGAAATTATCTGTAACTTGAAATTTGCCTACCTCCAGGGGCACAAACGCACAGTACCCTTCTCACCCGACCTGACCCAGTGATCCACCGGAATAACTCCGACCACAGGAATATTTCCGCGTTCCTCTGTCCACTTCTAGAAACTAGATATGTGTGCCAGTATACTAACAAAAAATGATTTGAATCCATTAAGAATTCGCTGAGCGGTGAGGGTTTTAGAATTTTTGCTTTCACTCAGGCCTATACGGGTTAAAGGAGAAAAAAGAAAGATACCGTTCACGTTGAATTGACTTGGAACCTTATAGGCCTGAGTGAAAGAAAAATTGCTAAAACTCTCACCGCTCAGCGAATACTTAACGGATTTCAATTATTTTTTGTCAGTATACTCGTACACATATCTAGTTTCTAAAAGTGGTAAAAGGATCTCGGGAATGTTCATTTGGCCGGAGTGATTGCGGTGGATCACTGGGTCAGGTCGAGTGACAAGAGTTCTGTGCTCTGTGCCCCTGGTGGTAGGAAAATTTCAAGTCACAGATAATTTCCAGAATCGGCTATAATGTGGCCACTTTATCAGGGAGTTTTAAGAAAAACGCATCAGCGTAAACCTTCTGATATTCGATTAAATTGGATAATTATGTCAACTGCATTTGATTGATCCTAAAAATAACCATTTTATGGTCCCCGGGATGCCTCAAATTTATGTTAAAGTACACAATTTGTATCCTAACATTTGTGTCAAGCTTATGGGAACGCATTTTAGTGAACTTTTATATTCGATCTATACTTTTAGAGATTTGAAACGGTTAAGTATCTAACAAATCTAGGACCGGTTCTTCAGAGCCTTAAGTCCGAGTGGCCGCATCTGGTACACTCTAAACGGTGCAAAACTATTAATTTATAATGTTGAATATCAGATCTTAATGATTTATGTAAATTAAAATGATTGCCATTGGAAATAAATAAAAATAACTTGGCATGTCCCCAAAAAATCGCCATTTTGACCCAGTAACCCACCGCAATAACTCCGGCTACAGGAGTATTCCCGAGTTCCTCTGGCCCCTTCTAAAAACTAGATATATGGGCCAGTATACTGCCAAAAAAGTTTTTGAATCCGTTAAGTATTTGCTGAGTGGTAAGGGTTTTAGGGGTCTATTTTGTAAATCGAGCGAATTCATGTGACTCGTCTGTTGTCAATGTCGATCAAAGTAAGCATGCATATTTCAGATGTCATCCGTCGACTCCCATAGTAATCCAGTCACATAGAGTGACAACTGTCGATAAACTCGAGTGACAGAGCCGAGCCGAGCAAAAATTTTGGTCGACAGTGACTCCAGTCGAGTCGTTTTTGGTCGACTCGAGTTATAAAATAGGGCCCTTAGTATATAGTTGCTTTCACTCAGGCCTATACGGGTTAAATATTTCATTGAGAACCTTTCAGCTGAGGAGACATATCTATAAGCTCTAATAACCAACATATTATAATAAAATAATACAATCACGCTTATAAAAGCGTGCATGACATGCGTAATCATCATGTTTTTAACATGTTGTCGGCACAATTTATTACTGACATACAAACAAACTATTCTAGATATCAGGCGTGTTTCATCTCGGTACAAGTTTTCAACATTGATATGATTATCCGAGTGTCTAGATGCGCTTTTCATTATGTGCAAATATAACCAATCGACTTTCCCATCACCTGTATAGGGTGATCCAAAAAAAAAAAAAAAGAAGACTTGCGTTGTAACGGCTTCAATGTAGTTGTATGCATCATAGTACGATTTCATATGTAAAGTGATAGAAAACTTTCTGCTGAAACGACCACTTTCTGCAAATCAAAGATAAATATTGTAGGTTTGTCTAACGGTAGCTCAAATTATTCAACCAATCATATGCAAACTGTTCAATGTGAGTATACTATTAAAGGGATGACCAATTTATGTAGTATCAGCTCTAAGGATAGCGTTGCTGTGAGTTGCTGTTGAGTATACCGTAAAAAGGGGTATTTTTGCTAATACGAGTAACTTTGATAGTATGAGTCCCGTAATTTGTAAATTGATATATCAAAATTAATGTTAATCAGTTGAGCAAAACGAATACAATCGCAAATTGTGTAAGTATAATATTTTATGTCAGAACTAATTTCATCGAAATCGAGAAGATTTGAAGCTTCATATTCGAAATATGAAAATTGATGGTATTTCAGCATATCATTTGCAAACAAACGTTTTACGGTACCAGCGTATCGTCTCAAACGCCTGTTTACCTTCAACCCGACTCGAGCAGTGGACTATGAATCAGTGGCGGTCCTCAGTTCAAACGGTCACATTTCCTAACATGCACCGGATCGTAGTTCAGGTGTTGAACCATGTGCTAATCGTTGATCATTATCGGTGCGTGTAAGTCGCACTCCGGGATGCATTTGAATTCAATTAGCTATATACACCGTTACAGATAAAGCATAATAACTATATTTAAGTCGAAAGATCGTCGCTAACCGTGCTCAATTTAGTTAAAGTGCTCGAGATGGAGAACAGGGCTGATCACGTCGTCAAATTTATCGTTCTGATGATGCTGGGAGTCGTTGTCAGAGCGGAAAGTGGATCAAGTCCCCCAATTTATAAGTATGACAACTACGAAATGTGCAAAGTGATGCATGATCCAGGAGCAGCGTTCTGTATCGCGAAAGTGACTCTTAATTTGAATGATGGTGAATATACTTTAGTGAGTTATAGTGTAGACTGTAATGGTACAAATTGCTCATGATTTCTTCCTTCAAATACGGTACAAGGTTTCAAATAATATTGAATCAACGAATCTTCAAAAACAATTGATGTGGTCCGTTTGCGTCCAGGATTGTGAGCAGGAGATGCTATCTCTGAGCTTTGACGAACAACTACAGTTTAAATATTCAAAAGAATGGACTAGTGAAGTGGTAAGTATCAGTTATGAGAAGGCCGGCTCTAAAGGCACGTTCCCCACCAGTTGGGAGATTTGTACCATCGCCATATTTGAGCCTATTTCATCATCTACCCGATGGGAGAGGAAAGGGAAGGGAAAGATGGGAGGAAATAGCCGAGTGGAGTCCCTTGAAGAGGGAAGATCGCATAAGCAAAATGAGAGCATGTAGCTGCATACATGGTTCATGTGGTAAATATACCGAACAATAGACGTATTTCCTGTTGAGGTCACCAACAGAAACATCAATTGTGACAGCACATACATCTCTGGTCGTCAACTCAGAAATGAGAGTAGCAACGATTGCTTTATTTACGAGCACGCATGCGCGGGGCATGGAGCGCGAGTTTGCCATTTCAAGTTTGCTGAATGTAGCAAAAACTGGGTCCACAAGGTTACCTAGATAGAAGTTCCCTCTACGAAAGTAGAGTTCTTGAACTAGCGCCACTTGGGATGCACCATTTTGCATGAGTCTACAAAGATTGATCGTTGCTGTTCTTTTATGCTGAAGATTGATCTGAGCTAACCTAACCATAGCCACTACCCAAACTAGGCAGGATTAAGCTTTTTAAAATCTCAGCATGAAAAAGACCAGCAACGAAAAAACCAGATCGGTATCTATTTAAAGTCGCCAAAGGCGAGAAAGCACAGAATACACTGTGTAAAACGCATGATGCGAATCCATATAGGTGATAATTTAAATTAAATGTCAACATATTCATAATCCCACCCTTATTAAGCCTCAGGATAGAGACTGAAGAAGGGCAGCCGATTATCTCAGAGAAACACAAGGTCACCTGCACCATTGCTCCGGGTAGCACAGGAAGGACTTAATACTGTGGAGGGCGCCCTGGTACCCCACAGGCTCCGTTTGCGGTTAGGTTTTATTTAGACCCCCCTAACCATTCATTCCTAGGCACGGTACGCATCACACCATAAATGAGGGGTTCTTCTGTCGGGTGTGGGATCACTGCGTCCATTTTTTAGGACTATTGTGATATACCCTATTACTCTATGTACACAATGTTTTCCAGTAGCAAATGTGCCTCCGGAATACTTTGCGCATTTGACTGAACTTTGAACCATCTGCCATTGATGGGCAGAAGTCCTAGGTTGCAGTGTTGTAGTTCCCCCAATCTGGCGTGATCAGCCTAATAAAGCTAACCACCTCCCTGGGGGATGCGTTCCAAATATCAGCTGGCTGTAAGTAGTGCTTGCCAAATATTTTGAACCTACGATGGATGTGTGCACTGCAAGAGCAGAGAAGGTGTTGTGAGGTTTCGTCCGTCTCGTCACAGAAACGGCAATTTGTGTTTTGGACGACACCGATCTTGTATAAGTGGTATCTGCTTGGGCAGTGACCAGTTATTAGACCGATGTATGTTCTGAGATCCCTTTTGTTGAGACCTATAAGTTTTTGTGTTTGTGTCGTGTTTATTGTTACGAACCTTTTGGACTGATTCGCATTGGAAACTGTATTCCAATTTGATTGAATTTGACCGAACAACCAGTTGTTCAATTCCGTGTTTAGTGCAGAGTTTGAAATGCCAAGGAATGGCTCTGGACCAATGAACATATTGGTTGATCCATTCCTTGCTAGCTGATCGGCAATTTCGTTACCCTCTAGACCCGTATGTCCTGGGATCCAATATAGTTTAACTCGATTGCGTTCAGCTAGGGATTTCAGTGCAAGAATGCATTCCCACACAAGTTTTGAGTTACAAGTGAAAGCCTTCAAAGATTGAAGCGCTGCTTGACTATCAGAGAAAATACAGATGGTGGCATGTCTGTAATTTCTTTTCAGACACAGCTGCGCACATTCCTTGATTGCATAGACTTCTGCTTGAAATACTGTAGGCCACTGTCCAAGAGAGACAGAGATTTTGGTTTTCGGTCCGTATACTCCAGACCCTGTCAAATTATTCATTTTTGAACCATCTGTGTAGAATTTAATAGATCCCGGTGAAATGGTGGGTCCACCTCCTTCCCATTCCTCACGAGAAGGAAAGACCACCGTGAATGGCGAGTCATAGTTTACCACTTTTTCCATCCAGTCACTACATTTTTCAACAATAGGATTTATCGAAAATTCGTTTAATATACTGAGGTGACCTGTTAAGTCCCCTGACAGTAAGACTGTTGATCGTTTTAGCCGAAGAGCACTTTTCTCAGCATCCAGCTTTATGAATTGATCCAGCCGGGGCAGATTGAGTATAGCATCTAGGGCAAACGAGGGGGTACTACGAACTGCACCGGTTATGGCAATACAGGCAGTACGTTGAATTTTGTTCAGCTTAGCTCTAGCCGTAGCTTCCTTTGTCTTAGGCCACCAAACAAGGGACGCATAGGATATTCTAGGCCGAACGATTGTTTTATAGATCCACATGATCATACTGGGTTTTAGACCCCATGTTTTACCACAGGTCTTTGAGCAAACCCAGAGTGAATTGAGACCTTTATTTGTGATTGTTTGAAGATGGGTGTTCCAATTTAGTTTTGCGTCAAGTGTGATGCCAAGATACTTGACCTCATTTGAGTAAACTAATTGTATTTGGTTCAAGAAAAGAGGGTGGAGTTGTACCTTTCGTCTTTTTGTGAACGGTACAATTGTTGTTTTTGAAGGGTTTATTCCTAGTTTCTCTTTTTGACACCAGGAGAGTGTGTGATTGAGAGCAATTTGCATCCTTGATGAAATAACGCTGTCAAATTTGCCTCGTACAATAATGACTACGTCATCTGCGTATCCAACAACTTCAAAACCCCTTCTTTCTAAGCTATCTAGCAGTTCGTCCACTACTAATGACCACAATAAGGGAGAGAGTACTCCCCCTTGAGGGCATCCCCTTGTAGCCATTACAGTAATGCGCGAATCACTCAGCTCAGATGAGATCTGTCGATTTGCTAGCATAGCATGTACCCAGGTTGCAATGCATGGGTCGAAGTTTCTCCTCAACATTGCCGAACCTATAGACGAATAAGAAGCGTTATCGAACGCGCCCTCAATATCAAGAAATGCTATAAGAGCGATTTCTTTTGCATTAAAGGTTTTCTCGATCTTGTTCACTAGCGTGTGCAGTGCTGAGACCGTTGATTTTCCGCTTTGATAAGCAAATTGGGATTTAGAAAGAGGCATAGTTTTCATAAATTTAGAATCTATATACTCGCATAATACCTTCTCCATGATTTTAAGCATTACCGAGGATAGGCTTATCGGTCGGAATGCTTTAGGGTTGGTTTTGTCCTTTTTTCCTGATTTTGGAATAAAGACAACTCGAACTTGACGCCAATCATTTGGAATGTGTCCCAGAACTAAACTTGCCTTAAAAATCTCTACCATGTGTGGAATCAGTGTCTCTTCCTCTTTTTGGATAAGCGCTGGGAAGATTCCATCCATGCCAGCAGATTTGAATGGCTCGAAAGATCTCACTGCCCTAACAACCCTATCGCGAGTAAAAGCTTCTTTGGCAACCTTTATTGCGTCCCTTTTTGCTCCTGAGTCCCCTGATAGGAACCCGTGTGGAACTGAGACGTCAAGTCTGGCACCTTCAGCATTTAGACTCGTTTGTGGGATTGAATCAGGAAAGTGAACTCTTAGCATTTCACTCAGTGTTTCACGAGGTTCCACAGTGAGTGAACCGTCAGTCCTTTGAAGACTTCCCAAACCATTGGAGTGATCCTTCGAAAGAGTTTTATGAAGTCGAGCAGCTACGGGAGTTTTCTCAATGCTTTCACACATGAGAACCCATGATTTCCGTTTTGCTCGTCTCATTTCTTTGTTATACTCTGTCAGAGCCTTTCGGTATAGACTCCAATCAGAAGTGCGTTTGGCTCGGTTGAATTCCTTCCGAGCAGTTTTTCTGAGTTTATCAAGGTTGAAATTCCACCATGGAACATCTCTGTTCGAACTTACTGTTTTGATCGGACAGCTCTCTTGATAAGCATTTAGAATTTTGTTTTTAATAGAATCCGAAGCTGCTTCTAACTGTATAATAGTCTGAATATTCGGCTCTATTATATAGTCTTCAGAACGGAGAATAGCTGAGTAGGTTTCCCAATCAGTTTTCTTGGGATCTTTAAACGACTTTTGAATCATTAGACCCCCTTCCCACTCGAAGACTATATGTTTATGGTCTGACATAGATATTTCATTAGAAACATGCCAGTTTTTTATTTTATCCGAGATGGATTGACTGCATAAAGTCAGATCAAGGACTTCTTGTCGTAAAATGTTTTCAAATGTAGGCTTATCACCGACATTGCATATGTCAATATTTTTGGAGGAAAGAAACTGCAAAAGATGCTCACCTCTGATATTTGAGTTTGTACTTCCCCATACAAGGTGATGAGCATTGGCGTCACAACCGATGACGAAGGGGATGTTGTGTTTTTGACTGTAAGAGACAAGAGCAGCCATCTCTGGAGGAGGAATGTCTTCTGCGTCGCCAGGGAAATACGCTGAAACCATAATGATCTCAGTACTGCCCCTAGCAGTAGAAACCTCCATCCTGACCGCCACGATGTCCCTTTTGATGAATTCTGTAATTGGAAAACATTTAGTATCATTGCGTGTTAGAATAGCTGCTCTGGGAGAGAGCTGGCTGTCATCATATACCAACCTATACGAGTTTAGTTGAATACCTTGTATTCGAGTTTTGTTGACCCATGGCTCTTGAATCAGTGCCACGGAAAGGTGTTCTTTTGTGAATCTCCTGCAAAGCACATCTGTTGCGCACTGAGCATGATGGAGATTCACTTGGAGGATTTTAATCATTGCTGAGGCATTCCGCATTTTCCGGACGTTTGCCGTCCTTCTTTGGATGTTGCGGATCATCAACTTTTGATTTTGGGGGATGTCTTAGATTTTGGTTTATGTCCTTTCCCTTACCTAGGCCTGCTGGCTTATCCCCTGTGGTCAATTTTACACTTTTGACATTTCCACTGCCCTTATTGGGAGCCATTGATGTGACACCGCTTGGGCCAGGAAGTGAGATCAAACATGCATCTTTTCCATCAGAGGAAGACAAGCTAGCCTGTATGGTGGGAGTTGGTTGTGGGATGCTACTAGAGGCCTCCTCAGATTTCTCTTGGGTCGGCTGTCCAGTTGGATTGTCATTGGAGTTTGGGGTTGTGCTCTTTACTTTCCTCAACTGTATTTCTCCAAAGCGGTAGTTGAGGATGAACTTGGATTGAATGAGTTTTTCCATGGACGGTCCATCTACATTAAAGACCCACACCACATGCTTGTTGTTAGGAGTGAGCCGTTGCATGACACGCCAGTTGTTGGTAATCAGATCGTTCTGACTCTCGATGAGAGCTTTGATACGATCATCGGTGTATTGTGCGCTTTGAGGGAAGAAGGCTCGAATCAGTTCTGGACGTTGAATCTTATCCTCATCCATTGCAACCAACTCAACGCCTTCCAGGGGATTTAATGCAGGTGTTATCTCCTTTACCCATTCCGCAGTCTCCTGATCCTTACAAATAAGAACCATATGGCCAGACTTGTAGATAAGGTTAGAGAACTTGGGCTTCATTGTCGCGTTCCGTTGTTGTTCAATCCGAAGCAGCAGTGCCTCCTGGAGAACGTCCAGCTGAGTCGTTGAAAGTTGGGTCGTGGGGAAGTCTTTTGGGATTATTCCGACTCTCCTGCGACTGGTAATTCCACCGTAGCTTAGACTAGTCTGTTTTTTATCTTCTGGTGGGGGTTTGTTGATCGTCGAGGCTGTTGAGCTGTTGGTTTCCTGTTGCCCAACGCGCTTTCTCGGATTCAGGTGTTGTTTCATCCGTTTCTGCTTATGTTCTTCTTCAGCATTTGTAGACTTGTCAAGGTCCTGCCGAGTGCGTTTCGAAGGAGTTGACACCATAGCCTCACCCCCCGTGATTCTGGATAGGGCCTCAGGGCGGCTTAAGCCACTTTGTCGGAGTGCTTTTAGCTGCTTCCTTTGGCTCCGAGTGATCTTTTTGGTGCCAGTAGGTTTTTGTTTGTTCGCGTCATCTGTTGGATGTTGATCGGTCTTCCCATCAATAGGACCCGAGGTGACGTTCGATCCTGTGATTGATGGCTGCGATCCTGTCAAGTTTATTGTGACTGTAATTCCATCCTCTTCGTCGTCCATTGGTTCAACCGAAGGATGGAGTCCTGGGTCGTTCGGGAGTGTCAGAGGGAGGTCGGTTTTCATGTTTTCATGCGAACTACTGAGAAGCTCATCTTCGGTCAGTCCAAGCTTACCAAAAGCATTCTCTGTTTCCGTTTCGTCCGACTGGGAGAGGCCTTTTTCGAACTGAGGGAGGCAGTCGACACCTTTTATTTTGGTTTGCTTATTTGCACTCATTTTTGGTCCCACGAGTCGCTGGGGAAAGACGGTCCGCTGCATCATTGCCCCGCCCTAATGCAGTAAGAGCTACATACTGGAGAGTTCGCCCTGGTGCTCTCCAGGCTCCGTTAGCGATTGAGCATATTTTAAACCCCCTCAACCATTCATCCATCAGCACGGGTCGCATCACACCTTGGGATTGGGGTTACCTGATTAGTAGATTTTTACTACAGGATCAGGCAATCCGTAGTGTTATTCTTAGCCAGTTGAGACAACCACTACCGACACTACACGGCTATCTAGGCTGCTTGGAAAAGAAGATAACATTGAATATTAACTTCTATGAACGACCAAGCAGCCAGAAATGAGGGGTTACCTGTGAGGTGGACTTTTACCACCGGAACAGGCAGTCCGTAGTGTTAATTCTTAGCCAGTTGAAACAACCGCTACCGACACTACGCGGCTATCTAGGCTACTCGGGAAAAGGAGGTTAAGGCCTTTTGGTGCGTCATCACAAAATGGCTTCTTCAAAAATCATTATCATATTGTTATGATAGTATTGGTATTTGCAACATCGATGAAATATAACTGCTTATCACCTGATTTAATGGATAATTTATGCGAAGAAAAATACTTCAGGTGGTATTTCAATATTTAATCACCACTCCCAGATACAGCATTATCAATTTAGCGACAATATACATGAGATTTATATTCTCAAAAATATCTCCGATTTTATGCCGCATTTCATTGCCTCACACAACTACACTTGTAAATAGATGGTGCTTACCTTTTCCATTGTAATTCTGCAGCAAACATTTGTGTTTCGCATTTCATATTGCGTTTACTACACTTCCACTGAAAAAATCTTTCATTCACTTTCCTTAGAGGAACACATTTCAAACGGGAATCAAATATTTATAAAGTTTTATCAATTGCAACACTCAAAACTATTATGGCGGTGGTTTTCACTTGCTGCGAATCGACGTCGCCACCGCACACTGTGTTTATAGTCTAAAATATCCAACTTTTTTTCTGTTGTATTAATTTTCACTGCGGAAAGGTTGGGCAAAGCATAGAAACTTAAAATTCATACACTGAGAAAAATCTACACGTCAAGGTTGTGTGTTTTACTTATAGATTTGCGCAATGAGGAAAACCACATGATTTGAGTGTGGTAGCCATATGGATTTCATCATTGATTTCACGGTATAATAGCATGTGTATCAACATTAGGTTGTCATGTGAAACAAACATGAATTTCCAAATATTAAATCATGAAAACCAACTGATTTGCTTATTGAATTCGAAATGTAGTAGCTTTAGATAGTCATGTGTGATAGAACATAAATGTCATGGGACTGAAAGAAGAAATTTGGTAGAAAAACTTTTGCTCCCCAAAATATGGATCCGAGGCTCCTCTGCTTGTCGCAAGCTCTCTTGATTTTTTTTTTTTCAAATCCGTGAGCCAGCAACAAGCGGGGCGCCGCAAATCCATAATTTGGGAAGCCATAGATAAGCATATTCCATTTTTTTCGAAACTGAAAGCCAGGAAAATCTGTTAGTGGAATCCGATTTTTCTACTAAAGAGTGATTCCAAGCAACAGCACCAAAATTTGGTAAATTTTTTAATTCATTTTTTTCTATTGAGCTGAAACTTTGCACAGTTTTCCAGTTCCATCTAAATCGTCGTTTTCCGATATCAAATCTTCAAGTTGAGTCACGACTAACTTTTCAAAAGGGTGTATGTGAAAATGGTTCAAAAATATTCAAAAAGCTGCACAGCAAAAACGGTTCGTTCGATTGTTAGACAACTAAAGAAACAAAGTTAGACAACTAAATAAAGATTCCAAAAAAAAATACACACAGTAAAAAAAAAATTTTTTTGCATTAAAAAACATAATTTTTGACACAAAAACTCAAATATCTCAAAACCCTATCGGAATACCAACGTAATTTTTTGAGGGAAAACGGTCCATTATATTAGCTATCTACCATAAAAATTTGGTGATGGTAAACCAATAAACAAAAAAGTTATGACATTTCAAACATGTCACAATTTTCACATTTAGTAGAAAAAAAAAATTTTTTTTTTCGGTGTAAATTATTACGGGAACCGCAGTTTGTTGCTGATTTTATTGTTAAGGGCCTTGCGTGAATTAAACAAGTCGTTTTCATGTATTCATTAGTGTTATGTATATTATATGTATAAATATTATGTATATGTATAAATATTATATGTATATGTATATATGTATAAGTTAAAATGAATTAACAGATTACATGAAAATATTTTTTTTTACCAGGATATTTTTTTTAGAGTATGATCGGTGAGTTTCTAAATGTTATATATAAACTTTAAAAGTTTTGGATTTGGGTATGAGTTATGAGATCATGAAAACATTTTATTAATACTTATTTATTTATTTATTGTTATTCAATTTTTTTACAATATCGAACACTTTTGCATCATTATCAGTACAGTTCGAGTATAGTTTTGTTTTAATTTTATTTTCTGACAATGGAATGAAACAGTGAAATTTTTGGGTTCCTTGGATCGTTTTCGCGTTATTATATTGCTCGCTGAGCTCTGATGCCGTTAATTCGTACTCTTCAGTAGTAGTAAAACAAAATGATAATTTTGTTAAATCTTCTTCTTTTCTGCGATTCGCCCAATCAAATAGTTCTTTTGCAGTTTTAATTGGATGCTCACGTTCTTTGGCTAAACTTGCTCTTGTGGCCATGCGCTTTATGGTTCCTCCAATAGCATCACAAGGACCTTTGCCATGTGACGTAGCAAAGAAATGCCATTCTGCATCAATTCCGTACTTTGATTTAAATTGACATAGGCTCGAAAAATTCTTACGGTTTTTGTACTGCGATGCTGCTCCATCAGACATGAAATATATCTTTCTGATTTCTTTATCCTTATCAACGCGTAAAAAGTTAATCATTTTGGCAATGAACAAATTTACAGATACTGAGTCGTGTCTTAAATCTTCGGAAATTACAATAAAACTAAAATGTTCAATTTGCGTACTTCCATTGAAATAAATAACGAATGGATGAATTGTAGCTTGTTGTACGTTCCAGTGATGGGACTGCACTTCATCTTGCAATACAAAGCTATGGTTTTCAGAAAAATCACAAATGACTAAAAATTCACCATCTTGTAATGTATTTTTCGTATTTTTTAAAAAGCGGGATTGCTCTGTTTTAATAAAGTTGTGAGGAATTAAACTTTCTAATTTCAAGCAAAAAAATGACACAAACTCATCTACAGGTTTTACAATAGTTTCTAGGTCACACCTATCCATGGTCACCCATTGCTCAAATGATAACTGATCAATATAATTTTCTTCAAACTCAGCGAATAAAGTACAAGATCGTAGATAGCAATTTGATGTTGTATTTTCACACAAAAGACTACCAGTTAACATTTCAATATCCTTTGATAAATTGATTCTTTTCAAACTATGTAAGATTAGGTTAATATTTTCGTGTGTTGTGCACACACAAACATTATGTGTTCCTGAATTGGATAGAAGCTTGCATTGCCTTGGACGAAGGCTTGCAAATGAGGAAAAACCTACCTTAATATTTTCGTTAATTTCCTTGAAGAGTGTATACGCTTCTTTCAAAGTAGTCATCATTAATCGTTTTTAGATTGCTTGACGCTTTCCATCTTTTTTTACAGATACATAATCTTTCATCGTCTTCAAAATATTGAATTATTTTTTCTTTTGTCTCATCTGTTAATGAAGTACTCGACCTAGCATTTTTGGTTGCAAGACAGTTATTTTTGAATTGTTTTGCCTCTTTTGCTGTATTTCTATTGGTTTTGAACTCATCAATGGCGTCTTGAATAGATCACGAGCTTGGCAGCATCGACAAAATCAATATTTTTTCTTTCCTTGTCGTGGCTAGATTCGAGAACCTTTCCTTCATATTCATAATTACCTCATCGTAGTCTGTATTTTCCACATCCTCAGGTCCTAATTTGAAGAGGTTTCTTCGTACCGCTTCGTTGATTTCACGGTATTTTTTCTCGGGATAATTGACGTAACCCATCTTCGTCCATTTAATCGGAGTCACTTTTATTCCAGCTATCCCATCGTTGAAGCGTTCGATGTTGACCTTCTGAGCTCTTTCGAACACTTTTTTTCTGCAAACGGCCTGCAACAGTTGAGAAAGCGACTACTCATGTTGCTCGTTAGATTTTAATAAACAAAATCACTTTTAAGTTTCTACTGACTAGTTTGGTGTCGTTTGCTTGACTGAAGAAAAATTTTACAATTAAATCTTTTATAACCATATTTTTAGCTTTTTCGTGAGTATGTTCATGGTATGTACCTATCATGTTTTTGATGTTGTTGAAGTTACTAGTCGTATACCTGTATAGAAAACTTTTTTTGTAGCTTTTGTCTTCAATATTAGATTTCTTATAGGTTTCTTTTATCAAAAGGTTTCAGCACTATTGAGAGAATTTTTCTTCAGTTACGTACAATAAAAATATGACACTATCAAGACTTTAGATCACAACACTGGATCGCGTCTAACTTTCTAATAGATGCTATAATAGTTATGAATAATTAAATAAAATATCATGAAAACAACTTGTTAACCTCATGGGTACCACATGAGGTTAACAAGTTGTTTTCATGATATTTTATTTAATTATTCATAACTATTATAGCATCTATTAGAAAGTTAGACGCGATCCAGTGTTGTGATCTAAAGTCTTGATAGTGTCATATTTTTATTGTACGTAACTGAAGAAAAATTCTCTCAATAGTGCTGAAACCTTTTGATAAAAGAAACCTATAAGAAATCTAATATTGAAGACAAAAGCTACAAAAAAAGTTTTCTATACAGGTATACGACTAGTAACTTCAACAACATCAAAAACATGATAGGTACATACCATGAACATACTCACGAAAAAGCTAAAAATATGGTTATAAAAGATTTAATTGTAAAATTTTTCTTCAGTCAAGCAAACGACACCAAAAAAATTCAAGCAACAAACTGCGGTCCTAAAAAAAATCAACAATAAAAAAAAAATTCACTAAGTGTCAAATTTGTGAAATATTTGAAATGTCATAACTTTTTTGTTTATTGGCTAACCATCACCAAATTTTTATGGTAGATAGCTAATATAATGGACCGTTTTCCCTCAAAAAATTACGTTGGTATTCCGATAGGGTTTTGAGATATTTGAGTTTTTGTGACAAAAATGATGTTTTTTAATGCAAAAAAAAATTTTTTACTGTGTGTATTTTTTTTTGGAATCTTTATTTAGTTGTCTAACTTTGTTTCTTTAGTTGTCTAACAATCGAACGAACCGTTTTTGCTGTGCAGCTTTTTGAATATTTTTGAACCATTTTCACATACACCCTTTTGAATAGTTAGTCGTGACTCAATTTGAAGATTTGATATTGATATCGGAAAATGACGATTTAGATGGAACTGAAAAACTGTGCAAAGTTTCAGATATATTTGAAATGGTCGATCAGAATCGACTTGCATGCCTCCGTGGAATCCCTCTAAACCAGTGGTCACCAAAGTGCGGCCCGCGGGCCGCATGCGGCCCTCGAGAAGGTTTTGTGCGGCCCGCGAACGAATTTTGAATTCTAATAATGTGGCCCATTTGATTTTGTAATTGTAATTGTAATTGCTCAATCCACACCCTGGCAGACAATTATCCGCCCATCTAGACACGGGCTGGGTGAGGACCTACCAAGCCTCCCCCGTTAACATGTCCTATACCGTTTAGCACACCGGGATCTTTCACAAGCAGGCGCTGGAATTAAAGCGGTCCCACAAGCTTCAGATACATTAAATAGATATAGTCCCTCTGGCACTAAACCGAATAGCGGCCTTTATATCATCACTAGCACTGCCTATCCCGCACGCCAAACAAAATGCCGGAAGTAGCGTGCCGTGTAGAACATCCGATGTTCTACACAGCACATCACCTCCGACACCATGCTCAACGTACAGCAAAGACATCGCTAATAAAAAGCGGAATGCGTCATTCGATTCAGTGCCAGAGGGACTATAAATGTAACGAAGAGGAAATGAAAAGATAGTAGAGATGGTTTGGTTGTTGGATTGCTGAAACGAGAAGAAATAAAGTCATTACGTTCAAACGTGGTTTTTATAGTTGAATAAATGTATCGATAGTTTCTCATCTGTTTCTTTTCCGTGTCGTAGTTGCGTCGATTCTATCCACCTCGAGTTTTGTCGTCTCCGCTCGAGCAATGAGGACCGCGATGAAATGAAAATATAAAAATATGACCATTAGTGTTTATCTATTATTTAATATGGTTCTCATTTGCTTTTAAATACCTAAGTAACATGTGAACTCTGCCTCTATCAGAAAATTCTAATGAATTATATTTTATTCTCCTGCACTTTCCCTAACACAAAGTATTCCTATTTAGTAAGACATTTACAAGTGCAAAAGCGCAAATAAAAGTGTGGGACCTCATCGAATCATGTTGATGCCCTCAGAGCACTCATTCTTCGATTTGCGAAAAATGAGTCCGCTGAAAACACCGACCCGACTCGACGCAATCGCGCACCTCTACCAACGCCTCCGCACATGTAAAAACTTCTGCGATAAACCTGTGGTGTGAAAGAAATGCGCAATATTATTTTAATTTCAATCCTAACTGCATGACCCGTAGGCTCTATGCGTATGATTGTTTATTATTTTAGCTAAATATACCAGTTATTCCTGTACATCAGAAGAAAAGAAAAACGATTAAGAATATCTTGCAGCGTAAAGTTTAAGTGATCAAATATTAATCCTTTCTTCGAACCTAATTTCATTACACATTGGGTTATGCTATGCTTCGCGTGTGATACGAACAATTAGATTTATCAATATAATGCATTAGCATCCAAACAAATACCCTAGAAAATTTTCTTATTGTCCGACAAACATTTCAAAACAATTACGAACTGCAAAAATTCAACGGTAACTTTACTCAACAAAGCTTTCATTCGATCACCCTTAAAATACACAGTCATCACTATAATATCCTCCTAATATAACGCTGAGCTAAAAATCCTCTCTTGCGTTACCCAATCTGAACAAGAAAACATTTTCAAATACTTCCCATAATTTGTGCACGGCAAAACAGATTCCACTTTCTACGTAATGTAACCTAGTATGAACAGCTGCCCAACTCTCCAGACCTGCGCCCTCCAAGATCCAAGGTGCTGCTGCCTTACGTTCAAAACTTCTTTCCTCAAAGTCTGTCTATCAATTCCGAACTCTATTGCATACTACCATACCAATCAGACCCTATTCCTGACAAGACACAGAGTCATAACCCCAATGTGATGGATTTACCCAGTAAATCCACAACCTTGTCCTAACCCCTCTTACGTTTCGCTATCCTCGAAAGTCACCCATATTGAAGCTTGGCAAAAAATATCAGTATTCAATCCACAAATCCCAAATTACACCACATTACGTTGGTCCGTTTGGCGTCGCCGGTGGATACCTGTTCTGACATTCGTTTCTTTTAAACTCCATTTCAACCATGTCCCTCCACTTTATCAATACGAATGTTGACGAATCACGATAATCTGAAGATCGTGACCAGAACGGAGGTAGGATAAATCACTAGGGACCAACTACCACCAATAATGTGGCCCATTTGATTTTAATATAAAATTGATTGTTAAAATCATAGCGGATATTTTCTAAAGTGAATTTGTTTGAATGTTATCGAAGCCGAACATTTCAATAACAATTACTGAAGATCTCACGCTTGAGATTTTTATTGCATCAGTTATCAATCACGCAACTCACCAGTCAAAAAATCATGGATGAGTTGACTCATTGTCTCGTATTTACACAGTTTTCTCACAAATAGTGAAGATTTCTTGTTAGTCTTCGAGTTTTTGAAGGGTTTTATGACGGAATCAATTTTGACGGCTTAAGAGTGATTGAGTGATTTTGCATAAAAAACTCAAGCATGAGATTTGCGAAGCAGATCTCTAATGAGTTTGCTCCCGTGGGAGAGCTCAACTAGGGTGAGACTAGAACATTCTCTAAAATTCTGAAGTTTCTCATATTCTCAAGTACTCTTGAATTCAAACAGAAAGCTTTTGGCTTCTAAACATCCTCTTGTGTGTGACAGTCCTCAAAATTTGAAGAGATGTCTCAGTCTTCTAGTAGGGAAGTTCTGCTCTTTTTTGGCCATAATATCCTCCTGGAGAGGGCTTTGTTGAAGGATGCAATAATGTCGAATTTCATTCTTTCAGATAGATTTAAACAATTTAGATAGATATAATTTCTTATGGATTAATTTTATTAAGTTTTTGAATTTGTAATAGTAGGGGTAGCTTTTTTAACATTTGGAGTCATTAACACTAATCATTAGGCTGTTACAAATTTTATTTTTTTTATGTAAAACCCCCTTTGAAAAGACGTTTTTCTTAGATTTTGAAGAAGAGAAAAACAGATCCATTATTTTCTTGGCCCCTGGTATTTAAACTTTTTAAAGTAAAAGCAAGTAAAATGACGATCCAGAGGGCGATTGAATAAAGTATAAAGATAAACTTTATAAATAACAACGCAAAAAATGAACTTCTTTTTATTTTTTGTTCCTTATTTATTTTTGCCCCACCTTGTACCTTTCAAGTTGTTTCGGATAACAAAGAAAATTAATATTTGTATCAGCCCTACTAAGCTTGCGGCCCGTGCCATGTTTTGAATGCATTGAGATGGCCCGCATAGTCTGTTAGGCTGAGGACCACTGCTCTAAACTATACATTATAATCAATGTTTTCTTATAGAAATGTAGAATTCTCGTATATCGGTCAACTTCACTAATAAAAGAAAAATCGAATTCACATATTTTCATCTAACACTTTCGGCTTCAAAATTTGCTTCTTCTCTTTGGAAGCATGATGATGACTGTCGTTCGACACGAGGTCCAACCGCAATTCAGTTCACTATGCATCTAATGGGTTGATCACAAACAATTTAGAAGCTTTGAACATGGAAATCGATAGCATAGCTCATGGATTTCATCATAACAGTCTCATTGCGCAAATCAATGAATCGACCAACTTGAACATGATGATTATGACACAAGATAACCATAAGCAAAACACACTGAATCCGTGTTGGAGTGATGATCTATGCGTCCATAGGTTGACACATACGAATCTGAAGAGAAAGCTTCGGGAACTTATGTGGAAAAAATATGGAATCCCTGTTGTCGGTTACTGAATCAATCCATGAAGCAAAACACAGGAATTTAATGTGTAACACACACGAAGTTTGCAAGAAAATCATAGCAAATCGATATGGACGTTCATGAATCGATCCATAATTTTAAACACACAGATCGAGCGTGTGGATTTTTATCAGTGTACGTTGTTTGTTTTTCGATTCTCTCAAATTACAAAAACCATCTCTACGAAGCATAAAATCATACCAAGAGTTTATCAATTTGAACCACCCAAAATAATTGAAAAGCTCCACAGTGCGATGCGTCGGGATGCGTCGGGACGCGTCTATCGTGTGCAACGGGTGTTTTGCTATTTTCAAGGCTTTATGCCTACAGTAGCGATGGGCATGAGTTTCACTGGCTTCGCTGACTGTGATTGGCTTTGCTTGGTTACTGTAGAGTGAATTTCATGATTTTTCCCAACCCTGCACCTGGCAACACAGTCATCCCTTGCAAACATAAACCGTACCGATGTATAACAGAAAAATGCGATAAATCCAATTAAAAACAGAGAAATTCTGTTGCCCTTCATTGAATTGTAATGTTTTCTTTTGATATTTACAATTGAAGAGTTGATTTTGATTTCCAATACTCGTCAATCTACTAAATTTCCCATGTGTTTACATAAAAAATATGCTTAACACAAATGTTATATTTTTTGTTTGTTTGTTTTGAAAATATACATGAGAAGGCGACACTAAAACTATTACATCAATGATGATTTTAATGATTCTTTGAGTTACACGCCGCTTCACCTTAATATTGATGATTAACTCCTGACGTGCCCAAGCAGCGCCAAAACTATTCAAAAGAAGAGACTGGTGAAGTGGTACTATTTGAGTACTATTTGAATCTAAATCCAAAGGCACACATCTCGAGATCTTAAGGTGAAGATGAATCGAAGCCAAACCTCAAATTTTCAAGAGCACAAATCTGGAGAACCAAACATCCGTTTGACCTGAAAACTTAATCGATTGGTCACTAGCTGGTGGTGACCAATCGATTAAGTTTTCAGCTCTAACGGATGTTTGGTACTCCAGATTTGTGCTCTTGACAATTTGAGGTTTGGCTTCGATTCATCTTCACCTTAACATTATTTAATACAGTCGAAGCTCGTCATAACGACAACTTTTATTGCGACAAATACCTCTATAACGATATTTCCAACGGTCCCTTTTATAACGACTTTTCTTTGTTTCGACCGTTCTCTTTTACGACGTTCGAGCAGAGACCAAGATTTTTTCATCATTTTGAGTAATTTCTACTTCCAGAATCCTACGAAATTGTCTCATCGAAATGAAAATCTTGTTGGTAGCTGCATTGCCAATCGATTACGAAAACAGTACAATACATCCGTTACCGTTCAAGTCGAGTACTGCGAATCGAGTAATAAGGCGTCGCTTGGTAAAATATTGTCAGTTGAAAGAAGATAACAAGACTAAGTACTGATGTGCCATTACAGATTGGTTGGAAATGGTTTTCATTGGCATCTGCATTGCAATTTTTGGTCTGACTGTGTATGCATCATTCAACAGGAAATCATCAAAGTCTAATGGATCTACAGGTATCTGATTTGAGTGATCATATGTCTAAATACGCCAATCTTCGATATTTTTCTGAATCTTGCAGAAATTAATCTGGTGAATTCCTTCGCTATTCAACGATCTTGGAGAAACTTTTGGTACCTTCCAACCAGCAAAACGCACCAGGACTTCCAATACATAGAAGGCGTTCGAGTTCTAACCTGTCTGACGATCGTATTCATGCACACCAGATATGAACCGCTCATGCTGCCGACCTCCCATCCGGACAAGCTTAAGTTGTCTCTCCTGGGAAAATTGGGAAATGTGATGACTCCAACCACCGTGCAGATTTTCTTCACCATGAGTGGTCTGCTGATGGCAGTAAACTTCTTTTCGGAAGCGAAAAAACAGCCAGTGACGTGGCAATTCTTGCGAAACAAGGTGGTGAACCGGTTGATCAGATTCCTTCCGGTTTACGTGCTGTGGATACTTTTCACCGGTTCGGTATACGGCATATTGAGTAGCGGCCCGATGGCTTATCACACGCTCAAAGCGCACAGTTTGCCGTGCCGTAACCTCTGGTGGGCCAACCTGGTGTTCGTTAACAATCTCCCTATCCAGGACAACTTCTGCATGATTCATGCGTGGTACTTGGGAGCTGACATGCAGATGTTTTTGGCCTCCCTTGGATTGCTTACGTTGATGTGGCGGTACAGTATTGATCATTTCTTAAACGCATTCAGATGAACTTATTGATTTTTCTTTTTTAACAGGTTCCCAAAAGCTGTTCCCAAGCTGTTGCTAGCTGGAGCTATTGGCTCCGCTGTGATCATGATCTGTGTTTCGTACAAACACGCGTTGGACCCAGTATTTAGGCTTGGACTTGAGTACGATATTTTACGTTTGAATTAGTTGGTCACATTACCTGTAAGTGATTATTTTTATTCTAGTGACGTGCTGATTGGGCTTTTGCTGTTCAAATGGTTGCGTTTTCTCTACATGCCCGGATATACGAATTTGTGGTCATATCTAAGCGGAATCATCGCAGGGTATGCGTATGTTACCCTCAGCAATGGTGGATATGATTTCCGTGACACTAAGGTATGCACAAATTTTCATCAAAGTTCTCTACAATATAACTAAATTGAATTTCTTTACTGTATTCCAGACCTACAAATTTGTACGAGCCCTATCAACAAGTCTGGTGGTAGCCGTGCCGTTGATCTCCCTAGCCTTCTTCGACGTTACCTACGACCTGCGACCCTCACTTTGGGTGGCACTGATGACCACGATTACACGGTGTTACGTCCCATTATTCGTAGCGGTGCGTTTTGTTGAGAAAATTGCCCGTCCAGTAAATTCAACCCGGAAGCTTCTGAGTAAACCGGCGTTCTGCTATCTCGGGAAGTTGTGCTACATAGTCTACATCATTCACTATAGTATTATAAAGATGCTGTTCAGCCGAGATGATCCAAACGCGATGGTGGATAACGTCAAGCTTTGGGAACGATTTTTCATTGCAACGGTGTCGTCAATTGGAGTAGCGTTTTTGATCTATCTGCTCGTGGAGCAGCCTTTGGGAGCTTTTCTTAGGGCGAAGCTTATTAGGATTAATAAAACGAAAAAGATTCAATAAAAAACTACAAACTCAGTTTTCATTTACTGTAATATGTTTTCCACACAATAACAATGAAATCTCAACAATTCTATGCCTCATCACTTCGATTCGAGCAATCCTCCATTCTCCTCACTCGCCAAATCTTGTAGGGGAACTGGGGGTAAAATGAACACCCTAAGCATTTTTCATGTTTTCTTGCTTATGAAGCTGTCAGATTATTTTTCAATTGCTCAGAATTGAAGAAGGATGTTTATGCAATGTAACAAGTTGAAATATTATGATGGAAATTATAAGTTATGGTTTTGCCAAGGCTAGTAGAAAACATGCGGACTTACCGGAATCTCATCCCAGGGGCTGCCTAGCCTACAGTTCCTGATTTACGGCGGCCCAAAGCCGTCGGATGCTGGACGCCTGGTTCACCCTGGTCCGTTATCGGGGCTTCTCTCCGGCGGGCTTGGAGGTTAACCGCCACACACTTCACACTCGCGAATCGCGGGATCCCAATCTTAGGTGGTTTGGGATATGTTTCACGCAGTCACTTTGGGTTTCAACGGCCTTGGTGGATACTGTCACTGGCCGGGTTCACGTGGTCACCGATGTAGTTTTCTTCACGTGGCACTTCACCGACCGGGTTTTCACGGGTTTCGCGGGTAACTATTCTTAACTATGTTGGCCTTCACAACACTTGCCAACTTCCAGTGTCTAGGCGAATGATTAAGGCTAGCAAAAGTCACTAATTTTCAAAGGGTTTCACTTTCACTTGCGGGGATACTTTATGTCGCGGACCGTACCGAGCACAACTTGCTTGCACGAGCACCAAGCACAAAGAGAGCGAGCTTTCGTTGGGCCATCCGAGTCGGAAACACAACTCGTCTAAATTTTTTGCTCTTTTTCGCCCATTCTTGCCGCGAGTGGGGTTTAGTACAACGGGGGGAGTTGGCGTTTTTCCGACGGCGTGTCGATGGGCAAGTTTTATAAAATACATTTAGCTCCTATTTTCATTTTAATCATTTATATTTTTGATGTTTATTTATAAATTTTAGTTTATTTTTCTATGGGACATTCTCAAATGTAACATTTCCCCCGGGGCACAATAAAAAAAATGTATTTAATATATTTTTTTGAATAAGCAACGAAAAATGTAAGAAACAATATAATAAACAATAAACATACCAAGCTATAAATACTATAAGGAACAAAACTAATTAATAATCAATAATCAAACAAATGGGTTATTTATAAAGTGCTCGAGTTGGGGTTCGCGCATTTGGGGGGACTCCCGTGATCTGGCACGCCATCACGGTGGGTCCAAAGATTTCTAGTCGGTCTCCCCGAACACTCGTAAAGCTCTACCTTCAATTAGAGCTGCGCTGGTTAACTAATTAACTCTAACCGACTCTAGTAGGTCCTGACATCTTCGTACAACCTTTCCAAACACCGAACAAATGAAGTTCACGAAGGTGGACATACAAATATCAGACAATTTTGGTTCACGCTGCTTGCAATCGGAGGATGATACAAACATCCCTCTGGTCACTTCTTATGATGCATTAGGAATCCCTAGTAAACTATCTTTCCTACCGAAAGACACACCTGGATTCTAACGATCTATTCATTATTAAATACACATAATGGTTGGCCGGCCATATACATGTGATCAACATTTGATACTGAAATCATTCAATAATACTCGCGCGAGATTTTTAAGAATGAGAAGCCTTTTTGCTTCCTTGAACGGTTGTTTCTCCTATGCTTTCTCCTAAAACCCTACTCCTGCTGAGAGAGACACTGGACATCACAGAGTAGAAACAACAAATCCACAGCATGCAATTAACCTCTCTCAGAGCTCATGAGAGAGAAAATTCACCAGTGGATTGGTGAGCAAGTGAGAGCTTGTCCTCTCACCGGAGGCTAGATTAATGAACCTATTAATAACATGAATGAAATAAGAATAAACAATGAGAGATAAACATAATTCGAGAGAGTTCAGGGTTTGAGATGCTCAGCTGGCCATACTCCTATACTCTTACCATTTTCGTCTTCCAGCTCGTAGGAACTGCTTCCATGCTTAGTGACGACACGACAGGGTAGGTACATTGGGGCAAGCTTCGCGTTGTAGTACTCTCCCGCATTAGAGGCTTTAAAATTACGACGGTAGATCAATTGTCCTGGTTTGAACTCTTCAGGGCGAGCTCTTTTTCGGAGATTGTATCGATTCGCACTTGTTTCGTACGCCTTTAACAAGCTTTTCTTTACGAGATCGTAAATTTCACCACTGATTTGCTTTTGCTCATCAGCACATAAACCGGATGAATAGTCTTCCTTTCGACGTATTCGTTGGTGATCTGTGCCAGTCACAGCGATCTCGTGGTTGTGGGTGATAAAAAAGGGGGTAAATCCCGTCGCAGAATGAACGGTGTTGTTGAACACATGTTCAATGTCTGGTATGTTCAGATCCCAGCAGCGTTGATCTTGCTTGCAGTAGGTCCGAATTGCGGCGTTTATTGACCTGTTCAGCCTCTCCACAGGGTTTCCTTGACTGTGATGCCTAGCGGTGGTCCAATGCTTGATTTCAAATTTATCTAACAAAGCTTTGAACTCCTTGGATAGGAAGGTGCTGGAATTATCTGTTAGTACTATTTCCGGGATGGAATTCCGAAGAAACCAACCTTCTCTTAAAGTCTTTCACAGACTTCCTGACTCTATTCGTCGCATCGGATGCAGTTGGCACCACTTGCTAAATAAATCTTGTATAACAAGGATATGCATGTATCCTGATTTACTTTTAGGCAGTGGACCCACATAGTCCATGGCGATTATTTGCCAGGGATGGTCTGCCACCTTCTGTTTTCCCATAGTCGGTATTGTGGGTACGTATGCTGGCTTACTTTCTTTGCAGGTTTGGCATTTCTGGACGAATTTTCTAGTGTCCGACGCCATATGCGGCCAGTAGTATCGGAGTTTTAGTCGAGACAGGGTTTTCTCCACCCCAAGGTGAAAACTTTCCACATGTTCTTTCTCGATGATTTGGTTTCGGTTCGCAGGGGGAGGGACCAACTTCCACTCGAACCTTACGTCGAAGGGTTCATCGTCAACGCCGACGTATTTCCACAATTGGTCTTCCTCGAACCGAAAGTCTGAATATTGCTCGGGGTCATCCTGAACCTTTCGTATCAATTCATCAAAGGATACTCGGGATTCGGATGAGCTAGTGGAACAAATGCTACGGGATAGTGCATCGGGGACTATGTTTTCTGAACCCTTACGGTGCACTATTGTCATGTCCAGGTGTTGAAGATCTAGACTCCAACGACTCAATCGTGAAGCAGGGCGCCATTTGTTGTTGCGAATGTATTGAAGGGCCGACGCATCCGTGATTAGGGTGAAGTGTGATCCTTCGATGTAACCACGGAATTTGTCAATCGCAAGAAGCGCCGCTAAAGCTTCCTTCTCCGTGGCGGAGTAGTTCTGCTGGGCGGAATTTAGCTTTTGCGAGAAAAAGCTTATCACTCTCTCTGAACCTTCTTGAAGCTGCGTCAACACTCCGGCGACTGCACGGTCACTGGCGTCTGTTTGTACAGTGAACTCCATATCGAAGTCGGGATTAGAAAGGATTGGAGCAGTGATAAGTCGTTCCTTTATTGTTTTGAAGGCCCGTTCGGCTTCCTTCGTCCATCGAACAATCTTAGGTTTTCCAGCCAAAAGGTCTGAAATCGGAGCGGTGATTTCACTGAAGTCACCAATAAACCTCCGGTAATAATTTACCATTCCCAAGAAACGGCGAATTTGGCGGACGGTTTTTGGAGCTTCGAAATCTAAAATTGCTTGTACCTTCGAGGGATCGGGTTTGAGACCATCGCGAGAAAGGAGGTACCCTAAAAACGGAACCTCTGAACGGCAAAATTGCGATTTTTGTAGGTTAATCGATAGATTCGCCTCTCGCAGCCTCCTAGCTACTTCCTCGAGAAGCTTGATGTGCTCCTCGAAGGTTTCGCTGGCGACGATAATATCGTCGAGGTACACGAAAATCTGAGGTTCTAATGCACCCGCCCCGAGTATCTTATCCATAAGCCTGGAAAGTGTGGCCGGACTATTGGTAAGACCAAAGGGAAGGCGAGTATATTGAAACATACCTCTGCCTTGAATACAAAACGCTGTCAGAGGTTTCGATTCTGGACTTAAAGGTATTTGGAGAAAAGCGTCTTTAAGGTCGATTGTGCTCAAATAACGTGTTTTTCCCAATCGTCCCAGTATTCTCCCCACGTGTGCTAGTGGATACGCATCACGTTTTGTTCGCGCGTTAAGCTTACGCGCATCGAGGCATAACCGAATAGATCCGTTCGGCTTTTTTATTGGTACCGCATTAAGAGCCCAATCAGAGTTTGACTCTTCGATGATACCGAGAGCGAGAAGCCGATCGATCTCTTCGTTAAGTGCTTTATGAATGGATGGAGAGTATGGGAAGGGTGTTACACGAATTGGAGCGGCGCTCTTAAATTCGTCTTTCAGTTCTATAGTGTGTTGGACCAGCGAGGTTATCTCTAACTGGTCTGACATAGCGGGCTTGAAGAGTCTCTTGACATGTTCTATCTCTCGATCCTGCTCGGAGCTAAGCTCGACGAGATCAGGAGAGGATGTGAGGCATTCTTCAGCATTTATCTGGAACAAAAACATATTGTCCATTGAAATGTGAATGTCGAATGCATCAAAGAAGTCTATCCCTGCGATACAATCGACAGGTAGATCTTCTACAATAGTGGTTTCCATGACTCTGGTTTTATCCCCTACTGTGAATGGGAGGTAAACTCGACCAGTAACTTGCAAGGGGTCGCCAGAAGCACTTGTTAGAGTCAAATTTGAAGGGAAGATTTTAGTGTTTGACAACCTCCAGATGGGCGATGTTTTATCGGAAAGTAAGGTCTTTTGGCTGCCACTATCTAGAAGCGCCTTAACAGAACGACCGAAAACAGATATATTTATGAATGGTCGGTTGTCAGTTAACACAGAGAGAATGGAGTTCGGGTTCAAGTCTGGTTTGGACAGAGCGTCGCCGTTGAGCATCGGCTCGTACCCAAGCGCAAATAGAATTTCATCGATTGTATTCAGTGCTCTTTCGCTGGGCCGGTCTCCCTCCGGCGCGCAGAGTTTTTTGCACAGAAGGGACAACGATGGGTTGGAAAACCACTGAACCCACACACCTGACAATGTACCTTGTACGGCTTCGTACACTGGTGTGTCAGATGCTCTTGACTACGACAATTGAAACACACAAATTGGTCATTGAGTGGAGTGAAGTCTTGTGTTTTAGACTCCATGTTCATTGGTGTTTTCGAATCACCTTTAACGTTGTTAGCGGATGTCTTCTTCTCGTCAGTGGCAATTTTATTCGGAACCTTGGCATTAGGATTTCCTGTGCCGGGTTCCTTTCGCGTCCACTGCTTTCCACCTCCGCTTCCTTGATTAGGCCCATAACCCTGGCGTGGCGTGTAATTTGGGTTATTATTCGGACCCTTATTTTGAAAATGGTTCGGATTCGGACCTTTTCCTGACTGGTTATTATTCCCCCCGGAACGTTTTTCAGCAACTTGAACCGCATTAGTCTGTGAGGAATTTTGTGGTTTTACAAACAAATATGTATTGGTAGCGTCTATTTCCTGTCCTGCCATCTGTAATGAATACAGGTCATACAGCTCTCTACCAATTAATGCACGTTTGTATTCTGGACGGAGATTGCGTCGCACAGCTTGTACAATCTCGATCTCCGACACAGGGGCTGTGAGACTTTTGAATTTCTTTTCAATGTCTAGGAAAAATTCCAAAAATGTCTCCGTTTTCTGCTGCCTCTTCTGGTAAATGTCCAGTAAAATAAAATGATCCAGGTCTGGATGCCTAAAGGTCAGCTTCAAATTAGCAATGAGCTCCGAATACGTATTGAATCGATGCTTATTACTAGTGAACCACAATTTGGCACGACCTGTCAGTAAATTCCCAAATGAGCGCAGAAGCTCATATTCAGATATTTGTTCTGACTTCGTCCAATCACTCACCTCCCACAAGAAGTCGTTTAAACCCATTCCACGGTCTTCACCGGCATACCTCATAGGCCATTTCACAACCGGAATTGTTTTCACTCGGTTAGCTGTTGGATTGAAATCCAACTCTTCGAAAGGATTTATGCTAGGAGCGGGAGTGTGCACTGGAGGAGGGGGTGTTCTCCAGCTTGTTCCCGACAGGCCAACAGCGGGAAGATTACTACTGTAAAATCCCTGATGGGGAGCGTGGGGCACAGAATAGGTCGCGCTCCGCATTGGCTGTGAGACAGAATACGGTGCTGGCTGTGAAGGTGACGGCACATAATTCCTTTGTGAAATAAAAGGGTTAAACTGGGAGTTATCTCCAAAGTTGTCATAATTCCGAGCACCATGATGACGAATGTCATATTGGTTTGTTTGCGAAAAATTCGCATTGCTCTGTGAGGGTTGGTGTGGAATATGCGAAAATTCACAAGGATCGGACCACTGAGGTCGAGCTTGAGAATATTCACTTGGGTGACTCATCCTTGGTTCAGGACGATCGATGTTTCGTGTTGAACCGGTGGGAAGGTTCTCACGAAATTCGTCCCAGCGTGAAAACACGAACGGTTCACTACGATATATCTCACTGACTCTGGGAGTATCAGACACTGCTGGTCTGGATACGCGGATTTCAGGTGCAGATGAAATCAAATTGTTTTGATCCTCTTCCAAAGAACGCACTGAATCAAACCGAACATGCCGCGATTGTTGAACACTGCACGACACTTGATACCGCGGAGTGGACCAGATGGGAGGCATCTGTCCTAATGAAGTAACACTCACGTAAGAAACACTTGTCGATGACGTAGTCACCATCGTAGGCAACGATGACGAAACTACTACTGTCGACGGAACATCAGAACGTGTGCTTCGCGGAATCGCTCCGGCATTGGTCACAACCGGCACCACTTCGACTCGATCGTACACTCGCGAATCCGTTTCAACCGCACCAATTGAATTCGAACTTAAATTGACATATCCTAAAACGTTTTGCTCCGATCGGCTCTGCATCGAGCTAACCGGTGTTGCTAAATTCGCTTCTGCCCCTACAGGTGGCGCTAAATTTATTAAATCACTTTCTAATGCTGCCTGAGCTCCTAGGCTGGCTGCACCTTCCAAATCAACTAAATTCGGCGAGTCAGGGAGGGTTGGTAAACGAACATCCTCCACGAAATTATTTAAATAAGTTTGGACCACATTGGAAAAGATCCAATTTGCTTCATTAACGCAATCTCGAGTGGCATATGTTCTCTTCAACAACTTCAAACGATTGTACAGATGTAATAATCCCGTTTTCGACATCTCCTTTACTACATCTTCTAACTGGAGCTCTACCCACGCTCTCTCCAACCTACGCTGACAAATACTCAGCTCTTCGCGCGCTCTCCGATGGTACACGAATACACGCTGGAGCCCTTCTACCTCTTCCCGTATCGCATTTCGCAGTTTCCTACGCTGAACTGTGATAGCACTCTGTCTATCGAAATGCATATTTCTTATCTCTAACTCGAATTTCAATTCATCGTCGGTTAGAAATGTAACCGACATTTCATTCTGGTACGCTCTCTCGAAATCGTAGCTCATTTTGCCAAAATCAGAGCTCTTCTCAAACCTCTAAACTACAACCCTGAATCAAATTGAATATTCTATTGGATATTGTTGCAGGAACGATCATGCAAAAAAGGAACGGTAGAAATTTGAAAAACAACTATTGCCTTGACCTTGACTCAGCTCGGCCGACAAACAACTTTTTGGCTACTGCTGGTGTGCCTTCTATCTTCCACTCTATAGAAATTTGTTATAACCTAGCTATCTGCGCGCGCACGAGTATACTCTACGCTGCCCATTGAATCAACGGATAGTGGGTAGTGAAATGCGATACCACCGACGAATGAAGCAGAGTGAACCAAATTATTAAATTTCGCAATTTGAGAGTTGATTTTTTTCTCCAGTCAAACACCAAAGGAACTTCCCTCAACGTCCAATGAAAAAAATCAACTTTCAGAAAACTGTAGGCCAATTTTCCGTTGGATCGTCAAATATAAGTTATGGTTTTGCCAAGGCTAGTAGAAAACATGCGGACTTACCGGAATCTCATCCCAGGGGCTGCCTAGCCTACAGTTCCTGATTTACGGCGGCCCAAAGCCGTCGGATGCTGGACGCCTGGTTCACCCTGGTCCGTTATCGGGGCTTCTCTCCGGCGGGCTTGGAGGTTAACCGCCACACACTTCACACTCGCGAATCGCGGGATCCCAATCTTAGGTGGTTTGGGATATGTTTCACGCAGTCACTTTGGGTTTCAACGGCCTTGGTGGATACTGTCACTGGCCGGGTTCACGTGGTCACCGATGTAGTTTTCTTCACGTGGCACTTCACCGACCGGGTTTTCACGGGTTTCGCGGGTAACTATTCTTAACTATGTTGGCCTTCACAACACTTGCCAACTTCCAGTGTCTAGGCGAATGATTAAGGCTAGCAAAAGTCACTAATTTTCAAAGGGTTTCACTTTCACTTGCGGGGATACTTTATGTCGCGGACCGTACCGAGCACAACTTGCTTGCACGAGCACCAAGCACAAAGAGAGCGAGCTTTCGTTGGGCCATCCGAGTCGGAAACACGACTCGTCTAAATTTTTTGCTCTTTTTCGCCCATTCTTGCCGCGAGTGGGGTTTAGTACAACGGGGGGAGTTGGCGTTTTTTCCGACGGCGTGTCGATGGGCAAGTTTTATAAAATACATTTAGCTCCTATTTTCATTTTAATCATTTATATTTTTGATGTTTATTTATAAATTTTAGTTTATTTTTCTATGGGACATTCTCAAATGTAACAAAATAGAATTTTATCAACATTATTATTATTTTGAAAATTGCTTTCCACAGAGTCAATGTTCCAAACATGTGGGTAAAATGAACATGTAACGGGGGTAATATGAACATATACTTGGGGGTAAAATGAACATACAATGGGGCTAATATGAACATATACTGGGGGTAAAATGAACATGTAGTGGGGATAAAATGAACACCATTCAAATTGAACGGGTTGTGGCATGATTCTCGGCATCTGGTACATGATCAATGCATATTTCACAGATATTCTGAAATCGATGGAATGTTCAGCCGCGACCATTTGGATGGCTATCCATTACTGTCTTTGTATTTCCTCCGGTACTTTCGGTATGTGATATAAAATCCGGTAGTATTTGTCCTGCCATGGTGTTCATATTACCCCCATCTCGAGTGGTTCATTTTACCCCCAAAGAATCAACATATTCAAATCATTTGTTCTAAGAATTTAGAAGATAAATATGCTTCCTATTTCCGTCTACTTATCATAAATACTTTAAAGATATGATGTGCAACGCAGTTCAATCGATTTTTTATTATTTTAGTCATAAAAACTTCAAATTCCACGAGTGAAAATTTACATCATATGAGAAAACGAAGAGGCGTACTTTATTTTTGTTTACTTTTGCAACTTTTGACAGTTCAAGATCGCGTTAGAGTTGTCGAAATAGCTCCTTTATCTGAGGATTAAGGATGGTGCTATATTTTGCATAGATTTATAGCATATTTACCGTAATACACTAACCTGTTCATTTTACCCACAGTTCCCCTACTTCTAGCAGTATATTTTGTCCTCTACGATCCATGTCTACTCCTCTCGGATATTACCGTTTTGACTCATATTAATATTAATATCAATCACCATGGTGGGGCAAGTGGATCTTCTTCTTGGCATAACGTCCCCACTGAGACAGAGCCTGCTTCTCAGCTTAGTATTCTTATGAGCACTTCCATAGTTATTAGCTGAGAGCATTCTTTGCCAAAGTTGCACATTTTCGCATTCGTCAGTAACTACGGCTGTCACTCACATTATGCTGGAATTGCAGCGCCTATGGCGCGCTGACCAAGAGTTGGCTGCAGAGGATTAGCCCTGCCAAGGCTGGTCCCTTGAAACATTGTTTAAGTCGGCTAGGAGAAGCAGTTTCCCTGGACAACTTCTGCCACACGTGTTGTGCTATATGCACCGGCCCCTCCCCGAAGAAATACCGTAAGGTGGTTCCGGGGAGATAAGGGCCTGAGATCAAGGGTAATGTCGATGCACTGTACACCACTTGTGCAATTCTAAAAGTATTGCTCAAGTACAGTGCATGGGCTGGTTTTAGCGGGTTGTCGTTGGTGCGTCATCCCCGCATTCCCTGAGTTACCTTCTCAGGGGATCTGTTTGCAGATTTCCCCCCTGTAAAAAAAAAAAAAAAACAAAAAAAAAATCCTACGTTATTTGCGTTTTGGTTTTTCCCTTCCAGGTTCCGTTCTTGTCCCTATATACTTATCATAATGTCGCAAAAAGATGTATATACACATATATATTTTTGAGCATTCAATAAATCTCATCTTTTTCATCTTCGGTAAGTAGGCCTTGACCGGGTTACAGGTCTTTTTTTCTGCGCTTGTCAATTTTTTTCTATTTTCAGATAAATTTTCACCCCGGAGTTTTGCAATTTTGATTTTGTGTGTAAAGCATTTGAAGAGAAGGTGTAATTGGCGAGCTGTGCTGTTGGGAAAATTCAGATAGCAAGACTCATCGTAGGTGTTGGTATTTCAGCCTTTTTGGATTACTGTTACTGGTGTTGCCGAAATTAATTGATGCCTTATCCGAATTTGCCGCTCAAGAGTTGTAAACCAAGGATTTGGATTTCAAGTTTACGTTACTCTTGCTGTTGGAGTTTCGTTCGCTGCAAAACCTTGAGTATAGTTTTTTCTTATTTATTTATTTCTTCTCCATTTCTTGTATTTCTCATTAGACATAGTTATTAATTTCTGTGATCAGTTTTCATTATGGAAACTGACGGGGATGAGGGGGATCCTAAAGAAAACACTGATTGTTCAGAATCCACTTCCTTGACCAAGCCTTTCCGTGTAAAAGTTTATCCCTCTAGTTTTTCTGGGTCTTTTGTCGTATATTTCCAAAAAAAGGAGAAACCCATTAATGTTTTGCTGATTTCCTCTGAGATTTATAAAAAGTTTGAATCTGTGAAGGAAATCAAAAAACTTTCTTTAAATAAATTAAGAATAGTTTTTGGATTACGAGATGAAGCAAATGCTCTCTTGGAATCCAAATTGTTTTTTAATTCCTATCGTGTGTATGCGCCTTGCGACTCATGCGAAATAAATGGAATTATATATGATGAATCCTTGAATTGTGATGACATTAGGAATCATGGCTCAGGTTTTTTTTGGAACAAATCTATTTCTCCTGTCGAGATTTTGGATTGCGCCGTTTATCGAAATTATTTATTGATGGTAATAATTCCAAATATGTACATTCTAATTGCATAAAGATTACGTTTTATGGATCTGTACTTCCAGACTACGTAAATGTTGACAATGTTATTTTTCGCGTGAGACTTTATTACCCAAAGCTCATGCATTGTGACCAATGCCTTCTTTTTGGTCACACTTCAAATTTTTGTTCAAATAAACAAACATGTTCTAAGTGTGGTGAATTTCATTCTTCATCCACTTGTAAAAATCAATCTAATTTGTGTGTTTATTGCAAACAGAAACACAATTCTTTGAAAGAATGTGCTGTTTACATTGAAAATCAATCAAAATTCAATCAAAAAATTAAAAAATAAAAATCTTTTATCTTATGCAGAAGTAATGAAATCCACAGATAACATTACTTCCGCAAATACATTTGAAATTTTGTCAGATGATGATGGTGTTGTGAACCAAGAAAATTTTGGCAAGTATGTTTACAAACCTCCTAGCAAAAGAAAAAGATCGAACAATAAAACTTCTGAGAATCATAATCATTTTTTTGAACCTCAACCGTCTACTTCCTTTGATATTAGTTTTCCTTTAAATTCTTCTAAAAACATTCCCGGATTTCATAAAATAGATACAGATCCTTCATCTAACAGTAAAAATCAAAATTCAAACAATTTATCGGAAGAAAAAGCAAAAGAAGATACTGACAATTCTATTTTGAACATCTTAGAAGAAATAGTAGATTTCTTGGGAATGAACGATTTTTGGAAAAAAATAATTAAATTATTTTTACCTATTTTGGCTACCTTTTTAAATAAATTGAATTCTTTTGGTCCTCTTTTATCTTTATTTTTCTCTCTGTAATGGCTTCAATTAATTTAAATAAAATGAACATTTTACAATGGAATTGCCGTAGCATTATTCCAAAATTTGATAGATTAAAAGCTTTGATATGCAATTATAATATTGATTTGTTTTGTTTAAATGAAACTTGGTTAGATTCATCCGAATTCTTTCATATTTCAAAATTTAATATAATTCGAAAAGATAGAGATTCTTCATATGGAGGAGTTCTTATTGGAATTCGTGATGATATAGAATTTAAATATTTAGATTTATCAATGCATTCACAAGTTGAGTATGTTGCTGTCTCTATTAAAAAAGAAAAGTGTGAATTTTCAATTATTCGCTTTTATATTCCTCCAAATTCTACGTTTTCTTTATCACAAATTAAAAATATATTGAATGAAGTTCCTCCTCCATTTTATATATTAGGCGATTTTAACGCACATAATTTTGCATGGGGTAGTAACAAGACGGACGGTAGAGGTTCATTGATTATGGATCAAATCGATGATTTGAACTTGCATATCCTAAATGATGGATCTTTTACTAGGATTGTCAAATCATCATTCATGCATTGACTTGTCTTTATGTTCTAATAGTTTATCTTTGAAATATTTTTGGAAAACTATTGATGATCCTAATGGTAGTGATCATTTACCAATTTTAATTGAAATCCAAAATTCTGCTCGTGGTAAATTTGTTAATGAAACTTCCTGATATATGTAACAATGTTAATTGGACGAAATTTACTGATCTTGTATCCTTTACATTAATTCATCTTATTGATTCGGTATCTCCAATTGACAATTACAATAATTTTTCAAAATTAATAATTGATTGTTTACTCAAATCACAAAACAAAAAAAATGTTTCGCGATTTATTAAAAAAAATCGCCCTTCTTTCTTATGGGATAATGAATGTTCCATTGCTTTGAAAACTAAATCTGATGCTTTTAAATTATTTCGTAAATCAGGCTCCAGAAATCGATATGCAACGTAAAACTGAAGCACAGTTCATAAGACTAACTAAATCCAAAAAGTTAAATTATTGGAAAAATTTTGTTCAAAATTTAGATAGAGAAACTTCTTTATCTACCTTGTGGACTGTTGCCAGAAATCTAAGAAATTATGATCATGCCGTTCCTACTGTTTTAGAATATTCAGAAAAATGGATACATGAGTTTGCTTCAAAAATTTGTTCTGATTTTGTCCCACGTTCCTTTAAATTTAAAAATAGTTCACTAAATTATTTTCCTGAGCTCTGTTGTCCATTTTCATGACCCGATTTTAATTTAGCATTATCAATTACAAAAAATACTGCCCCAGGTATTGATAACATTAAATTTATTGTGTTGAAAAATTTACCTGATGATGGAAAAATTCGTTTACTTTCAATATATAATGCTTTCCTATCTCAAAATATCATTCCTAATGAATGGCGCCTTATCAAAGTTATCAGTATCCTAAAGCCTGGACCTATTAGTTTAATATCTTGTTTGCGTAAACTTTTGGAAGAATGATTTTGAATCGTCTTGAATTGTGGGCTGAAAACAATAAAATTCTTTCCTCATCGCAATTTGGATTTAGGAGAGGTCGTGGTACTCGCGATTGTGTTTCACTTTTAGCTTTACAAATTCAACTTTCATTTAATAAAAAACAGGACTTTGTTTCCACTTTTCTTGATGTTTCTGGAGCCTATGATTCTGTTCTAATTGACTTATTGTTTGAAAAAATGAATAATTTCAAAATTCCCAGTATGTTTTCTAATTTCTTATATGATTTATTTTCTTTCAAAATTATGAATTTCTTCCATAATGGAGACTCAAAATTATTAAGATATAGTTATTTTGGACTTCCACAAGGATCATGTTTAAGTCCATTTTTATATAATTTGTTTACCAGCGATATGGCATCAATAATTCCTAATGGCTGTTATTTGCTTCAATTTGCTGATGATAATGTTATTTCTTTTAGCGGCAAAAGCAGAGAAGTCATTAGTCATTTTATGCAATGTGCTTTGAATAATATTGATTCATGGGCTCATGAGAACGGATTTTCGTTTTCTGTTCAAAAAACTAAATATATAATTTTTTCGAGAAAACATTCGAACATTTCCATTAATTTATATCTTAATGGAATCGAAATTGAACAAGTTGATGAATTTAAATACCTTGGCATATGGTTTGACTCTAAATTAAATTGGAACTTTCAAATTAAACAAATTCAAAAAACATGTTCGAAACGAATCAATTTTCTCCGTACTATTACAGGTACTTGGTGGGGTGCTAATCCATCAGATTTGATTACACTTTACAATACTACTGTTCGTTCAGCCATGGAATATGGTTGTTTCACTTTTCTAAGTGCTGCACAAACACATTTTATCAAACTTGAAAAAATACAATTTCATTGTTTGAGAATTTGTTCGAAACTTATGAATTCAACTCATACTCAATCAACAAAAATACTGGCTGGTGTCGTCAGGCCCGGATTTGGGGGGGTGCCAAGGGGGCAAATGCCCCGGGCCATCCGGCCAAGGGGGCCCCCCGAGAAGCGAAATAGCGAAACACAATTCAAAAAAATAGCTTTCAGATTAATAATTTTAAATTCAAAATACAAATTTGATACGATTTCTAACCGACCTGAGATTATGTTATTTCATAGTTAACAGAAAATACATACGATTTTCAACTGATTTTTTTTTTATTTTCAATGCAAATTTTTCTATAAGCTAATGAACAAACAGTATACTGTCAGAGCTTTCTGAAACGATTCGGAAATACTGGACTATTCTTGAAAAGACAAAGGTACTCGATAATTTATACATTTTCTTGGTTTTACTACCAGGGTGAAACTAATTGTCTATCAAACACATCTGAAATTCTACCGGAAATTTGATATTTTCAAATTCTACTGTACTATTTCACAGCTTTTTATAATTTTATAAAATTATTGTCATGGTTTTGATTGAACATTTCAATTTTTACCTAGAGCTTCAAATTTACTATAATTTTGTCCCCATTCTACAGAATTTGTTTAAATATTGCAATTAATACTAAGAGTTTAGATTTTATCATAATTTTGGTCCAAATCTACAGATCCAAAATTATTTTTCCCCGATTTCTAAATGACTTGCCCAAGTATATAGATTATCAAGGAAATTTTTCTATGGTCTTCGCAAGATTTTCGCTCGTGGGTTATTTACAGGGATTACATCATCTACAAGTTGTCTTAGCGTACACATGTTGTTCTTTCAAACTGTCCAAGCATTTTGTCAATATCTGGAACATTGAAGTAATAAAGCAAGGGACTACGATATAAGCTTTGGGGAAGGCTCAAAGCTAATTCTGAAAGTTGTAGGTTGACCGAAAGTGAAGCATGTGCTTCTCTAGAAACAATTGCTCCTTGTCTGATTAAAGCAGTGCTAGACAATCGATGGTTCTTTTATCGTTACGAGTATCAAATTTAGTATTTAAAAGCATATTGTTTAATAAAATCGCAAGAGGATTATTGTTTCTACCAATAAAGGTAGGTTATCGGAAAATGTCTACACATTAAAATAAAATACTTAATCAATTTGCTTATTGCTTCAATAACGCTCGTTGTTCAAGTTCATTGAATAGAAATACCTGCAGCAAAATTGAAAATAATGTTTGCTATTGTTATCCAAGTCCCGATGAATCATATAGCCATGATTTCTAATGGAACATTTTTAATTTTGGACTAGATTGAGAACGATCCAGCTAAAATTCAATCTAATTTCATCTATCATGTACGACTTTTCAAGTGTTCTAATAAAACAGAGGATTTGTTTTACACAACATTCACGAAGTGGTGAGAATATAGTCAAATTTGAGTAATATTACAATTTTTTGGAGTTATCCGGATATTCTCTTTTTATAATACTGAGCTTTCCTATGCTTGCGAGAAACTCATTTTGTACCAAGGGCCCCCGTCAATAGATCTGACCCAGGCCCCCCGAAGCCCAAATCCGGCACTGGGTGTCGTACCACTTAAAATTCGTTTTCAAGACCTGAATTGTAAATTTTTGATGAATTGTTTTTCAAATAATCATCTGAATATTCACACTTTTCAACCTTTGATTGACTTTTCTCTATACCATGAACTGAAACAAATTCCAAATCATCTGTATTCTTCTTTTGCCAATACAGTCGCCTCTCCACATCTCGATATCGAAGGGACCATCGAGATAGGGAGAGATCGAGACGTAGAACAAATTTTTAACGAATAGAAGATTGAAAACCACTCCGTTACCAGGAAAACTAAAAACAAACAGATGTCATTTCGTCTTCGCAAATTGTTTTGAATCTCTAAAATCTGGTCTAGTTACCTTTGATAATAGACATACATCGACATATAGAGAGAAAATTGGGAACGAAAATCACATCGAGATAGGGAGATATTGAGATAAGGAGGATATCGAGATATGGAGCGTGAGAATGTATGCAGAATGAAGGGACCGAATAAATCATCGACATAGGGAGAGATATCGAGATGTAGAACATCGAGATGTGGAGAGTCGTGCGTAAATTTTATTTCACTGATGGATCCTTAACTCAAGGTATCGCGGGTTTTGGAGTATACAATGAATTTTTGGCTCATTTTTTCAAATTAAAATCTCCTTGCTCCATATTCATTGCAGAATTGATTGCTTTATACTTTACTTGTAACTTGATAAAGGATTGTCCACCAAATGTTTACATTGTATGTTCTGACAGCTTGAGTTGTCTTCGTGCTTTGAGTACCATCTCTTTCAATTTCAAAACTCATCATATTTTATTCATGATGAAAAAAATATTATTTAATTTGCATAGTCAAGGATTTATCATTAAATTTGTGTGGATCACTGCTCATTGTAGAATATACGGTAATGAGCAGGCTGATTCATTGGCTAAACTTGGTGTTATTCGGGGTATAACTTATGATCGTGATATTTTTCCTTCTGAACATTATTCTAAATTAAAAATACATTCCCTTGATAATTGGCAATCTTGTTGGAACTCCAGTAATAAAGGAAGATGGTGTCATTCAATTTGCCCAAAAGTTAGTCATTTTCCTTGGTTTAAAAATATACCAGGAACCAGAAACTTTATTTGTTCATTTTCGCGATTGATTTCAAATTATTACATTTGTAACAATCATGTATATCTTTTTTTTATTTTATTGATGTACAAGGCTCCAGCATAAGTTTCAATACTCACACCGTCCATAATACACCGAGGGGGTTTTGGAGTTTGGGAAGTAGGCAACGCAACATCTTTGACCAGAAGGTTCTTTAAGTTTTGCTTCTACTCTTGACTTCCAATAGGGGAAGGGGTGGTAAAATGAACACCTTAAGGAAATCATCTTGTTTCTGATAGAAAAACGAGGAATTTGTATAGTTCTATCAAACAAAATCAAAAATAAGGATGTAATCTATAGCAGCGACATGGATTCAGACTAAAACAGCTAAATTTTCACATATTTTCATCGCAATCAAAAAGCGATGCAAATGTTCATTTTACCTGCACTATGTGGGTAAAATGAACAGCGGTTGGTGGTAAAACGAACAACATGCAAAAAACGTGAGCATAACAAATATTTCTAAAAAATGTCATTGCCCCACCGAAAATACATCCATTAATGATTGTAACCCATTCAAAAAGAATTCTAAAGGTATCAGATTTGACATCATATTATAACGATATTCACCTCACTGAAAAACCTCAAGTCTTTCGAGCTAAAAGTTACGTCAGTTCTAATTTTCAAACGTGATTTTCTAAAATCTTGGTTTTCGTTGATATTTTGACTTCAATTGACCTACGTATCAACTCGAACACTCAGGTTTATGCTCTAAAGCGTCCGTGTGTGATAAAAATTCATCGAAATTTGTTTTTTCTCGGTAAAAGGCACGGTGTTCATTTTACCACCCCTGTTCATTTTACCACCACTTCCCCTACATGTATGAATGATGCAAGGTCAAAAGAACATGAATCAGTCATACATATAGCGGTAGTGAAGTATTTTGCCTAAGGATATGGGAAAGGAGGGATTTTGGGTGGTGTTTCGCAAACAGCTCTGTGGAACAAGTTTGTTATTAGTTAAAAATTTAGTTAATCTGATTCACCTTGCAATCAGTAATAAGAATATTTACAAAAACATGATACTTATCTTTTCTCATCGAATACGCTGCCATGTCTTTCCTCTCCAATGGATTTTTCCTCGTTGTAATGACGGGTTAGATATGAAAACAAGGATAAAGAGAGAAGAAATGTTAGTGATTGTTACATGCTTTATCGCTGTATTGGCCTACAATGAAATCATACAAAATTCGCTCTTTGGATTCCCATGATAACAATCCCCATGCAGCTTACGAGAAACTCCATGGCAATGATCACTGTACGGCATGTGCGGCATTCAGGACATCTCAACAATACTGAGGACGAACAACAAAAAATGAATCCAAAAGAGCGAAAACCTCAATGTTTCAATGTAGGACAATTCAGCTTTAATGCATGTGAGAAGTTCTTGGTGATATTCTCACAACGGCCATTCAGAATGATTCGACGGATGTAGATAAAAGATCATTATGATAAAATTAACGCGACGACATGTTAGTGAGCTCAAAACAATTATTGTATTTGCAACTGTTAATTTCGATAGAAACTTAGGATCGTTTATTGTTTATTAGCTTTTAAGATAAGCAGGAGTATAGCACGAACGCGAAGTAATGACCTTCCATCCCATCTTCAAGTGCTCCCCACAAGCACAACACTTCATTCTGGCACTTTAGAACGTCCATGTTGTAACTTGTTCACACAAGAAATCTGCCTCGACCGAGTTGGCAGAACGCGCCCATACCCCTTTCTGAACCAAAGGACAGGGTACATTTGTAACAATCATGTATATCGTATTAATATTGTGGATTCAAAGGAGATTGGGCAAATCTGGGCCCGGAATGTACACAAATGACTCATATGTCATTTGAAAGATCTAAATGAGACAAGAAAAAGTTGGTATGGGGTCAAAAATATCCGTCGTGGGAGAAAAAAGTTATTCCTCATGGTTTGAGATTTATTTTTTTTGAATACATATATTTTTCTGCACCTATATGATGATTAGAAGCTCTATGTTGTAAAGAAATGAATTAGGACTTTGATTCAAAGATGAAAACATTACAAGGTGATGTTAGACCGTAATAACATTAAAAATCGTTTTAAAATACATATGTATATTCAGTAAAGTTTTCTACCAGACCCTGCTACCCACATTATACTAATCAAAATTCCCAACGGTTTTTCAATCGACTTATACGATATTTTTTGTTCGTAATAAGATAATATTACGACTTGTATTCAAGTAAAAAAGTTGGCCTCATTCGATGAAAAATAATTGGGAAACAGTGATTAAAGAAAAGTTTGTGGTGTCTTATGAAAAAACTGACTGCAATTGGTTTTGCTGAAGTAAATATTTCTCCAGAACGAATTTTGCGAAGACATCAATAAAACCATCAGCTCAACCTCAATGAACAACATCATCAGCATAAAAAAAAAGTTTAATGTAAGTTGAAATGCTCATTGCTAAATGCTACGCAGTAACATATGCGTAGTTTTAGGATTTCATGTGTATAAATCAATGACAATCTATCTCGCTAGTATAAACCATCTCGCGCTGTATACTCCATACGAGGATATTTAGTATCACCTGTACTACTACATTATCCAACCAGTCTTAAGTTAAAATGTCAATCATTATCGTTTTACAAGTTGGTATACAAAATCCGTGGAGTTCAATGACGTTATTTTTTCTACTGAGTGCATATCTTATATTATCTCCTATCTCTCTCTTCGTCTATTACCCTCCAGTAACTTGTGTTCAAGCCCTTGACAATCTCTATACTAGTATTACAGATAGAAGAAAACACAGATAGATAAGCACTAACGTTTTCTGTAGATAGAGTATTTAATCCCTTGGGTCTACTCCTCTTGCAGATGTTATGTCTGCCAGGTTCTTACTATCAGCCGATGCAGACAAGCGATCAACTTTTCCGGGCTCTTCTTGATGAGTTCCAGTCAAATACCATCCACAGCAATTGCTGTGTTATTCTTGAGCTGTTGAACGTTATCCTTCACTCAAATGGGATCTGGTTGGCTGCTTTTGTCCAACATTCGAACGTAGAAATGCTCTCCTTTGCCTTGAACCTCCGGTCCTGTGTCATCAATCCAAGTCTGCTGCTTCCGCTTATGTGTATGGTGCTTCACAATCTTTTCCTTTAGAATAATTTTACACACTTCAGTAAACCAATCGTACCATGGACTACGTTCAACTTACAATGACTCCACCCGTGAGATGATGGCTACTTTTACTGTAGTACAACAGCCAAGAAGGGTTTCAGCAATCAAAACCTATTCCGGTTACGCTTGCTAGAGATGTAGAACGATACTGTGACGACAACCGTCTTCTTCAGACGCTGAAGGTCATGCTGAAGCGGGCATCGGTACCGTTCACTGTTAACGACAGGAAGTTTGAAGCGCATTTTTACAATTATCAGGTAGTGGGTAGAGTGAATGTTAGAACCACGATAGATTTTGACGTTGAATATGTCGGAGATGTGCAATCATCAAGCAATACTTGATCGATTCGAGATTCCATTTGCTGTGAATAACTGGCGGTCACCATTGGTACGGGAGGTTATCTTGGAAGTAGGTGCTAGACCATAATGACCGTATTCTTAGAGGAGGCAAAACAATCAAACATTGGACATTCATGTTTGCCAGTCCAAGAGCACTGATCTTCCCAATCGTCCATCTCAATTCCTTTTGGCGTTTTAATCTCCTATAATGATCTTGACAGTGACGGTCCTACTTGCGTTCCAGCTGCGTCTTTCATTCATTCGTTCGATCATCATTCGTTGATCTATTCTTTCTATATTCTTTTGTTGGTCAACCCCATCCGATCTCCTGTTTTTGCATGTCGTTCATCAGCTGATCCCAGCTCAAGTGTGTAGCGCAGCTCTGGAAGATGGTATGATTACTTCTAAACATTCACATTATTGACATCCTTATGAGTATTTAGCGTTCTTAGCGAAGCATTTGTAGAGCCACATGTGCTCAGGCATCGCCAATGGAGCTGACATTGATAGCAAACTGAAGTGGTTCTGCTCGGATTATTGGCTGCTCGGATTATTGGCATATATTTTTGCCCAATCTCCTTTATGTGAATGTGGTGAATCCTTTGAAGACATTGATTATATTGTACTTCAATGTTCTAGGTTCATTTTACCGAGGAATAAACTATTGATTAATATAATAAATTATGGTCATCCAATTCCTGTATCTATTCGGGATATACTGGGTACAAGATGTTATCATATACTTAAACTCGTATTTAGTTTTTTGAATGAAATCTCATATTTTGTTTGATACTCGTGCTTTGTGTGTGTTTTTTTATTTTTATTTGCAGATATGAAGATGGATTCTTTTTTGACAGACCCTCTCCCTCATCCTGTTTTGGAAGACAACCCATAATTCATTTAACAATGGATCCATGTTGCAGTTTGTGGCTCTGCTATGGTCATATTTTTGCCGTATGAGCCTTTAGTTTTAAGTTCTTTTTTAATTTGTTTTGTAACGTTATATGAAAAGATGAAGAGGTTTTGTGCCTCTTTGAGAAAGATTTCATAACGAAATTACTCAAAGGGGTTTTTCCCTCTTCCAAAATGTTGTGTTCTTCTTCTTCTTTCTGGCGTTACGTCCCCACTGGGACAGAGCCTGCTACTCAGCTTAGTGTTCTTATGAGCACTTCCACAGTTATTCACTGAGAGCTTACTATACCAATGACCATTTTTGCATGTGCATATCGTGTGGCAGGTACGAAGATACTCTATGCCCTGGAAGTCGAGAAAATTTCCAACCCGAAAAGATCCTCGACCGGTGGGATTCGAACCCACGACCCTCAGCTTGGTCTTGCTGAATAGCTGCGCGTTTACCGCTACGGCTATCTGGGCCCCTAAATTTTGTGTTAAAATAAATAAATAAATAAATAAATAAATAAATAAATAAATAAATAAATAAATAAATAAATAAATAAATAAATAAATAAATAAATAAATAAATAAATAAATAAATAAATAAATAAATAAATAAAAAATCTCATCTTTGAGTCAGAAGATGTATCAAGCTACAAAAGTTATCCACAATCGCTTTGTGCATGCGCATGTATTATGCATCATAATCCTCAATGATGATACTGCATCAATTATATATCGCTTTTATTGAATTCATGTCACAGTAATTATCCATACATGTCATTTAACTATTAACACCATTGTTGGTCGTACTATCGGCAGCAGTTGATCCGTTCTTTGTAATCTCATCGGCTTTTTCCAAATCGTTTGCTTGTTTGGAGTTACCTAGAGAAAGTAAGTGTTATCAATTTTCAGTTCAAACACCATTTTTTGCAATAGATTACCAACCTCTCATACCGCCAAAAGCGAGCTTCTGTAGAGCGGAAACCGGAAACTCTATGAGCAAACATAAAACTAGCGCCATCAGGTAGGAGAACATAGCCGATGCAAAAATCAAAGAGAACTAAAAGGCAAAAATTTAATAAATTTGTTGAACAATGAAACGCGTAATCTTCTTCATACCGTTCCGATGTAGTTGAAGTGAATCGGCGTCCGTAAATTGAATACGGTCAACCTCATGACGAACACGTGTCCCAGGTAGGCCGAGTAGGTCATCCGTCCTAGTGGTTCAAACACCCGATGGTTGAAAATCCGCTTCAGGATCGGCGATATTCCATAGATTTGACCCATCATGAAGACACCGGCGTAGACTCCCCACGAGTACTTAGCTATGGGATAGAACGCCGCCATCCACAGGGACGGTTTGGCGAAGTCGTACTCGTAGAAGATGTAGTTGATGAGCAGGGTGCCCAAAACCGCCGGGAAGACAAAGTACCACAGGATGTGGAACCAGCGTTTTTGGACCGGATCGGTATTTGTCTGCCTAAGACGTAGATAGATCATCCCGGCGATGATTCCCGCTAGGTAGTTTCCGAGGTTCACGTGCAAGGGGATGTACGCTCGCTGGTAGAACTCGTCGAACCACAACGTGAAACGTTGACCTCTGTTGAATTGGTAAGTTATAAGATTTTACTTGGTTTAAATGATTGTGATATCCTTACTGAAGTGTTATGAGGAATATGCCTTCTAATTTCTCGTAATAGATGAAATAAGCTGGAACGAGATATGCGGCGAGAGCTGCCATCACTAGGATCGATGAAGAAAACTTCCGCAATTTTAAGATCACCATGAGCAGTAGGGTCCCTAAGATGAACAGTTGAAAATCACATCCCAGATACCATCCTTGTTGAACGCACTGAAATTTGAGTTGATAATTTATTCATTGGATTCTGTAGTTTATGAGGATTTACTAACTGGCTGATCTCCATGAACGTAATTGTTAACGTAAAGCAGATTGGTCCACCAGTTTCTTCGGCAAAAAGCTCGCTCGGTATCAGTCGCCAGTTTCCAGACGGGACCATCTTGGAGTTTGGGAAGCCACGTGGCGTGAAGGAGAACGACAAACGCGTAGACCGGAGTCAACCGAATGTATCGATAGACGATGGCCTTCAAGAGAAACAGGATTCCGGGCGATCGCGAGCTATTCTCCGCGTACTTGATCATTTGGACGGCCAGCAGGAAGCCACTCATGGCGAAGAAGGTCTGCACGATCTGCGGTCCGCCGGTGAGAATCATCGTGCCAAGTTGGTGGAACATCTGGGATCGAAACGATAGATGGGTTTCAGTGTGACCTTGTACGTGTTGGGATCACCTACCATTTCAATCTTGATCGTGTTTTGCGACGGTGCGATACTGTAGATCAGCGCAGCGTGTCCGAGGATAACCAGCATCATGGTAAGGTAGCGAATTGCCTGAAAGAACCTCAAATCTTTGTCCAGGACATTGTGAGAACGAGACGTCAGTCGGTACCAATTTCGAAGGATCGAAAATGAAACGAACAGCATTTTTCCTGTGGATCAAATAAATTCGTTTAGTGATCCAAAACTTTCTGAAGAATCAAAATTTACTCACTTGGGCTATCAAGCTCTTGCTTATAGTGCACCACATCCTGTTTATAGTTAACAGTCTTGTCGTACCAACTGGATAAGATCGTAAGGAAAATGATCGTGGCTAGTACAAGTAGAAAAGAGAAGTCCAGAATATCTGTAGAAAAAGAAACATGGCAATACAACAAAACTTCCAAAATGATGACACCCAATTTACAAACCTACATCGAAGGGCTCCACATTCTTGTTACAAACTTCAATTTCTGTGTATGCTCTCAACCGATACGACTCGTTTAGTTTGTAGTTGACGCAAATATCTAAAAGTTCTCCGTATCGATCGCGATCCTTTTCCGCGTCCTGGTAGACTGTTGGGTCGAAAATGTACTGGAATGGGGTTGATAAGTGGTGTATAGTCTGACAATTATTCATGAAATATCTCTTATTGTATGTACAAAGTAATAACCCAATGTTCTCCGGATATTCTCTTTAAGTATTTTCTTAGAAATCATGTAAATTTATCCAGAATTGCAGGCCTGGAGAAAATCTTTGATCTTTGTAAAATCCTTTTACAAATGTACAGGGTGTCCGTAAATTATACGAACAACAAAATACTGGAGAGATTATCTCTCATTGAAGACAATGAAAAGTCATTGTTCATGTGCCTTATTTAATATATTAACTTTTAACAAGCGATACAATTTTTAATAATTTCTACAGTGATACCTCCATGAGTCGATGTTCCATAACTCGATATCGACTCATGGAACCATACTAAAACCAAAATTTCATGGTTACTACGATGGTCCCCTCAAACAGCTTTCCAAACCATTTGTTTCCACGACTCGATATTTCCATGAGTCGATGGTCCCTTCAGATATCGACTCATGGAGGTTTCAGTGTAGCTAAAAACAAGGAGCTAGAAGCTCTAGGGATCTCTCAAGCGGCTCCGCAGCTTGTAGGTTGAAGCGCCCATCTAGCGAATAGGCAGTCGTGGATTCGATCCCCACCGGAGCACGTGGTTTCTTTTCGCAGTTTTAATTTCAATTTGTACATTTGACACGTGTTTCGTCGTGTACCACAATCCAGGGTAACATTGATCGGAAAGACCCCTCATGTATAGTACGAATCTACCTTTTTTCTTCGAAACATTTACAATGCGTGAATAGTGCTTATCAAAATTAAGGTTTTTACAAAAATTATTATGTTCGTACGTTAAATTTTCAGCTTTTTGAAACTGGGATTTATATGATTATAAGTTCTGCAAATGATACAAGCAAGGAAAATGTGAAGTTAACTTAAAATTACATCGCTGAAAACGATTCCGTTGTCAAGATTTGTATAAGTATTTTCAATTCAGCAAAATTGATTAATTACTTTGAAGAATGTAGAATTTCCTTACGTAATTGCCTACATTAAGGCGTATTCCGCGGTTCGAAATGTTTTTAATTATAAAATAACTCAAAAAGTAAATGACTGATAAGAATTTGGCCGCCATATTCGGCTCCAGGGATCATGATTTTAACAAGTAACGACGTTCCCTATTTTTACGGACGTTATTTACATAGGTGATCAATGTTACCCCATATCAGCTAAATAAAAAATCGCCTGAAACATATTTTTAAACATGATTAAATATTCCAGTTAACAAAATCTAGTATACAGTTACGAGCGATGGGTGCCAGTACTTATTTAAAAAATATTAAATTTGCAGCATTTGCAAATTTAAATGAAATTTTCAAGAAATATCCAAAAATGTGATCGATTTTACCCCGGATTCAAACACGCTCAAACCTTATAACAGCAAGATTCTTTAGGCGGGAAGCCAGAAGCTAGAAGCTAGAAGCTAGAAGCTAGAAGCTAGAAGCTAGAAGCTAGAAGCTAGAAGCTAGAAGCTAGAAGCTAGAAGCTAGAAGCTAGAAGCTAGAAGCTAGAAGCTAGAAGCTAGAAGCTAGAAGCTAGAAGCTAGAAGCTAGAAGCTAGAAGCTAGAAGCTAGAAGCTAGAAGCTAGAAGCTAGAAGCTAGAAGCTAGAAGCTAGAAGCTAGAAGCTAGAAGCTAGAAGCTAGAAGCTAGAAGCTAGAAGCTAGAAGCTAGAAGCTAGAAGCTAGAAGCTAGAAGCTAGAAGCTAGAAGCTAGAAGCTAGAAGCTAGAAGCTAGAAGCTAGAAGCTAGAAGCTAGAAGCTAGAAGCTAGAAGCTAGAAGCTAGAAGCTAGAAGCCTAGAAGCTAGGAAGCTAGAAGCTAGAAGCTAGAAGTAAGTAAGCTAGAAGCCTAGAAGCTAGAAGCTAGAAGCCTAGAAGCTAGAAGCTAGAAGCTAGAAGCCTAGAAGCTAGAAGCTAGAAGCTAGAAGCTAGAAGCCTAGAAGCTAGAAGCTAAGAAAGCTAGAAGCTAGAAGCCTAAGAAGCTAAGCCAGAGGCTAGAAGCTAGAAGCTAGAATCTAGAAGCTAGAGAAAGCTAGAAGCTAGAAAGCTAGAAGCTAGAAGCTAGAAGCTAGAAGCTAGAAGCTAAAGCTAGAAGCTAGAAGCCTATAAGCTAGAAGCTAGAAGCTAGAAAGCTAAAGCTAGAAGAAGCGTAGAAGCTAGAAGCGTAGAAGCTAGAAGCTTAGAAGCCTAGCAAGGCTAGAATGCTAGAAGCTAGAAGCTAGAACTAGAAGCTAGAAGCTAGAAGCTAGAAGCTAGAAGCTAGAAGCTAGAAAGCTAGAAGCTAGAAAGCTAGAGCTAGAAAGCTTAGAAGCTAGAAGCTAGAAGCTAGAAGCTAGAAGCTAGAAGCTAGAAGCTAGAAGCTAGAAGCTAGAAGCTAGAAGCTAGAAGCTAGAAGCTAGAAGCTAGAAGCTAGAAGCTAGAAGCTAGAAGCTAGAAGCTAGAAGCTAGAAGCTAGAAGCTAGAAGCTAGAAGCTAGAAGCTAGAAGCTAGAAGCTAGAAGCTAGAAGCTAGAAGCTAGAGCTAGAAGCTAGAAGCTAGAAGCTAGAAGCTAGAAGCTAGAAGCTAGAAGCTAGAAGCTAGAAGCTAGAAGCTAGAAGCTAGAAGCTAGAAGCTAGAAGCTAGAAGCTAGAAGCTAGAAGCTAGAAGCTAGAAGCTAGAAGCTAGAAGCTAGAAGCTAGAAGCTAGAGCTAGAAGCTAGAAGCTAGAAGCTAGAAGCTAGAAGCTAGAAGCTAGAAGCTAAAGCTAGAAGCTAGAAGCTAGAAGCTAGAAGCTAGAAGCTAGAAGCTAGAAGCTAGAAGCTAGAAGCTAGAAGCTAGAAGCTAGAAGGCTAGAAGCTAGAAGCTAGAAGCTAGAAGGAAGCTAGAGCTAAAGCTAGAAGCTAGAAGCTAGAAGCTAGAAGCTTAGAAGCTAGAAGCTAGAAGCTAGAAAGCTAGAAGCTAGAAGCTAGAACTAGAAGCCTAGAAGCTAGAAGCTAGAAGCTAGAAGCTAGAAGCTAGAAGCCTAGAAGCTAGAAGCTAGAAGCTAGAAGCTAGAAGCTAGAAGCTAGAAGCTAGACGCTAGAAGCTAGAAGCTAGAAGCTAGAAGCTAGAAGCTAGAAGCTAGAAGCTAGAAGCTAGAAGCTAGAAGCTAGAAAGCTAGAAGCTAGAAGCTAGAAGCTAGAAGCTAGAAGCTAGAAGCTAGAAGCTAGAAGCTAGAAGCTAGAAGCTAGAGAAGCTAGAAGCTAGAAGCTAGAAGCTAGAAGTAGAAGCTAGAAGCTAGAAGCTAGAAGCTAGAAGCTAGAAGCTAGAAGCTAGAAGCTAGAAGCTAGAAGCTAGAAGCTAGAAGCTAGAAGCTAGAAGCTAGAAGCTAGAAGCTAGAAGCTAGAAGCTAGAAAGCTAGAAGCTAGAAGCTAGAAGCTAGAAGCTAGAAGCTAGAAGCTAGAAGCTAGAAGCTAGAAGCTAGAAGCTAGAAGCTAGAAGCTAGAAGCTAGAAGCTAGAAGCTAGAGCTAACTAGAAGCTAGAAGCTAGAAGCTAGAAGCTAAGAAGCTAGAAGCTAGAAGCTAGAAGCTAGAAGCTAGAAGCTAGAAGCTAGAAGCTAGAAGCTAGAAGCTAGAAGCTAGAAGCTAGAAGCTAGAAGCTAGAAAGCTAGAAGCTAGAAGCTAGAAGCTAGAAGCTAAAAGCTAGAAGCTAGAAGCTAGAAGCTAGAAGCTAGAAGCTAGAAGCTAGAAGCTAGAAGCTAGAAGCTAGAAGCTAGAAGCTAGAAGCTAGAAGCTAGAAGCTAGAAGCTAGAAGCTAGAAGCTAGAAGCTAGAAGCTAGAAGCTAGAAGCTAGAAGCTAGAAGCTAGAAGCTAGAAGCTAGAAGCTAGAAGCTAGAAGCTAGAAGCTAGAAGCTAGAAGCTAGAAAGCTAGAGCTAAAGCTAGAAGCTAGAAGCTAGAAGCTAGAAGCTAGAAGCTAGAAGCTAGAAGCTAGAAGCTAGAAGCTAGAAGCTAGAAGCTAGAAGCTAGAAGCTAGAAGCTAGAAGCTAGAAGCTAGAAGCTAGAAGCTAGAAGCTAGAAGCTAGAAGCTAGAAGCTAGAAGCTAGAAGCTAGAAGCTAGAAGCTAGAAGCTAGAAAGCTAGAAGCTAGAAGCTAGAAGCTAGAAGCTAGAAGCTAGAAGCTAGAAGCTAGAAGCTAGAAAGACTAGAAGCTAGAAGCTAGAAGCTAGAAGCTAGAAAGCTAGAAGCTAGAAGCTAGAAGCTAGAAGCTAGAAGCTAGAGCTAGAAGCTAGAAGCTAGAAGCTAGAAGCTAGAAGCTAGAAGCTAGAAGCTAGAAGCTAGAAAGCTAGAAGCTAGAAGCTAGAAGCTAAAAGCTAGAAGCTAGAAAGCTAGAAGCTAAAAGCTAGAGCTAAAAGCTAGAACTAAGAAGCTAGAAGCTAAAAAGCTAGAAGCTAGAAGCTAGAAGCTAGAAGCTAGAAGCTAGAAGCTAGAAGCTAGAAGCTAGAAGCTAGAAAGCTAGAAGCTAGAAGCTAGAAGCTAGAAGCTAGAAGCTAGAAGCTAGAAGCTAGAAGCTAGAAGCTAGAAGCTAGAAGCTAGAAGCTAGAAGCTAGAAGCTAGAAGCTAGAAGCTAGAAGCTAGAAGCTAGAAGCTAGAAGCTAGAAGCTAGAAGCTAGAAGCTAGAAGCTAGAAGCTAGAAGCTAGAAGCTAGAAGCTAGAAGCTAGAAGCTAGAAGCTAGAAGCTAGAAGCTAGAGCAGAAGCTAGAAGCTAGAAGCTAGAACTAGAAGCTAGAAGCCTAGAAAGCTAGAAGCTAGAAGCTAGAAGCTAGAACTAGAAGCTGAAGCTAGAAGCTAGAAGCTAGAAGCTAGAAGCTAGAAGCTAGAAGCTAGAAAGCTAGAAGCTAGAAGCTAGAAGCTAGAAGCTAGAAGCTAAGAAGCTAGAAGCTAGAAGCTAGAAGCTAGAAGCTAGAAGCTAGAAGCTAGAAGCTAGAAGCTAGAAGCTAGAAGCTAGAAGCTAGAAGCTAGAAGCTAGAAGCTAGAAAGCTAGAAGCTAGAAGCTAGAAGCTAGAAAGCTAGAAGCTAGAAGCTAGAAGCTAGAAGCTAGAGCTAGAAGCTAGAAGCTAGAAGCTAGAAGCTAGAAGCTAGAAGCTAGAAGCTAGAAGCTAGAAGCTAGAAGCTAGAAGCTAGAAGCTAGAAAGCTAGAAGCTAGAAGCTAGAAGCTAGAAGCTAGAAAGCTAGAAGCTAGAAAGCCTAGAAGCTAGAAGCTAGAAGCTAGAAGCTAGAAGCTAGAAGCTAGAAGCTAGAAGCTAGAAAGCTTAGAAGCTAGAAGCTAGAAGCTAGAAAGCTAGAAGCTAGAAGCTAAGAAGCTAGAAAGCTAGAAAGCTAGAAGCTAGAAGCTAGAAGCTAAGAAAGCTAGAAGCTAGAAGCTAGAAGCTAGAAGCTAGAAGCTAGAAGCTAGAAGCTAGAAGCTAGAAGCTAAGAAGCTAGAAGCTAGAAGCTAAGAAAGCTAGAAGCTAGAAGCTAGAAGCTAGAAGCTAGAAGCTAGAAGCTAGAAGCTAGAAGCTAGAAGCTAGAAGCTAGAAGCTAGAAGCTAGAAGCTAGAAGCTAAGCTAGAAGCTAGAAGCTAGAAGCTAGAAGCTAGAAGCTAGAAGCTAGAAGCTAGAAGCTAGAAGCTAGAAGCTAAAGCTAGAAGCTAAAGCTAGAAGCTAGAAGCTAGAAGCTAAAAGCTAGAAGCTAGAAGCTAGAAGCTAGAAGCTAAAGCTAGAAGCTAGAAGCTAGAAGCTAGAAGCTAGAAGCTAGAAGCTAGAAGCTAGAAGCTAGAAGCTAGAAGCTAGAAGCTAGAAGCTAGAAGCTAGAAGCTAGAAGCTAGAAGCTAGAAGCTAGAAGCTAGAAGCTAGAAGCTAGAAGCTAGAAGCTAGAAGCTAGAAGCTAGAAGCTAGAAGCTAGAAGCTAGAAGCTAGAAGCTAGAAGCTAGAAGCTAGAAGCTAGAAGCTAGAAGCTAGAAGCTAGAAGCTAGAAGCTAGAAGCTAGAAGCTAGAAGCTAGAAGCTAGAAGCTAGAAGCTAGAAGCTAGAAGCTAGAAGCTAGAAGCTAGAAGCTAGAAGCTAGAAGCTAGAAGCTAGAAGCTAGAAGCTAGAAGCTAGAAGCTAGAAGCTAGAAGCTAAAGCTAGAAGCTAGAAGCTAGAAGCTAGAAGCTAGAAGCTAGAAGCTAGAAGCTAGAAGCTAAAGCTAGAAGCTAGAAGCTAGAAGCTAGAAGCTAGAAGCTAGAAGCTAGAAGCTAGAAGCTAGAAGCTAGAAGCTAGAAGCTAGAAGCTAGAAGCTAGAAGCTAGAAGCTAGAAGCTAGAAGCTAGAAGCTAGAAGAAGCTAGAAGCTAGAAGCTAGAAGCTAGAAGCTAGAAGCTAGAAGCTAGAAGCTAGAAGCTAGAAGCTAGAAGCTAGAAGCTAGAAGCTAGAAGCTAGAAGCTAGAAGCTAGAAGCTAGAAGCTAGAGAAGCTAGAAGCTAGAAGCTAGAAGCTAGAAGCTAGAAGCTAGAAGCTAGAAGCTAGAAGCTAGAAGCTAGAAGCTAGAAGCTAGAAGCTAGAAGCTAGAAGCTAGAAGCTAGAAGCTAGAAGCTAGAAGCTAGAAGCTAGAAGCTAGAAGCTAGAAGCTAGAAGCTAGAAGCTAGAAGCTAGAAGCTAGAAGCTAGAAGCTAGAAGCTAGAAGCTAGAAGCTAGAAGCTAGAAGCTAGAAGCTAGAAGCTAGAAGCTAGAAGCTAGAAGCTAGAAGCTAGAAGCTAGAAGCTAGAAGCTAGAAGCTAGAAGCTAGAAGCTAGAAGCTAGAAGCTAGAAGCTAGAAGCTAGAAGCTAGAAGCTAGAAGCTAGAAGCTAGAAGCTAGAAGCTAGAAGCTAGAAGCTAGAAGCTAGAAGCTAGAAGCTAGAAGCTAGAAGCTAGAAGCTAGAAGCTAGAAGCTAGAAGCTAGAAGCTAGAAGCTAGAAGCTAGAAGCTAGAAGCTAGAAGCTAGAAGCTAGAAGCTAGAAGCTAGAAGCTAGAAGCTAGAAGCTAGAAGCTAGAAGCTAGAAGCTAGAAGCTAGAAGCTAGAAGCTAGAAGCTAGAAGCTAGAAGCTAGAAGCTAGAGAAGCTAGAAGCTAGAAGCTAGAAGCTAGAAGCTAGAAGCTAGAAGCTAGAAGCTAGAAGCTAGAAGCTAAAGCTAGAAGCTAGAAGCTAGAAGCTAGAAGCTAAAAGCTAGAAGCTAGAAGCTAGAAGCTAGAAGCTAGAAGCTAGAAGCTAGAAGCTAGAAGCTAGAAGCTAGAAGCTAGAAGCTAGAAGCTAGAAGCTAGAAGCTAGAAGCTAGAAGCTAAAGCTAGAAGCTAGAAGCTAGAAGCTAGAAGCTAGAAGCTAGAAGCTAGAAGCTAGAAGCTAGAAGCTAGAAGCTAGAAGCTAGAAGCTAGAAGCTAGAAGCTAGAAGCTAGAAGCTAGAAGCTAGAAGCTAGAAGCTAGAAGCTAGAAGCTAGAAGCTAGAAGCTAGAAGCTAGAAGCTAGAAGCTAGAAGCTAGAAGCTAGAAGCTAAAGCTAGAAGCTAGAAGCTAAAGCTAGAAGCTAAAAGCTAGAAGCTAGAAGCTAGAAGCTAAAGCTAGAAGCTAGAAGCTAGAAGCTAGAAGCTAGAAGCTAGAAGCTAGAAGCTAGAAGCTAGAAGCTAGAAGCTAGAAAGCTAGAAGCTAGAAGCTAGAAGCTAGAAGCTAGAAGCTAGAAGCTAGAAGCTAGAAGCTAGAAGCTAGAAGCTAGAAGCTAGAAGCTAGAAGCTAGAAGCTAGAAGCTAGAAGCTAGAAGCTAGAAGCTAGAAGCTAGAAGCTAGAAGCTAGAAGCTAGAAGCTAGAAGCTAGAAGCTAGAAGCTAGAAGCTAGAAGCTGAAGCTAGAAAGCTAGAAGCTAGAAGCTAGAAGCTAGAAGCTAGAGCTAGAAGCTAGAAGCTAGAAGCTAAGAAGCTAGAGCTAGAAGCTAGAAGCTAGAAGCTAGAAGCTAGAAGCTAGAAGCTAGAGAGCTAGAAGCTAGAAGCTAGAAGCTAGAAGCTAGAAGCTAGAAGCTAGAAGCTAGAAGCTAGAAAGCTAGAAGCTAGAAGCTAGAAGCTAGAAGCTAGAAGCTAGAAGCTAGAAGCTAAAGTAGAAGCTAGAAGCTAGAAGCTAGAAGCTAGAAGCTAGAAGCTAGAAGCTAGAAGCTAGAAGCTTAGAAGCTAGAAGCTAGAAGCTAGAAAGCTAGAAGCTAGAAGCCTAGAAGCTAGAAGCTAGAAGCTAGAAGCTAGAAGCTAGAAGCTAGAAGCTAGAAGCTAGAAGCTAGAAGCTAGAAGCTAGAAGCTAGAAGCTAGAAGCTAGAAGCTAGAAGCTAGAAGCTAGAAGCTAGAAGCTAGAAGCTAGAAGCTAGAAGCTAGAAGCTAGAAGCTAGAAGCTAGAAGCTAGAAGCTAGAAGCTAGAAGCTAGAAGCTAGAAGCTAGAAGCTAGAAGCTAGAAGCTAGAAGCTAGAAGCTAGAAGCTAGAAGCTAGAAGCTAGAAGCTAGAAGCTAGAAGCTAGAAGCTAGAAGCTAGAAGCTAGAAGCTAGAAGCTAGAAGCTAGAAGCTAGAAGCTAGAAGCTAGAAGCTAGAAGCTAGAAGCTAGAAGCTAGAAGCTAGAAGCTAGAAGCTAGAAGCTAGAAGCTAGAAGCTAGAAGCTAGAAGCTAGAAGCTAGAAGCTAGAAGCTAGAAGCTAGAAGCTAGAAGCTAGAAGCTAGAAGAAGCTAGAAGCTAGAAGCTAGAAGCTAGAAGCTAGAAGCTAGAAGCTAGAAGCTAGAAGCTAGAAGCTAGAAGCTAGAAGCTAGAAGCTAGAAGCTAGAAGCTAGAAGCTAGAAGCTAGAAGCAGAAGCTAGAAGCTAGAAGCTAGAAGCTAGAAGCTAGAAGCTAGAAGCTAGAAGCTAGAAGCTAGAAGCTAGAAGCTAGAAGCTAGAAGCTAGAAGCTAGAAGCTAGAAGCTAGAAGCTAGAAGCTAGAAGCTAGAAGCTAGAAGCTAGAAGCTAGAAGCTAGAAGCTAGAAGCTAGAAGCTAGAAGCTAGAAGCTAGAAGCTAGAAGCTAGAAGCTAGAAGCTAGAAGCTAGAAGCTAGAAGTAGAAGCTAGAAAGCTAGAAGCTAGAAAGCTAGAAGCTAGAAGCTAGAAGCTAGAAGCTAGAAGCTAGAAAGCCTAGAAGCTAGAAGCTAGAAGCTAGAAGCTAGAAGCTAGAAGCTAGAAGCTAGAAGCTAGAAGCTAGAAGCTAGAAGCTAGAAGCTAGAAGCTAGAAGCTAGAAGCTAGAAGCTAGAAGCTAGAAGCTAGAAGCTAGAAGCTAGAAGCTAGAAGCTAGAAGCTAGAAGCTAGAAGCTAGAAGCTAGAAGCTAGAAGCTAGAAGCTAGAAGCTAGAAGCTAGAAGCTAGAAGCTAGAAGCTAGAAGCTAGAAGCTAGAAGCTAGAAGCTAGAAGCTAGAAGCTAGAAGCTAGAAGCTAGAAGCTAGAAGCTAGAAGCTAGAAGCTAGAAGCTAGAAGCTAGAAGCTAGAAGCTAGAGAAGCTAGAAGCTAGAAGCTAGAAGCTAGAAGCTAGAAGCTAGAAGCTAGAAGCTAGAAGCTAGAAGCTAGAAGCTAGCAGAAGCTAGAAGCTAGAAGCTAGAAGCTAGAAGCTAGAAGCTAGAAGCTAGAAGCTAGAAGCTAGAAGCTAGAAGCTAGAAGCTAGAAGCTAGAAGCTAGAAGCTAGAAGCTAGAAGCTAGAAGCTAGAAGCTAGAAGCTAGAAGCTAGAAGCTAGAAGCTAGAAGCTAGAAGCTAGAAGCTAGAAGCTAAGCTAGAAGCTAGAAGCTAGAAGCTAGAAGCTAGAAGCTAGAAGCTAGAAGCTAGAAGCTAGAAGCTAGAAGCTAGAAGCTAGAAGCTAGAAGCTAGAAGCTAGAAGCTAGAAGCTAGAAAGCTAGAAGCTAGAAGCTAGAAGCTAGAAGCTAGAAGCTAGAAGCTAGAAGCTAGAAGCTAGAAGCTAGAAGCTAGAAGCTAGAAGCTAGAAGCTAGAAGCTAGAAGCTAGAAGCTAGAAGCTAGAAGCTAGAAGCTAGAAGCTAGAAGCTAGAAGCTAGAAGCTAGAAGCTAGAAGCTAGAAGCTAGAAGCTAGAAGCTAGAAGCTAGAAGCTAGAAGCTAGAAGCTAGAAGCTAGAAGCTAGAAGCTAGAAGCTAGAAGCTAGAAGCTAGAAGCTAGAAGCTAGAAGCTAGAAGCTAGAAGCTAGAAGCTAGAAGCTAGAAGCTAGAAGCTAGAAGCTAGAAGCTAGAAGCTAGAAAGCTAGAAGCTAGAAGCTAGAAGCTAGAAGCTAGAAGCTAGAAGCTAGAAGCTAGAAGCTAGAAGCTAGAAGCTAGAAGCTAGAAGCTAGAAGCTAGAAGCTAGAAGCTAGAAGCTAGAAACTAGAAGCTAGAAGCTAGAAGCTAGAAGCTAGAAGCTAGAAGCTAGAAGCTAGAAGCTAGAAGCTAGAAGCTAGAAGCTAGAAGCTAGAAGCTAGAAGCTAGAAGCTAGAAGCTAGAAGCTAGAAGCTAGAAGCTAGAAGCTAGAAGCTAGAAGCTAGAAGCTAGAAGCTAGAAGCTAGAAGCTAGAAGCTAGAAGCTAGAAGCTAGAAGCTAGAAGCTAGAAGCTAGAAGCTAGAAGCTAGAAGCTAGAAGCTAGAAGCTAGAAGCTAGAAGCTAGAAGCTAGAAGCTAGAAGCTAGAAGCTAGAAGCTAGAAGCTAGAAGCTAGAAGCTAGAAGCTAGAAGCTAGAAGCTAGAAGCTAGAAGCTAGAAGCTAGAAGCTAGAAGCTAGAAGCTAGAAGCTAGAAGCTAGAAGCTAGAAGCTAGAAGCTAGAAGCTAGAAGCTAGAAGCTAGAAGCTAGAAGCTAGAAGCTAGAAGCTAAAAGCTAGAAGCTAGAAGCTAGAAGCTAGAAGCTAGAAGCTAGAAGCTAGAAGCTAGAAGCTAGAAGCTAGAAGCTAGAAGCTAGAAGCTAGAAGCTAGAAGCTAGAAGCTAGAAGCTAGAAGCTAGAAGCTAGAAGCTAGAAGCTAGAAGCTAGAAGCTAGAAGCTAAAAGCTAGAAGCTAGAAGCTAGAAGCTAGAAGCTAGAAGCTAGAAGCTAGAAGCTAGAAGCTAGAAGCTAGAAGCTAGAAGCTAGAAGCTAGAAGCTAGAAGCTAGAAGCTAGAAGCTAGAAAGCTAGAAGCTAGAAGCTAGAAGCTAGAAGCTAGAAGCTAGAAGCTAGAAGCTAGAAGCTAGAAGCTAGAAGCTAGAAGCTAGAAGCTAGAAGCTAGAAGCTAGAAGCTAGAAGCTAGAAGCTAGAAGCTAGAAGCTAGAAGCTAGAAGCTAGAAGCTAGAAGCTAGAAGCTAGAAGCTAGAAGCTAGAAGCTAGAAGCTAGAAGCTAGAAGCTAGAAGCTAGAAGCTAGAAGCTAGAAGCTAGAAGCTAGAAGCTAGAAGCTAGAAGCTAGAAGCTAGAAGCTAGAAGCTAGAAGCTAGAAGCTAGAAGCTAGAAGCTAGAAGCTAGAAGCTAGAAGCTAGAAGCTAGAAGCTAGAAGCTAGAAGCTAGAAGCTAGAAGCTAGAAGCTAGAAGCTAGAAGCTAGAAGCTAGAAGCTAGAAGCTAGAAGCTAGAAGCTAGAAGCTAGAAGCTAGAAGCTAGAAGCTAGAAGCTAGAAGCTAGAAGCTAGAAGCTAGAAGCTAGAAGCTAGAAGCTAGAAGCTAGAAGCTAGAAGCTAGAAGCTAGAAGCTAGAAGCTAGAAGCTAGAAGCTAGAAGCTAGAAGCTAGAAGCTAAAAGCTAGAAGCTAGAAGCTAGAAGCTAGAAGCTAGAAGCTAGAAGCTAGAAGCTAGAAGCTAGAAGCTAGAAGCTAGAAGCTAGAAGCTAGAAGCTAGAAGCTAGAAGCTAGAAGCTAGAAGCTAGAAGCTAGAAGCTAGAAGCTAGAAGCTAGAAGCTAGAAGCTAGAAGCTAGAAGCTAGAAGCTAGAAGCTAGAAGCTAGAAGCTAGAAGCTAGAAGCTAGAAGCTAGAAGCTAGAAGCTAGAAGCTAGAAGCTAGAAGCTAGAAGCTAGAAGCTAGAAGCTAGAAGCTAGAAGCTAGAAGCTAGAAGCTAGAAGCTAGAAGCTAGAAGCTAGAAGCTAGAAGCTAGAAGCTAGAAGCTAGAAGCTAGAAGCTAGAAGCTAGAAGCTAGAAGCTAGAAGCTAGAAGCTAGAAGCTAGAAGCTAGAAGCTAGAAGCTAGAAGCTAGAAGCTAGAGCTAGAAGCTAGAAGCTAGAAGCTAGAAGCTAGAAGCTAGAAGCTAGAAGCTAGAAGCTAGAAGCTAGAAGCTAGAAGCTAGAAGCTAGAAGCTAGAAGCTAGAAGCTAGAAGCTAGAAGCTAGAAGCTAGAAGCTAGAAGCTAGAAGCTAGAAGCTAGAAGCTAGAAGCTAGAAGCTAGAAGCTAGAAGCTAGAAGCTAGAAGCTAGAAGCTAGAAGCTAGAAGCTAGAAGCTAGAAGCTAGAAGCTAGAAGCTAGAAGCTAGAAGCTAGAAGCTAGAAGCTAGAAGCTAGAAGCTAGAAGCTAGAAGCTAGAAGCTAGAAGCTAGAAGCTAGAAGCTAGAAGCTAGAAGCTAGAAGCTAGAAGCTAGAAGCTAGAAGCTAGAAGCTAGAAGCTAGAAGCTAGAAGCTAGAAGCTAGAAGCTAGAAGCTAGAAGCTAGAAGCTAGAAGCTAGAAGCTAGAAGCTAGAAGCTAGAAGCTAGAAGCTAGAAGCTAGAAGCTAGAAGCTAGAAGCTAGAAGCTAGAAGCTAGAAGCTAGAAGCTAGAAGCTAGAAGCTAGAAGCTAGAAGCTAGAAGCTAGAAGCTAGAAGCTAGAAGCTAGAAGCTAGAAGCTAGAAGCTAGAAGCTAGAAGCTAGAAGCTAGAAGCTAGAAGCTAGAAGCTAGAAGCTAGAAGCTAGAAGCTAGAAGCTAGAAGCTAGAAGCTAGAAGCTAGAAGCTAGAAGCTAGAAGCTAGAAGCTAGAAGCTAGAAGCTAGAAGCTAGAAGCTAGAAGCTAGAAGCTAGAAGCTAGAAGCTAGAAGCTAGAAGCTAGAAGCTAGAAGCTAGAAGCTAGAAGCTAGAAGCTAGAAGCTAGAAGCTAGAAGCTAGAAGCTAGAAGCTAGAAGCTAGAAGCTAGAAGCTAGAAGCTAGAAGCTAGAAGCTAGAAGCTAGAAGCTAGAAGCTAGAAGCTAGAAGCTAGAAGCTAGAAGGCTAGAAGCTAGTAAGCTAGAAGCTAGAAGCTAGGGAAGCTAGAAGCTAGAAGCCTAGAAGCTAGAAGCTAGAAGCTAGAAGCGAGAAGCTAGAGCTAGAACTAGAAGCTAGAAGCTAGAGCTAGAAGCTAGAAGCTAGAAGCTAGAAGCTAGAAGCTAGAAGCTAGAAGCCTAGAGCTTAGAAGCTAGAAGCTAGAAGCTAGAAGCTAGAAAGCTAGAAGCTAGAAGCTAGAAGCTAGAAGCTAGAAGCTAGAAGCTAGAAGCTAGAAGCTAGAAGCTAGAAGCTAGAAGCTAGAAGCTAGAAGCTAGAAGCTAGAAGCTAGAAGCTAGAAGCTAGAAGCTAGAAGCTAGAAGCTAGAAGCTAGAAGCTAGAAGCTAGAAGCTAGAAGCTAGAAGCTAGAAGCTAGAAGCTAGAAGCTAGAGCTAGAAGCTAGAAAGCTAGAAGCTAGAAGCTAAGAAGCTAGAGCTAGAAGCTAGAAGCTAGAAGCTAGAAGGCTAGAAGCTAGAAGCTAGAAGCTAGAAGCTTAAGAGCTAGAACTAGAAGCTAGAAGCTAGAAGCTAGAAGCTAGAAGCTAGAAGCTAGAAGCTAGAAGCTAGAAGCTAGAAGCTAGAAGCTAGAAGCTAGAAGCTAGAAGCTTAGAAGCTAGAAGCTAGAAGCTAGAAAGCTAGAAGCTAGAAGCTAGAAGCTAGAAGCTAGAAGCTAGAAGCTAGAAGCTAGAAGCTAGAAGCTAGAAGCTAGAAGCTAGAAGCTAGAAGCTAGAAGCTAGAAGCTAGAAAGCTAGAAGCTAGAAGCTAGAAGCTAGAAGCTAGAAGCTAGAAGCTAGAAGCTAGAAGCTAGAAGCTAGAAGCTAGAAGCTAGAAGCTAGAAGCTAGAAGCTAGAAGCTAGAAGCTAGAAGCTAGAAGCTAGAAGCTTAGAAGCTAGAAGCTAGAAGCTAGAAGCTAGAAGCTAGAAGCTAGAAGCTAGAAGCTAGAAGCTAGAAGTAGAACTAGAAGCTAGAGCTAGAAGCTAGAAGCTAGAGAGCTAGAAGCTAGAAGCTAGAAGCTAGAAGCTAGAAGCTAGAAGCTAGAAGCTAGAAGCTAGAAGCTAGAAGCTAGAAGCTAGAAGCTAGAGCTAGAAGCTAGAAGCTAGAAGCTAGAAGCTAGAAGCTAGAAAGCTAGAAGCTAGAAGCTAGAGCTAGAAGCTAGAAGCTAGAAGCTAGAAGCTAGAGCTAGAAGCTAGAAGCTAGAAGCTAGAAGCTAGAAGCTAGAAGCTAGAAGCTAGAAGCTAGAAGCTAGAAGCTAGAAGCTAGAAGCTAGAAGCTAGAAGCTAGAGTAGGCTAGAAGCTAGAAGCTAGAAGCTAGAAGCTAGAAGCTAGAAGCTAGAAGCTAGAAGCTAGAAGCTAGAATAAATATTTGCGGCAATACCATGTAGGAAGTTCTGTAAAAAATCTGAGATGAATTGACAGGAGTTTTGAAAAACCCAAAATAAATAACTAACATTCCAATGAAGCATTGTGAATTATTCCATCGAGAAATACTAGGAACAATATTTTAAGAAGTCCTGAGATAGTACCTGAGAAACATTGCAAGAACTCTTGTGAAAAGAGTGCTAAAGGTATGTCTCCGATAAATTTGGGATTGCTGAATCGGTTGCGGTCCTCAGAAATATTCCAGCACGTCCCAATTTCGTGCTACAGGTCATCAAATTTGTTGTTTCTTTTATATGGCCATCTACAGTTCTCTTCTGAAGTATCAATAAGTACCATTTTAGCGTTAGCGTAGCTACGATATACTTCGTAGATTGGATACTAGCAACATTCATGTGTAATTTGATAATTTTACCCAGATTGCTTTCAGGAACAAGGCTGGGGAGTAAACCTTGGCCCAATCTTGGACAATATTACCAAAAGCATGAATATTGCTATTCCCGGCCACACCCATCTTTACCGTAGCTTGGGATAGGGGAAGGAAATGTTGATGTAGGGTAAATTATGTATTTTAGACAGGATAAGGATATGTCTGGAAACGGCGATCGATTAACTGCAGTAGATACAAATATTTTATTACGTAATATTACTTATCTGCTTAATGTCGCATTGTACTTTGAGTTTCTGGGGATAAAAAGCTTACAAACTGTAGTATTAGCTTCCATAATAGCGTTTTTTGGCGGCTTGTCTGTCATACATTTCGGACACCTAATATACATTTTGGACACCCTCATGTGAATATAATTTGGACAGAGGCGTTATCTCAATATCCATACAATGGTTTCTTACAAAGACGATTATATCATAAAACTTTAAGAGTTTACATGTGACTTATGCATTTTTAGCTTATTGGATGTGTATATTAGTAAAAAATAATAATTTAATTTAATGCAAGCAAATATCATCAGATCCACGAAAAACGCCTGCAAGTATGCAAGCATGCATTCCAGTGTGTTTCATCAGATGGCCAAATTATATCAACTGAACAAAAACCATAATGTATTTTGGACAACACTTTATTTATGCCTTATATACTCATGTTAAGATTTTAGATGACCTTAGCTTAAATTTTAGACATATTTAATCATGTTTCCACTTTCAAACTTTTTATAAATTCCAATTCTGAGCGCTATTATTACATTTAATGTATGTTCTTGAAATGCACATCCTCTTGCATTCGTAGGTTTCGCAGATGTTCTGTTGATACAATTTACAATTTTTATATTTTTGAAGCCAATTTGTAATTGTTATGAAAATGGACATCATTAATAAGTAGCATAGTGTATTAATAATGCAATACATGATTTCCCGTACATGTTTTCCTCACCATTTCATTGGAAATAAGCATAGAACGACTAGCCTGTCCAAATAATATGCATGTCCAAATTATATACGTTACCCTAGCACTTACTTAATGAGACCGACTCAGCGACACCCTCATAAGTGTTGGAATATAGGTAGTGTCGCACCTCAGGTAGAAGAATCGTCGGTTGAGAAGCATGCGTCGTCGTAGGTAAAAGTGTGGAAGATTTGTTGTGAGGTATAATATTTGTGTAGGATGTTTAATTGTAAAAATAGATACCTGGTTTGAATAAAGAGAGTTGCAGCTGCTGATTGAGGTATCAGTCACTTAGCTGCCCAGTTGAAGGAAACATCTACTGTATTGTATTTCTTTATGATTTGCAATCGGATGTGGACGGGCTAGCCTCGCTAGGATCTGCGTGGTCTTAGCGGACTAGCTCTTCAATAATAAGTGCTACGGATTTTTTTTTTTTTTAAATCTTTATTTGAGTGTATTTTAACGCACGAGGGCTAGTTCTACACTAAGTGCTACGGAGGAGGAGAATGGGAAAGGTTTGACGTCAGGATTCGCCTGAAAAGCTAGCGATAGACAAAGGGCATTTGTGGTTAAGTGTTATTCTTTTGAATGCCGGCAATCAAAAGAGAACCTTTTTTTACTGGATTTATTATTAGGAACTTGTTAGGATGATTCGGATGTTTTTTTTTCTGCTCAGAAGTAAATACAAAGCAGAACCAATCCCTCTAGGGTCATTGGATCGTAAAAAAAAATAAAAATAAAAAAAAGCAAAACGCAATTAAAACATTTTACAATATACGAATAATACTCGGCCAAGCAATCGTATCGCACTATCAGCAAGCTATCATCAGGGCGGAATGCGCGAACCGAACAAAAATGTTTATCTCCGAAGATTTGCGAAAAAAAAAGTTCCCGTAACGAAAACACGCAGCAAGTTCCTTGAAAGCAAACCCGTCAAAAGGCAATTATCGATCCGATACCTATCAAAACGCGATTCATAAAATAATGGACAAACTCACCGGATTGTTTCATTAATACATGTGCCATCTGTAAACCTCTGGATGGAAAAATGCTGGACTGGATCACGGCACCCAAAACACAATTCATATCACTATTTATTGTTTTATATGACACTTCTTTTCACTAAAACTTTTGATAATAAAACTACAACAATTAAGGCCTTTTGGTGCGTCATCACAAAATGGCTTCTTCCAAAATCATTAACATATTGTTATGATAGTATTGGTATTTGCAACATCGATAAAATATAACTGCTTATCACCTGATTAAATGGATAATTTATGCGAAGAAAAATGCTTCAGGTGGTATTTCAATACAGTGCCTTCCCGATTTTGGCAACACCCACTTTTGTCTACCCCCGATTTTAGCAACACCCGTTTTTGGCAACATATTCTTCCCGATTTTGGCAACACAATGAAAAACATTTCAAATTGATTTTCAAGTACGGAAAACTAATATTTTGAATTAAAACAAATTTAAAATAAGTTCAAATGAAAGTGGTGGTGGCCATTACAAGCTGAAAAACTTAATGTGGAACGTACTTATGAGAATAACTTAGATATTTCGAAGTTGTTGTTAAACGTATAGGAGAAGTTAGTAATATAAAACATGCATGCTGTTTAAATTATTGTTACATAGTTAAATAGGCATCAAAAATTGCTGGAATACGTTGGTAATCGACAAGAAAAAAAAATAATTTAAGCACCAAATGTTAAGATAGTCAGCTAAACTACATTGATCGCAAATGTTTTGTTGTATTGTGTTTGTTTTTTTTTAACATATCAATCGGATTATGTGTGGTGTGTGGAAAGGGGCCCAGATAGCCGTAGCGGTAAACGCGCAGCTATTCAGCATGATCATGCTGAGGGTCGTGGGTTCGAATCCCGCTGGTCGAGGATCTTTTCGTAAAGGAAATTTTCTCGATTCTCTGGGCATAGAGTATCTTCGTACCTGCCTCACGATATACACATGCAAAAATGGTCAATCGGCAAAGAAAGCTCTCAGTTAATAACTGTGGAAGTGCTCATAAGAACACTAATCTGAGCAGCAGGCTTTGTCCCAGTTGGGACGTAACGCCAGAGAGAAGAAGATGTGTGGCGTTCTGGTGAGCCTGATTTTTTTTCAAATTATCTCGTGATCATTGATAAGTTAATCCGCAAGAAAAAAAATGAATAATTGGTGAGTGATTTCTTTTAGGTATTTCTGTAGTCATTTCAATAACAGTTGTTGAGGAAAACATCGAGAAACTTTGTTCATAACTCTAGCTGATAATTTGGACAAAATGTTGAAAATGTGTTTTGAGATAGTAATTGAAAAACGTTTATCGAAAACGGAACGAAATTCTAAAAGTGAATAAAAAAAGAACCCATGTTCAAAATTCTTTAAACGATCCCGTTTTCAAATCTTCCATTTATATGTTCACTCTCACTCCCGTGCAAAAGTTAGAGTTCACCCCCTAAAAAACATGCAAAAGTGTTTTGTCCATATCTATGTGATTACACGTCCAATGGATTAGCTGCTTTGCTCTTGTCCACAGTTGATCCGCAGAAGTTTTCTCGTTTCAGTTTGTATGGGGAAAGGCAACTAACTTCAAAATTCTCGTAAACACAAACTTTTGCATGGGCGTGTAATTCACTAATTGCTGTAAAAAATGCAGAATTTCCTTGGGAAATTGTCTACCTTTAGGAGTATTCCACAATTCAAAGTGTTTTCAATTTTGAAATAACTCAAAAAGTAAATAACTTGTAAGAGTTTGGATTTCATATTCGGTTTCAGGGACCATGATTTTAGTAAAAAATGATATTCTCAATATAACCGAACGTTGTTTCAATGGGTGATCAATGTTACCCCATATTAGATATATAAAAATCACTTGAAACATTTTTTAGACATGCTTTAAATTTTCAAAAAACAAAATACAGTTTATAGACACGAGCAATGGGTGTCAGTACTTGTTTAAAAATATAAAACTTGCAACATATGCTATTTCAAATTGAATTTTTAAGAAATATAAAAAAAAAGATCAATGTTACCCCGGACTACGATAACCATATACCAAACTAATTCGCCATGCGTGCTAAAATAGTGCTATTATAGAGCTGACATGCACTATACTGTCCATAAAGGCATAACTGTCCCATATGAAAAAAGAAGGCATTGAGAAAATAGCGCTCAAAGTTTGAAGATTGTTCTCTTATACAAATTTTCTAGTACATTTTTGCATGCCATATTTATTCAGCACAACCGTAAAGACAACCCATTTTGCTCCTATTCATCAGTAAAAAAAAACTTGAACATAATTCACGTTTTGTAATTGCTATTTGGGTGGAAAGTTCATATAGAGACTGTTATGACTGTTATTTTTCAATATGGGACTGCATCAACTTCATATTTTTCCACAACATTTTCAAACATAGTGTGTCTATTTTTATATGCATTGTATACATTGAAACTTGAATATTTCAATGAAAAAAGGTGTTGGCTCGGAAATCCATATGGGACAGTTCTGCTTTTATGGGCAGTATATTAGCCGTACAATAGCCCTATAAGAGGCGAATTAGCGGGCTAGTGGTTACTTGGGAAATGCATTTGTACAAAAAATTGGAAAAAAATTTAACGATTTTCTTGGGAGAAAAGTAACTCAATGAAATGAATGAAATTTGGAATTTCAGTAGTAAAACTATAAACAATTTTCACTGATATTATTTCAAAATTACTAATAATGATGCTTTAACAACTCCAACATAATTACTTCTTTAACATATATTTTTAAAAGAAATTTCGCCCAATCCTTTGATTATTCATTTTGCTACTCTCAGCAAAATATTTCCCGAATCTTGAATGAGCTAGCTTGATGAGATCTTGACATTAACTCTATTGCTGGATGCGTGGCGGTGCCAGTCTCAATAAAAAGCCTTTAAAAAGTGCCATGATCCAAAGAAAGGCATGTAGTTTTTTAACCATTAAATATTTGATAGATATTTTTTCATTTTCTCTGTTTCTATTCATTTCTGAAATTACATTTCAACCGCGATAACATTAATTTTGACAAAATAATTTATAAGCACTTTTTACATTTTTAACTAAGAACCTTGTTCACTATTTTTACATAAGACGCGTGGTAATCATGTTTTTATGTTCAGGAAATCCTAATAATAAATCCATGAAATAAATTTTTCTGTATTTTAAATCTGTTACTTTTAATATGGTTGTGCTTTAAACTTGCACATTTGCACTCCAGAACAACCGCAAATGGCCTCTGAAGGTAATACAACGCTTGTGCTGTGTACAATAAGCGTGCTTTTTATATGGTACAAGTAATCAGTATATGATGTCTATGATTATTAGTCAAAATCTGATCTTAAAAAGGCTCCCAGAAATTGTTCACATCATTCGTGATAGTTGCCATACATTTTCTGATACTTTTAGAGAATAAAATGATAAAAAATAAAAGCATTTCAAAATTCTCGATTTTGGCAACATCCCCAATTTGGCAACATAAAAATCACGCCTTGTTGCCTAAATCGGTAAGGCACTGTATTTAATCAACACTTTCAGATACAGCATTATCAATTTAGCGACAATTTACATGAGATTTATATTCTCAAAAAAAAAAAATCTCTGATTTCATGCCGCATTTCATTGCCTCACACACGGAGAAAAAACACCCTAGTTTGAAACAACCAAAATTTTTGTTGATTTTCAAACCGAAAATTTGGTTATTTTTAATCCAAAATTGGTTGTTTCAAACTCATTGTTTTGTTTGAAACTAATTTGTTTCATAGGCAATTTTAATGTTGAATCTTCATTTCCTTTTAATCTGAGTTGTAGTTGTTTCAAACCAAGATTTTAGTTTATTTTCACAAACAACAAGTTTGTTTTTACCAAAATATAGGTAGAATGTTTCTCTGAAGTGCTATTATTTTCAAAATAGAATAATGGGTTGATTCGACCAAAACAATGTATCGAATCAAACTAAGATTTCATTTAGAATAAAAACAACAAATTTTTTAGTTTGTAATGAACCTTTTTCATGTATTAACACAATTGTTTCTGCTGTTTTCTGGTTACAAGTGTAAGAAATTAACAGTTGCCGTAAAGATCTGCTGACTTGTTATTTTTGCAATTTGAATAATTTACGTGTGGAGGTAACATAATTGATTCAATGTTTTTATTTCATTCAGCAAACATTTCTTTTTTCCAAGATCCTGCTGGCCATAGCGCAAAATGGGTTCAAAAATCAAACCACGAGTACACGAAGAATGCTGGTGCTGCACATGCCTACTTACAATGGCTGATTTTTTATACTTTATTTGAATGCGGTCAATTACAAATATCGTGAAATTTCTTTTCAGATTGGAGAACATCTTCGACGACGTTATTTGCGCCTTCATTATTAGCAAGATCCAAGACGATGGAACTTATAATCATGTTCATTTTTATTTTAATACTGTAAAATGTCGAATAAATAAATAAAAAAAACGCATTAACATATTATGTCATCAATAATAATTATGAAGAAATATGAAAATACAACAACCCCACAATCCAAACAAAAAAATCGGTTGAATCAACCAGCGCATCAGTTTATTTTGAACCAATTCTTGGTTGAATCAAACCACTTTTCTTAGTTAGAATCAACCTACGTTCTTGTTTGTTTCAAGAACTGTCAAATTGAACAACAAATATTTTGGTTGTTTCAAGCTAGGTTTTGTTGAATTTACCTAGAAAATCGTGGAAAAAACAACTTGGAATCTTAGTTAGTTTTAACCAACGCATGTTGTTGATTCAAAGCAAGATTTTGTTTGTGCATATTTCAAACTAAAGTTTTGTTTGAAATCAACCAATAAATGGTTGAATTTACTAATAATTTTTCTCCGTGCACAACTACGCTTGTAAATAGAAGGTGCTTACCTTTTCGATTGTAATTCAGAGGCAAGCATTTGTGTTTTGGATTCCATATTGCGTTCACTACACTTCCACTAAACACATCTTTTATTCACTTTCCTTAAAGGAACACATTTCCACCAGGATTTCAATATTTATAAAGTTTTATCAACCGCATCACTCAAAACAATTATGGCGATGGTTTTCACTTGTGCGAATCGACGCCGCCACCGCACACTGAGACATGCCTGTGTTTATAGTCTAAAATATTCAACTTTTTTTCTGTTGTATTTATTTTCAGTGCGGAAAGGTTGGGCAAAGCATAGAAACTTGAAACTCATACGTTGTTTGTTTTTCGATTCTCTCAAATTACAGAAACCATCTCTACGAAGCATAAAATCATACCAAGTGTTTATCAATTTGGACCACCCAAAATAATTGAAAAGCTCCACAGTGCGATGCGTCGAGATGCGTCGGGACGCGTCTATCGTGTGTGCACAATCATCGCGATCGTTGAGCGCAGTGATGTCAGAGTTGCTATCTGTAAAATTATAGCATTTATCGTGGATTGATCACTTAAATCATTAAAACTTTATTAAATCAGTGATCTTGTGATGGAAAACTATTTGCAAAATGATTAGTTTTTATAACATGCAGCAAATGTTCCGAAAACAAGCATATAACAATTGCTAGAAAAATCTGTCACCAATCACCTGGCAACACCGTCATCCCTTGCAAACATAAACCATACCGATGCATAATAAAAATATGCGATAAATTCAATAAAAAACAGAGAAATTCCGTTGCTTTTCATTAAATTGTAATGTTTTCTTAGGATATGTACTATTGAACAGTTGATTTTGATTTCCAATAGACCATTTCCGTCAGATCTGACCCCCAGTTTTTGTATTTTTCTTCGAAATACAATAATTTATAATGAATATATACGCTTTCAGATCTTGTTTATATGCACTCCTGATTTTCTTATAAATTTTTGAAAACATGGATACTCACCACATTTTTAAAAATAACTCGAGATGCGGCACAGTTTGTTCAACCCTATGGGTATACAGCGTGGTGATTTTGGATCTCACCCCTGCATTGGGATGTTTATTTACATATGGAAACGTCAAACCAGGTCTGCGATCAGAATGACTGAGATCCCGGTCAGGGCGTTCCAGACCGGAGATCAAACGAAACTAACCTTAAATAACTTTCTTTGCTAACCTCAACTTTGCGTTTTAACCGGTCGGATCTCAATTTTTGCTGCAAGCAGTGGAATAATATGGAAAAAATGCAAATGTAGAATACTAAGAGTTAATTTGTTCACCCTTTTCTCTAAACTATAACACTGAGAATCGTCTTCCAGCAGGAAAATATAACATTTCCCTCCACAGATTCAAAATCCCCGAAAAAAAAACAACTATCATTCACCCAATAGTTAGAGTAATTGCTATTTTTAATTAGAAACGACTTTCGGTATCATTATTTTTGATATTCATGCCGACAAATGCCTTATCAAACTGTTGGCTGATGATCCGGAAGCTTCCCGCCTTGAGTGAGCAATCTTCCGGACCATTCAAACTTCGGCGGCAGAAAAAGATCACGCACGACATCTATTCTGTTTGAATGCAGCAGAACCTTGTAACGTTCGACGGTTGCGGGAGAAGACAAAAATTAATCCGGTGGTCACGATGGTCAACATTCTTCAGCAGAAGAGGAACCCTGGATGGTACTTTCGACAAAAAAAAACAAGATTTCATTTCCTTCCTTTATTTATCCTTTGGTAAAGAATTTGCGGATTTGCTGTTACATCCGGTACTATATCAGACCGGATATTATAAACCAGCCACTCTCCCGTCTCAATACCGAACGAAAACCGCTCCCATCAGCGAACTTATCGAAATTTTCTGGCTTCGAGTTCGGATTCCAGCAGCGTCAGGATAAAAAAATCTAAAATTGTCACCTTCGCGAGACGGGTCCTTGGCGTTGCGGATGATCCGACAGTGAAAATTTTACCTTCGCCTGGCCCACTGACCCTGGGAACCGGTGCGGCTGAGGACATTGATAACTTGAGCCAAAACGATAGACTTATCCATGATTTTGTCTGATTTTTTTTGCTCATATGTGGCCACTAGTACAACAAAAAACGGCGAAAAGGGATGATAACGATCTTGTAAAATGAAATGCCCATATGATGAAAGAAAACATAAACAAAAATCATCTGTCATACCAGCTGATCAAAAACTCACCACAACGTGATGGCAAAATCATAAGGGAAAAAGGGGTCTCCGTTTTTTCGGGGTGAATTAAATTCTAGGGGACCGAGGGGTGAAGTAACGTGCCGCCAGTTTTTCATTGTTTTTCAATAGTTAGAGGCTCCAAAACATATTGGTTCCTTAGGAAAGTTTGTTCAGTAAATTGACAGAAAGCATATAAGCCAATAAAAAAATTTCACGGAAATGGTCTATACTCGTCAATCTACTAAATTTTCCAAGTGTTTACATAAAAATATGCTTAACACAAATGTTATATTATTTGTTTGTTTGTTTTGAAAATATACATGGAAAGGCGATACTACTACTGTTACATCAATGTTGATTCTAATAATTCTTTGAGCGGCGTGTAACGCTTCACCTTAAATACAATGAATAGTCAGAAAAAGACATTTTTGACGACAGCAAAAACTTTTCACGTCCGATTTTTAGCACGGCTCACTTCGATCGTCCATCAGAAAGTACCATTTTAGTACCGAAATTATTAAAAACATCGTTGTTACTTATTCTTTAGCATTTAAAAACTGATTTCTGTAGTAGACGGATTTCACGCCAACTCGACACGTGATTGGCAGCACCCCTTCAGAATTCAATGAAACTTTCTGGATGTCAAAAGTATGTGAAACTAAGATACTTTGCATATTTTGTTTTTTTCAAAATCGATCTAGACTAACATTTGGAAAGGGTCAAAGTTTTTTTTTACTTTTTTTATAAACCCGTATAACTCAAAAACGGTAAGACCTACAAAAAAGTGTTGTATGGAGGACTGTCGTGAAATTTCCTGTCTCTACTCTGAAAAAAAAAAATGATTCAAAACTTTAAAGTCAATTAAAAAAACGGTCAGATTTTGATCATCCTTAAGCAAAAAGTTTCGTAATTAAATTTACTAAAAGTCGTCCATACATTGCAAATTAGGCATATTTTAGAGAAAAAAGTTTTTCTAACATCGATTTTTTTAAGTCCAAAATGATTTTTTTTTATTTTGCTTTGAATAGTCTAGTATGATCATATTTTCAAGTGATAAATGAGTTTTAATCACAAAATAGATCATATTTGTTTTATTGGGAGTAGTTAAAAGAAATAAAACGGAATTATGCAGAGTTTTTTTTTAATTAAATTCAATTGATCTCGCACCAAACCGCTTATGAGAAAATCAACTCCGTCTAACAATCCGATGGGTTTTTTATGGTTGGAAAGATATCACAATAATATTTAATTTCTTATTTGGTCAAAGCCAATCTTAACAGGTGTCTGGAAAGAGTCAATATTATGCTTATGAAAAAAGTCGTGGTTTGATTTTTTATAATTGCTATGTATCCTAAAACGTATCTAAAAGTATCTGCACATGAATATTTAAATTATGTTTGGGCTTTACTGAATAAATTGAATATTTTTGGTTCATCCTCTGAATTGATATACCGTTTGGCTGCAATTTGTGTATCACTAATAGGCATAAAACAATGATATTTTTGGGTACCAGGGACAGTTTTAACCTTATCAAAAAATTCCACCAATTCCTCTGACATTTTAAAATATTGTTCATTAGATATATAACAGAAATTTAATTTGATGATACAGTTTGTTTCACTGCCCAGTCGAATAGTTCTCGCGGAGTTGCGATTGTGTTTCCATAGTATTTTGCAAGACTTGCTCTTTTTGCCATTCGCTTGAGAGTGTCACCAATAGCGTCACAGGAGCCTTTGCCGTGGGATGTGGCAAAAAAGTGCCACTCTACTTCCAATCCATGTATTTTCTTGTAATTACATAAGCTGACATTTTTTTTATAATGAGCTGCAGCTCCATCTGACTTAAAAATAACTTTTGATTTGTTTAACAAAATTTATCAATTTTGAAATAAATAGCTGAACTGCTACTGTGTCATGGGTCTGATACAGTGGCGCAACCAAGGGGGGGGGGGGGTTTGGTGGTAAATTTAATTACGAAACTTTTTGCTTAAGGATGATCAAAATTTGAAATGGCCGTTTTTTTTTTAAGTCGACTTTAAAGTTTTGAATATTTTTTTTTCAGTATAGAAAATGTGTTTTTATTTTTTCAATATTTTTTTCTAAAACGTCAGGAAATTTCACGACAGTCCCTCATACAACACTTTTTTCGTCTTATCGTTTTCGAGTTATACGGGTTTATAAAAAAAGTAAAAAAAAAAAACTTTGACCCTTTCCAAATGTTAGTCTAGATCGATTTTGAAAAAACAAAATATGCAAAGTATCTTAGTTTCACATACTTTTGACATCCAGAAAGTTTCATTGAATTCTGAAGGGGTGCTGCCAATCGCGTGACGAGTTGGCGTAAAATCCGTCAATAAATGAAGCACATAAATCAGCATACAAGCTGGCGAAACTGAAATCAGTAGGGTAAAAGCACCGGTTTTGGCCAGCCTAAGAGAAAATGTCAATAAAAATTAAATGGGAAGCCGTATTTATACTATAAATATGTCAAATGCAAGCTTTCAATCCATATTATATGTGTAAAATATCGAAACTGAGCTATAACCATTTTTTCGCTTTGAAAATCCCGTTGGTCAATATAGGCCAACGGAACCAGTTTCGGCCAGAGATTTAACTTTGGTTCCTAAGTTGGCCAATCGCATTGATTTCTCATGAGAGTGGCCAAATTAGGAGTGCCCTGGCCAAATTAGGTGTATGGGAGTTAAAATTATAAGGGAAATGAATTGTTTTTCTTAAGTTTTGAATCAATTTGGACGAGTAAATGAGTGTAGCTATCTCATGTGAATGTGATCTACTGAACACAAAAGGTTTCATGCTGATTGTCTATGTAAAACGGTGCAAAGGGGATGGCTACAACTGGCGTATGGCCAAAACCGGTGCTTCTACCCTATATAATGCATTTTTAACAGTCAATATCTCAAAAACCAATTTTTTTTGAAAACGGGTATACATTCAACAACCTCGAATAAAGTTCAAAGCTATATTTTGGTGCTGTGTAATTATATGGTTGAAGAGGCATTATTTTGAAATTTTGGTCGAATCCATTGAAAATTGCGAGAATAATTCCTTCAGGATTTCTTGGAAAATTATTGAAAAAATGTGGGAAAAAAGGGAAAAGGGAAATTATCAAAAAAAAAAAAAAAGTTTTCTGTGGCAGTTTTCGAATTTGGTGATTTTGCTACTTATACAATAATTCTGGATAAACTCCTCAAGGAATCCTTAAAAAAAAGTTGAAAAAAAAACAATAGAGAATATCAAGAAACCACAGACAAACGAGCGTAACACTCAATTATGTTCTGTACACCAGTGCTCTCACTCACTTGATATTCGATATCGAATTAAAGAACCTTAGTAGAAGTTTGTTTTCATGACTACCTCGATGGTCCCTTGAAACGCAGTTGCACTGATTTTGTGCTCTATAACTCGATACCTTTCTAACTCGATGGTCCATTCAACATAGAGTTATATAGAGTTTACTGTATATCAAATTTAAGCCTATTTTGTTTTCACATCCAGTATTTTGCTTAACGTGAAATTTACGTGATGCGGAATATTAGTTTTTCGGGAGTGTGACGAGCGTTGATATTGAACTTACCGGAAAGTCAATCGCAAATTTCTCCACCCGTAGTGCCTTCCTGGTTGCATTGGGCAGCCTTCGGACCAAACGCTTGCAGTCTTCCATGCACACAGCCCGATCCAGCAGGGCATGATTGTAGTGCCTTTTCCAATTTTTGGAGAAATTCTGTGGTGTAAAAAAATCAACGTTTAAGTAAGTGCTATAAAATGAAGCCTACCGACTTACCTCAATCAAGTTCCACAGCTCGGAGCTGTTGTCCGGTCTGAGAACAACCCGTGCCACGCAGTAGGCGGCGATTTGACCCGAAGGGGCTTCTTCCATACATTGGTCATAATCGTCTGCCTCGGATAATCGCGGCATGCGGTGATACTGCGCAACTGTTGGAACGGAAGCATGGTGACAAAAAAAGTTTTATTACGGTGCTATGAATGCTTTATGCGGACGGAATGACAGTACAGTATATAATTTACTTCTTACATGTAGCACGACTTTTTTTCATCATTTGTTGCACGTAATAGAGTGCCATTGAACTTGATATGTATTTGAACAACTACCGTAAAACTAAACATTACATGTACTTTGCAATTGGATAAAATGGACAAATTGATGTGAAATTTGCGAAAAAGTTACACATCTTCTCGGTTAGAATCGAACTCACGACTATCTTTTCGCTAGATAGCCGTAAGCAATAAATCATAATTAAAAAAAAAATTGTGTTTAGGTAAGATTTCCAATATCTCCTCTATTTCATCGCTTATCATTCTATCTAATTCATTGTTCTGTCGCCAAATAACATTCTTTATTTTTTTAATTTCATCATTTTTCGGGGAAACGGGTCATTCGCGGAAAAGCACAACACAATCCAAGATATCGTATAGATAGGAAGATAGTAACTTCGGTTGCTAATGACAGCCGAATTGGAAAGACCTTAGCATGATACTCTGAGTGATTTGTACTCGTTAGCCTTTAAGTTTAATATAAAATTATCTTTGGAGAAAACAGAGATGGTTAAACTTTAAAGAAACACAAATGCCATGTTTCTACTTACACTTGGATACTACATTATCTAAAATTCAACTTACAATCTATAAAATCTGCATTAATGGACAGAGTTAGCAGTACAGTAGTCAGAAATACATAACCAAATTGGAACATTTCAAAGCACTCCAATACAATATTTGGTTAAATTCCACTCAACCGAAAACACCACACAACCATTCACATTTGAACTCAGAATCTTACTGCTCTCCACATTCTTGGACATCTGCTCAGCCAAGGATGTTCAGAACACTATCAGAATGTAATAAGTGGATATCATGCAAAAAAAAAACTTAAGTTGTCGCAAATGTCGCGTTGTTAAACCATGATGGCACTTGGGTTTTCACGTGACGAAGTATAACGCGTAAAGGCTAGATCGTAAAATGTGCGGATACATTAAGAACATTAAGTTTGAGGAAATAGAGCAAACTCTCAGCTTGAGTCAGTAGGGATCGAACCGTTAACGGTTCAGGATCTTTCCGCGATGGAATTTTTCTTGAGTTACTTATCTGGGCATAGAATATCAACGATGTGGCTCTATCATGCCACACGATATACGAATGAATAAAAAGGCTAGTTAGTCAAATGAATTATTCATTATTAGGATTTCTGCATATAACACTAAGCTGAGGAGCAGGCTTTGTTCCGGTAGGGACGTAATGTCAAGAAGTTCCTAGCTCGACAGTTCTTAGTAGGGTTTCCACATTTAACTTTATCTTAAATTGTAAGGTTACTTTCAACATGCATTGATTGAATATTCATATATTTTAGTATAACAGTAATGCTCAAGGGAATTTATACATAGCTGTTACATCCATTTTGATGAAATTTTGGATTCGAACTATGAATAAACAACGGCATTTTGAATATTTCTTTGCGTTTGCTGTACCAAAATCTGTGCTGTAAAATTAGCCTACAAGTATACAGTCCCATGGTTAAATGTTAGCGTTTGTCCGTTTGTGTGGATGCTTTGTGTATATTCTGTTGGTATGAATTCAGGCGGTGAATCGAAGCGTCACACGCTTATAAGTTCCAGTCAAGATATTTCCATTCGCAGATCGCAAATCATCATGCTTATTATGCTAATAAGGGGTCGTTCAGAAATGACGTAGCTTTTTAGGGGGGAGGGGGGACTTCACGAATTTAGGACGAAGTGCGACGAGGGGGAGGGAGGGGTCCTAGCTAGTGGACGTAGCATTTTGAATAAAAAAAAGGGTAAAAAGAGACAAAAATGGCATACAATTATTTTTTATCAAACTGCTTTTCTTTTTTTTTTTGACTTATAAACTTGGGTTATAAAATGATGATTCAGCTTCAAAACATTCATATGACAAGATTGAAAAAATATCTATGAAATTTTAGATTTTCTTGATAAATGTAATCAAACAGATGCTATGAAACATAAATAGTTATGTGAACATTATATTATATTCGTGTCGAATTTAATAAATTTATAAAAAAAACAATACAAAAGTTTAATAAATTAATTAAAAATCAATGCTTTAACTACTTCGAGTACATTGTTTTGACATTTGTTAACAAGACACAAATTCAGCCGTTTTAGTTGAACTCATTTTTTCTGTTAAGGCTTTATATCTTTAAGAGAATAAAATGTGCTCTTTTTGGCAAATATTACATTAAAACAAGATATTTATTCCGTTATTTATGCATTCAATGTTTCAGGAGACCTCCACCCTATAAATTCATTGATTTGTTTTGATATATCAATACTTTTGATGGAAAAGCCTGAATATTAATGAAGACAACAGATTCGAGTTTTATCAAAATTGCCCAATCATTCAATATTCTTTATAACTCGGTAATTTGAAGAATTTTTATTATTTAACTTTTTCATTATGTGTAATATTTTATCATTTTCATTGAAATCTATTTCCTGGCAACGAATAATTATTAAAAAATCAATTCTCTAATATAAAGAAATTTCTGTTCAATACATTATAAAATATATTGCACCCTATGTCGATAGTAACGAGCTTCATCAATCTAATCAAACTTTTTTTCACATTTTCTACAGTAAACTTGTTTTTCATGGTAACAACAGCAAAATTAATATAATTTAGCCTATATGAAACTGGAAACCAAAATTATGTAACTTTAACAGGACAATGTTTATTTGAAACTGTTTTCCAAATTACTTTTGTGCGCTACTGTATATCAAACTGTTAGATTAGATTATCCTTACATTTCAGTCAGTAATTATTAAAACTTTGTATTGAACTTATGAATTCTAATATTTTGTTTCAATTCAGTCACTAGGGAAAACAACTAAATATTTATAGAGGAGGGAGGAAGGCGCTTGATATGCAACGTATTTTTCAAGGGGGAGTACCAACATTTGTGACGAAATGCGTAGGGGGAGGGGGGTGTAAAAAATCAGTGAAAAAATGCTACGTCATTTAAAGACGGTTTCTAAGGGGCAGAATCTGTCGAGAAGAATTCGAGAATTTTCAATAGCGGTTTTTACGTTCAAAATTTTCAAAGTTTGCATGAAAATGTGTATTGTATTCTATTCTTCATCCGAAACACAGTGAACACATTACATATTACATGAATATATTTCAGTTTTGGACAGAAAAACTGCTGTGGAAGTTTCGATGATGACGATGATTACGATGATGGATCCTTGAACGTATGACAAACGGAAGTTACAGTTACAGTTTGATTATTCTAACGTTATCCTATAGTCAAGAACTTGTACTTTCATATGCGCATAAATTAATCTGCATCTTTTTGCTTCTTGTTTACCAACAAGTATGCTCCAAAATTTAGCGAGATGCAGTACCGTAATCCGGGGGCAAATTGATCACTGAGGCGAATTTGATCAGGTCGGTACCAAAAAACATTTCCTTCCAAGGATGCTGAAAATTTTGTTGGCACCACAGACATTCAATGTTTTCTAGTTTATAGATGTCCAATGATGATTTTGAACTATTTCATTTTTATCAGGGTCAGTTTTGCATAGAAATATTCACACTTTTTGAAGGTGTAAGCAATACTGTTGGAAATGTCGCTGCTAAACAATCCACTGGTGCTATGCCTACATGTCAATTCTGAGTGTTCAAAATGTTGTGTAAGCTAAAGTATGAAGTACTGAACTCATTTTTGATAATATACAGCATAGCAAGTACAGTTTTTTGTACATAAAACCTTAAATTGGGTCCTGACATTTTTAATGAAATCTTGTTTTTATTTAATAACACGGAAGAGTACTGCAACTACTATAGTATTTTTTTCCGCTCAAATAACGACTATATCATGTTCAAACATTAATTTAAAAATTGGGTCCAAAAATGAACCTTGACACGTTCGCTTAGTCGACAAAAATACCACAGGGCTTTTAGTTTTAATACGAGGGTTGTTCCTATCTGACATTTCGGAAAGGACACGGAAAACAAAATATACCCAAAATTTGAGTTTAAACCAAGAGGTGTGACAAACTCTAAAGAAGTATGAAAAAATGTTTCTTGGACTTAAAACAACGGAAAACATTTAAAAATTGAGTAAACATGTGTTTTTGGCCTAAACTTAAGCGTTTGGCACTAAAATTGGGACAGGACTTCAGGACCCTATTCTCAAATAATGTGCTTATTTCAAGCGAAATTGCCTATATTTAGGCGTATTATTCAAAGTTGAAATTTACAATAAAACGTTTAAATATTCGAGTTGTAAGAATTTTGACATCATTTTCAGATTCAGGAGTCCCAAATTTAGTAGATAGCGAAGTTTTTTATTTTTAATCTTGCTTTGTTATATGATGATCAATTTCGCCCCAATGTGTCATTTAAATTTTTGGATATTAAAATTATTTTTATGATGTGTTAAATATTATTTCATGAAAAGTCGATTACATAATCTGATAAAGATCAATGGAGTACTGATTTTGTCGAAATTTATTTGACAATATTTGAATTCCGAAGGACAACACAGCCAAAAGTTGTAAAATAGTGATCAATTTGCCCCCGGATTACGGTACCCAATTCTAACTTTACATAATGTATTCTGTTTGATCCTTGGAATGAAAATATTTCAGTTTGTTATACACAAATATATGCAAATAACACAGCGCAACAAAAATGACATTTTTGCGTGTCTCAAGGATCAAAATATGTGTCTCGAGTAGATTTCAGGTTGCTGAATCTGATGTTATTTTCAGAAATGTTCCAGCACGTCGCAATTTTTAGCTACAGGTCGCCAAAGTTGTATAAAACATTGATTTTATTAATGTTTACATGAAATTTAAAGTATAATTTATCATTTTTTTTTGTGATCTGATCCACTAAGCATGCTATTTTGCACTTAAACTTTCATTTTGGAATAAATTTGGTTGAAATCGCGCGATTAAATTTAAATTAAACCGATTTCTTCGACATGTTTGCTGTCTCCATATAAAATTCTTTGTTTCTCTTATGTGAGAAAATACAATACTTTTCAAAACCATCAAAAAATAACCTTTTCACATCGAAGGTATTACAAACTTTGCCGATAAGTATTGCTATACACATAAAGTTTGAATTCTATGGCAAATTAAGCAAATAAATTGCCTTACAAGCTGGCAAACTTGCATGCAAGTTGGCTAAAATAGTCAATTTTTGCATTTTCAACAGCCAGTATCTCAAAAACTAGACGTGCTATGATAATTCTCAAAACGGCAATGGATTCAGCAACCCTTAGTTGAGTGAATAACGGTATTTTGGCGCTTGAGACAAAAACGTGTTCCGCAGTGTAATTAAACTACGACTCTCTTTCGAAAACATCGTTAGGAAAAATCCTACAATACTTCTGTATATAATGGATGATTTTTCTTTTAAATATTCCAGAAACAATGTTTTTTTTTGTACGAATTAATATGAACTAAAGTTGAACATTTTGATAAAATAGAGATTTTTTTATTCTAAAACCAGGGTCGGTTAGTTACTTTAAAATCAAGGGCTCTTTTGCGATACAAAAACTAATACTGGGAACTTTCACCTGGAGATTTTTTTTTATTATCGGACAATTTGGGCCGGGGGACGCTATCTATTGTTCCATTAATGGATGCTCTGAAATATTCCACTGGCAGTCAGCGTGCAGCCTCTACAGTTGGCGCCAACCCAACAGCGCGCCAAACTATATTGAGAAGCGTACGCGCGTTATGAATAATTATTGTATGTTTTGTCTGGCCGTATCGTGCGCCTATATAAGGCGCACCCATTGAATTTGTAAGAATGTAGTTTCTTCCGTTTCTCCACCGAGTAGGCATGCTGCCTCTCAGTGGTAATAACCCAAGTAACCACAAGCATTAAGGTATTGCCGTATTTTAACTTTAATTCAACGAGTGCAATGCATCATTGCTTTTATTCTGCAATATGCGTGCAGTAATGCTTTAATTCCATTTTATGAATGCAATGTAGCATTGTTTCATTGTAGCAATGAAATGTGCATTAATGGGTGATATACGGTCACCATTCAATGCTTCATTGCATCATCTTACTCAATGCTTCACCGCAACAAAAAAAATCATTGCTCTATTTATCGTCAATCCTGCCCTCACTCAGGCAAATAGGCTAAAGAAATACTTAAATATCCCTTATGAAAATTCGCCACAAGAAATCTTATTGAAATTCGTAGATTTGTCTTACGAGAAACCAGAATTTGAAAACAAAAAATAAGCAACAACCTGGAATTGAACCAAAAACCTTACGATTGATAGGCCCGTGCGTACACCACACGGCTATCGACGATTCAATATACCGAGATGCTAAAACGATACATAAAACGTGAAGATTTAGCCCCACACAATGAAAACAAAACAAAATCTCAACAGCAAAAAAGCGACAGCCGTGGTAAACTTGGAGGTGCAACAGTCGTGTCCACATATATGCCCCGCTGATTCGAACTTTTGCCCCACTATGGGCCAAAAATTGTTTTCAAGCATTTATGCAAAAACTAATACACCTCAAAGCAACCTTATGATAGGCCTAGAAACGCCCTTACATAAAATATTGAAAAAGATTTTATCTTCAATTGGTTCCATGCAACGAAAGTTTGACCAAAAATTACAATATTCACGTCGAAAAACAACAAATAGCCATAACTTTTCCAAATCTCAATCGATTTTTATGATATTTGGATTGAAAGTCTCTTACTTGAATAGCATTCGAACCACCATGACATTTATAAGATTTGTTTTGAATTGAGCTGGAAATCTTGAAAAGAAACTCTTACCCCACTCGAACTTTTGCCCCACTTTACTCTATTGCGCACTTCACCCCGAATTTGACTATCACAAAAATTACAGAGTGCAAAAAAGTGTGATAAATAAGGGTGCACGCGTGCATCGGATCATCAAAACGTATTCGTTACACTTGTTCCTTGAACCACAAGGAATAAGTGCACTAAAAACACCATCATGATTCGACGTAACCCTGAGCTGCTTCCACACTTTGGAGGAGCTTACACACTTGGGACGGTCCAACTTGGAGTGAAATCGACAGTATTTATCACTGGCAACGAAAGGGCACTACTTGAAGTTGCACAATTTTCCCGGGCAAGACATGTAGCATTCATGGTCCGGAGGATAGGCGCGGCGAGTCATCGAAAACATCACATAATTAATTTAGGTTCAAATCCCACCAAAGGAAGTAAACAAAATACACATATGAATCATACCAAAAAAAGCAACACTGACTTGACATCCAACGAAGAAAAAAAAATTTTGTGTTTCTATTTTTGATCCCCTTTCCTTCATGCATTAAATACACTTTGGCTAAAGCTTTTATACGGTACAGGCCGTAACTATACTTTAGCAATTGCCAACATAGAGCTAGGAAATGTAGCCGTATTTACACTTTAACTCTCAAACCCCCAACGTCTGACTTTTCATTAAAAATGAACTTTAAAAAATCATAACTTGGCCAATTATTAATCAATTTTGGATCTTTTGGTCTCAAACAAACCGCATACTCCTCAAGATTTATTGTGTTCCGGAAGAAATGGAATTGGCCACTTGGTCCCGGAGTTATTCCGGATTCAAATGGGGTATATTCGATCCGGAAATGATAGTTCCCTTAGATTTTTCAAGATAAGTGGTTAGAAAATTATTAATTGTGTACTTTCTACAAGTAAAAAGCTGCCAGAAGGTCGAATGACATTGGTTCTCATTGATTCTGGCCATTTCGGATACCCGGTCACCTGGCACCGGTTCCTGAATGTACCCAGAGAGGACATTTTCTGAAACTCAAAGAATACTACCGTGCGACGGCTCAAAATTCCTGATTTTTTATCCGGAACATCATAGATATACTGCCAAAGACCAATATGAGGTTCTGGCCACATCCGGATACCCCGGAATCAGTTCCGGTGGGGCCTCAGTGGGACACTTTTGCAATCTTACTCACTCATATCGTGTGACGGCTCAAAATTCATGATTTTTTATTCGGAACATCATAGATATAATGCCAAAGACCAATATGAGGTTCTGACCACATCCGGATGCCCCGGAATCGGTTCCGGCAGGGCCTCAGTAGGACACTTTCGTAATCTTACTCACTCATACCGTGCGACGGCTCAAAATTCATGATTTTTTATGCGGAACGTCATTGATATAATACCAAAGACCAATATGAGGTTTTGGCCACATCCGGATACCCCGGAATCGGTTCCGGTGGGGCCTCAGTGGGACACTTTTGTAATCTTATTCTCTCATATCGTGCGACGGCTCAAAATTCATGATTTTTTATCCGGAACATCATAGATATAATGCCAAAGACCAATATGAGGTTCTGGCCACATCCGGATACGCCCGAATCGGTTCCGGGAGGGCCTCAGTAGGACACTTTCGTAATCCTACTCACTCATATCGTGCGAAGGCTCAAAATTTATGAATTGTCATCATGAACATCATAGCTATATTGCCGTGGACCAATATGAGGTTCTGGTTACATCCGGATACCCCGAATTGTTTATCCAACAGCATCACTCCATAAATCAATATAAAGGTTCTGACTAGATACTTGAAATCTTAGCGAAATGCTGAGGCTGGTTCGAAGGAAACAGAACCTGGACTAAGACACAGAGCCTGGACGCGGAAGCAGAACCTTTTCGTGGAGATATAGCCAGGAGGCTGAGCTGTAGTCTGGAGGAAGAGTTAGCATGGACGAAAATCTAATATAGATTTGAAGGTCAATACGCGTTGGACAAATTAAGCGTGATGCGAATGCTGACTCATCTAAGGAACTGGTCAACAGTGTTGGAAGGAACTTGGTAGTCTGGAGAAATTGATGTTAGGTGAATTTGGTTGGGAGGAGCTCACGGAAGAGCTTGGCAACTAATTTCAATACTGTCGATAGCAACTACAATAAGGGATACAAGGCGTAAACAATGGGTTCATTTAAGGCGCAAGAGAAAATGGCACAAAAGTCAGAACTGAAAAAGCAGTTTTCTCCTTTTAAAACAACAAATTCGTGAAACTAAAAACACACAGCCTTTTTATTTCGCAAATAAAAGAGGTGTGTGTTTTTATTTTCTTCGATTTGTCTATTTAAAAAGAGAAAACTGCTTTTTCAATTTTGACTTTTTCACCATTTTTAAAGGACGAATACAAATTAATAAAATGATGTAATTTATGAACCAGCATCAAAGCTTAACAAATGATATAGAATTTCATCATATGACTTTCAAAGACATTTTCAAATTTCTTTGTTATTTAAATTTGGAGCACTTCTGCCACAAGATTAACTGATATTCTAAAAATAAAATTATACTTTTCTTTAGTCAATTGCATCAAAATTAACAATAAATTTATAAGAATGTATTAAGCATTGCGAACGAATTCCAAAAAACGACATGTTGTCATAAAGGATATATAGGATGAAATAGTCAAAAGAATTTGTAGCGAACATGTCTTAGAATTTTCTCTAAATATTTAATTTTTCCAACAACATTTTTGAAAGGGCTCTACAAAATTTGATAAGGTACAGTGCCGTTTGATTTTGTCAGAATTCCAGAAAAAATCATGTTGCCAATATCGAACCGTGTCAAAATCAAACAGTTGTTTTTAATCATACTTTTGTATTCATAAACACGGATTAAATTTAACTATTTTGAAAAAAAAAGAAGCAAAGAAACATTAAGTTAACCAAGATCGGGGACTAACCCATGATGTATTTTTTTTGTATATAAATTTCAGTACAATTCGGACTCGATTATCCGGGATTCAATTATCCGGAATTTGAGACTCGATTATCCTGAGTACGATATTTGATATTCTTGTTTTTCAGTATGTGTGCATAAATTTGAAATAATTTAGTATTGCTCTCTACAATATGAATGGTTCAGCAGTTTTGAACGTACAGTAATACCTCGATATAACGTAACTCGATTTTTATTTTTATTACGTTATATCGAGGTTACGTTATATCGAAGCAAAATATATTGTTATCTAAATTTCGTTCAACATGTATTGTTTGATGAGAAAATGGGTTTTAAATATACATTGACCTAGCAGTTATTTTCAGTCTTTCTTACACATTTTTTGCGATATTTTTCCATGTTTATGTTTTTATATATGTATTTCTCCTTATTTTCATTTTCTTATTTCTACGTCTCTATTGCAGTAATCCTTAAAGAAATGTATACAGGAAAAATCTTTGGAGGAATATTTGAACAATTGGAAAAATTCTAAAGGAATTGATTTTCTTTATTATAGAAGCTTTCAGCCTAAGGCGGGTTCACAACTGCAATTCTAAAAGAATTTAATAAATGAGATCTTTCAAAAATCTTTAAAAAAGTTAATGTTGAACAGTCTATGAACAATTCTAGCAGGCAATTATGGAACTTCAAGAATTTTTTTTCCATTTTGTTTGTTTAGGCTCATGGTAAAACTCTTAAAACAAATCCTTTTGTAATTTCTTGACAGAATTATAGAAAGAATGTCCCAAGAATTCTTGGAAATTTTTTATTCAGAATTCATGAAGAAATCACTCGAAAACTCCTTTAAAAACTAAAACTATTCTTGAGGCATTTTGTATGGAAAAGTTTTTGAACGAATACGTGGTGGGATTATCGTCAGTATTCTAGGAGAGTTCTATGGAACTTGCTCAGTTTTTGAACGAATCCCTAAATATATTTTTGTAATAAAAAATTAAAAAGGCAAATTTATAGACAATAACATCAAGATTAATTCTAGAATCTGGAATTCTTTGGAAACAATTCTCGGACATATTCTGTAGAAATTCATGAAGAAATATATGAACCGTTTCTTGGTGAAATGCAACGAGAACTTTTTGATGAAATTTCTCAAGGAATAATTTAGACAGGTTCGTTAAGACAATACTGATCAAATGTTTCTAAAATCTCTTTGACGAATCTCTGAAATCGATTTAAAAAAAAATACGGTATCATTTTGGAAGGAAATCTCAAAGGTTTTTAATTATGAATACCTTCCAGATATTTACTAGTGGAATTCCTGAGAGATGCCTGTTGGAATTATTTTAAGGATATGTTTTAAGTTTTACACATGAATATTAGAAGAGTTTAAGATAAGTCCGTGAAGAAATTATAAGAGGAGTCTCTGGAGGCATCCTTCGAATGATTCTTCAACTAAAATCCATGGAAAAATTCCAGGAGAAATAACGAATTCTTGAAAAAATCAGTTGAAGAACATCTGTGAGATTTCCTAAAGCAATAACTAAATATACAAATTTGAGTTTGATCTTGTCTTTTGAACGCTTAGTCTAAATCAATAATAATAAAAGTTTTCATAAAAAATGAAGTGATTAGCAGGCTTGGTTCCAGTGGCAGCGTAAATGCAACAAAAATAAAGAAGAATGATGTATACAAATGTACATCAATGACAAAATGTTGGTTTTAACATTGAGCCTCTAGCACACTCGATATCCATTTATGACTGTATTCAGTTATAGTAAACCCTTGTATTGCTTTGATTTAGTATTTGTTGTAGTTTGAATCTTGAAGAATATTTATTGTAGTTCATAAACCATGTTTTTAATTCAAATTGGAAAAATAAATGGGAGCCAAAAAAAAGTTACGTTATATCGAGGTAAAAATTACGTTATATCGAGTTACGTTATAAAGAGGTTACGTTATAACGAGGTTACGTTATATCGAGGTATTACTGTATGTAAGAAAAGGGGGTTTGAAGAAGTTTTTTTTTGTGTACGTTGGTCAAAAAATGTTTTTTCTTCTCAAGACCCCCAAATGTCCCTAGAAATAATATCTTGCTACGGCACTGCATCATATAAATATAATAACGGATGAAAAATATTTGAGTTCTTAATTCGCAGATTTCAACTTTTTTTTAGTGATTCGATTATCCGGAGGATTCGATTATCCGGAGGATTCGATTATCCGGAGTGAAAAACAATCGATACTCGAGTCCGATCTGTAGTACCAATAGATAATTTAGTTGCATTGTGTAATGAAAAACAAACTAATCTTAATATGTCTGTAGATTCAAATACAGGTCGGACTCGATAATCGAATCGCTAAAGCAACATTTAAATCCGCGATAAAAGAAATAAAATAGAATCACGGTTTTTTATCGTGTTTTTTTATGTTGACAAAAACGGTTAGCCAGAAATGTCTCATGGACTTATCGATATGGATCCAAAGCTACCTCAATGGATTCAACGAAGATTACACAGAGTGCATATGAGTCTTATCAGAACAATTCTGGAGTAATCGCATGTTACCAGAATATTATATTGATCCATAGCATAATAGCTATAATGTGCAGCATAAAAATCATGAATTTTGAGCCGTCACACGATATGAAGGAGAAGATTTACAAAAGTGTGCCACTGAGTTCCTGTCGGAACCGATTCCGGGGTATCCGGCTGTGGCCAGAACCTCATATTGGTCTTTGGCACTACATCTATGATGTTCCGGATAAAAAATCATGAATTTTGAGCCGTCGCACGATACGAATGAGTAGGATTACGAAAGTGTCCTACTGAGGCCCTCCCGGAACCGATTCCGGGGTATCCGGATGTGACCAGAACCTCATATTGGTCTTTGGCATTATATCTATGATGTTCCGGATAAAAAAAAACATGAATTTTAAGCCGTCGCACGATATGAGTGAGTAAGATTAAAAAGTGTCTCACTGAGGCCCTAGCGGAACCGATTCCGGGGTATCCGGATGTGGCCGGAACCTCTTATTGGTCTTTAGAATTATATCCACGGTGTGCCAGAAACCGTTATTAACAGAAAAAAATGTCCATGAATTTGGCACCTACCATTCGAAAGATATAGTATTCACGCATCTTCTCCGTGAATTTTAAAATATTCTAACGAGGGAATCGAAAGTTATCGTGATTTGGAAGTTTTGAGCTATTTTGGAAGGAAAATTCACATGCTTATAAATATTCCCCAACGGTTCGTCATTATTAACCTGTAAACCAGCCAAGTTATCACCAGCTTAACATTAAGCATTCGAAACATGTGATATCCAAGCACCTTCTCTGCAAATTCAAAATCATTACGTCGAGAAAATCTAAAGTTACAGTGATTTGTATTTTTGTGATTATTTCTGTGAAGTTTAAATTATGGCTGATTTTTGTGCCTTTGTTATGAAAGTGTACGTAATTTGCAAATAAAAATGTCTATAGGACTGACCCTCGGCATTCAATAAATATAGTAGTCAATAATCTTCGCAGTTAGTTTTAGATTATTTTATCAAATGACAACATAACTAGAGTACTTTGAAGTTTTGGAGTCATTAAGATTTTTTTTTAATCGTCTAAAATAGTGTTTGCAACACGCATTTAATAATTTCGACACAAATTAACTTAACAGATTTGCATTCAACTTATATCTTACATTGAAGAAATGCAGTGTTTCGTTAAATGATAAGCATGTGGGTTCGTTTTTGTGAATTTTGTTTCATTTCTGCGCGTTTTGCGGGACAGTGTTTCGTTATGGCCCAAACAAGCATATTGGCGAACCTGAACAATTTGAAAATGGCACCATGTTGCTCTGTCGAGGTTAGATTATCAACTAGTGAGATCGTTTTGTGGTAGTGTTTTAAATAAGTTAAATATGATGATTCACATTTTGTTCATGACAGCGAAGGGGATACGTTTATATATGTGTTTGTTCAATTAATAGTTAGTAGGAGTTTATTGTAGAAATTAACCTTGTTTCATGTTTTGCAAAATATGTATGTGCAACAAGCCTCATATTTTGTTTAGTTCCTAGAATTATTGGATACTATAAGCGTCGACTTTTCCTTTAGATACTGATAGATTACTTTTTGGATTGATGCTGCATGATTTGCATCGTGCGAAATCTTTGAATAGTTCGTCATCAAAGGTATCGTCATATTGATGTTTTGTGCATATAAAAGGATTACTTTTTATTTTATTTTTTGTTTTATGTTGATGACTTCATTATGTTTTAAGAGAGGTATAACAGGGTATAACCAGTGAAAATGATGTGTTGATCCCTAGGACTATTGTAATTAAGCGTTTTGTTTACCAAGACGAATCTGTAATATAACCACTTCCAATTTTCCAAACTCCCATTGACTTCTCGTGGAAGTGCAGAGGATTCCAATGGCTTCCTCAAAGATAGTATCACGTAAATACTTATTCCATAACCCCAATTGACATGTATTCGGACGCATCAAGACGCGGTATTGCTTAGTACAAGGAATGAGAATTCAATTACTTACACACTGAGAGTGCTGCGACTAATCCTAAGTAACATCCGTTGGTTCCTTGTGCATGTATAGTTGCTCTTGTAATAACGGTGAAGCAATAGTAGGCGGTCAATCTTGCTATTAAATCACATTGACCAACATATTGATAAGAATTTGTTGCAATTAGTAGTGGTAAAAACATTGAACGTGGTAATTGAATACTCAAAATTTACTTAATTACAGGTCCAAAACTTTAAAGTACTTTAGTAGTATTGTCTCTAGATAAGGTATTCTTAAACTAGCTGCGAAGATGCTTGAATAATCATCTTTTGAATGCCGAGTGTCAGTCATATGGACATTTTTATTTGTAAATTCTGTGCTCTAATATAAAAAAGCCATAAAAAAGCTCTAATTTAGACTTCAGATAAATAATGGTAAATATAGAAATCGCTGTAACTTCATATTTTCTCGACGTAATGATTTCAAATTCACAGGCAAGATGCTTGGATATCACATGTTTTGAATGCTTAATGCAAAGCTGATGGTTACTTGGCTTGTTTACAAGTTAATAATGATGCACCGTTGAAGAATATTTTTAAATATGTGCAAAATAGCTTAAAACCTTCAAATCACTATAACTTTCGATTCCCTCGTTAGAATATTTTCAAATTCACGGAGAAGATGCTTGAATACTATATCTTTCGAATGGTAGGTGCCGAATTCATGGACATTTTTTTCTGTTAATAACGGTTTCTGGCACACCGTGTATCTATGATGTTCTGGATAAAAAATCAGGAATTTTGAGCCGTCGCACGATATGAGTGAGTAAGATTACAAAAGTGTCCCACTGAGGCCCTACCGGAACCGATTCCGGGGTATCCGGATGTGGCCAGAACCTCATATTGGTCTTTGGCATTACATCTATGATGTTCCGGATAAAAAATCAGGAATTTTGAGCCGTCGCACGGTAGTATTCTTTAAGTTTCAGAAAATGTCCTCTCTGGGTACATTCAGGAACCGGTGACAGGTGACCGGGTATCCGAAATGGCCAGAATCAATGAGAACCAATGTGATTCGACATTCTGGCAGCTTTTTAATCATAGAAAGTACACAATGAATAATTTTCTTACCGCTAATCTTGAAAAATCTAAGGGAACTAACACTTCCGGAACGAATATACCCCATTTGAATCCGGAATAACTCCGGAACCAAGTGGCCAATTCCATTTCTTCCGGAACACAATAAATCTTGAGGAGTATGCGGTTTGTTTGAGACCAAAAGATCCGAAATTGATTAATAATTGGCCAAGTAATGATTTTTTAAAGTTCATTTTTAATGAAAAGTCAGACGTTGGGGGTTTGAGAGTTAATAGCGCCCTTTTCCACTTTAATACTGCATTAATGAGATATGTAATGCAGTATGACTTTATATGGGGGGTTTTTCTGGGTCGAATTGTCTGAAACTGTGCAATAAGAAGCAATTTAGTACGACGCATATTGAGGCCAAATATTAGCTCAGTAGCTTTAAAAAAACCACTGCCGAAGTGAATCAAAAATGCCAAGAATAGGATCCGGCTCCCTAATTAACAAACTTTCAAAAATATCGAATTCCTTCGAGTGTTTCGTATTGTTTGAAAAAAAAAAAGCCTTAATGTTTTTTTTTTTTGGCGCGAACGCTGGTCCAAACTGTTACTACTTGGTCATGGAATGGCGTTTCTTGAATCTGGAATAGATTTTCTGTTCCTCAAATGGGGCAGTTCTGCTTATTTTTGAAGCCGTATGGTGCCTGTTGACCACGATATTTGCCATGATATAAAAGTTGAGTTAATACAACTGCAAGACTATTTTCATTCCAAAGAGTCACTATTTTGGCATGTTGTTCGGTGTAAAGTGATTAATGTTTAAAAGTGTACTGAATTGACGTTTCCCAAAAATGTCAAATCAAATCAATCGACAAATAAATGTCAAAGTTATTCAATGTTCACAAACCGACATAAAAGATGGCGCATCCTGTATGCTATCACAAGGTGACTGATGCATTAGATATTAAAAGTATTTGGAACTGAACTTTTTACTGGTATATTTACTGAATTACTTATATGTTCCACTTACCCTGTTCTATCATCTAGCACATAAACATTATGAACCGCTGGACAAATATACATCGAACGGCAGTCAACCATTATACAAAATGAAAAACATAGTTTCAACGCTATTGAAGGATTACCTCCTCTCTATTATTTTTTTTTTTTTCACTAGAAACTAAGTAAATCAAGCATCTTTGTTACAAAAAAGATGAAAATATTAACACAGTAGCACAGTTTTATTTCGTATCAATCGTTTTCAGCTTGAATTTGTACGGAATTTATTACTGATATGTATTTGAAGGAAAAGCTACTTTAAGTTGTTATGAATTATGTTTTTTTTTTCAGGATGGTTGATTCGATCTCATCGGTACACCTTATATAAAAAAATGAACGATTGGCGAAACAAATTCTCGGTTAATGAGTAACCGAAGAACTCTGCTGAGAAGCTAGCTTTGTCTCAATAGGGGTGTAATTCCAGACAGAAGAAAATGAAAATTAATGTATTCTAACTATGAAAAGAAACAGTTATACGCTAGAATCAAACACACACTTGAATCGGAATGCCTATCAAATTTCGGTTAATGGTCTTTTGCTGACATCTCAGTAGAAGTGACGTTTAATATCAGCGGCACTCAAAGGCTCTGCTTTTAATAAACTTGATCTGTTTCTTACATATTACATATAATTAAATTGCTGACCGCTCGGCTATGCGAATTTCGGAAAAACAATGAAAATAAGTTGAACTCAACTGAGTGTGTCCTTCACTGTACGAATAAGTGTCCAATGGCTTATTTAATCCACAAGATCACATAGGACAGTTTTGACCATTACAACATGTAACCTTCTATCTTTGTTTTGACAACTTTTATTTGAAACTAGTGGTCCCGGCAAACTTCTTCTTGCCATCAAGTAGGCTGTTGATAAACGCTGTGGATTGTCCCATGCAAAATGACAGTTCCGTTCACGCTCGTTTTTTCCGACTTTCCCGGTGAATATCCAAGGATTTTTATGCACACAAACACGTCGGAACACTTGATAAACAAAAAGGAGGATGAATCATTCAAATCCGTTGTATGCCATTTCGTGACATACAAACAGCATTCCATTTTTATCTATATAGATTTAGGCTACCATCGCGCTTGAGAAAACAAAATACTGCCTTTTACCATGATTATATTTGAAAATAATGTACTACAAGGAACAAAAATTTAAAATAAAAAAAAAATGTTCGGGATCCCTCGGTGGATTTTTTTGGGGAACATGTCAAATGAAAGCTAAAAACCTATATTTTCGAATGGTTAAGGATTTAGCGATGCCTATTTTTTGTGATAATATTGTTCTACCAGACACGCCGTGTGTACAAAACGCTCATAAAACCGGTAGTCCTCTACGGGCATGAGACGTGGACGATGCTCGAGGAGAACTTGCAAGCTCTTGAGGTTTTCGAACGTCGGGTGCTAAGGACGATCTTCGGCGGCGTGCAGAAGAACGGTGTGTGGCGGCGAAGAACAAGCCACGAGCTCGCTCAACTCTACGGCGATCCCAGTATCCTGAAGGTGGCTGAAGCTGGAAGGATACGCTTCCAATTCTTAAATTTTCAAGATAAAAGCCTTTCAGTAAGACGCTCACTCAAGATAAAGAAACGGTCAAGTTGAATGCACCAAAATTATACTACACCCACTAGGCATGCACTTAAGGTGAAGATAAATCGAAGCCAAACTTCAAATTTTCAAGAGCACGGATCTGGAGAACCGAACTTCCGTTTGAGCTGAAAACTTAATCGATTGGTCTCTAGCTGGTGGTGACTAATCGATTAGGTTTTCAGCTCAAACGGATGTTTGGTTCTCCAGATCCGTGCTCTTGAAAATTTGAACTTTGGCTTCGATTCATCTTCACCTTAAGCTACGCACATCTGGATCGGGGAATAACTGGAAAATGGGCAAATCGGGATCAAAAAAGAGATAGAAAAGGATATTTTCTGGAAGAATGAAAAAAAAAGGGATGTTTGCTACCGGCCCGAATCTACACGAGAAGTCTTTTCCATCCAAACCGTCAAGGTGTTAAGTAGTAGCCTCATAATGGACAGTTTAATAAATCACGTGCTTAGGCCAAAGTCAGCCTATATAGAAAAGTGGAAGAAGTGTAGATCAGAATAAGAATCAGGACCCATTGCGATTAATTTCTCGATGACTTCGCCACCCAAGGCCGCCGCTGGGTTCCCATAGTGTTTGCGATTGCCCGAGAATCGGGGTAAACACGTGCCAGCCGCTCACCTTGGAACGGCCAACCATTATTAAGCAGGATCGAGCGACCACCAAGCAACCTCTCGTCTATTGACTTGCGAGTGTCCAGAATCCTAGGACAGGACGTGACAGCTCAACTGAGACTACCTCGTTGTTTTTCAGCCGATAACCTTGACGATACAAATGCCAGTGTTACCAGTATCCTTTTTGAGCAAATCTTGTGAACAAATTCAAATATCAAGATGCATAATCTGATTGTTTCTTGCACGCTTCATTTACTAACTGCAATAGAGGATGTTATATATTTTTAAACTCATGTTGAAATTCAGAACCTGTAATATTTTTAGAGAAAATTGACACAAATTTCCATAATATTGTTCTCAATTAGGTATTTTTATATGTTTTAGTATTGTATGAACACATGCTTTGAACTTTACATCGAATACTAATAGATTTGAAACAAAATGATTTCATGAAAAACTTACAAACTTTTGATGCAAACTCTAATCTATGAACTAGCAACACGGCCAGGCTAGCAACAAAGTGCCCTGTTGCAATCCAACTCAACGATGTGAAAGTACCGTTTTGACTCATATTCCGAACACTTAAGGCCCACATTGACTTCAAACGCATCTGATGTGCATAAATTACGTGATATTTGTGAAAATTTTAATTTCTTCGCAAAGTCTAACTGTTAGCTGTTGGGTGTGCTGCTAAAAATGTTTGCTTAAACTTGTTTAGTATTGTGTTTACGTAAAAGTAGGGAACAACCTCTTGATTCAAATGCCGAACACTGTGTTCATTCTGTCTCATATTCCGAACACCTTGATTCAAATTCCGAACAGCACGAATAAATCGCATTTAAACGAATGATTTCGTAACTTAATTTGAGCTAGTTTAACTGATCTTGAACTAGAGAATCATCACTACTCTCGAGGTCTAAAATTGATTGGAATATGTTCAAATTGAATTGCAACTTACTACCATTTCTTGTCGACTTGATGACATATTTCAGTGAAACATTTCAACCAAATCGCCATACAAAAACCGAGTGTTCGGAATATGAGTCTGTTCGGAATTTGAGACAAAACGGTAGGCTTTTGCCAAAACGACCAAAGAGAAGTTGTTCTTTTTTGACAGGCAATTGGTTTCGTTTTTGTACTTTGACTTGTCACGTCTGGTCTTAGCCAGAATCGTGTCCCGCATCATCGCTGCTGAGAAACCCGGTGCGCGCCTCCGACGGCATGCTCCATCGTAGTTGAGATCGCCACCCACCGCCGTCACCGTCCGTCAGCTCCCAAACGATCCACGCCGGTTGCTCAGTTTTTGTATTGGGAACTAATTTTATGAAATTATTACCGTTCTGACTCATATTACGAACACTTAAGACCAACAGTGACTTCAAATGCGTCTGATAGGCAGAAATTAGCTGATATTTGTAAAAAAATCAGTTTATTCGCTATGTCTAACTGTTAGCTGTTGGGTGTGCCGATAAAATAACTTATTTTAGCTTATTTATTATTGTTTTTACGTGATTCATATTCCGAACACTTAAGGCCAACAGTGACTTCAAATTCATCTGATTTGGATAAATTTGCTGATATTTGTGTAAATTTCAATGTCTTCGCAAAGTCTAACTGTTAGCTGCTGGGTGTATCGATAATAATGTTAATTTGGTTAGTTTTAGTATTGTTTTTACGTAAAAGTATGGAACAACATTTTGATTCAAATGCCGAATACTGTGTTCATTATGTCTCATATTCCGAACACCTTGATTTGAATTCCGAACAGCACGAATAAATCGTATTCAAATGAATAATTTCGCAAATAAATTTATCTGAGCTTGTTCTACTGGTCTTAAACTAGAGAATCATCACTACTCCCCCGGTATAAATTATATTGGAGACGTTAAAATTTCATTGCATTTGACTGCTATTTACTTGTAATTTGGTGACATATTTCAGCGAAACATTTCATACAAAAACCGAGTATTGGGAATATGAGTCTGTTCGGAATTTGAGACAAAACGGTATGGAACACCATTTTGATTCAAATGCCGCTGTGTTCATTCTGTCTCATATTCCGAACACCTTGATTAAAATTCCTAACAGCACGAATAAATCGTATTGAAATGAATAATTTCGCGAATAAATAAAGACGTTAAAATTGAATTGCAAATGACTACCATTTCCTTGTAATTTGATGACATATTTCAACGAAACATTTCAACCAAATCGCCATACAAAAACCGAGTGTTCGGAATTTGAGACAAAACGGTATTTATTTCATGAAAAATCGATTACCGTTTTGACTCACATTCCGAACACTTAAGGCCAACAGTGACTTCAAATGCATCTGATAGGCATAAACTAGCTGATATTCGTGTAAATTTTAATTTCTTCGCCAAGTCTAACTGTTAGCTGTTGGGTATGAAGTTAAAATTGTTTGTACAAACTTGTTTAGTATTGTTTTAACGTAAAAGTTTGGAACATCATTTTGATTCAAATGTCGAACACTAAAACGTATTTAATTGAATAATTTCGCAAATATATTTATTTGATCTAGTTTTACTGACCTCGAACTAGAGGATCATCATTCATCACTACACCCAAGGTATAAAATAGATTTGAAGACGTTAAAAATGAGTTGCAAATGACTGGCATTTTCTGATAATTTGGTAACATATTTCAGCGAAACATTTCAAGCAAATCGCCATACAAAAACCGAGTGTTCGGAATATGAGTCTGTTCGGAATTTGAGACAAAACGGTACATAAACTGATAAAGAACAATGAAGTTTTGATTTTGCCGAAATTGATTTGACAATATGTGAATTCCAAATGATAACACAACAAACAATTGTATAATAGTGATCAGTTTGTCCCCCGATTACGGTACAAGTTAGAAAAAGCGCTCCAAAAAACATGGTCCTCAACTCTCAGCGTAGATCTTATTGAGCACTGAAACTCTGCTGAAGACAGCACTGTGCTCTTCTCTTAACTCGTACGAGATACTCAACAAAACCCCTAAATTGACGATAACCCGTAATCATTGAAAATATTTGCATAATGTCATTTACATTCCTACCACATTGGATTCTTAAAAACAATCCTGTATGCACAAACACTAACGCTTCTGTGATATTCATCTACTGTGTTGCACGAGAAACGTAAAGGTTCCGAAACAAACAAATAAATATGAAAAAAAAAAAACAAAAATCAATACTGATCAAAAATATTGTTATTAGATACCTTTCTCCACAAAACTTACGGTATGTCACTGGCTGGTAATATTCCATTCGAATAAAACATGCTTTCGTTCGCATGCTTCGGTGACGTCAATGCGTCTGAAGCGACGAACTCCCGCAGTCACTCAGATCATTCTCAATGCGTTTCACTGACACGTTTTTGGCGATCGAGGAATTGAACATATTTTCGGGTTTGATTCTCCAAAATCGCGTTAATCTGCGGAGAATATGCAAAATCATCGATTGTGAACCGGACTCTCCCGAAACTTTTGCGTCAAAATCGTTTTGGCAAAGTTCACACAGCAGAGAATGGAAGGCGAGAAATGGTCCCGAACCAGTTTGCCACATTTTGAGATGACAATCGTATTTATGTTCGAATTTTTATTTACACCATGAACAATCATGTTCCGGTTTGACACATCATCAGAATTCCCCGAACCGCATCAAAATCTCGCGAGGTGTAAATCATTCTTTTCCTAATCGATGCGAAGCTCATTGATAGCTCAAGTAAATATCTCTAGCATTTCATCACGTTGGCAAATTGGTTTGTCCGGACGATTAACCTTCGATGGGCGTTGGGTGGGGTGAATTCCCGAGGAGACCTTTCGCCGCGTGTTGTTTCCAATCTGATGAGCTTCAGACGGACTGGGAGTGATTAGATTGTGACCTTAGGGGAGGATGGATTAAAATGGCAACTTAAGCTCAGTGAATGACTAGCAAAGTCATTTGCATGAAAACAACAAAAGTTTACAAGAAAATTGTAAAGCATATAAGTAGTTTATCATGTACTCCATTGCTCAACAGTGTATTTGAAGTAAAATATTGATTTTTGTTAGAGCGTTAAGTTAATCATGAATCAAATTTCGATAATTTAACAATAGCTCGTGCTACAAGTTATTGAAGTTTGAAATTAATTTCTTTTTTCATGAATGTAATCAATTACTTCCTAATAAACAACACATTTGCTGGTAAGTGTAGAACTAGCCCTAGTGCGTTAAAATACACTCTAATAAAGAAAAAAAAAAAAAAAAAAAAACATTTGCTGCATACTTCAAGTTGTTTAGTGCATTTAATCATTTTTGAACATTGAATCAATTATCAACCAACACGCAGCAACAGATACATTGCCCTGTCCTATTCTTGTTGCAACAATATTATTCCGCAACAACAGTTTATCACAACTTGAACAGAATGTGATAAAGATTGCTCACCGCCTGCGTAACGATTTTCTAGGCTTTCCATTGCAATTTCCGGGAACCTTCTCCGTGTTTGTAAATGCTACTACATTTCCGAATTATATTAATATAAGCAAATTTCATTTTGTGTTCAAAATAACCAATTAATCACGAGTTGAAAAGATTCTTGTTGAACAATATTGCCCCTTGTATTTGGCATGACAATTTTCCTAAAGATTGTATCGCAAAAGTTGGGACAAACGGTTGTAAGCAAAGTTTCTTTGTTGTTTGTTTTGGGTCTATTTCAATGACAATTTGATTCACTGTATACATATTCAAAGTATGTGCGCCTTGAAGTATGCTCAAATAAGTTATACACTAGACATTGATGAATAATACTCATGAACATTCTTTTGAATCTGAATTAAGTATAAATTAGGTGTGCACTGTAAACTCGGCAGTACCCATTAATGTTTAAAAAATGCCCACTTTTTATTCATATATGGATCTGTCAGACAGGCGTTGCAGAATTCGCTCTCATTTGAGAATGAAGCACGATCAAAGCAAGCAAAGAAAAACATCCCATCTGATGCGGTCCACGATCGTCATTGTATCGCAAGGTGTAACAAGTCTGATAAATGGAAGCAGCGAGCGAGAGCCCCAACGAGAGAGCGATGATAAAATCCCTTTTTCTCGCTTGTTTACCGTTGGGGATAGGTGTTTTTCTTTACTGGCACGATAAACAATCCACGAACTTCCAATAACAACAGTGTCCCCCAGGCTTGGAGCATGTTTAGAGGGGTTTTATCATGCACTACTATCCCCCCAATCTGATCAAACTTGTAGCAGTATACGATAAACAGTCTCTCATAATGTGCAGCATGTTATGATACACACTTCGAAATAATCGAGTAATTTTATGTCATTTTGCACCGACATATTAAAGCGAGCCAAATGACATAAAAATAAGTGAGATTTTAATTCTACGCGTTTCGAAAATGGAGTAATTTTACTGTTCAAGATATTATAGCAAGTACTTTTACAACAAGACGCCCTCCCGTCAACCTAACCTCAAAGGCTGTCCATGATTCCCACTGGAAATTTCTTTCAAAATGTAAATTTGAATGGAATACCGTTTCTTCTCATCATTACACTTTTTATTCAATTAACGTACTTACAAAATATCAGCTCTATCAAACATAAAGTATTGAACGGTATGCCTGCATCCAGCGAACACAGCAATTGATTTCCAATCTTAAGCGTATTGAATGGATAGTTCTGGAACCCACTCCACGACGGCCGGAACGTGCTCACATTAATTTGTAGTTATCTTCTGGTTTCTCGTAATATATCCGGAAAATTGGCAAAACACGCACTGGTAATCAAATCTATCACTAATTTTTGTTTTGTTTCAACAGGTTGTGCTTTTTGACATTTCTTCGGAACGAAGGGTGCAATTGTGTCATATTGATGTAAATTTAAGTCACATCTCATTGAAAATTATGTTATGTGATAGGAAAATGAAACCGTATATGTAAAAACAAGCAAATTTCAATAACAAGAATGTGTTTTTGGATTTATGGCATTTATGACTCGAAAATAAATTGCAATTGAGTTTACGACTTGCCTGATTAGATCAGTTTTTCACATTAAGTTATTTTGAATATTCAGATTTTTTTAGTGTGTAGTTACAGAGAGCGATACGTGAGAGATTCTCTCAATTTTCTCAGGATTCAATCCCTGCTGTCAGAATAACGAGTACTTTTTAATTTTACATAAAGAGTATATTTTGCCCATTTTCTTATTCCGAAGATAACTCTTTAATGGGTGAAAATTGTCTTCAGCTCGTGCAAGGAGGAAATGTTTCATTTGTTCAAGTTTATGTGAGGAATCTAGGACCGATTGGCCGAAAATTCCAAAGAAATGCAGGTAAATGAAGCGAAATATATTTTAAATATCATGGATGGGTTCACTAAATAAAATATTTTGTCTTGAACGCAGAAAAACACCGAGAAACAAACATCGCTGGATTGAGAAAATTAGGCATGTTGACTTCGAGATGTTCCGGCGCCACCTATGAATCATGGTTCGTGAATACGAATACATTTTGCTTCCAGAGCTATTCATATGCTGATTGAAAGCGCATCAATTTGTACTCGATGGTTTTTAAAATAAATAAAGTTAACTGGTGTTATTTAAGTTATTTTACATTTCTCAGCATCCTTCCTTCTCAATAACTGATATCTGGCATTGGAAGATTTAATCAATATTATAAAGGGGGTAAATTTTACCCATTATCCAAGTTAAACCAAATCCGAATAATGGGTAAAATTTACTCCTTAAACTGACGTACTAGCCGATTACTCTTTAAAGAGTAAAGGCCCTTTACTCTTTTTATGAGTTAAACTAGTTTCTTTGGTGGTACAGTGTATAGATAAGACAGTTGATGAAAGCACGGTATACTCAACAAGGTGAATAGCCTACCTCGTGTAAACAACGATTTTCAATCAAAACATGTGTCGTCATTCCTATCGCCAAGCATAAGGCTAACAGGATAGTCAAAGAGAGCAAGCCTTGCTTTCTTTTGCACTCGTTCAAGTTTGCGATAGGAATGATGTCACTGCCAAATGTCATTTTTCGGAGTATAATACCTTGCTTCTTTTTACCGTGGAGGAAAGTTGTTATAACGACCAACGCATTCTTGGATTCATCGACTATTGAATCTCAACTCATTGAAATATTTCCTTCACAGTTTACGCAAATTATGTGAAATATTTAAGATAATCCGTTTATCACGCGGAAATATATACATATACGCGGAAATTTACGCCAATAAGTGAGTACCCCTAGCATCGAGTTAGAGAACATCGAGTTAGAAAGGTATCGACTTACAGAGGTATCAAAGCATGCTAGATTGAAGGGACCGCATATTCCATCGAGTTAGGGGAAATATCGAGATACAGAATACTTATCGAGTAAGGGAGAGATGACTGTAATTATAAATTAATTTAGTTTTGTGATAACAGCGCAACTAGCGTTCTACTACTAATATTTCTATTGTTACGATAGACGGGGATACGTTCAAGGTTGTCTACCTTGGATCCTTGCTGACGGCTGACAATAACATTCCGTACATACGGAGGCGCATCATCAGTGGAAGTCAGGCCTACTATGAGCATTGGCGTAGGAACAGGGGGGGCTTGGCCCCCTCCAGAATATTCCAGCCCCCCCCCCCCCAGAAATTTTGATAATAATAAAAATAAAAATTTAAATAAAAACTATTTAACATGAAGCAAATTCTTTTGATTCAATGTACATGACTCTTGTTATTGAACAAACAAAATTTTCTTCAGTGGTTACGTTATTTCATGTTGTACAGCTCAGGGGGGTATACTCAACGAGGTTCGCCTACCGTTCATGTTTTGTGGGTGTATTCGTTTGGCTCACAATTCTACTAGGCATCCCGCTGTTTGAGTGTTGAAATGCATCTGCATTTGCTGTCTGGCATGGCCCGCATTTCGACCTGTGCTGTTTGAGTCGGCCCGCGTGAGAGATGATGCTGTTTGGGACGGCCCGCCCGAGTGATGATTGTTAGGCGAGCTTTGTTTGTAGTTGACAGCCGTACACCCACCCTGGTACAGCTATAGTGAGAATACCTCACTTGTCTTACACAGCATCTGCGTGACGGTTCTGACTTCGGTGAATCGCGCGACAACCGAAAGCTTAACCATCCGGCCGTTGATCAAATGGTTATTTGTTAGAACTAGCTTCTTGTTGTATGCAATAAGCGCAATTTTTTGACACGTCCGTTATAAAAAATACTGTTGTAGAAAAAGCGTCAATATACTGGAAATTGGGTTCCCAAAATAAGTTTTTTTTTTTCTAAATACTCCAAATAATCCTGTTTCAGCATAAAGCAGCATATCCACTGCATTCTAATCTATTATGATTTTCAAAGATACCCTGCTCGAGGTATCCGGTGATGGATTAACTAAATACATTATAACTTCAACTTGTACCTATGATGTCCGAATAAAAATAAGGTACCCCGGGGCAAGTGAGAATACAGGGTAAGTGGGGCGTTTCGTCATAGTTTTTCTTGCAGGTATTCTTCTAGAAAGTTGAAGATACAATGACAAGGAATGTATTTAGTACTAAACATATTGTTATTTTTATTAACATGTGGTTCATGTAACAGTTGTCAGTCCAGCACCATTTTCAACTTGCAAGATAAATTGTGACTCGATTCACGTCTTGCATTGACTCACAAAAAATAAATGTGTTATAAATCGAATATTCATCTGTAAGCTACAATTTTAAGTATTATTACAAGCTGCAAACGATAAACCAGTATTTTGTTTTCATTTCATATGAAATTTTTGATGGTCTATCTTACCTCAAAATATGTTTGTACCCGGGGTAAGTGGGAACTATCAAAACAAAAACCAGAATCAAAACTTTTCGTATACGTTTCATACATTTTCCAGGAGAGTAGCACTAAAACATTCAAACAAATGATTTTTATCAAAAAAGATCAATCTCAAATTACGTAATTGCATAAGAGGGAGAAGAAAAGTGTAATTATTCTTTATTTATTTTTTTTATTTTTGAAATACGACTTCAAAATTGAACAAGCACAAAGATGGAATTAGAAAAGCATCATGAGAACGATTATTTTCTATTTTATTTAAACTTTATTTGTTATTTCTACCAAATTAAGTAGTGATGGAAAACAATTCCACCCCATTAAGTGGTTTTCTGCCATGCATATAAATAATAACAAAATATATTTATAATTTCGTCAATTATTCTAAATTATTCGACCAGTTTCATGCACACACCAGCAAATATGTTGCCAACATGTGATTGTGTTGTTGGATTTGAAAAATATTGACATTTGAAAATTTTATTGAACAATTTGTTGGAACTATCGTTTTTTTCATTCCCACTTGCCCCGCGGTACCTTAACTGAATACATAGATAAAATTACTAAAGGAATTTTTCAGACAGTACAAAGCGGGAATTTTTGAAATAAGGCTTGACATTCAAAATATACCGGCATAGTCAAGTTTTCTTCAAGTGAATAATAGAATTTAAACCTGGTGTGAAATAATGTAATAAAATCGACCATAGTGTTTTCGCATGAATCATTAATTGCTTAAACTATATCTTTCCAAAAAAAACCTTTTTATTTCATAGATTATTCGATTGATTTCCAACAGATTTGTTGCAAAGTTTTTCAAAAACCTTTTCGATATTCTTTATAAAATTTAAGAGTGATGAAATTCTTCAAGAAATATTGAAGGGTGGCTTCAGAACTTTTGAAAATCTCTTGAAAATTAGTCAAGTAATATCTTGGAACTTGTTCATACTTTCAAAGCAAATTGCTCCAGATAGATATCCATTTCTTCAATGTCTTCTTTTTATTAGCAGATTGATTCCGGAATATGTTCCCGGATTTACCTAAAAAAATGTTACTCAATCTTTCAAAAGTTCAAAAGTTTTCCCTCGCAATTCCTTCAAAAAAAATAATTGATTCTGTCAAATCCTATACTGAGATATTTCGCTGAAAGCTCTGCAAGAAATTCTTCTGTGAATTCCTTTAAATAGTTTTCCCTAAAAAATTATTACGAATTCTTACGCGAAGATTATCAAAAGCTCTTATGAAATATTTCTAAAAAAATTTTGTGGGCTTCGTGGCCGAGTGGTTAGTGTCGCCAGACAATAATCGCTTCGTGTCATGGGGTGTGGGTTCGATTCCCGCTTCAGCCGTCGAAACTTTTCGTCAGGAATATTTCTCGGCTGTGCCACTGGAGCATGTTTGTCCGTTGTCTAGTGTTAAGTTACAGTCTGTGCAGCTAAATGGCTGAAGACGGTGTCCGTGTCTTAAAATACATAAACAAATTGCGTCAAAAATTGATCTATGTTTTCTTATTCTGAAAGTTTCGCTTCAAATCCCCGGATTATTCAAGAATTGAAAAAAAAAGTTTTTGGAATGTCTCGTGCCTTCGAATTTTGAGAGGAAATTTGTTGAAAAACCCCAGGAAAACTTCCAAAATAAGCATATTTTAATCTGTGCAGAAACATGTAGCAACACAACAGGGAAGAAAGAAAGGATTTATTAAGATATTCATAAATAAATTTTTACTAATTATTGGCAGAATCCATATTCTTGGCTTGAATTTTTGTGCGATACGATGGCGGAATTTTTAGAGGCTTTTTGGCAAAATTTCAGAAAACCAGAATTCAAGGAAGGATAGATTTCAAGGACAGTTTCTAAGGATTATTCTGACGAAACTTCTTGAAAAAAATTGTTTTATTTGTACATTCATTAGAGAGATTTTAACTATCCTGTAATTTACCTCTAGAGGTTATCTAAGTTATAAATAATCACTTAACTTTTATTGTACCATTGTCATTCTATTGCTCTACCTGCTTCAACATTTTGTTGTTTCTCCTTTCTTCGTATTTTAAAGAATCTATAAAAAGGTGAAATATAATAGTTTTGAGAAAAAATCAGAATTCTTATACGAATGGTTTTTAATTTCTGAAAGTCCATCAGAAATTACTCAACAAATTTCCAAAGTGATGCAAAGCTTTCCCTAAGATTTAAATTCATTAAAATCTTACATTATGAATTTTACCACAATATGTCTTCTGTAATGTTCTTAAAAAATACTGGCAATACTTCCGCGTTAAACTTATACAGTAGGGGATGTGTACCAGTTTTGGCCACCCTATGGAAAAATATTGTTTATACATCAATCAAAGGACCTTTGGTTACTGTCAACACATAAAACGAAAGCTATCAATTTATGCTCAGCAGGGTAAATATATAAACTAATCAGAAACTTTGTTTTTGTATTAAAATGGGGGTGGCGAATACTAGACCACTTGCACCAGTATTCGCCACGATTTTAATTTTGGTTACTGAATTCGCCACATACGTTGATTTCTTATGGAGGGTGGCGAATCAGGAACACCGTGGCGATAAATAGGTGCAAACGAGCAAAAATTTGAAGGAAATTGATTTTTTTTCTATTATTTTCTGAGAAAATTTTGCGGTTTCCAAGAATGTTTCCGTATCATCTTAAAGCAATTTAGCGAACACTAAACAATTGGCAACCATACATGTCGTAAAACAGTATATAATCCGGGGTGGCGAATAACTGGTACATGGCGAATACCGGTACACCTTCCCTTCTACATATAATCGATAAAAGACCCTTCAGAAAAGTTTGTTTGGAATTTTTAAAGGTAGGAAAATGGGTTCTACATTAATATGTGCACTAGAGTGATGCAAATTTTGAAATTTTTGCTCCCTTATGCTTAAACGATTTTAATTATAGTAAATAGCAGCCCCCAAAGTTTGAGGTGATTCGGAAGAAATTTGGCTGTGCACACGCCATTTGAAGTTTGTATGTAGATTACTATGAAAAACGCCAATCTTTTGTGTTCAGCTCTCTATCTCTTCGTCATAATATTTTATGGAAAAGTGAACAAATTCTTCTTATGTGAAATCCTCCTAGCTACAACTTTGCCGAAGACCACTTTTTGATTGGACGTCAGGATAAATTGTTATTCATCATCATAAACTTGGTTTGCATGTAGCATGCTTCACCAACTGTTCGGCAGGCAACAGTGGTGCTCCTGGCGGGAAGAATAGATCAAAGTAATCCAGGCTACTATGTTCTACAGCAAAAAAACAGTGTTGCTCTGAATGTAATTAGTAGAAGCATTAACCTAAGAATGCTAATGTCGCAAATGTTCGTGTTACCAACATCTAGTTTGCCACGCGCTGACAGCTTGAGTACCGGTCCTCAAAGTGTCAAATAAATTTTAAAATCATCCACAACAACATGGCATCGAAAAAACCATGAATAGATACAGTTAAAGGTGATAATAAACTAATTCAGTTTTGTGAGAACATCGCCATTAGCGTTCTACTACTAATATTTCTATTATGTATTGAATGATCATCTCAGCATGATTTAGACTTTGTTATCAATAATAACAAATTATCCTTACGTCCCATCGAAATGTGGTCTTCGGCAAAATTGTAGCTGGTAAGTTTTCACATGAGATGCGTGTGTTCACTTTTCCATAGATTATTATGACGAGCAGTTAGAGGACTGAACACAAAATGTTTGCCTTTCCCATAGTAATTTTCATATAAACTTCATATAGCGTGTGCACAACCAAATTTCTTTTGAATCACTTCAAATTTTGGGAGGATCATTTTTACCATAATTATCATCGTTTAAGCATAGGAATTTAGGAATTTTTTCCGAATTAATTTAAGCTGAAATTATTAAAAAAAAATAACCGTAAAAGTTCTTTCAATTGTTTTGTTTATTTTTTATGGAGTAATTCGTAGAGGAGTTTGTAAAAATATTGAGATATGTCTGGAGTAGTTTTTGAACCAAAAAAGGGATACATTTTTAAATGTTATTTATGGAAGAATCTTGAGATTATCATTCGGAAAAAAATGGAGTTAGTTTAAGAGCCATTCCTTCGGGCTGATGATACTGTAACTCTGATGAAAAATTTCTTTAAAAATTTCCAATCGTTAAAGAAAATTTAAAGGAAATGTTTGAGAATGTTCGCGGAAGGTGAAAGATTCTCATAGATCTTGAAGAGGTTTTTGGTGAGACTCCTAGGCCTTAATGTACTATTTTTTGGAGAAATCCTCAGTAATTCCTGAAAATCGTAAACAAATTATTAATGAACTACTTGAGGATTCTTTAAACTTACATTTGGAATTTATATGTAATAAGTACGTAGAGGACCTTCCAATAGAAATTTTTGAAAAAATTTTTAATGCATTCTCTGCCGGAATTCTTCGAGAGAATTACTTTAAACAATTGAATTCTTCGAGAAATTTTCTGGTGAGATCAGAAAGTCTAGGAATGATTTTGTGTTAGAATCACAGAACGAATTCAGTGAAAACTGAAAAATGAGTTCTTGAGGAAAGCACTGAAAACTACGAAAATAATTCATGAAGCAATCCCCGTAGGAATTCTGAGAGGAATCTCTTCAAAGCACATGTTTGAACACCTGAAAAGTTCGAAGTTATTTTTTCAAGAATTCTTGAAGGATTTTTGACTGCAAAAAGGGTGAATCTTTTCCGTAGTGAAAATTGAAATTTACAAATATCACTGTTGTGCCGGGAAATTAAACAAAATAACAAATAAATAAAATCAATAAATCAATTGTAAAACAAGTATTTGCTAGGCCCCCCTCCAGAAAAAAATCCTTGCTACGCCAATGACTATGAGCTCCAGAAAAAAACTGCGATCAAGGAAGATTCACGCTAAATAAGGGCGCTCTTCGGTAGGAGAACGATGTGTGGCGGCGAGCTCGCTCGACGCCCATCTAGCGAATATTTTCGTAGGTTCGATCCTCACCGGAGCACGTGGTTTCTTTTCGCAGTTGCAATTTCAATGTGTACATTTGACACGTGTTTCGTCGTGTACATGTAAACTTCAAAACGTCAAAACCTTATTTTTTGTCCAAACGACATCCTGCCAAATGGCCGGACACTGTTTTGAACCACTTTACCCTACACAACTCCCAATCCACGGTGATTGAACGGGAGCAATTTGTCCCACCGGGTTCTACGACGCACATCGTCGTCGTCAGTCCCATGGCTTGAAAACAATCGGACGCAAAGATCAGAGCCTCTAATGGGCATATCTCGATGAAGCATGCACGTAATTATTGCACACGTTGGCCGCTCGATCCCATTCAGATCTACTACGGCTTTGTGACTAGCATTGGAACTAATTAGAAGTGGATGGAACTGGTCTGAATAAGTTCGACTCTAGGGAGAGAGAAGAATGCCAGTGATGGTGTGAAATTCACAGCATCCAGCTTTTGCTTCCGATCACACGTTCTAGCAGGAGTAGAAAATTATGGAACGTCGTTCAAAGTCGTAGGTATGTGTATTCGAAAGCATTTTTCAAATGAAGCGCTCGTTGCAGAAATTGCATAAGTTCGTTTGATAATGAAATACAGAAGAAAGAACATCGACTTGCGAAGCGTGTATCAACTGAAGTTAGACGGACATATACAGTTTTTTAAAGCAAACGATCTGAGCGTTTCTGATGGTTTTGTGGGGCAGAGAGAATAAAACAGGTTTTTCAGAAATATAGTTCCAGTTGTGTTATTTTTTTTTTGCAACTTCTTCTGTTTTTCGAACGGAAATATTCTTGCAGGTAACACACCTACCCTAAAATCTTACTCTCGTAAGATTGAAAATCGATGCGACAAAAAAAAAATCCGGGAGAAAACATTTGAATAACCAGTTTTCTTCCCAATTTGTGGGTTGAATGCACACGATGAAAACACATTTGAGATTGTGTTTTTGGGTACAGACAAGGAACAATGACGTAGCGCTTTTACAAGCTCCTAACCTTTCGATTTGAATCAACCGGTTTCGTCATTTACTAGCATGTGGCCACCCAAAAATTTATCGGAATGAATTCCTGTGAAAATCAATTTTCATTGATAAGCACTCAGGATTTATACTCGTAATCGGGTTTCTTCTGATTGATAGATACCAATTAAGCCTTGATGATCGATACCGTTCATCTGTCCTGTACGAGCCTCCACAATTAGTTTGTGTGAAGGGTAATCCCAAAAGATAGACTTATGGTTGCCCTCATAATTTACGCATACAATCTTCCCGACAAGTGGATTACAACAAAATTGTAGCACAATTATATCAAGATTTGTTACAAATAACAAATTGTGTTCCATTTCTGTTAGAAGCATTTTGAGTTGATGGAGTAAATCATAACATAATTAAAACTAAATCAATTATGATAGCAAATGCTGTTTCAAATTTGTTTCAAATAAAAACATAATTATAACACAATTTGTTATAATAAAATAGAACAAATAAATAAATAACAAAATGAGTCATATTTTTGTTTGATTTGAAACATAATGAGTAACATTTTTGTTGAAAATATAACATATTTTGTTTCAATTTTGTTTAGTGTAGAGTAAATCTAACTGAGTAGAGAAAACTGTTACAACTCTGTTGATCGGGTTCCTTCACGGAACAGACGTCCTAGTGAATCGATTGTCAACCAACACGCAGCCACAAAGACATTGTCCTCTCCTATTCCTGTCGCAACAACAGTTTATCACAACTTGAACAGAATATGACAATGATCATTCATTGCGTGCGTAGCGATTTACTAGGCTTTGCATTTTCAAGAACTTTCTCATGTTGGTAAACATTGCTACATTATTGAATACAAGCCATACAAAATATTTGTTTTTGTGTTTAAAATAACTGATTATTCACAAGTTGAAAAGTTGCAACAACGTGTTCCCATGTATTTTTCATGTCAATTTTTCTTAAGATTGTATACTAATCAGCAAAAGTTGTGACAAAGGATTGTGAAAGTGATTGCTTCGTTGCTTGTTTTGCATCTATTCTCAGAGGCTGTCCATTAATTACGTAAGACAATTTTAGTGTTTTTTAGACCCCCCTTCCCCCATGGTAAGATTTTTTTAATTACAAATAATTTGTATGGTGCGTAAGAAATCTCAAGCCCTCCTCAACCCAAAAAACCCTTACGTAATTTATGAACGACCCCTAATGACAATTTGATTCACTAGTTGTAACTGACTGCATTTATCTAAATATATTTATATGGTTTATAATAATCTGGGTAATAAGATGGAAAACATTTCATATAGTGTCAATGGCTGGAAAAACTCGTTTTACACCATATTACTTTAAAAAAAATAATATTTTGCTATTTACGAGAATTTTCGACTGAAATAGAAATACAGTCGCCTCTCCACATCTCGATATCGAAGGGACCATCGAGATAGGGAGAGATCGAGACAAAGAATGCACTTTTAGTGAATACTAGATTGAAATTCACTCCGTTGCCAGGAAAATAACAAACAAGCAGACATCACCTCGTGTTCCAGAATTGTTTTGATTAAATAAAATCGGGTCAAGTAACCTTTGATAATGGGCATATCGACATACGGAGAGAAAATCGAGAACGAAAATCAATCAGGAATACATCGAGATAAAGAGATATCGAGATGTAGAGGATATCGAGATATGGAGAGAGAAAATGTATGCAGACTGAAGGGACCGAAGAAATCATCGACATAGGGAGAGATATCGAGTTATAGAACATCGAGATGTGGAGTAGTAAGTGGTTAACTTGTCAATTTTGACATATTTTAGAGTGAAGCCAGCTGTGAAGGTAAAAAACGACTATTTTTACGACTGTTCGGAGCACGACCGTTTCGATCAGTCGTGTCCGATAGGGAAATCCATCCACAATACTTAAAAACTTAAAACAAACATTTTTTAGGGCAAATGAGACAAAACGGGCTTTCCTCGCCATTAACATTGAATGAAGATTCCTATTATCAAGATCATAGTACAATTCGTAGTTGCTACTCCGTGATTGACCAGAATAATCAGAATATCACTAGGAATCAACAGATGGAGCTTGGGAGTAACGTACCATCTTTATTAATTTAATGAATAAAGATGGTACGCTACTTAATTTCGCGAATTCCAAACATTATAAATCCGATAACGGCACCGGCCACGTCCTTCCTTATGGTTATCGGGGAAGGGAAGGAATGTTAAAGTGACATCCATTGTTACGAAAGACCGAGTATACCTCTGCATCTGTTGTCACGGGAAGGAGGTTTTGTTAGTGTGAAGAAATAAGAAGTTAAACAACCATGATTAATGTAACCTCAATTTGAAGTTATCTTTTTATTTTTGAATTTGTTTATCGGCATATCGGTCTATTTTGCTCGAAGTAAGAGGGAGCATGGAGAAGAAAGCAATGAATACTAGATCATAGGTTCCCAAACTTTTTTGGTGCGCGACCCACCTAGGCAACAAGCATATTCCTTGCGACCCACCCGTGAAAAATTGTCCAGAGAAAAGTTTTGTACTGAAGCTTCTGAGGTCAGTTATTACTTGTTGCGAAAGGGATGTGATCACAAGACGTAATTCACGATGACATGCACCATGCTTGGCGAAAACTGCTCTTAATAAAAAATATTTTTTTAACTCGTCACTGCTTGTTATAAAATGAAAACATCAACATAAAAAACTCTTATAACAACACTAAGAATTGTTTGAATGTCTCGGCATCTATGAACATTCTGTTTAGACTTGATTATATTCTCGCAAAACTATTCGATTAAGTAAAACTTCCATGAGTAGATGTTTAATTGCTCAATATTTACCCTCGGAATCACACGGGATCAATATTTCGATTCATAATCGAAGTTGCATGTACCTCAGATTTTTTCGACCCTGGAAGTTTCTTTCACACCCTGCAAGTTTGAAAATATTCAGTAGGAAAAATAGTATATTTCCGAATTTAAGGGTTATTTTACACACTTATTTTTTTTTTATTTTAGGAAAAGCCAATTTTGCTGCAGAAACTGTCTCATGGATGGGAAATTCTCCACGACAGAATATTTTTTATTTTTTTATTATTTTTTAATAAGATTTTTTTAGAAAGAACGCCTAGAGCAGGGCTGGTAACAAGTCACTTTTTAGTGACTTGGTTTCATTTTTTCGACCTGGTCACTTAAAAGTCACTATTTCCAACAAAAAGTCACTAAAGTTACTTTTTTCAGAAAAATGGTCACTAAAATCACTACAGTTAACTCTCCCTTACTCGATATTCCGTATCTCGATATCGAGTTAGAGAACCATAGTAAAAGTTGGTTTTCATGGCTAACTCGATGGTCCCTTGAAACGCAGTTGCACTGCTTTTGTGTTCTGTAACTCGATACCTCCCTAACTCGATGGTCCCTTCAATATCGAGTAAGGGAGAGATGACTGTATTTTTGTGATCTGCTGAAAATTAAATTTAAGGCTGGTTGAGCTTTTCAAACTCCATAAAAAAGAAATTGATATTTGTAATACATAAAGACAAATATAGTGTGATTGGGAAACGAAAGTGTCAAGAAAATAGGGAATCCTGGCTAGCTTTATGGAAGAATTGAGGTGAATATTTCGTAAACATTTCCCATAAAAAATGGCAATTTTTTCTGAGAAAATTTTTGTAGGAGATTCTGGCAAAACTTAGGGCAACTTCACCGGTAGACCAAATCACAGGTTTGGTTCAAATTTTTGGACCATAGTAAAGAATTGAGCTTGAACCGATGTTGCAATTGAAGTTCCAATTTTATTTTATACCAGTTTTCAGGTCTATTTTTTGGAACAGGCTAACAGCCTGGTATATTTTTGGTGGGATTTGAACCAAGATTTGAGCTGTTTGATTTAAAAAGCAAACATCAGGCTATTTTTTCCGGGGAATCAAAGAATTTCTACGATAATATATCTACAGATTCCTCAACGAAGTTCTCCAACAGAGTACTCCAGGAGCTCTTCCAGAAATTCTACCGAAGTTGTTCCGATGTGTCTAACACAACTTCCACCAGGAACTAATCCATGGATTCCCACCAGTAGTTTCTTCTTGGATTTATTACGGGGACTTCTTTCAAGAATTTATCCGCGGATTTGCTACAGCAAAACCTCCGGGGGTTTCCTCCAGGAATCTCTTCGGGTATTTCCATCAAAAATTTCTTCGTAGATTTCGTCCAGAAATTCTTCCAGGAATTTCCTTCAGAAAATCTCTTAAGGATTTCCGCCAGGAATTCTAAGAATTTGTTTCTAAGAAATGCTTCGGAAATTTTCTCCAGAAGTTCTTCCACAAATTGCTTCGGGGATTTGTTCAGATAATTTATCCGAGGATTTTCCCAGGAGGAGGATTTTGTCCAGAAATTTCTCTGGAGATTTCCTCCAGAAAAAAAGCAAATTTAAACCGTTTATAGTGATATCAGTGGCGATTCCCAAGCGTCAAATATACTGTTAATAAATTTTAGCAACACATATGCGGTTTACAATGTTACATTGATTTGACCGCTTTTATTCTAAATTAATGATTAAACAGTCATTTAGCTCATGGAATGCAATGAAGTCAAATGGAACGTTGTGAAACGAAACGCTGAATCAAAACAAAACAGCCAGAAGACTAAATAGAAACACGGTTTATGTATTCAATTTCAAATGGTTTGCATGAGGTACCGTCCAAATTAGCGGGGGTGCACGGTATGCAAAATTAGTCATTTTCAGGGTCGTAGAACATACAAATCCTGTAACCTCACGAGTTTTACGATATGATTGTTTTCAGAAATTCATTTATTGGAACGTTCAGTTTAATTGTAGATATTAGTGTTATAAGTGTTTACTTAGAAGAAAGGGTTTTAATTTTACAGAAACTCTGGCACAAATTTTGCCATTGTTTCAATTTTTCTGCTTGTTTTAAATATTTGATAGGCAAGGATTTTTTTTTCAGAATGTTCTGAAATTCATCCACTTTTTATGAATAAGTTAAATCTTAAATGTACCATCTTTCTGAGCAATCAAGGCTTATCTTGGACAGACAAATGTTAAGAAACATTTCCAGCCATTACTGCTGTTCTTTACATTATAAAATTACCCAAGTCACTTTAAAGTCACATTTTGGTCACTATTTGGTCACTATTTTGATCATTTTGGTCATTAAAGTCACTATTATTTTGGTCTTTGATTGCTACCAGCCCTGCTAGAGAAGGCTGAGTGGTGTTAGTATACTATAGTTCTACTTTTGTCAACCCTTTCTTTAATAATTATTCAAATGTGTTAGCTTTAGGCCTTCGCCTTAGAATAGTATTAACAGCGCAGACCCATGATCGCTGAAAGAAACTGTCATAGTGATTAAGTAAGAATATGATGAATAAGTTCCAACCAGTGGCCAATGTTTAAGGAAACATGAGAAAAAAAAATGGGGTCCAGATAGCCGTAGCGGTAAACGCGCAGCTATTCAGCAAGACCAAGCTGAGGGTCGTGGGTTCGAATCCCACTGGTCGAGGATCTTTTCTGGTTGGAATTTTTCGCGATTCTCAGGGCATAGAGTATCTTCGTACCTGCCACACGATATACGCATGCAAAAATGGTCATTGGCATAGTAAGCTCTCAGTTAATAACTGTAGAAGTGCTCATAAGAACACTAAGCTGAGAAGCAGGCTCTGCCCCAGTAGGGACGTAACGCCAGAAAGAAGAAGAAGAAGAGAAAAAAAATGGAAATAAATTCATATTTTTGGATTTTTTTTGCGACCCACCAAACATTGGCTCACGACCCCCCCGGGGGTCGCGACCCACACTTTGGGAAACTATGTACTAGATGGATAGGTACCGTAAGGGAGCGGCGAGAGAAATTGGACTAGATGTTGAAGAGGGCATACCATATAAAACAGTATTACTTGAAACGTCCTTCCTTGTGGCTAACGTCCCCTATGGGAACGGCTTGGTGTGTTTTGAGAATGACACTACCAAGACAGCCAAAAGGAAGGAGGTTTCAAGCGCCCCAATACTGTTTGGCGATCAAGCAGGTTCTATCGATCGATGGCTTATATTATTGGGGAATCATTACACAATCATGGATGGTTTGTCCATATCATGTGTATTTCTCCCCGATAAGACACACACATGATCATTATTTATGAACTGCGTTTTTCTTTTTTATCCGTTTTTATTATTTTACATACAAAGGTATCGACCGTGATAATTATATTTTTGAATTTGTTTATCGACATATCAGTCAAAATTATAAACAAATTCAAAAATATAATTATCACGGTCGATACCTTTGTATGTAAAATAAAAAAAAAAAAACGACTAAAAAAGAAAAACGCAGTTCATAAATATTGATCATGTGTGTGGCTTATCGGGGAGAAATACACATGATATGCAGAGTGGATTTAGATAAGAGTGCCATCAATGTCAAAATTGGTACAGCGGCGAACTGTCATTTCCATACAAATCCGCGTTCCAATCGAGCAGGAGACCTGTCAAAACTGGAACATGACGTCACTCTTGTTTACAGGCACTCTAATGATATGGACAAACCATCCATGATTGTGTAATGATTCCCCAATAATATAAGCCATCGATCGATAGAACCTGCTTGATCGCCAAACAGTATTGGGGCGCTTGAAACCTCCTTCCTTTTGGCTGTCTTGGTAGTGTCATTCTCAAAACACACCAAGCCGTTCCTATAGGGGACGTTAGCCACAAGGAAGGACGTTTCAAGTAATACTGTTTTATATGGTATGCCCTCTTCAACATCTAGTCCAATTTCTCTCGCCGCTCCCTTACGGTACCTATCGATCTAGTATTCATTGCTTTCTTCTCCATGCTCCCTCTTACTTCGAGCAAAATAAACCGATATGCCGATAAACAAATTCAAAAATATAATTATCACGGTCGATACCTCTGTATGTAAAAAAAGTTATCTCTTTAGATAGATGGAGGACAGCTTCTAATTTCTTCGTTTTCTTCACCCACACTTCACACTCCCTACATGGGCTGACGAGACGTGAAAACTAATTTGATTGCTAGATTGGACCATTTCGAAGCACTGTCCGGCAAAAACGCGCAAACCGGATTGAAAAAAACCATTTCTCGGGCCTTCTCAAAGCAGTCCCGAAGCACTATTAATAGAAAGTGAAGAAAAACATCGCATCTGTATCGGTTCATGATCGGCAATGTTTAGAAAGTTACAACATCCTTGATAAATATCAGCAACGAAGGAAATCCTTAAAAAAACGATGATAAAACCCATTTCACTTGCTCATTTTCCATTGAGGCTAGGTGTTTTACTTTATTGGCATGATGAATAATCCCCGAACATCCTATGTACACAGCAAATTCAGATTACCGACCCCAGTAAAATTTTACTGGGTTTTGGAACTACGGATTTTTCGGAAATTTTTACGATTACCGAAAATACTTAGTAAACCCAAATATGTTTTGATTGATGGAAATTACTGACTTAGTCAGTAAAATTTTAGAGCGTTTTTACTGGCTTTCCAGGTTCCCATTCTTCAGGCTTTGCTCCTCCAGATTGTTTTTTTTTTTGCAAAAAATCAATACAAATAAAAACCCAATCGACAGTCTGACTGGCTACATAAGCATCTAAGATGAGCATAAGATATCTAGATAATTTATCTTGTCAATATGCCCCATCTTCAAATATTTGCATTTCATAGACGATTTAGGTACCCTTCTTTTTAAAATGAGCTGTTCAACTTATCTCTGCAGCTTGTCTTGTCTGAACTGGCTAAATTTGGTTACAAATATGTAACTTTACTTTGAATATTCTACAGTCTGTTCTCCGAGTGTTGTGATTGGTAAACGATTGGTTGTTCTACTTTTCCCCGAGTGTCAGTTCAAACGATTGTCTTTCAGCAAACGTAAAATCACCCGAATGCGAATTACCCTTTTCCTCGATCGACCCTTTTTGGGTCATCTGATAATCACCCTTCTCTATTTGGTTGGCGGTTCTTTCGAGTCCCATCGATATCGGCATTTTTGGCAATACGTGTTTAGTCAAAAATGACTTCTTCTTATGCTTGCTTATTGTTCTTTCTTTGGGGTATAGACATTCAGAGATATGACATTCGGAGAAAAATAGCACAATCAAGTAAATTTAAGGGAAACGTAGATCTATTGAGGTGCAATATCGTGGAATCCAAAGATGGACATCACAATGGCGAATCATGTCCCTATTCTTGATTATCATGGCACTATACTTATTCTTGATTTTTAAAGCTTTCCTCAAATCACAAAACTTAAATTATAATTGCACTTTTGTATATCGCTTTCCTCGCAAGATTTTTTTTTGATTTTGATACAATATTAAAATTCGATTCTAAACTGTTTCATAGTTTTCCGATTTAAATGAGGCAATTTTTTTTTTATTAAATTAAAAAAAAAACAAATTACACGTTCAATCAGAGTTCGATATCGTGATATTTGTTCATAATTCAGATCAGACATATATGTAGCACTAAAGTGTAGCTATACTGCAAGATCGAGTTGGTGGGACTGAATACCGCCGGTTCATAATTATTTCTGGTTGGCATATTTCCCGACTTTCTAGAGCTGTCATCGTTTATAGGATTGCGAAAATGGTCTCAGATAATGACTGTAGAAATACTACTAGAACTCTAAGCTGAGAAGTAGAGTTTCCCGATTTTCCGGGAATGCGACAATTTTTTGTACCATGACCCCACTTTTGGCACCGACGGCACTGAGTGGAGTTCTGGTAATTTCCTCCAGGTTTCTGGAAATGTTCCCACGTCACACGGACATCGAACATAAGTTTAGCTTTTTCTAAAGCTTTAATATTATTTAGTTCTTTTTTGTTAAAGTGAACTAAATAATATTCTTGAGAAAGCCCTTTCCGAACAATGCCAGATTGAGTTCTCTTTTCATAATGATTACTTGGACTGGGGAAAATCCAAGTAAATCATTTATTCCATTTTTGATCTCTTCAGGTGACTTATAGTCACTTGAGAGACCTTTCAAGACGACTTTGAACAAACGTTCAGGTTTGTCGTCATAAGTAAAATAATTGTGCTTCTTCTCTTCAAGATGTTTGAGAAGAAGTTCGCGATCTTTAAGAGTTTCCGGCAAACCTCGACAGTCTCCTTTCTTTTCGATTTGGAAGGAAACCTTGATTCCCCTAATGGAGTTCAAGATCTCCTGCCTAAATCCCTCAAATTCGGAACAACTGACCACGATAGGCGACACTCTTTGCTTCCTCACTTGAATCAAAGAGCCTGGGCTAGAGGCTGCTTCGATTTGGTGTTCGGAAAATTTGTCTAGAGCATCGAACTGATTGCTCATTTCGATACAATTATTCATTTCACCCTTGGAAGAAAGTTCGCATTCCGGGGAAACGTCCTTTCTTCCATTCTTGCCACGTGTAGTGACAGTTTTAAAACCCACTTTTTTGGAAGGAAGTAGTGAATTCAGAGATTCACCCTTCCTTTTGTTAGTTGTTGATACCATGTTTAGTGAGTAAATGAAAGAAGACGTGTCCTTCGAGAGGTTTTTTCCCAAGACGGTGTCCAAGAAGGATTACCACCGCTAGCATTCGCCAACGGGTCCAACGAAAAATCGAAGGCACGGGTCCAAACAAGGATCGTAAAGGGATCAATAGTAGAAAAAATAGTACTGAAAAGTACTGTTTCATTGCTTTAGGTAGTTTTTAAGAAAACTTTCAATAGCAGAGAGAATTCGTGTACGCACAGCACGAAGATACGATGCGCACTGATTATTTCTGTATTGTTTTTCAATAACGATGGAACTCTGAAAGAAAAATTGGACAAATTTGGAATGCTGATGATAACGAAAAATTCCTAGAATATCTCCGAACTAATCGAGCATTTCAGATAGATTAGATTATTATTGAATCGTTGTTGAATACTTTGAGAATCTTAAAAACGTCTGGACAAATTAGTATGTGGAAGGATGACAAGAAATTCGAATCTAATCGAGTTGAGATCTATTAGAGTATTTATGAATTGTTTGGAATTCTGAGAGAATGTCTGAATAAATTTTGAATGTACAGGGATAATCAGGAATTTCTAGGGTACTTCTGAAATAATTGAGGATCACAGAGTACTATAAGATGATATCTGAATACCTAGAATATATCTGAACTAATTGAGGGGGTTAAGAGCAAAGGGTGTAAGTGACAAAAACCTAGTTTTGAGAAAATCGACTTTGAACTTTTTTCAGCATTTTTTAATCCTATACAAATTGTATGGAAGCCAGAAAAACAAGCCAGTCCACGGTGTCTCTGGTAGAAAACATTAATATAAAAAAATCAGTATCGCTGAAACACCCACCAAATGAAAGCTTAGGCTTTCCCCTTTCATTTGAGACCGGTTTGGAAATGTTCTATCGGGGGGTCCTGAACATTTTTTTTTATTTTAGTAAGAGATACGTACCATAGGTGATCTTCTTCCACCAATAGTACACTGAAACAAGCGTTGCAGTAATGGGAACCATGAACGTGTTTTTAAATTTACTATTCCAACCACGATTGAGCTATCATGAATGCTTTTCATTTGCGTTTTGTTCCCTCTCAATCCAACCGCGTCGATAGCCGAGCGGCTAGCGTTCGCGCTTGACAATCGCCAGATCCTCGGTTCGATTCTGGTCTGCTGCAAGTTTTTAACCATGATATAGTAATTTTTACTATACAAATGGTGCCATGGTAAAATTGAATGCACAAAATATTCTAAATAAATGCGAATTTAGTCTGCACAAATCAAGTGGCGTTGTGTATTTAATTTAACCCTATGATATAGTATTTTCAACCGCAACGCTATTCTCAGTGTATGATACAATGAATCGCTTGTACCATGATGAAAACTCAATCGAACCGTAGAAGGCCATGACAATTATTTCTGGACAAACATTTGAAAAGGGCTAGAGATCCCTTTTTAGCTCTTCCATGCAAACTAACACCACTATCAGAAAGATTAGTGTTAGTTCTTCCTGATACTACACTCTTCCAAAAAATCATTTAAATTTACGTCTTCTCAGATGCACATAAAAGAAGCGAGCCGTTTGACATGAAACTACATCTGATCTGAAAATTACATGACAGTAAAAAACCAAAAAAAAAAACCCGCCAGGACGTAAAAGTCGTGATCACTGACTTTTACATCATGGCGTGTAATTTATTTCGAATCTTTTCATTTTTCCAGAGCTGGGTTGTCGTGTGCGTACTTGGGTCCTCCCAACCACTTACCTTTCTTTATGAGGCATTTGCTGATAAAATCAAATCCGGTGGGCAACAACTTGGAGGAATCATTGGTCACTATTCCTTACCGCTTGCTGTCTGCATTACATGCACAAAACTCAATTATATGCACTTTTCCACGAACTTCGAGGACGGGAATAATAATTTAAACAATTGCTTTCTTTATAAAAATGCACAACATATAGTGAGGCAATGATTGCACGAGATGGAATTCTATTTGGTTAAACAAACCAGCATTTCACTGAACACTGTTGGTAACGCGATAAATTTAACTTCATGAAACCAACGCACAACCAACCAACTTTCACAATGCCAAAGACATTTCTTCCAAACTTGTGGAGTTCCACGTCAAATTTTACATGGATCGAAACGGCACCTTTTATAAGCAACTTTATCTTATGGTTCATTAAAAAAAAAAGAACATGTTGATATTCTTTATTTTTCAACTGTTTTCCCACATAATCACAAACGAATAGAATCGCGACGTACAACACCGGCCATGTTTGAAAACAAAACGCAATGATGCCGATCCCAGATCCGACGGCAGAGTCAAAAACCATATAGATTTACGTCTATTAACCTGTAAATTCCAATTTAAAGTTCGTATTTTACGAAAAACTAAATTGGAGATTAAAGCAATGACACAAACGTTATATGATTTTGTAAAGACACATTGTTAGACGTAACACTCAATCTAGTTCTATTTTAAATTATGTTTTGTTGCACGATTTTGAACAATAAGTCAAAATAAACATAAAGTTGCGTTATAAATGCGATCGCGTCACAACATATTTAAGTGCTGGCTAATTTAGGTCACATGTAAATTTCTAATTTTTTAAGAGTGTAGTATTGGTGAACGTGATCGAGTTGAATTGGGCTCAACAGCATCTTACAAAGCCATTGTTCACCAATGTTGATGTGCCCTTTTTAAATGTTTGTCCAGATTTCCATAAAACAAGCTTGTTTTTGTTTTGGCAGTGTTGCTGTTCAGTTGATTATAAATTCAGTAAATAGTAAAATTGTAAATTTTTAATCAAAATTTATTTATTTATACAAAACTAAAATAATTGTAAATAGTATTTGAAATTTTAAATAAAAAAAAATGTTAAGAGATTTAAAAGATTTTCAATAAATAACCCTTATTTTGATTCAGTTGTATGCTACCGTCTTAAAATTCGAATATATTTTCAAAATTTATTGCTTTTTACGATAAGTAATAAACAATGCGTTTGAGAAAACATTTACTCATGGATCATTACATTACAAATGGTTTCACATATTGCACAAACAACTAAATTGGCATTAATAGTAGGGAAATCGGCGCTGCATTGCTTAAGTTGTCGCGTTCTAAGGTGGTACAGTGAAAAATTGGTGATTGTGTCGCGTGATAAGTTTATAAATTCATTGTTTTGGGTCAACATTTTGGTTTGCTGATTAGAGGTATGCCTGTTAATAATTACAATAAATATATCCCAATTTCACACCTATTAATAAATATATATTTACGCTTCACTTTGTCAGGAGACCTGAAACATGAAACCAAAAAGCCACGAATACAATCGTTCGAAGATTTGCGTATTGTGTTTATAGAATATGTGTCTGCAACCGTTATCACTATTGCTGATATTATTGATATTATTGAACAGCACATTTTTCACGACATCAGGATTAAAGTCTGCTATTGTCCAACAAAAATATGTCGAGCTTGCACGTTTATTCGTTCAGTAACCAATTTAAATTTTTGAATATAGCACTGTATAAATATAAATACAATTTAAAATCTACCATTCGAAGCATGTAATGATGTGAGAACAACAATCTCACCAAAACTAAAGGCAAAACGTGATAGACACAGTAATGCAAAAAGTAAGTGCCAATTAAATTGGTTGGTTGTCGAATCTACATGGTTTACCACCCAATGTGCAACATAAAAAAACCCATTTGTTCGCTGATGACTTGTTTTTGATTTAAAAAAAATGTGATTTGAGCACCAGATGAACGTTGCAGTTGAGCAGCTGTCTAAGGAGTTTGGATATTGCAATCGCCCCAAACATCGCCTTCAAAATCAGCAGACTTAACCAATCAGTTCAGGGGTTTTTAGAGGTATCACATCTGCACTTTGATTTGAACGATAATGCAGAAACTGAATTAAAACCTGTCATATACTGCAATAACATTCGGGGGTTAGTTGATTATGTGACGTCCATACAGGAGGGTTGGCCTGGGCAGTTCAATCTGCAAGCGATGGAGAAGGGTCTTTTAAGGTCACTCTCTCGATTATCGAGCATAATTCCGACGTCATCAGGACTCAAGGCCGTTGTAAGGATACTGGCGTAAAAATAATGTTGCTGCTTGCTGTTGCTTCTGGCGTTTCAGACAAATATGGCAATATTGAGAAAATTTGGAAGACACTGTTGCTTTTGAATAATTTTAGGTGCTTCATTGCTGGAGATTTTAAAATCGTCAATCTGTTTTGCGTAATAATGGGAGATAGTTCAACATTTCCTTGCCCATACTGTACCTCACAAAAAAATATCTATCCAATGTAGCTGCTCATCCACGAATACTTGGTTACATACGCGTCCGCGAAATGGAAAAGTCTCGGCTCGGATCATTAACTGGAGGAGCAGTTCTGCAATTGTATTTACTATCCACTGCTCGATAGATCACCCGACGAACATATTGCCTGCCACCTTCCTTGCATATTTCACTAGGTGTTGTCAATCCAATTGACAAAAATGTATAATACATTGATCCAAATAATGTCGAGGAATGGGTAAGCATCAGCAGTTTTATTGTTTGATTCTTTAATTATAGGTGAGGATCATCAGTTGCCTAAGCCACAGCAAATGTGGATTCACCAGCTAAAACTGTCAGAAGCTTTTGAAAAATCTGCATGTTTTGGAAGTAAAATGGGATCCAAGTTTGCTAGCAATTGGAATTTATCGTACTGTTCTGTAAATTATCAATTTTCAATGAAAAAATGTATTTCAGGCGCTTGATCAATTTGATCAGGTACATAAAAGTTGTTTTCAAATGATGATGATTTTGCAGAAAAGGTTGAGAACTTTTCAAAAATGTGGATTGTTCACCCAATAGCTGGAAGTTCCACATTGGCGCTATCATGTCCCGGAGTTTTGTAAAAGTAAGTGGTTTGAGGAAATACGGGAAACAAGCCAGTGAAACCGTACATTTCGATCTTCAAGTTGCATGGAATCATGTTAAGGTTCCGGAGAACTCCGAAGCATGTGATCGACAGCATCTTTGAGCTGTAGTAATGTACAATAGTGCGCATTTGTAGGCCGTATTAACCGTATTTACTTTATCGATATGTCGTGTTTGCAATTGGTTTAAATAGAATGGTATAATGGTAAATCCTTTTTATTAATTGGTTAACTATTCGTTATAAATTTTCTCATGGCTACCTAGATAAGCATGAAAGAAAATGACTATGTGAACCATAATTTAGAAATCAGTACTGAAAAAAACAGCATTGTACTGTTTTGAAAAAAAAAATGTTCAGGACCCCCCGATAGAACATTTCCAAACAGGTCTCAAATGAAAGGGAAAAGCCTAAGCTTTCATTTGGTGGATGTTTTAGCGATACTGATTTTTTTATATTAATGTTGTTCTACCAGAGACACCGTGAGTCTTCTATGATTTTTTTTATTTTTTCTGTTTGACGGAAAAAAGCTTAGGAACCGTAGAATTTTTCAGTATACTCAACTCAAAACCGATCAAAATGTCACTTACACTCCTTTGCATTTGGGCCCCTCAATTGAAGATCACATAAATCTCTAAGAAAATTTTTGAATTGTTGTTGAATAATTTAAAATTCTGAAAGAATATTTGGGAACATAGGGAATGTTGTTGTACTGTACAACAATTCAGAACTAGTCCAAGAGTTTTTTTGTGATCCCCCATAAGTTCAAAAATATACTAAAAATTTCTTCGAACTATCCTACGCAGAGCTGAAAAAGGATTGCAAGACAGCATGGAAACGCATCAATTTAGACTAAACTGAAACAAGGAAAGCAAGTACTCGCTTTTTGAACATTTTTTTTATACATGCTATTTTCTTGTTTAGTATCCATATCAATAATTATTTTGGGGAATGACGTTCTAGGGTTTGACTTTCTGGGAAATGTCCTACTACCGGATCTAGGGAATCACCGGATGGCAGTTGTTGAAGCTTCAGAGATAGCAAATAATAATGCGTTTTTCAATTATGGGTTTCATCACCATCGGGAAGATACGGCAAAGAACTCAGGTATTCAGTTAATGAATCGCATCATTCAGTTCGATCTATCTTATCCCACATTCTCTGGAGATCTGCTCTGCTCTAACAAGAAGATCAAATTCACATGATATCATTAGAACCTCTTCTCATCTTTCTGCGGCCGACCAACTGGTTTCTGAGACCGCATGCCTATACCATGCTCATATGTTTTCTGTGTCGAAAGCTCGCTGCTTTCCCAAAGGCGACTATTCGCGATCGCGACAGGTCACAATCCAGCACACGTTTTTCTTCTCTCGCTCAACTGTTGCTCTCTTTTGAATTTCGCGCCGATCCCGTCCGGGAGGGATCCGTTGCAACAGCAACAACTAGGTGCTGGATCGGCGAGAGGTGGTTTGCGGTCACGCGGGTAGGCGTTAGCTGGTAAGTGTGGAAAGCGTCGTCATCGGGAGGAACTAGCGCGATGCGCATCTTCTAATTCCAAAAGGGGAAAACTCACGGCCCGTGAACAGTTGCTCGCGGGATCTCGTCGCGTTTGGAGGACCTTCGTTTGGATCGGACAGTGGCGCGCAAAAAATCGGAAGAAAACGGAAAACAGTGCCAAGTTCAAGTTTGAGGTGTGGACAGCGTCGTGCGAGCAGAAGATAGTGGTGGGCGCTAAAAAAGGTGTTGCGCTTTCAGCTAGTGCAAGTGTTTGAAGCGAAAATTCAGATCTCACGATGGGAAGAACTTTGTCTGTGAAAGTAGTGCTAATTGTGCTGATTGGAGCGGCTCATGTAAGCTGGATTGCGGCCGGTGATTCGTTCATAGAATGTGAGTTGATTGATCTTAAGACTGAACAATATGAGATGTGGACATGTTTTACCTAACCTCAGTGCAAAGTATCCGAAGATTGATGATAAATATGAATCTGATTTCATGAAAAGGTGGTAAAAAGGATAGTTAGTGAGAAAACATGATTAAAAACAATCTTACTGTAGAATATATGGCAGATTTTTTGGTAAATTATGAATGTATTATGAAGGTCCCTTTTAAGAAACTTGAGCAAATAAATGGAATAATTTGAATATAGATAACCGAATGAAAAACTGTATGATTTTGTTAACAAACTTCTAAAAAAGTTTCGCGAAGCTCATGAAAACACTTAAATTCTCTCCATGAAACCTCTTAAATTCTCTCCAGTTCTTAATGACAAAAAGTTGTAATGTCTCCATTGGCTATGCAAGCATTGTTTGAATATTTCCCAAGTCGTGGAAAGTTATTGGGAGCATCACAAAACTATCGAATCGTAATTTTTCATAAAAAATTGTGATAGTGTTTTGCTTAAAATTATTGTTTCAAAAAAAAAAAAATTGATTTAAGGTCTTATTTTAACGGCATTAATTTTATAATATTGTTCAAGATGTATATTTTATAACATAAACCAATTAAAATAAATATTTGGAAAAGTAAATAGACATAAAACACACATATTTCAATACGTGTCAATGACAAGTTCACAGCATGATCTCTAAAAAATGTTTTCCTTCATATTTTACTTGAATTTGCAGTACAAACAATTGCATCCTTCAATTGCTTAAATAAACTAAACTACTCTCAAGCCAGCTCTAAACTGTTAAGAAGCTAAAAGCATGTTACAAAAGAAGCTTTTACTTTTTTACCTACAATCTTGCAAAATTTTACTTCATAGATTGCGCTTTAAATGAAAATTAAATTTGAGTTACAGGTGTTAATGTGATCCTTCTAATCAGTATAACAGTATAACAGTAAGAATAGAAAAGACAGTTTTTGTAAATAACTCATTAATCATCGCAGTACCTAATAGTTACATTGTTCATTTGTGTCAACTCAAGCATCAAGTCAAGCATTCGTAATTGATAGTTCCATTTAAGAGGAAGTTGAAAGTTTAAGTTTCATACTGAAAACTGAAAATTGTGAATAGCATGTTTTGCTGAAATTTGTTTTATGTGAGTGTTTTTTTCGAGTTTTGTAATTTTCTAAATTACGTTTATTAACTCTCAAACCCCCAACTTCTGACTTTTCATTAAAAATGGACTTTACAAAATCATAACTTGGCCAATTATTAATCGATTTTGGATCTTTTGGTCTCAAACAAACCGCACACTCCTCAAGATTTATTGTGTTCCGGAAGAAATGGGATTGGCCACTTGGTTCCGGAGTTATTCCGGATTCAAATGGGGTATATTCGTTCCGGAAGTGATAGTTCCCTTAGATTTTTCAAGATAAGCGGTAAGAGAATTATTAATTGTGTACTTTCCATAAGTAAAAAGCTGCCAGAAGGTCGAATGACATTGGTTCTTTTTGATTCTGGCCATTTCGGATACCCGGTCACCTGGCACCGGTTCTTGAATGTACCCAGAGAGGACATTTTCCGAAACTCAAAGAATACTACCGAGCGACGGCTCAAAATTCCTGATTTTTTATCCGGAACATCATAGATATAATGCCAAAGACCAATATGAGGTTCTGGCCACATCCGGATACCCCGGAATCGGTTCCGACATGACCTCAGTGGCACACTTTTGTAAATCTTCTCCTTCATATCGTGCGATGGCTCAAAATTCATGATTTTTATGCTGTACATCATAGCTATTATGCCATGGATCAATATAATATTTTGGTAACATGCGATTACTCCAGAATTGTTCTGATAAGACTCATATGCCCTCTGTGTAATCTTCGTTGAATCCATTGAAATAGCTTTGGATCCATATCGATAAGTCCATGAGACATTTCTGGCTAACCGTTTTTGTCAACATAAAAAAAAACACGATAAAAAACCGTGTTTTTATTTTATTTCTTTTATCGCGGATTTAAATGTTGTTTCATCGATTCGATTATCGAGTCCGACCTGTAATTGAATCTACAGACATATTAAGATTAGTTTGTTTGTCATTACACAGTGCAACTAAATTATCTATTGGTACTACAGATCGGACAGGAGTATCGATTGTTTTTCACTCCGGATAATCGAATCCTCCGGATAATCGAATCACTAAAAAGAGTTGAAATCTGCGAAAAAAGAACTCAAATATTTATCATTCGTCATTATATTTATATGATGCAGTGGCGTAGCAAGATATTGTTTCTAGGAACATTTGGGGTTCTTGAGAAGAAAAAACATTTTTTGACCAACGTACACAAAAAAAAAACTTTTTCAAACCCCCTTTTCTTACCTACGTCCAAAACTGCTAAACCATTCATATTGTATAATGCAATACTAAATTATCTCAAATTTATGCACAAATACTGAAAAACAAGAATATCAAATATCGTACTCCGGATAATCGAGTCTAAAATTCCGGATAATCGAGTCCGACTTGTACTGAAATTTATATACAAAAAAAAATACATCATGGGTTAGTCCCCGATCTTGGTTATCTTAATGTTTCTTTGTGTGTGTGTTTTTTTTTTCAAAATAGTTACCATTTATTGATGAAATATTTTCAAAGTATGAACATTGCCTCTCTTTCTTACATCCATAAGCTAACGAATGTTGAGGTGTTTGCGAAAATTGGTTTTCGTTCATGCGTGAATTTGTCAACTTTTTGAATCAATGATTTTTATCATTATGGATGACACTGCCGAAGATTCATGTCTCACATAAGTTCTGCAAATGGTATGAGCAAGGAAAATGCGATGGTAACTAAAAATGGCATCGCTGAAAACGATTCCGTTGTCAAATTTTTCATAAGTTTATTCAATTAAACAACAATCACGAACTACTATTAAGAATGCAGAATTTCCTTAGAAAATTGCCTACCTTTAGGCGTATTCCACGGTTCAACGCGATTTTATTTTTGAAATAAATCAAAAAGTAAATGACTTGTAATAATTTGGTCTTTATATTCGGCTTCAGGGGCCATGATTTAAGTAAGCAACGACATTTTCAATATTACCGAACCTTTTTTTACAAGGGTGATCAATGTTACCCCATATCAGCCTAATCAAAAAATCACTTAAAACATTTATTTAAACATACTTATATCTGTTTAAAACCAAAGTACAGTATATAGTCACTAGCGGTAGTTGCCAGTACTTGTTTTAAAAATATAAAACCAGCGACATTTGCATTTTTAAATGAAAAATTTGAGAAATATCCCAAAAACTGATCAATGTTACCCCGGATTACGGTATATTTAATCCGTGTTTATAAATACAAAAGTATGATTAATAACAACCAGTGCTGGGAATGGTAATAGTAGTAGGCTTGAATTTCGCGAAAATCACGTGGCTTTCCCAGTACAGTAGTTCAAAAACGTGAATCTCATCAAGTAGCCTATGTTGGGTAAATGAATTTTCTAAATCGTGAATTCATTGAAAGCTCTAAATGCGGGAAATGCAGCGGGCAATAGAACATTTTTTTACAGTAATTTTGGGTTGCCCTTAGCAACGGGTGTTTTGCGATTTTCAAGGCTCTTTGCCTACAGCAGCGGTAGGCGTGAGTTTCACTGGCTTCGCTGACTGCGATTGGCTTTGTTTGGCTACTGTAGAATGAATTTCAGATTTTTTCCCTACCCTGATAACAACTGTTTGATTTTGACACGGTTCGATATTGGCAACATGTTTTTTTTTGAATTCTGTCAAAATCAAACGCCACTATACCTTATCAAAATTTAAAGAGACCCTTTCATAAATGTTGTTGAAAAAATTAAATATTTAGAGAAAATTCTAAGACATGTTCGCTACAAATTCTTTTGACTATTTCATCCTATATATCCTTTATGACAACATGTCGTTTTTTGGAATTCGTTCGCAATGCTTATACTCTTATACAATTTTTTGTTAACCTTGATGCAATTGACTAGAGAAAAGTATAATTTTATTTTTAGAATATCAGTTAATCTTGTGGCAGAAGGGCTCCAAATTTAAATAATAAAGAAATTTGAAAATGTCTTTGAAAGTCATATGATGAAATTCTATATCATTTGTTAAGCTTTGATGCTGGTTCATAAACTACATCATTTTATTAATTTGTATTCTTCCTTAAAATGAAGCCATTTTTTACACCTTGTATCCCTTATTATAGTTGCTAATGACAGTATTGAAATTAGTTGCCAAGCTCTTCCGTGAGCTCATCCCAACCAAATTCATCTAGCATCAATTTCTCCAGACTACCAAGTTCCTTCCAACACTGTTGACCAGTCCTTAGATGAGTCAGCATTCGCATCACGCTGAATTTGTTCAACGCGTATTGACCTTCAAATCTATATTAGATTTTCGTCCACGCTAACTTTTCCTCCAGACTACAGCTCAGCCTCCAGGCTATATCTCCACGAAGAGGTTCTGCTTCCGCGTCCAGGCTCTGTGTCCTAGGCCAGGTTCTGTTTTCTTCGAACCAGCCTCAGCATTTCGCTAAGATTTCAAGTATCTAGTCAGAACCTTTATATTGATTTATGGAGTGATGCTGTTGGATAAACAATTCGGGGTATCCGGATGTAACCAGAACCTCATATTGGTCCACGGCAATATAGCTATGATGTTCATGATGACAATTCATAAATTTTGAGCCTTCGCACGATATGAGTGAGTAGGATTACGAAAGTGTCCTACTGAGGCCCTCCCGGAACCGATTCGGGCGTATCCGGATGTGGCCAGAACCTCATATTGGTCTTTGGCATTATATCTATGATGTTCCGGATACAAAATCAGGAATTTTGAGCCGTCGCACGGTATGAGTAAGAAGATTTACAAAAGTGTGCCACTTAGGTCATGTCAGAACCGATTCCGGGGTATCCGGATGTGGCCAGAACCTCATATTGGTCTTTGGCATTATATCTATGATGTTCCGGATACAAAATCAGGAATTTTGAGCCGTCGCACGGTATGAGTAAGAAGATTTACAAAAGTGTGCCACTTAGGTCATGTCGGAACCGATTCCGGGGTATCCGGCTGTGGCCAGAACCTCATATTGGTCTTTGGCATTATATCCATGATGTTAAGGATAAAAAAATCATGAATTTTGAGCCGTCGCACGATATGAGTGAGTAGGATTACGAAAGTGTCCTACTGAGGCCCTCCCGGATCCAATTCCGGCGTATCCGGATGTGGCAAGAACCTCATATTGGTCTTTGGCATTATATCTATGATGTTCCGGATAAAAAATCAGGAATTTTGAGCCGTCACACGGTATGAGTGAGTAAGATTACAAAAGTGTCCCACTGAGGCCCCACCGGAACCGATTCCGGGGTATCCGGATGTGGCCAGAACCTCATATTAGTCTTTGGCATTATATCTATGATGTTCCGGATAAAAAATCAGGAATTTTGAGCCGTCACACGGTATGAGTCAGTAGGATTACGAAAGTGTCCTACTGAGGCTTTCCCGGAACCGATTCCGGGGTATCCGGATGTGGCCAGAACCTCATATTGGTCTTTGGCATTATATCTATGATGTTCCGGATAAAAAATCAGGAATTTTGAGCCGTCGCACGGTAGTATTCTTTGAGTTTCAGAAAATGTCCTCTCTGGGTACATTCAGGAACCGGTGCCAGGTGACCGGGTATCCGAGATGGCCAGAATCAATGAGAACCAATGTCATTCGACCTTCTGGCAGCTTTTTACTTATAGAAAGTACACAATGAATAATTTTCTTACCGCTAATCTTGAAAAACCTAAGGAAACTATCACTTCCGGAACGAATATACCCCATTTGAATCCGGAATAACTCCGGAACCAAGTGGCCAATCCCATTTCTTCCGGAACACAATAAATCTTGAGGAGTATGCGGTTCGTTTGAGACCAAAAGATCCAAAATTGAGTAATAATTGGCTAAGTTATGATTTTTTAAAGTTCATTTTTAATGAAAAGTCAGACGTTGGGGGTTTGAGAGTTAATGAAAAAAAAATTCAATAACACCACAATGGACAATAATCTATAGAATCAGTTTGAAGTTAAAAAAATAATTTTAATGTGAAAATTTCTGACAGTGTCCAAAGTGGCCCATATTTTGTCTTGAAGGACACACTTTATTCGCTATTCAAGTATTTTTGTGATTTCTTGATGGATTTTCCGCATATTTTTCACATTTGTTACCTACATAAACAACTTAAATATATTCAAGAATTATCAATATCTATCGATAATTCTTACAAATTTTCAAAGCTAAAGAATGTGGAAATTATGTCAAAAGAAGCCCCGTTTGACGATATATTGATAAAGGTAGCGTTTATTTCAACGTTTTGGATTCAAAAATACATTGTCCTGTTAATCATCGAATATCAGGAGGCCCTCTGTCACTTGAGCCTGAAGAAGTGAGGGACAGGATTAGGAACATTTTATTATGAGCCATATCCTGAACCAAGCCAAAATTTTGTACTTAATGTTTCAAACATTCTTGAAAAGTACTAAAGCATATTTTGATAACGCGAACAAAGGTGAACAAAGGTCTCTTCTTATGTAAAACATCATATCTATCTAAAGTCTCCTTTTCCTTTTTTCGCATTGCAATGATTCATAGATTTACATCTTCAGGGATTCTTCTAGAGATTCATACTGAGCTTTCTTCAGTTATACGTACAAAGACTTCTCCAGGGTTCCCCACAAGAATTCTTAGGGAGATTCCTCTAGCAATTCTCCTAGGAATTTGTCTTGAAATTTTTAAATGATTTCTTAAGATAAGGGCTGGTCATTTACGAAAGTGGACACGTTTTTTTTAAAGGATACTGTTTATTTTCAAACAAATTCATGAGTTCTCTTGAAATACATGGAAATCAAGGTAATTTCGACCAAATTCACATAAGTTTGAAAATTTATTGAGCATTCTTGGAGAAAGCTCTGACTTTTCTCTTGATGCCTCCCATCGGGTTCAACACAACTTTTTTCGTAACTTTTCGTTGTGTTACTGACCACAACTTGCGTCTCATCCATTCTTCTTAAAATGTCGTTTGATTATTGCCCAAAATTTTCCAATGGGGCGTAGTTATGGACAATTCGGTAGAATCTGCCATGTTTCAACAAATTCGATTTTTTCCTTCTTGAACATCTCCAAAGTAGCTGAAGCATAGTGAGTCGATGCCAGGTCTGGCCAAAACAATGTAGGCTTGGTATACTTTCGATAGATGGGCAGAAGACGGTTTTTAATGCATTCAGTTCTGTAATTTTCGCCGTTGATTGAAATCCTTGTGAAATATGTAGTACTTGGCATACCGCAGGAGCAAATTGCTTGCCAACCCAAAACTTTTTTCCCAAATTTATCTGTTTGGATGTATCGTACGCCATCACCAGCATCTATTTTCGATACAGTGTTTTGAAATATTGGAAGTTGGACACTTCCAAGTGGCTACTGTAGTAATTATCCATTTTAGGTCTACAATAGCCCTATTAAGCACGAGACATGAAAAATGAACTGTCGCACGATATGTATTGGAGTTCAATTTCAATTGTCCCTAATTACAGGTTCCCTCGGGGACATCCGGTGGTCCCGGAAGTAGTCACTGTAGTCAACTATCCATTTTGAGTCTACAGTTGCCCTATTAACGACAAGACATGAAGAATTAGCCGTCGAATGATATGCTTTGGTGTCAAAGTCGAAATGTCCCCTATGTAAGGTTCCCCCGATATTAATACTTGGCGAACCAATCGCTTCAGAATTTGATCTTCTATCTTCATGAGTAGTAAAATTTTGATTTTATAGCCGAGACCTTTGCTAAAAACACGTCATAGTTTTACTGCATAAGACGTGCTTCCGGAAATCCGGATTATCACCGGTATCCGGTGGTCATAGTTCATCTCTGTGGATGCACCTCAAAACTAGATTAGTTGACCCGTCCATTACTTCTTAAAGAATATAAATCGGTCAATTTTTGTCAAAGTTACAGCATTCCAAATTTGGCCCAATTTTTCCTGTTCCAGTTATTTTGACAACCCCCTGTATATCAAATATTCCATCATTTGTGATACTTTAAAAATGGGGAGGGTACAAAATAAGGGGGGAGAGCTCCCTGCAAATCTTATTACAACTCTTCATATTGTATTTGAAGTTGAAAACATTATATGGCACATGAATTCCATTGTCCTGAATATAAAACACTGTGTCGGTTTATTGATTAGATTAGATTTTTAAATAAAAAATGCTAAAAGTTCAAGTATATTTTAAAAATGACCTGGGGCAGACACGAACGTTCTGAAAACGCCATTATTTTTGTTTATTTTTATACTTTCAAGCCTGGGGTGTCCGGCCTCTGTGCATTCAGATCGACTTTTTTTGTCGAACAGTGTAATTGATTTCAATAGGTTTACAAATTTTGCGTATATTCCGGAGGGAGTTTTAGTGGTTCTTCTTCTTTCTGGTGTTACGCCCCAATTAGGACAAAGCCTGCTTCTCAGGTTAGTGTTCTTATGAGCACTTCCACAGTTATTAACTGAGAGCTTTCTTTGCCGATTGACCATTTTTGCATGTGTATATCGTATGGCAGATACGAAGATACTCTATGCCCTGGGAATCGAGAAAATTTCCTTTACGAAAAGATCCTCGACCAGCGGGATTCGAACCCACGACCCTCACGACCCAGGCTAACGAGCATACACAAAATTTTAGAATTTGTTTATCGGCATATCGGGCTATTTTGCTCGAAGTAAGAGGGAGCATGGAGAAGAAAGCAATGAATACTAGATGGATAGGTACCGTAAGGGAACGGCGAGAGAAATTGGATTAGATGTTGAAGAGGGCATACCTTAAGAAACAGTATTACTTGAAACGTCCTTCCTTGTGGCTAACGTCCCCTATGGGAACGGCTTGGGTGTGTTTTGAGAATGACACTACCAAGACAGCCAAAAGGAAGGAGGTTTCAAGCGCCCTAATACTGTTTGGCAATCAAGCAGGTTCTATCGATCGGTGGCTTATATTTTTGGGGAATAATTACACAGTCATGGATTCTTTGTCCATATCATGCGTATTTCTCCCCGATGAGCCACACACATGATCATTCTATATGAACTGCGTTTTTTCTTTTATTAGCCGTTTGTTATTTTACATACAAAGGTAATACTGTTTCATATGGTATACCCTCTTCAACATCTAATCCAATTTCTCTCGCCGTTCCCTTAGGGGTCGTCCATAAATGACGTAGCTTTTTAAGGGGGAGGGGGGGCTTCACGATTTTGTGACGATGTGTGACGAGGGGGAGGGAGGGGTCCTAGCTATTGGACGTAGCATTTTGAATCAAGAGCGCTGACGAAAAGGACATACAATTATTTTTTATCAAACTTTATTTTTTTGTTTGACTAACCAACTTGGCTTATAAAATGAATTCTTCAATACATTAAAATTACAAAATTGAAAAAAAAAAAGATATTCTTGCTAAATACAATCAAAAAGATTCTTTAAAGCTTTAAACAATTATGTGAATATTATACTGTATTCGTGTCTGAATTAATAAATTTTGAATAAACAAATTAAAAGTTTAATAAATTAATTATAACAGCTTAGAGCTGCACTGTTTTCCCATTTGTTCTGGGGCTTTATTTCTTTAAAAAAAAAATATTTCATTTCCATCGAAATCATTTTCCTAACAACAATCATTTAATATAACGCAATAACTGTTTAATATATTTGAAAGTATATTATACCCCAATTCGTTTATGTTAGCTTCATCTATCAAATCAAACATTTTTTTCTACACTTCCAGCTGTAAACTTGTTTTTCGTGGTTACAACAGCAAAAGTAAACAATTTAGCTTATATGAAAATAATGTAAATTCAACAGGAAATAAGTTGTTTTCCAAGCTAGTTTTTAACCCAATTGCTAAAGAAAACAAATAAAAAAAGGAGGGGGGGGGGGGTGCTTCATATGCTACGTATTTTCCAAGGGAGAGTATCAGCATTTGTGACGAAATGCTACGAGGGGGTAGGGGGGTGTACAAAATCACTGAAAAAATGCTACGTCATTTATGGACGGCCCCTTACGGTACCTATCCATCTAGTATTCATTGCTTTCTTCTCCATGCTCCCTCTTACTTCGAGCAAAATAGACCGATATGCCGATAAACAAATTCAAAATATAATTATCACGGTCGATACCTTTGTATACAAAATTTTAGTTTTGCCCATACTCAGCAATATAGACGCCAATGTGCACTTTCAGATAAGAGTTTCTAATTGTGAGCAAATGACTTTCATATGTGGGAATTGTAAGAAGCAATTTCATCATTAGCATGCTAATTGCATTACGCCGTGAATGTTATGCCTACTTCCGATATCGGAAACCAGATAATATTTGATTGCTTCAAGCAGAGGGATGATATCTGTTACACTAATCATACGTTTTCCACTAATCGCTTTATCTTTAACTAGGTAGTTCAAAGTGGTTAAAAAACACAATGAATGCTGAAATGTGAACAAAATTGTTTGCTAATACTGACTATTTTCAATTATGGAATACGATTCCAATCATGGTTCCCATACGAGATAAATGCTTGAAACGCAACTTCTCACGTTAAACACCATGCCTCAATTATCGGATTTCGAGCGTGCGCAGAATATGTGCTGTAACAGCTGATCGCGTAATAGCAAAGTAGTTCTCTACTTCTGGTGTACAGTACTCGCTGTTATCAGTGTTGAGATTTTAGCAAATACGACATTGACATTGTTACGACTTCAAGTCGCACTAAATTAGGAGCGAAATTAGCAGACGACACCCCGCCAGAACCACGAGCTCACGATCGTGGTTTGACCAATTCAACCACAAATGATCGCCGCCGGTTCTTCTGTTTGAATACCAAAACATTTGAACAGTTGAATTTACCATTTCAAAATCATCTTCCCCCGCAGCCACAGAGGAGAGGGTGAGTTGTAATGCTTGGCTCGCACATCGCCACACCGGCCCACAGAGGTCCAGTTTGTTAAAAAGGTGGCAAAAACCCAATTTCCAAACACGTTATAAGTTGAAATAAGAGACAAAAATGCATCTGCAATATCGCATAACACACACAAATTGAAAAAGAAAATTGTTTATGGTTCATGTTCGAAATGCTCGTAACGAATCGTTGAGAGAAGAATCCTCTAAGTATTTTTAGTTGTTCTACTGTGTCCAAAATAGGATCTACATCCCTAAAACATTATCAACTGACACTGAATATGATCAAAATTTGTAAAATATTAAAAATATGTATTTTTGGCATGATTTTTTTTAATCTGAACCACTGTGCGACTGGGCGTGATTGCGGTTGTAAGCTGAGTACACCTGATTTGAATGTGAACGGCGAGGAGTTGACGGCGCACCCGCAATATCGTGGATTCAGGACATGCCGCAAACGTGACAGAAAACTCAGCACGGTGGGGGGTGATCCCGGACCAGAAGCTTCGTCAATATAAACTACGCACAGTTATGCGTTATTGTTTGATTAGGAAGATCGGTTACCTCATTTCGATTCCATCGGTGTAATCACGAAAAATATGACCTTGTACTTAATACAAAACGAACGAATCATTAGGAACTTGTGTTTTTTCTACCAAAGCAAGTTTGTTATTACCGTCGATGGGGGTGACAATGGGTCTAGGGGGTGAGATTGGGTCAAAACGGAAAAATATGTTTTATGAAATATTTCAGCTAATAACGTTGATATTACTCAAATTAATAATTCACATGTTAGGAAACATATTATTACACATAATTCATCACAATATACATTCTTAGAAATAGTAGTTTTTGTTTACTATATCAATAAACTTGTATGTTGAAACTAGATAAAATTTACAACATTTAATTTCTCCTGTGCAAAGTACCACGCATGAACTTTAACCTCTATCGTTATATTATTTTTTTACCAATTCATTTATTTAAGGCTCTATCGCGTTTAACGCTTTACGGAGCCGAGATTCATTTTTGTACTTTTTTACAATTGTTTAACTTCTTAAGTACCAAGTTTAGTCCGGGTTGGAGCCAGGGTACTCGTGGCAACTCGAGGTTAGTGGTCACAAATATTTTTAGGAAGGGCTAGGTTGGGATTGGGTTACAGGGTTCTTTGCAGCTCATCCGGGTGGTATTTCGTGGTTGCTCGTTTGTCGTATCATGGCGTATACCAACTTCATGTGGGTTTTCGATTGCCGGATGGCCAGGAACATCAATCCAACACAAATGGGACATAACACAGAGAGAAAAAAAAAAAAAACTGGGGAAGAGAACACAAGAGAATTAAACTTTTATACAACACAAGCGAAGATAATCGTAAATCGACAACATGTAGACGAGATCGCGGGAGCCCAACACATCTCTAACTGAAACATAGGGTTGTCTACCTCGGGCCACAAGGGTATCCATAAGTTGTGCTCTGGAGGCGTCCATATCCGGGCACTGCCAAACTACGTGATCGATGTCATCATAACCGGAACCACACCTATTACATATATTGCTCAGCGCGAGGTTGATCCTGTGCAAATGTGCGTCTAGCGAGTAATGGTTGGACATAAGTCTTGACATCACGCGAATGAAATCTCGACTTACATCCCAACCTTTCCACCACGCTCGCAAGGAAACTCTAGGGATTATGGAATGTAACCACCGTCCCAGTTGGTCATTTAGCCAGTCGCTTTGCCAACCGTGAAGAGAACTTTGACGTACTAAATGAAACAACTCATCGTGTGAAATTCTTCTATCATATATCTCACCTTCCTCAGCGCCCACCTTTGCGAGAGAGTCCGCCTTCTCATTGCCATAAATTAAGCAATGTGAGGGGACCCATACAAAGGTAATCTTATATGATCTTTCGACCAGTGCACACATCTGCTCTCTTATTTTTGTAAGAAAGTAAGATGCATGCTTTACAGGTTTCATCGATCGGAGAGCCTCAATAGAACTGAGACTATCCGAGAAGATGAAGAAGTGGTCTGCGGGCATGTTAGAGATCATCCCCAAAGCGAAGTTGATTGCTGCCAGCTCAGCAACATAAACCGTGCAAGGTTCCTGAAGTTTTCGGAAGGCGGAAGAGTTTTCATTGAAGACACCGAAGCCAGTGGATCCATTTATACGTGACCCGTCAGTGAAATATCTCCTGTAGGAATCGACATTCTGGAACTTTGCGTTGAAAATACGTGGAATAGTTATACATCGAAGTTGATCTGGAATTCCATGAATAGCTTGTTTCATGGACAGATCATATTCAACAGAGGAACTGTCATTGGTGAAGCGTACACGTGGAGGGTTATAACATGGAAGACTAATGTCAGATGACATGTAGTAGAGATAAACTCTCATGAATTTTGACTGAGTGTTCAGTTTGAGCAATTCTTCGAAGTTTTCGATGACGAGTGTGTTGCTCACTCCACACTTAATAAGTATTCTTAGCGAGAGCTCCCAGAATCGGTTTTGTAGCGGTAAAACCCCTGCCAGAACCTCTAGGCTCGCATTATGTGTCGAGTGCATACACCCTAAGGCGATACGCAAACAACGATATTGAATTCGTTCCAATTTAATCAAGTGGCAGTTTGCTGCTGAGAGAAAACAGAAAGAGCCATACTCTAGAACAGAGAGAATGGTTGTTTTATAGAGTTTTATGAGGTCTTCCGGGTGAGCACCCCACCATGTTCCGGTAATTGTTCGTAGAAAATTGATCCTTTGTTGGCATTTTTCCGTTAAATACCTAATATGAGTTCGCCAAGTGCCTTTTGAATCAAACCAGACCCCAAGGTATTTTGAAGTCAAAGACTGGTCGATGTCTGTTCCCAAAAGCTTAAGCTTTAGTTGGGCAGGATTCCGCTTCCTTGAAAATACGACCAGTTGAGTTTTTTGCGGAGCAAACTCGATCCCTAAATTTCTAGCCCAAGTGGATAGATTATCAAGGGAATTTTGCAATGGTCTTTGCAAGATTTCCGCTCGTGGGCCCTTCATAGAAACCACAGCATCATCTGCAAGTTGTCTTAGCGTGCATGGTTCTTCCAAACAGTTGTCAATATCTTTAACATAAAAATTATAAAGCAAGGGACTCAGACATGAGCCTTGGGGAAGGCCCATATAGCTAATTCTGGAAGTTGTCAGTTGACCGAGAGTGAAGCTCATGTGTTTTTCTGACAACAGATTGTACAAGAAATTATTCAATATTCCAGGTAAACCACTATTGTGCAGGCTTTCTGACAATATTTCTATGGAAACTGAATCAAAAGCGCCCTTAATATCCAAGAAAACCGAAGCCAATTGCTCCTTGTCCGCAAAGGCTAGTTGAATATCTGATGAAAGCAACGCTAGACAATCGTTTGTTCCTTTGCCCTTGCGAAAGCCAAATTGTGTACTGGAAAGCATGTTGTTTGATTCGACCCAGTGATCGAGTCGGGATAGGATCATTTTTTCTAACAATTTCCTTAAACATGATAACATAGCGATCGGGCGGTACGAATTATGATCAGACGCTGGTTTCCCAGGCTTTTGAATAGCTATTACTTTGACCTGTCTCCATTCAGGTGGAACAATGTTGTGCTCCATGAATAAGTTGAACAGGTCAAGCAACCGTCTTTTAGCGATATCAGGGAGATTTTTAAGAAGATTGAACTTAATCATATCGCGTCCCGGAGAGGAGTTGTTTGATGAAAGAAGAGCCATAGAAAATTCCAGCATAGTGAATGGTCTGTCCAACGCATCGTCTCTCTGGGTTTCCCAGGATGGCGGTTGAGCTGGAACTGAGTCTGGACAGACCTTTTTCGCGAAGTTGAATATCCAACGATTGGAGTATTCGTCACTCTCATTTGAGGATGAGCGGTTTCGCATGTTGCGAGCCACTCTCCAAAGCGTCGTCATTGAAGTTTCTCGTGAGAGGCCATCGATGAAACGTCGCCAATAGCTACGCTTCTTCGCTTTAATAAGATTCTTCAGTCTTTTTTCGAGCTTCGAGTACTCTAAATAAAGTTCTGAGGTACCATATCTACGAAAAGCTTTAAAGGCATTGGATTTTTCTCGATACAACTGAGTGCATTCATCATCCCAACCAGGTGTGGCTGGTCGTCTTTTGAAGGATGCACTTGGAACTCGTTGCTTTTGGGATTCTAATGCACTTTTATAAATCAATTCTGTTAGGAATCGATACTCATCCAACGGTGGGAGAGTGTTGAATGATTCGATACCAAAGGTTACCGCTGATGCAAATTTTTGCCAATCGATATTCCTAGTGAGGTCAAAAGGAACCTGAATTGACTGTTCTGACCTTTCAAAATTATTTCTGATAGAAGTTATTATGGGCAAGTGATCACTACCATGGGGGTCATCGATCACCTTCCACATGCAATCGAATGATAGTGAACTTGATCCCAAAGACAGGTCAAGACGGCTTTCTTTGCCGTCGGATGAAATACGTGTCACTTCACCTGTGTTCAAAATGTTCAAGTTGAAAACGTCGCATAAGTCATAGAAAATAGCCGCTCTATAATCGTCATAAGATTCGCCCCATCCAGTACCATGTGAGTTCATATCACCCAGTATTAAAACTGGAGATGAGAGCATGGAGACTGCATTCCAGAGATGACGGCGGTTTATTGAAACTCTTGGAGGAATATAAACAGAAGCTACGCAAAGGTCTTTACCCTTTACGCTTATTTGGCAAGCAACGATTTCTATGCCTGGATGAGTCGGGATGGGGATTCTGTAGAATGAGTGGCACTTTTTGATCCCTAAAAGCACACCCCCGTAATTATCATCTCGATCCTGGCGTATAATGTTAAAATCGTAGAAGTTAAGATCATCTTCAGAAGAAAGCCATGTTTCACAGAGTGCAAATATATCACAATCGGAGTTGTGAAGCAAAAACTTAAATGTGTCTAATTTAGGTTTTAGACTATGACAGTTCCACTGTAGCACAGTGATCATATCTTGTACCTCACTCGATGAATTATCCATCGAAAGATATGATCGAAGCAAGGAGGGGCCACGAAATAGTCAATTCCCTGAGATACTCTTCTATTGCGGGGAGAAAAAGGTCGAGTATGCCTCTGAATGAGTCTGAAACTCCGAGGGCATTGCATATGCGATCCACAAGGGCCGTAAAAGTTATCAATCCTCGCTTGGCCCCGGGGGTTTTCGAGGAAGAGCGAGGGACTTCAGTAGCTTTTTTCTTGCTATCTTGTCTAGAGCTTCTTTTTGAAGTATATTTAATCGGTGGAGGCGGGGGCGGCAGATCTTTGCTGCAACACGGAACGGAAGCATCAAAGACCTGTTTCTTCGGCAATTTCAAATTTGCCCCACCTCCTTTTGAATTAGGCAAACTTTTGAGGGAAGATTTCATTACCTTTCGGCGCAGTCCCGGAGAAGATTGAGACTTTCGTTTACCGGGTGCGTGTACCTCCGAAGAATCCCCCCCATCGGTTTCGTCGTCGTTCGCTTCATCGGAAGACAACTCTTGAAAAGAGTTACCAACTGGGATGGCTGATGAAGACTCTTTTGCGGACGGATTTAAAGATTTTACCATTTCCGCGTATGTCTTCTTGGAGCGCTTCACAATTGAGCGACTCTCATTTCGAATGCGTCTTTTATAAGCCGGGCATTTCTGCAGGTCATGAAGTTCCTCGCGACAGTAGCTACATTTTTCGGCTTCCTGTGTGCAAGCATCTTCCAAGTGAGCTTGGTTGCATTTGCCACAACGGGGCTTGTTGTCGCAATAGCTAGCACTGTGGCCAAGCTGCTTGCAGTTGGTACAATTGAATACCTTCGGCACGTAAAGACGCACTGGGTAAAAAGCACTGTCAATACAAACAAATTTCGGGAGGACGGAACCGGGGAAAGTCACTCGAAACGAGGCTGACGGCGAAAACACTTTCTTATTTCCTTCCATGGAAACTGATTGTAATTGTTTACAATCCAGTATAGCCACATCAGGAATGGACCGGTTCTCAAAGACGCCTTTGCCAGTCTTAATGTCTTCGCATGTTAGACTCGCGTCGATAATTTTCCCTTCCACCTCGACTTCTCGTGCCGGCACATAGACGCAATATTCCACAGTAAAAGCCTCATGCTGAGCAATTTCATTCGCTGCTTTGTAACTAGGTGCAGTTACACGCAGCTTGGATTCTTTCACTTGGTGAATAACGGTCCCAGGATATTTACGCGTCAGCTCCCGAGAAATCGAGAGCACGTTCAAAATCTTCTTTTTGCGCCGGAAATAGACAACCCAAGGCCCAGCCGAAGACGGTTGATAGAACCGCGTTCGAGCAACGAGATCTCTAGGAGGCGTATCGCCTCCATCCGATTCATCCATGCGGAAAAAAGCTTAACCGCAACCAAATGAAGAAAAAAAAAATAATAATAAAAAAAAAAAACAAAAACAAAAAATATATGTGTGGACTATTTTGTACACACCTCCCCTAAATGGGTAAATCAAATTCACAAAAAAAAAAAAAAGAAAAAAAAAATAACCAATCAGTGGGCTATTTTGTACCCAACTCCCCTATACGGGCAAAATTGCACCGGGAGAGAGACAGAGGAGAAGCGAAAAACAACCTTGAACTCAACACTGTTGTTCGGAGATGCAAAAGCAATTCAATAGATAATGTATACTTATCCGTTCTACAGCAGGAGAACGTCCACGCGCCGTAGGTAGTAGACCGACCGGGTCGGCCTTCTGCCTTGTTGTTGTTCTCGGTGCGGGAGAAAAATCAATCACCGATAATTGATGATGGGCGATGATTTTATTGCGGTGGAACGATACTAGTTTCACTAGTTCGCTTCCTTCGCAAAGCGCAATCGTCTAAGCACTCACTTTGCACAAAACTGAAACTTGTTTAACTCACTAATTAAACCAAAAACCCACGCGGGCGGTGGGGAAAAAGGCCTAAATGAACTCTGCAAAAAGTGCCGTACGATGAGACCGGGATCCTGTCGACCGACTCGTTCAAGCGCTAAGCAAGGAATGATCGTTATATTAGTAGAAGGTTGGAAGTCTTTTCATTGCACTTCACACGTATTTTCCGGAATCTAATTGATTTTTCCACAAAAATTTCATTTTTTTCGGTACGGTGTCCAAAACATTAGAAATGGGGGTGAGATTGGGTCAAGCAAGAACGATAGTAAATGAAATTGCAAGCCCACTTTTTCGACATTATACGGTGCCGGGTGTTCTCTTTTTTCATTAAGATGTGTTTATTCATTTTAAATACAGCATATCTGTAACATTAAACAAGTCTACTTGAGGATTCCTTGCATTGAATAACAATGCAACGCATTTTGACAACTTCCCAAACCAGCAAATGTGTTTCGTGTGCAGCAACATCGTAAAATTTTATCAAATGAATTGTTTTTTTTAATTCAATTATTTATCAGTGTTTTCATATTAGAGAAACTTCTTACAGAAGTACAAATGAGTTGGATCGCTGAAATACCGGGATAATGACGTCAACATTTGCCAAACATGTATCGATCGTGGAATGACGCACCGAAATTTCAATATTTTCGAAGATTTAAAATAATCGCTGTTCCAGTACACCTTTGGGGAAACTGAATAGGCTTTATGGTAATGGGGATGATACTTTGAAGACAACTTTAGGGAAATAAGAAGAAAATTATTGTAAACTCTACGATAAATTCTGGGTTTACATATTTTTCTCATAGCTCTTCAATTTTTTGGTATAATCGTTCTTTTAAGTGGGTTTATCATACTTGTGAAACATCTTAGATATCTTTTCGTCTTGTTTGCATCGTATTCCAACAATATTTTTCAACTGTGAATGGTTTTACAATCATATTCTCAAAAACAAGTTTTTTCAATTACAGTGACCCAATGTCACCCCCTCTATGGGGTGAGATTGGGTCATTTTTCATTCACTTGTGGTGCCGCTGTGAATAAATATTTTTCTTTAATTTTCGGGACACTTGTTAATGTAACATCAAAGTACATACACACCAAATTTGATGTTTATTGGAGTTAATTTGCGATAGTTATTCCATAAATAAATCGTACGTATCCCTTTTTGACCCATTGTCACCCCCAACGACGGTATGTTGATTCTAGTGACAATCAGGTGTCCGTTGTTCACAAAACGCTCCGGACTATGTGATGTGGCCATTACGGTGTCAAAACCGTCAGATATCGGCACCTTTTTGCGTTTATATCTCAAAGCGAGTATGGCAAAATTCGTGAAGTTCATGACTAAAACAGTAAATCCTAGTAGAAGAGGCAAACAAAATTTGTGGGGCAAAAGGAAAAATTTGTGTTCAGCTTGAAAAATAATGCCTTTTCGCCCTGTACTCTGTGTGACTACTTATGTTCGTTTTCGCGGCTTATGGTTCTGTTTTTTTTTTTCAGGAGTTTCCGACGGTTTTTCACGCCATTACTGTTGATATGATCAAACCAGTTCGAATTTAAAGAGCATCGCTAGCAATTTCGTTTCCTTTCTATTTCGGATTTTTCTCCAGAGGGTGTCAGTATGGCGTTTTCTACGGCGTTGTAACAAGATTTATCAATTTCGAATGTTTTATCGAAGTTTGAATCGTGTATAAAAAACATTAAAAACACATTATTAAAACTTATATTTTATAACCACCGATACTTAAAGTGTAATTCCTCGGTGGGTTTGTAGAGCATTATATTAACCAAGTCAGATAGTCATTTCTGGGTTGACTGTTTTGAGATGATTTGTTTTTCTATAGCTATTTTATAACTGTTTTACAACACAAGATGTTATGCTATTCACTATTACAACTTTTATATGACAAGATCTACTATCTGCTTTCAGAGAAGATGTTTTCGGTGTTACTTGGGTAGTCGTTCAAGCTGAAAACTTTATCGATTAGTCACTGGATGGCGGTGACTAATCGACCATATTGTCATGTTGAACTACTGTATGGTTCATTAGCTTTGTGCTCTTAAAAATCTAAGGTATGGCTTCGATTTATCTTCACCTTAACTTCCATATAAACATCCGATCCATCAATCTGTCTCGAGACGGCAAATCTATCTGATAATTATGAATGAGTGAATGAATCGTAAGAGAAGCGAATGAACTGAGCGATCCAACTGGTCACAATGCAGTCGGCTAGTTCCGATTGAACCTAATCGCCTATTTAGCAAGGTATTTACGGTTGCTTCTGAATATTTCATTAGCCCATCATCAAATCACTGAGGTATCAAACACATTCGATGATGTTTGTGGGCAGATAAAATAAAATCACAAATTTTATCGCCGATGGACCGGTTTTTTTTTCACACTGCTCATCGATCAATCGGCCAACGGCACGTGCGAGGGTGCAACTGTTATGGCTTGGAGGTTCATCAACATGCATAAATTTGTCGTGACTAATCAAAGGGCTCGTCTTCTAGTTTCATGAGGCAGCGGGTTATAGGTTTTTAATACTAGAGCCACAATAGAAACAGATATTAGAGTGAGTCATTGGATTTTACAAGGCAATTTGGAACTGATAATCTCCAGACAGATCAAGCCCAATGAAAGCAGTGTACAGTGCATTCTGGCATTTCTGACGTATTTTCAGCTAGTAGGTAAATAACGGTGACAGGAACAGAAGATTGTTGGGTAAAGCCAGTCCTCGACGCAATTGTGGTTCACCATTTCTAATTGCGGGATCATTTCGTTCGTCATAGAGAAAACTTGATATGTTTGACTAATCAATCATCCAATAATGAGCAGTGTCGAAGAACCTGTTTATGACTGAGATGAATCTTTTGTTACTTATAAGTAGCTGTGCAGTCTATGAACTGTAAGTGTAAACCACCTAGTAATTGTAAGAAAATATCTGCTTTTACTTGCCAATTGATATCCATCATTCATGTTTTTTATTTGTGTACACGCAAAAAAAAAATACTTGGTACAGAAATTGTATAATATTGTTTCATATACAGACATATACATAAGTTTTTTATGCAGAAAATCTAAGATTTTAATTCAAATACTGTAAAAGATCACTGCATTATCTGTATAAGCCATTATATTTTAAGGGCCTTCCTTAGCCGAGTGGTTAGAGTCCGCGGCTTCAAAACAAAGCCATGCTGAAGGTGTCTGGGTTCGATTCTCGGTCGGTCCAGGATCTTTTCGTAATGGAAATTTCCTTGACTTCCCTGGACATAGAGTATCATCGTACCTGCCACACGATATAAGAATGCGAAAATGGCAACTTTGGCAAAGAAAGCTCTCAGTTAATAACTGTGAAAGTGCTCATAAGAACACTAAGCTGAGAAGCAGGCTCTGTCCCAGTGAGGACGTAAATGCCAAGAAGAAGAAGCTCTCAGTTGTGGAATCCAGTATGGATGTGTCCATGCAACACTAAACACTAAAAAGTTCAGACGTGACGTCAAAAGAGGAAAAAACCTTAAATATTGAAGAGAATAGAAAGCAAACTTCTTCTAATAAAGTTAAATGACCATAACCATGATCTAACATTGAACTTCCTTATAGCCAACATGCTTTTGGTGTAAATGAGCTAGCGCAATTAAAACGTGCAAAACGTGATGCGCTATCGCAATTAATGAATACCCTGGAGAATTAAAATAGTTGATCCAATGCCTGTTCGATTCAGTGAGATCATTGTCAGAAACCTAATTGAAAAAGATGGGGGCAGGTATGCAGATGAGAAAACAATCCCAATTACACATTCCGGATGGGTTTATTGATTAAACCGGAAAATGGTTCAGGCGCTGAAGCATCGCTCGTTATTGATAGGGACAGCGCCCCTTCTAGTTTGTGTTATCAAGTGGAAGAAATGATCACCTTTAGTGATGGCGTCCAAAGGCGGTCGGTCGTAAAATAATCAAACATGCAGATCCTTTTTCTTAATGACGGTCGTAACAATCACACATTTGCAGATTCTAATTACAGTAATTATATTGTATGAGCAGAGACCTACCGCAATTCTCTGGACAACAGTGCCCATCATACAATGCGACTTATTGCTTCGGACAAAGTCCACCTAAATATAACTGCCGCAAATCATTGCTACCATCCCATAAGGAAGTACTTCAGCAGCAAAGAGAGAAAGAACCTAATAACACTTTGTCCTACTTGCAGAACTTGCAGTGCAAGTTCTGCCAGCAACGCATTCAGCAAAGCATCCATGACCAAGTTAAAGACAACACGCCTCAACCTGATTGTATTCCGTGAAGAAAACGGGTTGCATCTCTCGGGTTTTCCCGTTGCGGTACCGGCAAACGGGGTATCTTCGATAATCCAGGAAACTTTGATAGCGTATGTCCCATAATTTACTAATTTAAACGACAAAATTTCTAACAGTAAATGAAAACCGAATTTTGTACAATACCATTTAATTCCACTAAAGATTGTATCTTTTGACAAAGGGTACAAACTCTAGAGAAATTAATTGGCACAGTACTAAATTCGGTTTTCATTTATTAATTATCAACTAGTGGTCCCGGCAAACTTTGTCTTGCCATCAAGTAGGCTGTTGCAAAATGTTATAGAACCTCCCATACAAAATGACATATTATTACTCTTCCGTTTTACCAACTTTTCCGAAAACTTCCCTAAACTTTTTCGACACACGAACACATCAGAACCCTTCAAGCAGACAACAGTGAAAGAATGGTGCAAATCGGTTGTCCCGTTCTCAAGTCATTTCGTGACATACAAACACCACTCCATTTTTATTTATATAGAAGATAGATAGATAGATAGATAGATAGATAGATAGATAGATAGATAGATAGATAGATAGATAGATAGATAGATAGATACAGTATTGGACAAAACATTTGCACCTTTTTCGATTTTCCATACTAAATGACCAACTTTGGCGATCTATATCTCGGTAATTTATAGACCGATTTAAATGAAAGTTTGGCAGAACATCAGACATAATTCGAATTTTAACATATATTTTTGAGTGATTTCTCTAATCACAAATTCAAAAGCAGTAACGATTTGACTAAAGTGGGTTTTTTGACGATTTTTTATAAATGACATAACTAAACATATTGAAGGAATAGCTTCATGGTATCTCATGGTAAGTTGTAGATTTTAACGAGACGAACAAGTTTGCTAAGGACAGTTTTTGTGTAGGGCTATCAGATTTTGAGATAAATAGTTTTGAATGTTTCGTCAAAAATTACACTTTAGTTAAACCGTCATTACTTATAAACTCGTGATTGAAAAATATATGTTAAAATTCAAGTTATAATGTTCTGTGAAAATTTGATTCGAATCAGTCCATAAATAACTGAAATCTAGCTTACTAAAGTTGGTCATTTTGTATGGAAAATCGAAAAAGTTGCAAATGTTTTGTCCAATACTGTAGATAGATAGAAGATAACATTTATGTTGATCAATTAAAGATTGAGCAAAACGAATTCAAAAGCTAATAGTAATAATAAAACACTTCATATCAGAGCTATTTTTATTGGAACTGAGAACATTTAAAGCTTTAATCTAAAAAAGGATATAGGGAAAGTGAACCGGAATTCGCCACCCTGGATTATATACCGTTTTATTGCACAAATAGCTATAAATCTTTAAGTGGTCATTGAAAAGCCTTCAAATGGTATGACAACATTTCCAGAAATCATAAACATTGCTAAGAAAATAGAAAAAAAATCCTTAACAGTGTTGCTCCTTTGTACCTTATTTCACTATGGAGTTCCTGATTCGCCACCCTACAAAAGAATTCAACGTAGGTGGCAACTTCAGGAATCGAAATTAAGAACGTAGCGAATGTACCAGTAATTGCCACCCCAATTTTCCATACGAAAACAGCGTTTCTGACCAGTATTTATATTTTTTTCTGTTGAACTTGGATTGAAAAGTTTTGTTTAACGCATTAAAGGATCTAAATATCTTAGTTTGGCGAATTTAAGTACACCTACGCTATTATAGCCTCTACTAATTCGCTTACGAAGAATATAATCTACGATCGACTTAACGAAGTACAATGTTTAGGTCACTTATCCTTGCACTAGCCTTGTTAAAGAAGAACTAGTAATTATGCTTCTAATCACTTAGCGAGTAGCATTTTTTACAAATTGAAACCATTTTGTATTCAAAATCAGGTGTATAACGCGTATAAAAATTGAATTTGCATCGGATTTTTTCTCGCAAAGCATTAGTATAAGGTGCAAGTAAAAAAGAACCAAATGTCAAAAATGGAAAAGCAGTTTTTGCCCTTAAAATCAACAAATCGGAAAAAATAAAAACACACAGCCTTTTTATTTTGTATGTATGTATGTAGGTAGCCACCATCCTAGCTTGAGTCTTGCTTTGCATGCTGTTCCACTTAACAGTACAGCCAAATTTCATTATCAATCTGAATTCAACATACCATTGTATAAAGGGCCAAAATGGGGTGTGGCGGACCCGTAAGCAGAGACACTTACGCGAAACCCGCGGGAAATAGTGAATCTCCTTCCAATAATATGATCCAACGGAAAGTATATTGAAATTTGCAATACCTGTCAAGTTATCCACAGGATGGTTTGTTATAAGAAGGGCGCGTCAAATCCATTACAACTGTTGGGAATAGAAGAACCCATCTATAAGGATGTTACGGTTACTTCAACCCTTGACTCCGGCTGGCACTCCACTCCATTGTCCAGCTGTAACTTCAATGATGCCCTGATGCACCCTCCCAATATCACCCATGTTAGGGGTCATGCACAAATTACGTCACGCTTCGAGGGGGGAGGGGGTCAAGCCAAGCGTGACAAGCCTTACAAAAATTTTGGAGGATTCATACAAAAAACGTGACAAAGGGGGGGGGGGGGAGGTGGTCAAAAAAGTTGAAATTTAGCGTGACATAATTTGTGTACCATCCCTTATATGATTCAATTAAATGATTGTTATGTAATACAAATAAATACAATAATTTGACATATAAAATATATAGGAACTCATGCAATAACTCGTTGATTTAACCTAGAATCGATGAATGAAAGATGATTAATGTTTACATTTATAGGGCGTTGCATACCTCTAGGCGTTTAACGTTATATGGAAATTTCTGACTTAGATTACAAAAATGGCCATCAAGGTATCAAGGTAGGTATACATCTTCAACTGTACTTGTTTCCAACGAAAACAGCTTTGACATGTAGTATCATTCTAATACCGTAAAACGTAAAACTTTGATAATGCGGGTAACTTTGATAGTGCGTAACCCACCGCATACTAAATGAAATATCATAATTTCTGTTAATCAGTTAAGCAAAACGAATGCAAAACTAAAGAATATTAGTATGATACTTCATGTAAGAGCGGTTCATTTGAATCAAGAACATTTTAGGCTTTTCATACGGATTTAAAAAATTTACACAATTTTAGCATTTTTAAAACGCTTACAAACAATGTGTTCTACGATCACTATTTGATGTAGTTTTGAACTGAGAGAGACTCGCGAAGAGGAAAAATATCAACGTCATATGCAGCCCAGATTCCCCTCTCTCGAAACGTCAAATGCAGTCCACCGTTTTTGTGGCTGAAAAAGTGAAAAGTATTGTGTTCAAAGTAAAATGTTATTAAACCTCAGTCGGCGGAGCAGTTTTTTCCAAAGTTGCTGATAAATCTAAGCAAAAGATTAATTATTTCTAATGTCTGCTACGTTTGCTGGTATGAAATTTCATTCAAACGGGTATTTATGATTAGATGTGATGCAAACTCAATCATTTTTTGCTGAGATGTTCATGTGAGGTTTTGAACAACATGCGCATAATTGGTATAAACACTAAGTGGAATAAGAAAAAACTCAGCAATCACAGAAAAAGAAGACCGTCTTCGCGAGTCTCGTCTCAGGTTTTGAATAGTTGGCCACTTATCTTTGATAGCCTAGTTATCATAGAACTTGAATACGGTCTCAAATCTCTTGTCGAAAAGCATATTCACAAACTGCGACCATTTTTATAATCTAAGTCAGAAATTACCATATAACGTTAAACGCCTAGAGGTATGCAATGCCCTACAAATATTCGTTATTCATTCAATTTTGTTCGAATCATACTCCATTTTCAAAGTTACCGTAATCCGGGGGCAAATTGATCACTTTTTTACAATTTTTTGTCACGTTATCCTTTAGAATTCAAATATTGCCAAAATTATTTCGGTAAAATCAGTACCGTAAAACGGGGTATCTTTGATAATACCCGATACTTTGATAGTTCGTTATCCATCACATACTAAACGAAATATCATAATTTATGTTAATCGGTTAAGCAAAACGAATGCAATATTGAAGAATATTAGTATGACACTTCATTTAAAAGCTGTTTTCGAGAACATTTAAGGCTTTATAAACGAATATTGAAAATTGATACGATTTTAGCATTTTAGAAACGCTTACAAACAACCTGTTCTACGATCACTATTTGATGTAGTTTTGAATAGTTGGTCTCTTATCTTTAACAGCCTAGTTATCATAGAACTTGAATATAGTCTCAAATCTCTTAGCGAAAAGTAATTTCACAAACTGGGACTATTTTTGTTATTTAAGTCAACAATTTCCATATAACGTTAAACGCCTAGAGGTATGCAATGCTCTATAAATGTTCCGTAATTCATTCAATTTTGTTCGATTATCAAAGTTACCCCAAAACAGAAAACCGACTTTCGATTATATGAAAAATTATATATTCATTAAAAATAAATCTTTTGGCAATCTATCAACTGCAATCGATAGTTAGGATACCAGTACAGGTATTTTCCGTTTTTAACAAAACGATCGGCGATTTTCAGTTGACAAAAACGGAACCGTGACAAAAACGGAATAATTTTCTTAGACAAAATATTTTACAAATTTGAAATTCAAATTGCAGTTTTGTCAGGATAATACACATTTTCATCATATTAATGCACACTATTGACGTTTAAGAGCTGTAACGACCATTTAGATTGTTTATTCTTATAGGGTCGTAATGAAAGTTGATTGCAGATTCCTATCAATCAATATGATTTTTTTTATGAATCATTAATAGTTTCAGTTTTCTTGGTTAGAATTTCAATAAAAGTAATAAAGAATATTAAAACGATAATCACATAAATGTCCTATGCATCATAAGGTACACCATATTTGTAAAAATAACTACAAGAAAGTGAGGCAAGCTGATCATTTTTTTTAAAGGATGATTAAACAAGAAACAACTTCTTTTTCTACTGTTCATCCTCATCCTTATTCTTGTTCTTCTTCTTCTACTTCTTTATGGCATTACATCCCAACTGAAAAATAGCCTTCTTCTCAACTTAGTGTTCTTATATACACTTCCGCAGCTATCAGCTGAGAGCTTTTTTGCCAAGGTACCGTAATTCGGGGTGTAGTTGATCAGTGGGGAGAAGTTGATCATTCCCGTACCCTCATGTATAAATTGTCAAGAGAGCTATGATTCGATTTCAATTATCACAATTTATGTGATGTCGCTTTACCTGATTGCTGCGCTTGATGTTCCTAAATTCGGTTTGACATTCAAGATAATTATACCATGGAAAACAGATTTTTTAGGAAATGTTTGATGAAATGTTTGATGAACTGTTGTTCTTCTTCAAACAATCGATTATTGCCAGGTCTGTATAAAGATGCCATTTAAATAAACTGTTTCATACATTCCAGATATGTTCAGTGAAACCAGATTTTAATTAGCATTGAGGATTAAAATTCATTTTCAGAGAAAAAACATGTTCTTTTAGTGAACGAGTTACTAATTTCGAAAAAAATTGCATACCTTTAAGCGTTTAATGTGATGTATTCTGCAATTTTCAATATTTAATTCTAAATTTGGCCGATTTATAAAAAAATTTGATTTTTCGAGATTTGATTCGGATTTTGTTAACTTAAATTTAGTGAATAACATAATTCTATAACTCCAATTCTTAAAAAAATGTTTTTGTTATTACGATAAGATTTTGACAAAATTCCGTTTGTGTAATTCGATACACATCCATTCAGTACAGGTTTAAAAAATATTTGGATGATAATACATGTGTCTGATAGCAGGCTCAAACCCCCTGTTACTTCAACCCTGGAACTGCTTCTCAACTAGGCCAACGAACGCAGCAGCAAACAGGCATCTATAAACACTAGCGTAAACCCAGCTACAATAGATGTTTGGGATATCTACGCAGACGGCTATCATGAGCGGGAGCAGATCGGATCGGGGATCATCTCTTTCACAGGATACTCACAAGACCGATGGACTGAGCCGAATAAAATCATAGAAGGCTGATTCCGTAGGTAGGCGAGGATCAACTGTAGAGTGGACCTTCAGTTGCATCTCGATCGGTCGGCAGACATGTGGGCATAGGAGAGCTCACTCGGTTGATTTTTAATGTGTTAGTTATAAGCGTTCAATAGTTTTAAGATCCAAATAAATGTAGTGATGTGTAGTTCGTGTTTAAATTCAGTAATCGTGAGTATTTTTTTATAAGTGCCCGGAAAAAGCCCTCGGAAACGAAGCTCCAAAGGCCCAATAACTCAAGGAGAGCTAGTTGCAATCACTAAGACCAGTGTTCTTCTGCCAGCAACAATCGTACGCAGAGAGTAGCACCGGAGCGGACCAGGCAGCACAAGTTCTAGGCTTTCTCCAACCCGGACCAACCACCATACACTTCCACACGACCAAGCGCGGATCGGTTCAGCTGGAAATCGACGGTTACCGCTTCACGCGGATGAAAGTGCTGCAAACCACCATCCACTGGTCGTGCCTGCAGACGAAGGCCCTGCGCTGTAAGGCCCGAGCTGTAACCAATAACGACCTGCAGGGCACCATCCGACGGTACCTCAACTATCATAACCATCCGCCTAGTATGCGACGCCGTCAGCATGGGGATTTGCAGCGAATCAAAAATGACCGTATGGCAATTAGTTCGACGGAATAAAACCTTTTTTTTTTTTTTTTTTTTTTTTTTTTTTTTTTTTTTTTTTTTTTTTTTTTTTTTTTTTTTTTTTTAAGGCACTCCGTGCTCGTGGCCACTACACTGAGAACAGCGTTGCGGTTGAAAATACTATATCAGAGGGTTAAATTAAATACACAACGCCACTTGATTTGTGCAGACTAAATTCGCATTTATTTAGAATATTTTGTGCATTCAATTTTACCATGGCACCATTTGTATAGTAAAAATGACTATATCATGGTTAAAAACTTGCAGCAGACCAGAATCGAACCGAGGATCTGGGGATTGTCAAGCGCGAACGCTAGCCGCTCGGCTATCGACGCGGTTAGATTGAGAGGGAACAAAACGCAAATAAAAAGCGTTCATGATAGCTCAATCGGGGTTGGAATAGTAAATTTAAAAACACGTTCATGGTTCTCATTACTGCAACGCTTGTTTCAGTGTACTGTGCCGGAATCAATCTGTATCTTCCTTACCGATACAGTTCTATTTTTAGCTAATCTATATTTACATCTGCTTTCACTCTCTTCTGCTCTTTTGCTCTCACACCGAGCAGGTAGGAGAGTGCTCTGCTGTTGGTCCAATCGATTTCCATAAGCCATAGTCAATTGCTCTTGCGGTGGTTCGTTTTGCCGTGTTCCTGAGTCGTTTGAGGCTAGCTGCCTGCGAAGTGGGTCAGTTTGTCTCAGTCACCATCTGAAACTGACGGAGGATGGATGTGCTCCCCTCCTAAGCACGGTCCTCCGTGCGGCGTCTTCTGGTGGCTGGACGGGTTATTTTTTGGAGGGGCTGGGAATTGAATCCATGACCTTCCGCTTATGAAGCGAAAGCGTTACCTCAAGGCTACGGACCCCCCTGAATAATAAAACCTTGTTACCTATTAAAACATTGACCTTGGTCAAGGTCGAATACATCTTCGAGTGTTGGAGGAATTATTGCAAGGCTATCGAAGTGAGTTTCTCGTCCCCCAACAATATGCATCCTACTTGAAACAGAATTTCTCAAAAGTGATCAACTTCACCCCATTTTACGGTACATTTTTTGGATACTTGGTCACAACCGATTGATGATTAAATGTGGAGTTGTGTTGCGAAAGTTTTGCAAATGAAATGAATACTTACACAGAAAGAAAATCCATGTAAATTTCAGCGTAAAATCATGCACATGAAGGAAATGCCAGAAATGTCCCAAATTTACACGTCACATCGTGTAAAATTACAATAACATCATACAAGTTTCCGCTAGACATCGTGTAATCTAGCATGAACTCTAACCAATTACGCGATAATTGGCATAAATTTACATGATGTTGTTGTAGCTTTACACGATGTGATTGTGATTGTGGTGATCTTTCTTCTAAAGTTATTACTACCAACTTCGACAAGGATGCACTAATCGCCAATCTAGAACAGCAACACCATCGCCTTTTAGATTTAAGGCCCAAACGCAACGATAGCGAAACGGCAACGGAAAGCGGAACCAGTTCGCCAGCATGAGCTGTAGCAGCTCAGTTAAGATGGTGTGATTCATGCTGGTTATCCGGTTCCGCTTTTCGTTGCCGTTCCGCTACCATTGCGTTTGGAACTTCACGTAAGATCACAAATAGACTGGCAATAAACTAACTTATGCTGTAGTTTTTTGTTGAGTAAAAATAATATTAAATGACTGAGAGAGAGGAGATAGCTGGCTTAGATTGCGAGCTCTCAAAAGTTAAGGGATCTTATCACCAACTGTCACTGGAAAGCCAACACAGTTATTACAGATAATATTCCAAGAACATTTGACCAATGCTAGAGTGAAATAATCATGTAAGTCTATCAGCCAGTTCTGGCAACAAAATCTTCTACAGATTGACAACTACTGAAAAACTAAACATTACATATACTTTGCAATTGGATTAAATGGACAAGTGCAAAGCATATCTAATGATTAGTTTTTCGGTAGTTGTTAAACTTCCACTCGGCTGATTAGCCGTAAGCCACGAATCATAATTAATTAAAAACAAGTATTCTACAAATTGCTTAATTTTGCTTATTGTTGCTAGGACGTGGCAAGAGCAACTCTCGATTGTAAAAAGATGGGCCAATCTTATCCACCAGAACATGCTACATTTGAAAACTCCTATTGAATAATTGCATAAGAAGAAGTCAAACCTTATTGAATCGTATATGACTTGACATCTACCATGTATCGTAGATGTTCAATATTAACAAAATGACGGAAATTCAACTCTGAGGCTATTAAATAGCATTTCAATTGCTTCAAAATAAGTATTTAGTTTATATTCGAAACATTTTGAAAATTTAAAAAAAAATATTTATTTTTTGTTGATAAAAACGGAATAATTTGTTGACGAAATCGGAACGTGACAAAATCGGAGCGTGATAAAATCGGAACGTGATAAAAACGGAACATACCTGTACTTGTTTTAAAAATATAAATTATAATTCTTTGAATCAGCATGCATAAATATTCAAGTTTTCTTCGGAAAAACTATCAAAGTTACCCCGTTTTACGGTACTTCATTGATTCTCTATCAATTTATGTAACCGATTTTTTATGAAATTTAATTTAACATTCCATAAAATTAGTTCTAATATCAAAAATTGAAAATGACACATTGGGGTGAAATGGATCACTATATAATAGAGCATATTTTAAAAAGTAAAATTTCCCTATCTACTAAATATGGGTCTCCTGAATCTGAAAATGATGTCAAAATTCTTACAACTCATGCTGATATACATTTTATTGCTAAATTAAACTATGTAAATCTGCATAAAACGCCTAAATGTATGCAATTTTCCTTGAAATAAGCACGTTATTCAACAATAAACGGTTTTATAACCAAAACACTATTTTTGTAATGGTGTATGATTTCAAAAATGAGTTCTGCAGTTCATAATGAAGCTTACACAACATTTTTCATACTCAAAGTTTGCATGCAGTCTTCGCACCAGCGGATTGTTTAGTACCGTCATTTCCAACATTATTATTAAACACCTTCAAAAAGTGTGAATATTTCTATGCAAAACCGGCCCTAATACAAATGAAATAGTTTAGGCATCTATAAACTAGAAAACATGAAATGTCTGTGATGCCACACAGAAAGAAAAATCCATGTAAATTTCAGCGTAAAATCATGCACATAAAGGGAATGCCAGATATGTCGCAAATTTACATGTCACATCATGTAAAATTACAATAACATCATGTAAGTTTTAGCTACACATCGTGTAATCTAGCATGGACTCTAACCGATTACGCGAAAAGTCGCATAAATTTACATGATGTTGATGTAATTTTACACGATATGTCATGCAAATTTGCGACATATCTGGCATTCCCTTCATGTGCATGATTTTGCGCTGAAATTCACATGGATTTTTCTTTCTGTGCAACGAAGTATTAAGCATCCTCGAAAGGAAATACTATTCAGTACCGACCTGATCAAATACGCCCCAGTGATCAATTTGCCCCCGGTTTACGGTACCCCAAAACAGAAAACCAACTTTCGATTATATGAAAAATTATATATCCATTCAAAATGAATCTTTTGCCAATTCATCGACTGTAATCGATTGCTAGGATGCCAGTACTTGTTTTAAAAATATAAACTGTAAATCTTTGAAACAGCATGCAAAAATATTCAAGTTTTCTTCGAAAAAACTATCAAAGTTACCCCGTTTTACGGTACTCTTTACTTTTGCATTCGTTTTGCTTAACTGATTAACAGAAACTTTGTTATTTCGTTTAGTATGTTGTGGGTCTCGCACTATCAAAGTTAACCGCATTATCAATGTTACCCCGTTTTACGGTATACATTTTTAATAGTACATAGCCCATTCTTAACTCTTGGGAGAGAAAAACCAATGTATTGATTTTTATTATCTTCTGGTTTGGACCTGGGAGGGCGGCACAGATACTACACACGAAAAATGAAACAATTTTTTTTTTCAAACTGCAACATAGGGTAAATTATGTATTTTGGACAGGCTAAGGATATGCCTGAAAACGGCGAGCGATTAACTACCTTAGATACTAATATTTTATTACGATGATACTTATATGCCTACCCAGGTAACCATAAGCCGTATATCGGGCTAATTCCTTATATACGGCTCATATAGTGCTATTTAACGGCTTATTGCCATTATATCAGCCGTAAATCAACATTTTGGCCCAATATACGGCTTATTGGTTACCTGGGTAATGTCTCATTTTGACTTTCTGGAGAGAAAAAGCCTGCAAACTGTAGCATTAGCTGCCAAAATTGCGTTCTTTACTAGCCTGTCTGTTATACATTTCGGACATCAGATATACATTTTGGGAATCTATGACAAAAGGTCGAAAGATAAAAGGTCGAAAGGACAGAAGGTCGGAAGACAAAAAGTCGAAAGGACATAAGATCGAAGAACAAAAAAGGAGGGACAAAAGGTCGAAAATCTTTTTTCAAATGAAAAATTTCCCACCAAGCAAATCACTTTCGACCTTTTGTCTTTCGATCTTTTGTCCTTTCAACGTTTTGTCTTTCGACCATAAACCACATTTTGGACAGCCTCATTAGAATATAATTTGGACAGGGGCGTTATCTCAATATCTTTTCAATAATTTCTTAAAAAACGGTCATATCATAATGTTTTAAGAGTTTACATGTGACTTATGCATTTTTTCGCTTATTGGATGTTAGTGGATATTAGTGATAATCAATAATTTCGTTTAATGCAAGCATATATCATCAGATTCACGAAATATGCCTGCAAGTATGCTTGCATGCGATATTCCAGCGCGTTTCATCAACTGAACAAAAACCGTAATCTATTTTGGACACCACCTGATTTATGCCTTATATGCTCATGTTAAGATTTTAGATGAACTAAGCTTCAATTTTAGACATATTTTATCATATTGCCACCTTTATACTTTTAATGAATGCCAATTCTGAGCGCTATTATTGGGTTTAATGTATGTTCTTGAAATGTACATCCTCTTGCATTCGTAGGTTTCACAGATGTTCTGTTGATATAATTTACAATTTTGATATTTTTGAATACAATTTGTAATTGTTGTGAAAATGGCCATCATAAATAAGTAGCATAGTGTATTAATAATGCAATACATGATTTTTGGTACATAAATTCCTCATCATCTCATCCATCATGATCATCTCTGTAAATGAGCATAGAACGACCTGCCTGTCCAAGTTATATACGTTACCCTAACTACAACTTGCCAATAAAAATCAATGCAGACTTGATGAAAATTGCTAGTTTTCTTTTGTTGTGTGCCACGGCATAAAAATAAACAAGGCAGGCTTTTTACTGGTGTAAATATCCAGTTTGATTATGAACAATAGAAATATTATTAGTAGAACGCTAATGGCGCTGTTCTCACAAAAAAATAGTTTATTATTACCTTCAACTGTATCTTTTCATCGTTTGTTCGATGCCATGTTGTAGTGAATGATTTTAAAATTTATTTGACACTTTGAGGACCGGTACTCAAGCTGTCAGCACGTGGCATTAGCATTCTAAGGTTAATGCTTCTACTTTATGAACATATGATGTCAATCCTATTGTACCATATACCTTCCGGACCACTAGATCACTTTTTTTAACAAATGTGTTCGAGGTGGTTCGGAATGACGTCTTCGAGTAGCTGTCAGTTTTCGGAATATATCACCTTCTTAATATGGTACATCGTGCGTACCTACAACACGCTCAAGGAATGCTTGCTGTTTCGACGCCATCTTCGATTGAACTGACAGCACCCGAGCGAAAAAATCACGCCCCAGAGAGTCCAAAATGCAATTCTCTTAGGGGCTGTATTCGGGACAATATTCGCGATTTGTCAACTCCCCCGCCCCCCATGATAAGATTTTTTGTATGAAAATGATAAATAAAGTGTATGGCATGTAAGAAAACTCAAACCTCCCTTTTCTCCATAAACCCGTACGTAATAAATGGACGAAAATGCTCTTTTCTTTACAGAAAGGTATCGAAATCAGTCTCATATTTTTCTGAACACCCGTTATTTTCAAAAGTTATCGAAGGTGGAACGCGAAAGATGTGAGAGATTTTTGCACAGTTTCGTTGAAAACTTGGGAGAAATGATCGCAGAGAAATATTTTTCCCTTGGAGCCCAATTAAAATGCCACAAAATGATGTGCTAAGAATTTTTGTACGTTTTTCTCCTCTTGGAGTAAGCGCTCGATTTGTGCGGTCAAGTTCTAAGTAAAACATACTTAAGAAGGACAATATATTTTCGAGTGCCAATTTTCTTCAATTTTATTTTAACATATTTACTAAAGCAGCGTCCATAAATGACGTAACATATTTTGGACAATTTTTGAATACGCCGTCCCCCCTACCCCATCTTAGTCAATTATCCCATACCTAATACATGGTTCGCCACAAAAACGTAGATCCGTCCTCTTCCCTTAAATGCTACGTCATTTATGGACGGTCCCTAACCGAATTTTACACAGTTGTCAAATCAAATTGACACAATTTAAATTTGATTTCATGTTGTAAATTGTAAATAACCAGAACACAATTTGAAAGATGTATTTGTTGATTTCTATCAATTTAATGCTTTCTCTCACTAAAACTTAATATTATGGTTTAAAAACCTGTATTGTTATGAAAAATCAAATTATGAAAAGTAAAAACCTGACATTTTGATTTGATGGGTTATGTGGCAAATAATTCCTTTTGTAATATATTGGAGTACAGAAATTATAAATTTACCTGAATTTTTATTAATTTATTGTCTTTCCACCTCGACACAGTTCGATGGAAGGTGACAAGAAATGTTTTTAATATTTCTCGCGTAACTTTTCAAAAGGATCTATCTAACATTGGAAGGTTCTTTTTGTTTACTTTTTCTTCAACCAATAACCAAGCCCCATTAACCTCTTCTGTTGCGTTTTTTGTGTATATTGCACTGTTATAATCGAAAGAAAGCAAGATAGGAGAGAATCTCTCACTGTAAAATGTATTTTTTTTTCAATGTTAAGTAAGACTTATTCTGACCTTACATTGAAATGCTGTAAATATGTTCTAAAATCAACTTTATTTGTTCATAATTTTATAAAACACTCGCGATTGATGTGCACCAAAAACGACCTAATATAGTGGCCCAAAGATATGAAAATTTATATGAAGGAAACAAAAACTAGCAGAACTATCATAACCATTGTTAATGCTAGTATGAATTCGCGAAACCTATTACTAAAATTTATTAGAATTTAATCCGACATGGAGCAAAATAACCGCGAACGAGTTGATAAACAGCTTATATCCCGTCTTTAGAGGAATAACACTGCGGAACACGTTTTTGTCTCAAGCACCAAAATCCCGCTATTTACTCAATTAAGTGGTGCTGAATCCATTGCCGTTTTCAAAAATATCATAGCACGTCTAGTTAATGAGATATTGACTGTTGAAACTGTATAATTTTACTATATCAGCCAACTTGCATTCAAGTTTTCCAGCTTGTATGGCAATTAATTTGCTTAACCCGTATAGGCCTGAGTGCAAACAAAAATTCTAAAACCCTTACCGCTCAGCGAATTATTAACGGATTCAAATGATTTTCTGTCAGTTCACTGGCACACATATCTAGTTTCTAGAAGTGGTCAGAGGAACGCGGAAATATTCCTGTGGCCGGAGTAATTCCGGTGGATCACTGGGTCAGGTCGGGAGAGAAGGGTACTGTGCGTTTGTGCCCCTGGAGGTAGGCAAATTTCAAGTCACTGGTAATTTCCGGAATCGGCTATAATGTGGACACTACATGACGGAATTTTAAGAAAATTGCATCAGTGTAAACCTTTTGAGAAACGATTGAATTGGATAACTATGAGTTTTGCATTTGATTAATCCTACAAATGACCATTCTCAGGTCCCAGGACGCCTCAAACTTACGATAAAGTGGCCAATTTGTATCTGAACATCTGGGGTACGGGTATGGGTACGCATTTTAGTGAACAATTATGTTTGATTTCTACTTTTCGAGAAATGAAACGATTTAGTATCCAACAAATCTATAGCCGGTTCTTCAGGGCATTTCGTTCGAAGGGCCACATCCGGTATATTTTAAACGGTGCAAAACTATTCATTTATAATGTTCAACATCAGAACTTAATGATTTATGCAAATTAAAATAATTGTCATTGAAAATAAATAAATGTAACTTGGCATGTCCCAAAAAATAGCCCTTTTTTACCCGACTTGACCCAGTGACCCACCGGAATAACTCTGGCAACAGAAATATTTCCGAGTTCCTTTGGTTACTTCTAGAAACTAGAAATGTAGGCCAGTGAACTGACAACAAATCATTTGAATCCGTTAAGAATTCGCTAAGCGGTTAGAGTTTCAGTATTTTTGCTTTCACTCAGGCCTGTACGGGCTAATTTGTCACAAAACTCAAACTCCATGTGAGAAATAATACTTATGAACAAAGTTCATAGTACTTTCAATTGTGAAAAAATATTTTTTGGTTGTTTGGAAAAGAATAATTTTGTATGGAGACTACATACATGTTGAAAAAATCGATTAAATCTTAATGTGGGTAACGAATTGTTCACTAGGGTGGTTCAAATTTTAAAAAAGTTTGAAAATCCAATTTCTCATATGCTCCTTACCATCCTTACCATAAAAATAGTGTTCTGTGAAATTTTCAGCTCTCTAGGTGGTGATTTAGAGATAGTCCAAAGGCAATGTAGGTTTATATGGGAATTACTATGGAGAAATTTTGAGAAATGCTCCAAACACGCTAATACTGTAATTTAAGTAGAAGCTTATCATCCCATATTGAAAACTCATTCTTCAAACCTTAATGAAGGATGTTGCTGAAGAAACAATTCTCTTTTGAGCTAATTTTGTTTGGGATTTTTTTACATGTTTGCAGGGCTATAATCCAATATTGAGCTAAATAATAGAAAACAAACTCATGAATATGTATTCTGCTATCCGTCGGATTGAATTTCTCTCTTCAACAAATTTCTTTATTATGGTTTGAAGAATGAGTTTTACAATGGGATAATAAGTTTGTACTTACATTACAGCACTAGCGTGTTTGGAACATTTCTCAAAATTTCTCCATAGTAATTTCCTTATAAACCTACATCATCTTTGGGCCACCTTTAAATCTCCACCTAGAAAGCTGAAAATTTTACAAAACACTATTTGCATGGGTCATATAGATGTCCAGTTATCAGATTTTCATCCAATAACTATCAATGTTACCCCGTTTTACGGTACCATCTTCTCTGCCTTCCTTTTAAACCACCTGACACTCACGTCTCAGGTCAGGCATCGGTTTTATCGTGCGAATCCCATTTCTTCGTAGGCTATTCCCTCCATTATTTACACCTATAAGATTTGATTTGCAACAGAAATGGGAAGATCAAGTCATTCCACCCGGCAATCATCTTCTGCAGATGGGGTTTGACCATTACCTCCACTTTGCATATGATTGCTGTTCGGGAAAGTTCCACACAATTTTATGCATTGTGATTGACGACTCCGATAGTGGTCGTAAACTTTACGATACGATAATGTCCACGTGCCATAGGCGCTTTGTTAACTGATTTTAATGCTTTCTTTCGTTGTTCTTTCCTCGTGTATTTCTTTTCAGTGGACCAGTACTACCGAATGCCGCGAATATATGCCTACGATGATTACGACGAGTGCTTCACCACTTATGAATCACCCGATCCGGCCTATTGTGTCGCTCGGTCGGTCATCAAACCGGACAATCGTTCGGAGCTGTGGAGATTAATTCAGGTAGGTGTTATTTTTCGCGGGTGATAAGGCTCTTGCGATTGAACATTGTCGGACGCTCGCACGTAGCAAGTGCTAATTGATCTGTATCACGGTTCACTCCATGATAATACAAAATGCATTGGGTTGATGATGGAGAATTTCTTTCAAAGTTGAAAGTCATCGTGATAATCATTAACAAGACAAATCAAAATCTCAAAATAAAACGACCTTTTATTGATTTGTCTACTGTAGAAAAATGCTAGTTAAAGCGAACGACAAAACCACGTGCGCAGCGATTCTTCGTAAGGTCAGACGTGATCCGAAGCTAAAAGACCTCGGAGAGAACGTGGTCAGAACGAGGCGTACTCAGAGAGGAGAAATGCTTTTCGAGCTGAAAAACGATCCGGTGATCAAAAGCTTGGCCTATCAAAAGGATTGCTGAGTCTTTGGCCAACGAAGCATGCGTAAAAGCCTTAAGGTGAAGTTGAATTGAAGCCAAACCTCAAATTTTCAAGAGCACGAATCTGGAGAACAAAATATCCGTTTCAGCTGAAAACTTAATCGATTGATCACCAGCTGGTGGTGACCTGGGAGGGAGAAACCGATACGAAATTTATGTACGTCATAGTGAGCCGAGTTTATGCTGTCACGAACTGTCACTGTGAGCCCGGATCTAAAAAAATGGACTAACATGGAAAAAGCGCGTAATTGATCAAAACAAATGTCCTTCTAATCTGATTGAATATAAAGTATTCAAATACGCGTCATTTTAATTTTCCAATAAAAACGGAAATGAAATGCATAGAAAACTTTGGCCCTCTTTCCATGTATGTCCGAAAAGATCGAAGGTACACAACAAAAGAAAACGAGCGATTTTCATCAAGTCTGCCTTGATTGTCGTTGGTAAGCTGGAGTTTTCTTGCAGTTTGAAAAAACTCTGTGTCAAATTTGGTGTGTAGTAGTGATCCTTTATAGAGAGATAAGCGGAAGTAAAATGGAATCATTTGGCAACATACCAGCAGTGCTGATTTTGCTCGGCGTCGAGAATTATATTGTAACACGGACATGTCTTCCTCATTGCTAAAAAGTGTATTTTGTTTTGTTATAGATCTTTGAGCTACATATCCAAACTAAAACTAAAAACAGCAGAAACGATCTGTGGAGTTTTGATTATTGATGTAACTCAGTTTTCCAGGAACGAAGCAAAACATTCTTGATTTTTTTGCTGAATCGCCAGCAGACATTCTCGGGTCTTTATTCTCGAGACTACAATTTGCTCCAAACTTCTAATTTCAAATGTGTCCAAAGAAACGTTACGAAGTTATCGAAACCAGCTTTGACAGCGGACAGTGCCGTCTCTATAGAGCTTAGTGACACTTCGGACACAGCGTGCACGTTGCCGGGGATCATCTTTCCCCAAGCTAATCAACACGCTGGAACATTCCGGCAGCGGACATTGCCAGGGACCATTTTTCCCCACGGAAAACAACACGCTGTAAACTTTCCGGCAGCGGACATTGCCGGGGACCATCTTTCCACACTGGAACATTTCGGCAGCGGACATTACCGGGGATCATTTTCCCCATGGCAAACAACGCGCTGTAAGCTTTTCGGCAGCGGACATTGCCGGGACTTTCCTTTCTCCACGGCAAACAACACGCTGTAAGCTTTTCGATCTGACATTTGCTCAAGGCAAAACAACAAGATCGATTTAATTTTATTTTAATTTTATCCATTTTATTCACTTCACACACTACCGTATACTTTCGGTTACTTCAGGAACTTTTTATTGCGCATTTATGTCACACTTTTTTTTCGCACAAGCAGAAAACAAATCTCATAAGGAGAACCGGAAATTACATTCTGTTCTTCTATTTTTTCTATTTTCACTATCTTTACTCTTGCAACGCTGAAGGGTGATTCCTCCTATTAGACAAATATAGAAATACCAGGTATCTTTCTGTAAATTAGCAGAAAACTGGTAGGATCGCCAATGTAGAGTTTCGATTATTGATAGAAAAGGAATCACCCTCTACGCGATGCACGCACAACTTACCCAGGCAAGTGCCAGTTCACAAGTGCAGAATGAATGCAAGTGTGCAAGTGACAGTTGTTCTTCACACAGGAAACCGACTGCTGTGATCAATTCTATTGCCATACTTTAACGCAATGGATTCTATATCTCACACGATCAACATCTAAAAATCGCATTGACAAAAATTAAAAAAAGGGAAATATTTCATATTTTTTGCTTCATGCGAAACAACTTTCACCGAAATAATTTCATGCGGATTACATTACTTCTCAAGAAAAGTTCAAAACAAACATAACGCATCCCAAGTAACCATACAGCTGTATATAGTTGCATCAATATCACTTTATATGCTTCTATGAAATATGGCATATAAAGTCATACTGCATTACATGTCTCATTATTGCAGTATTAAAGTGGAAAAGGGCGCTATTAAAGTGTGAATGCGGCTACATTTCCTAGCTCTATGTTGGCAATTGCTAAAGTATAGTTACTGTCTGTATCGTATAAAAGCTTTAGCCAAAGTGTACTTAATGCAAGAAAGAAAGGACCAAAAATAGAAACACAAAAATATTTTCGTTCGTTGGATGTTGCTTTTTTTGGTATGATTCATATGTGTATTTTGTTTACTTCCTTTCGCTGGGATTTGAACCCAAATTAATTGTGTGATGTTTTCAATGACTCGCCGCGCCTATCCTCCGGACCATGAATGCTGCATGTCTTGGCTGGGAAAATTGTGCAACTTCAAGCAGCACCCTTTCGTTACCAGTGATAAATATTGTCGATTTCACTCCAAGATGGACCGTCCCAAGTGTGTAAGCTGCTTCAAAGTGTGTAAGCAGCTCAGGATTACGTAGAATCATGATGGTGTTTGTAGTACACTTATTCCTTGTGGTTCAAGAAACAAGTGTACCGAATACGTTTTAATGATCCGATGCAAGCGTGAACCCTTATCACACTTTTTTTGCACTCTACGAATTTTGTGATAGTCCAATTTGGGGTGAAGTGCGCAATAAGTAAGTGGACATGACTGTTGCACTTCCGCAAGTTTACCACGGCTGTCGCTTTTTTGCTGTTGAGATTTTGTTTTGTTTTCATTGTGTAAGGGCTAAATCTTCACGTTTTATGTATCGTTTTAGCATCTCGGCATATTGAATCATCGATAGCCGTGTGGTGTACGCACGGGCCTATCAATCGTAAGGTTTTTGGTTCAATTCCAGGTTGTTGCTTATTTTTTGTTTTCAAATTCTGGTTTCTCGTAAGACAAATCTACGAATTTCAACAAGATTTCTTGTGGCGAATTTTCATTAGGAATATTTAAGTATTTTTATAGTCTATTTTCCTTAATGAGCGAAAAATTCACAATAAATAGAGCAATGAAATCTTGCCATTTTTGTTGCGATGAAGCATTGAGTAATATGATGCAATGAAGCATTGAATGGTGACCGTATATCACCCATTAATGCACATTTCATTGCTACAATAGAACAATGCTACATTGCATTCATAAAATGGAATTAAAGCATTACTGCACGCATATTGCAGAATAAAAGCAATGATGCATTGCACTCGTTGAATTAAAGTTAAAATACGATAATACCTTAATGCTTGTGGTTACTTGGGATGTTCGTTTGGCTCACGCTTTGACAGCCCTCGCTGCTCGATTGGCTCACACTTTGACAGATAAGTCAGCTTCCGCGAATCTCTCTTATAAAAGATCACTAGTGTGTAGTATCGGTGCCTCCCTCCCAGCTGGTGACCAATCGATTAAGTTTTCAGCTCAAACAAGTGCTCGGTTCTCCAGATTTGTGCTCTTAAAATTTTTATGTTTGGCTTCGATTCATCTTCACCTTAACTCAGGAGGCAGTGGTTGATACCTGGATACCAGTGCAGATAGGATGGACGAGATCACATCCAATGATGATCTGCAACAGGAGTTGCGATCGCAGTGCGATGTTGGAGATGTGGCCATGACAATCCGACTTTGAAAGTTGTACGGTGTTAGCGATGATTGGGCTACCAGTGGCCGCAGCCAACAACCTAGTGGAGAATGAAAAGATGAAAATTGGATGGTCGGTTTGTTCGCTGAGACTCGTCTCCCGAGCCGAGAAGCCACCGATGAGGTGTTACATGGACCTCGGACATCAGGCGGAAATCAGTAACGCTCCCGACAGATCCGAGTTGTGCAGATATGCAGATATGGTAAAGAAGGTTATGCAGAAATGCCTGGACGATGGTCAATTTCCAGAAATATGGAAAATTCAGAAACTGGTATTATTTCCGAAGCCAGAAAAATCGCCCGGGGTTCCAAGATCATATAGGCCTATATGTTTACTGAATACACTCGGTAAATGCTTGGAACGGGTTATCCTCAGCAGGGTGATTAACCTTCATCCAGCCAACCTGGGAGGGAGGCACCGATATTACACACGAAATATGACACAAAGTTATTTCGAACTGCAAGAAAACTCCAGCTTGCCAACGACAATCAAGGCAGACTTGATGAAAATGGCTAGTTTTCTTTTGTTGTGTTCCTTCGATCGTCCTGGACAAACATGGAAAAACGGCCAAAATTTTCTATGCATTTCATTTTCGTTTTTAGTGGAAAAAGTAAAATGATTCGTATTTGAATACTTTATATTCAATCAGAATAAAAGGTGCTATTGTGACATTACTTTTGAATAAGCATGAATAGCTTTTCAATAGATTTTTTGTCACATTTAGTAAAATGCAAAAATATGTTTTAATCAATTACGCGCTTTTATCATATTTGTTCATTGTTTTAGATCTGGGCTCACAGTGACAGTTCGTGACAGCAAAATCTCGGCTCACTGTGACGTAGAGAAATTTTGTATTGGTTTCTCCCTCCCAGCAGCAACATTTCAAATGCAAAAAACACTCTAAAGTGTGCATAACTTTTTTTGTTTTTCGATGGATTTTGTTGAAATTTTCAGAACTTCCCGAAAAACTTTTCTAGTTTATGGTCCAGGAAACTTGGGAATATGGTCCACGTGGATCCGGAGTCATTTCGGATTGTTCTGGGGTACCAAAATTGGCCACATCGTCCATTCAACGAATATCTCAAAATCCAGATGAGCTAGAAGGTTGGTGTCTTCGACAAAGTTGCTCAACAGACTAAGGGCTATCTGGCAATAACAAAATTAGTTGAAAATTTCTCCGCAAGGTGGCGCCAGATACAATTTTTCTTCAATCTTCTATATCTCAAGTTCCTGATCAGCTAGAAGGTTGGTGTCTTCGGCAAAGTTGTTCAGCAGATCAAGGAGTTTTGGGCAGTTGCAAATCTTACTGAAAATTCATCCCCTAGGTGGGGCTAATATCAAATTTTCTCGAACATTCTGTATCTCGAGATTCTGATAAGCTAGAAGGAAAGTGTCTTTCGTAAATTTGTTCAACAGATCAAGGGCTATTTGGCAGTGCAACATCCGGTTGAGAATTCATCCACTAGGTGTTGCTAGCAATAATGTTTTAATCTGCTATATATCGGAATCGTGAAGAGCTAGAAGGCCAGCGATAATAAAATGAATGGAAATTCATCTGCTAGGTGGAACCAGTAACAGTATTTCTTCAATGTTCTATGTATTGAGAAAGTTTATTTGTTTGGCATGGTTTGATTTTGGCAACACGGAAATACATATGCGAAACCATGGACCATGCAAATCTCGATATTTTTGTGAGCCGTCTTGAGGCTTACCATGTTCAGTTTAATTCGTGATCATTACCACGTTGATAGAAGTTTCAATTAAAACAACCGTTCTATTTTGCACGGTTCGATGAAAAATCGGTGGAAAATCTGATTGAGATTTCATCCGCTAGAAGGTTGTTGTCTACAGTAGGTATATAGGTGGTAAAATGAACACCTTAAGGAAATCATCTTGTTCCTGATAGAAAAACGATAAATTTGTATAGCTCTATTAACATCAAAAATTGGGATGTAATCTATAGCAGCGACATGGATTCAGACTAAAATAGCTAAATTTTCACATATTTTCATCGCTATCAAAAAGCGATGCAAATGTTCATTTTACCTGCACTATGTGGATAAAATGAACAGCGGTTGGTGGTAAAACTAACACCATGCAAAAAACGTGAGCAATACAAATGTTTCTGAAAATTTTAATTGTCCCACTGAAAACACATCCATTAATGATTGTAACCCATTCAAAAAGAATTCTTAAGGTATCAGATCACCATCGTATCATAACGATATTTACCTCAGTGAAGAACCTCAAGTCTTCTGAGCTAAAAGTTCAGGCAGTTCTAACTTTCAAACGTGGTATTCTAAAATCTCAATTTTCGTTGATATTTTCACTTCAATTGACCTACGTATCAACTCGAGTAGTGTGTGATCCTTTGACCGTGACGCTTGCTCCTGCGGGGGCGAGTGAAGCGGTCAGACAGGATCAATCTTGTTACGCGCGCAGTGCAGTGGGGGGGGGGGGGAAGTGGCGTGATCCGCGAGATAATTTAGTAGTGTGTGATCCTTTGACCGTGACGCTTGCTCCTGCGGGGGCGGGTGAAGCGATCATGTTATGCGCGCAGTGCAGTGAAAAAGTGTATAGTATTTGGCGGTAAGCTCAGTGTGGCGACGGAAAAAAAGAGCATTACATCCAGGTAAAATCGTTCATTATTATTATTTACTCACCTATTACCATTTGAAACTAAATACGTGCCAGGGTCGAAAATTTAATTTTCGATTCGGGAAGTGTAAAAACATTTCATATATCCATTTGATATCTGGGTGTTTTTATGCGGGGCTTACTGTATATGAAAATGACCTCAGAATGTGTGTGTATTTACTGCCATTCTTGAAATGGGTCGTTGGAATTTCAGTAGAGCTATCACCTTTCATCTCCCGGGTTAAAATTGTCGGCAGATATAAAGATATCGAAGGGTATCAAATATACATGCATACAATTTTCTTCCATAAAAGCACTGCCGGTCAGTGGGAGATGGATTGTACACACACACACACACACACACACACACACACACACACACACACACACACACACACACACACACACACACACACACACACACACACACACAGGAGAGTTGCAAAATGGTGAGTCGACAACCAGGAAGGAGCGTCCAACATAGCTCTGGTCCTCACAAGCCCCTACCTCACGCTTCCACGGGTCTAACGATGACAAAGACCGCCAGCTAAGGGTTGCGTACTTAGCTGGTAGTGCAACCTGGGCACTGTTGTCCTTCTGACATCAGCTAGAGTGAGGAGGTGCCAGGTGGAAGCTTGGGATTTTTACCCTTTCCAAGCGAAACTCATACATACAGCCGTATGGAATACCACCTTTGGTACTTCCTTCGGGAGGTGGCCGAGCGTCTGGTCCATCTGACCAGGGGCTCAAGCACGGTCTACCTAGGATGTGGCGGGGGTTCATCAGTGGGCTCTGGTGAATCTCTACAAAAAACCACATATCTGTAAGTAACCCTGAACAAGCGACCTGGTACCGCTTTCAAAGTGCCTTAGCCCAACCATTGGAGTGCCAACCGGCACATTAGGATCGATGCCAGTAAGATCCTAATTACGGCATACTGGCTGCAAGGACAAGGACAAGGTCAAGGACTGTATCAACACGACGTTATAGAGCTGACGATCGCTCTATTCCACTTCCTTAGTAAGAATGGGTGACACTATTCTGAAACGGCAGGTGGGCTAATGGAACGGTTGCCCCCGTCCCGTTAAAACCGTGGCAGGCCTCCTAGTACGTTCAAAGCTCGCCACCTTAGCTGGTGGAAGTAGGCTCAGATGGATATTCCTGACTAGCGTCGATCTGGCTCTGAACCCGGTACCCCATGAAGGACCGTGTCAGCCCTCGCGTGGACCTCACTGCAAGCAAAGGTACCCATGGGATCACAAGGACGACTACTTACGACGGGTGGAGATAGCGGCTTGGAGGGGGGACCCTTAAGCATGGAAGTTAACAACATCAACGTAGGTGAAACAGCGAATCCGTTCGCAAAAAGTGGCTTGCCGAGGTCGCCATCGAAGCAATGCCAACAGCAGGAGCTGGAACAGCAGCAGCTGGAACACCAGCAGAGCGAAGATGAGCTGCACGAGCAGCGAACACGTGAACAGGAGCGGCGGGATAAGTCGCAAAGTGAGCAGGAGCAGCGTGAGAGACAGCAGCAACATCAGCTGCAAAGTGCGTGGAAGTTACCCCCGAGGCAATCGAAGGTGGAAGCGGCGAAAACCGTCGTAGATGAGCTTCGGGAATTCGTCGATAAGAGGCACAACGTGCACAAAGACATTAAGGACCTCGTGGCAAGGATTCAAGGAACCCTCGGATCCGCCGTCAAGGACTGGAGGAAAGTGATGCAGAGGATTGAAGCTGTTGAAACCGAGTTAGCGGCGACCAAAAAGGCCCTGGCAGCTGCGGTAGTGCAGCCGGAAAAAACCGGCATAGCCCCTCGGAAAGACAGCAAGGGGAAAGAAAGGTCAGCGGGAATAGGAACTACGCCAAGTTTCACCCCCAAAAGACATAGGTCGTCACCAGGAGACGAAAGACAGGCTGTATCCAAGAAGCCGAAAAACGTAAATCCAAAACCGGCGGATGAAGTGCTCAGAGGGGGACCTGGCGATATCCCATGGCAAGAGGTCCGGAACAAGAAGAAGAGAGGCAAACAGGAGAGTGCCAGAAAGCAAAGGCCAATCAGGAAGAAGGCAAAATGCGAAGCTGTTGTCGTCAAAACTAGCGAGGACACTTATGCTGAAGTCTTGCGTGCCATGAGGACGGACCCTCAACTAAAGGAGTTTAGTGCCGACGTTCAGAAGATCAGACGCACCCAGACGGGAGACATGCTCATCGAGCTAAAAAAAGACTCGGTGAACAAAAGCTCGACATACAAAGAGCTAACCGAGAGAGTCATGGGCGAAAAGGTGCAGGTGAAAGCCATGTGCCCTGAAGTGACACTCCAATTGCGGGATCTGGATTGGATCACCACCGAAGAGGAAGTGAGGACCGCCATAAAGGAGCAGTGCGATCTGGAAACGGTGCAGATGACAGTACGGCTAAGAAGAGCACCGCTTGGTACACAGGCGGCGTCCATAAAGCTCCCAGTAGACGCAGCCAACAAAGCGCTGGAAGTCGGGAAAATTCGAGTCGGTTGTTCAGTATGTCCACTGAAGATCTCCCAGAGACCGGAGGGATGCTACAGGTGCCTGGAATACGGCCACCTGGCACGGAACTGCGAAGGACCAGACAGAAGTAAGCTCTGTAGATGGTGTGGCGACGAAGGTCACAAGGCGCAAGATTGCAACAATAAGCAAAGGTGCCTGATCTGCAAGGACAAAAGTCGCAACAGACACGCGACGGGAGGCCCTAAGTGTCCGGCCTTCAAGCAAGCGAGAAATTCTAAACCGCAGTGGAGGTAACTCAGCTAAACCTCAACCACTGTGACACAGCGCAACAGCTGCTGTGGAAGTCCGTATCGGAATCGAAGTGCGACGTAGCTATCCTTGCCGAGCCGTATCGAGTACCAGCTGGAAACGGTAACTGGATCGCTGATAAGGCGAAGACAGCGGCAATCTGGACGATGGGGAGGTATCCTATCCAGGAAATAGTGTTCCAGGCGGACGAAGGCTTCGTTATTGCAAAGCTTAACGATGTGTACGTGTGTAGCTGCTACGCACCCCCCCGCTGGACATTGGACCAGTTCAACGAGATGCTGGACGAGCTAACCGATAAGCTAGCCGACCGGAGACCAGTCGTCATCGCTGGCGACTTCAATGCTTGGGCAGTTGAGTGGGGCAGCCGTCTCACCAACCCAAGAGGGCGTAGTCTACTAGAAGCGCTGGCAAGGCTGGACGTAGACTTGGGTAACGAAGGAACAACCAGCACCTACCGTAGAGATGGCCGGGAATCAATAATCGACATCACTTTCTGTAGTCCTGTGTTGACGGGAGGCCTGAACTGGAGAGTCTGCGATGGGTACACTCATAGCGATCATCAGGAGGTCCGGTATAGAATTGGTGGAAGAACACAATGCTCACAGAGAGCGAGTACACCTCATGAGCAGATGTGGAAAACGAAACGTTTTAACGAAGAGCTTTTCGTGGAAGCCCTCAGAAGAGAAGAGCAGGTTCTGAACTTGAGATCGGAGGAGTTAACGGCTGCGATGGTACGAGCATGCGACATTGCCATGCCACGGAAGGTCGAGCCGAAATACAGACGTCGTCCGGTATACTGGTGGAATGAGACACTTGGCAACCTCCGCAAAAGATGTCTCCAAGCCAGGAGACGGATGCAAAGAGCCAAAACCGATGGTGAGAGGGAAGAGCGAAGAGTAACATTGAGGGCGGCGAAAGCCGATCTGAAAAGAGAAATTTCGCTGAGCAAGAGAACGTGCTTCAAGGAGTTGTGTCGCGATGCCAATGCAAATCCGTGGGGAGATGCATACAGGGTGGCGATGGCCAAGATCAGTGGTCCAGCCGTACCCGCTGAAACATGCCCAGAGAAGTTGCAGATTATCGTCGACGGGTTGTTCCCACAACACGCGCCAACGGTCTGGCCACCGACACCGTATGGCCAGGAAGGTGAAGAAAGAGCAATCATTACCAATGAGGAGCTCATAGAGGCGGCCAAGAAAATGAAGCCGAAGAAAGCGCCTGGCCCTGATGGTATCCCCAACGTAGCGTTGAAAGCAGCTATCACGGCCAACCCAGATATGTTCCGGACATCACTCCAGATCTGCTTAGATGAGGGACATTTCCCAGCACAGTGGAAAAGGCAAAAACTGGTTCTGCTACCGAAACCGGGTAAGCCCCCCGGTGAACCAGGCTCGTTTCGGCCGATATGTTTGCTTGACACACTCGGAAAGCTGTTGGAGAGGATCATCCTCAATAGACTGATGGCGTTCACTGAGGGAGAGCGTGGACTGTCGGAGTGGCAGTATGGATTCCGGAAAGGAAAGTCAACGGTAGATGCCATCAAAACAGTGATTGACACAGCCGACAAAGCAAGGACAAAAAAACGTAGAGGTAACCGTTACTGTGCTGTCGTGACGATAGATGTGAGAAACGCCTTTAACAGTGCAAGCTGGGAAGCCATTGCTGTGGCGTTACATAAAATGAAGGTTCCGGATTATCTGTGCAAGATACTAGGAAGCTACTTTGAAAACCGGGTCTTGAGCTACAGCACTAGCGAAGGACAGAAGACGAGGTCGGTAAATGCGGGAGTTCCACAGGGCTCTATCCTGGGTCCAACGTTGTGGAATGCTATGTACGACGGAGTGCTGACGCTTAGGCTGCCAACAGGCGTCAAAATCGTTGGATTTGCAGACGACATCACGCTTGTGGTCATTGGTGACTCACTGGAAAGGGTGGAGGTTCTCGCTACAGAAGCAGTGGACGCAGTCGAAAACTGGATGTACGAGAAGAAACTGGTGATAGCCCACCAAAAAACGGAGCTGTTGCTTATCAGCAATCGAAAAGTGGTGCAGAAGGCTGAGATTACAGTGGGAGAACACACCATAGCCTCAAAGCGGGAGCTAAAACACCTCGGCGTAATGATCGACGATCGGCTGAACTTCAACTGCCATGTCGATTACGCGTGCGAGAAAGCAGCAAGGGCAGTCACGGCGCTGTCCAGGATCATGCCGAATAACTCGGCGATTTGCAGCAGTAAGCGGAGGCTATTGTCTAGCGTGGCTACGTCGATCCTGAGGTACGCTAGCCCGGCGTGGGGAACCGCAATGAAGACGAAGAGGAACCGAGTCAAGCTTAGCAGCACGTATAGGCTGATGGCCATGCGGGTAGCGAGTGCCTACCGAACCATATCTTCGGAGGCAGTATGCGTGATTGCCGGAATGGTCCCTATCGGCTACGTTTTGGAAGAGGATAAGGAGTGCTACGAAGCTAGTAGTACTAGAGGAGCCCGGAAGATTGCCCGAGCCGACACGATGGTGAAATGGCAACGCGAGTGGGATAGCGCTGAGAAGGGAAGGTGGACTTATCGCCTTATTCCAAATCTGGCGAAATGGGTGAGCAGATCCCATGGAGAAGTCAACTTCCACTTGACGCAGTTCTTGTCAGGTCACGGCTGCTTCAAGAAATATCTGCACAGGTTCGGCCACGCAGAGTCGCCGCTCTGCGCTGAGTGCCCAGTCGTAGAGGAGTCGCCGGAACACGTCATTTTCGAGTGTCCACGTTTTGCTACGGAACGTAGCGAGATGACAGCGGTCTGCGGTGCTGACGTAACCGTAGACAACGTAGTGGATAGAATGTGTAGCGATGAGGTGATGTGGAACGCGGTGAACATGGCGGTGACGAAAATAATGTCATTGCTTCAGCGGAAGTGGAGGGAGGAACAAGCCGGTGAACCGGAAGTCAGTCTCCAACCGGAATCGCCGAACCGACCTCGGCACCCAACCGGTAGGTAAGCTTGATCCACCGTCGGGGACAAGACCGAGTAGATCGTGGAAAAGCCCCGGAAATTGTAGGCTTCGTGGCCGTGCGGTTAGCGGCGTCAGTCGTTTAGGCATATTGTGCCATGAAGTGTGGGTTCGATTCCCACTCCAGTCGGTGGAAACTTTTCGTCAAACGAAAAATTCATCATTGGGCTACTGGGTGTTTCGTGTTGTCCGTTGCCTAATGTTTGTGATTGTTCAGTCTGTGCAGCCTTGAGCTGAAGACGGTGTAAATTGTCTTGCCAAATTGGTCGTCAGGGCACCTGTGAACCGGAAGTCATCCACCAACCGGAATCGCAGGATCGACCTTGGCACCTATCCGGGCAGCATCGGTACCGGAAGAACTTCCACCTCCGGGGAAGTCTTCGTCGGGGTAGGGTAGATTCACCGCCGGGGACTATCCGAATAGTGCGCGAGAACCTGGAGTGCTAAATGGCATGCGTCCAGCACCGAGAGAACTTCCTTCGTCAGGGAGTTTCTGGCACCCATGGTATCGTGAGCCGAATGGCTGAATATGGCATGTTTAGATCACAAACTAGGAATACTAACAAATTATTAATGGGAGCCGAAGGGCTCAGCATGGCATGGATTAGGAACTAACAAATTAATGAGGGAGCCGAAGGGCTTAATGAAGGGTGCGCGTAGCATGTGTCGCCTCTTCTTCGAAGTAATACCGCAAGGTGGTGCCGGAGAAGAATTCTTTACGGTGACGGTGTACCTAGGAGACTGTTTTTTAGTGGGTAGGCGCCCCATTGCGAATCCCACACAGTGCCAAACCATACACTGTGGCATGAGCATGAACAAATACAGGCCAGTCTTGAGAAGATTTTTTTAACTCCTAGAGATGCATGAAAAAAAAAAAAAAAAAAAAAAACACACACACACACACACACACACACACACACACACACACACACACACACACACACACACACACACACACACACACACACACACACACACACACATGGGCAGCAGGGACAGGAGTCCAGGGGCTTGACGAACCCCCCCTCTGCGAGTCGGGTGGGAGCTTAGGAAGCATTTCTTAAGCGAAAAAACTCCATGCATCCGTATGGATTACCACCTTTTGGCACTTCTCTCGAGAAGTGACCGAGCTCCTCCCAGTTAGCTCAAGCAGAGGATGCCTAGGATGTGGTGGGGGTTCAACAGTGGGCTCTGTTGGATCTCTGCAAAAAGCCACATATCCGCAAGCAACTCCGTACAAGCGGCCTGGCACCGCTTTCAAAGTGCCTTAGCCCAACCATTGGAGTGCCAACCGGCACATCAGGATCGATGCCAGTAACATCCTGATTATGGTATACTGGTGAAGGCGTTCAACAATGGACAAGCTACGGATCACGGATTGGATGGCGTTATTGGGCTGACAGTCGGGCCATTCTGCTCCCTGATTAAGGAAGGGTGACACCGACCTGAAACGGCGAGTGGGCTCATGGTTCGATTGCCTCCGTCCCGTTAAAACCTTGGCAGGCCTCCGGATACGTTCGAAATCTGTCCATCAGTTCTGATGAGTACGTAGGTTCGGATGGAACATTCCCGATCTACGCCGATCTGGCACTGTACCCGGCCCCCATAAGGGTCCGTGTCAACCCTCGCATGGCCTCAATGCTTGCAGGTATAGTTGCTTGCAGGTACAGATAACCATGGGATCGTGAAGGCGACTACGTACGGCAGATGGAGATAGCGGCTCGGAGGGGGGACCCTGAAGAATGGAAGTAAGCGTAATTGAAGTTGAGGATGAAGTGACAAATCCGTTTGTCAAGAGTGGATTGGTGAGGACACCGCCGCCGCAAACCCAGCAGGTGCAAAAGCAGCCCACGAACGAGCAGCAGGCTCAGCAGCAGGGTCAGCAGCAGTATAGCGTGTGGACGAAACCACCACAACCACCGAGGGTAGAGACAGCGAAAAAGTTGGTGGACGAGCTGCACGAGTATGTGGATAAGAGAAGTAACGTGCACAAAGACATCAAGGCGTTGGTGATTAAGCTCCAAGGCGCTCTTGGTTCAGCTGTAAAGGAGTGGAAAAACGTAGTGCAGAGAGCAGAAGCAGGGGAGAAGGAGTTGTTAGCGGTTAAAACTGCCTTAGAGGCATGTCGCGCAGCGGAAATGCGAAGGACAGAAGCCGACACAGCTACGAGGAAGGTCAACGCGGCGAGAAGTATCCCCCCAGGGGTGCAGTCCACGCCCTTCTTTACACCGAAGAGGCCAAGGGCATCGCCTGGAGATGTCAGACCAGGTGGTCCCAAGAGACACAAGGATGTCCGTATCACTGGAGCTAAACCGCCACCAGAAGCAACCGACGTGGTAAACAGCCACACTGAATGGCAGGTCGTTGGCAAAAAGAATAGAAAGAAGGAGAAAGCGAGCAAGAAAAAACCGCCCGAAAAACGTAAGGTCGTCAGGACGAGGAATAAGAGCGAGGCTCTCATCGTCAAAGCGAGTGACGACTCGTACGCCGAAGTTCTACGCGCTATGCGGATGAACCCGGATCTTAAGGAGCTAGGGGAAGACGTGCAAAAGGTCAGGCGCACTCGTAATGGAGAGATGCTCTTTGAGCTGAAAAGAGATCCCAAGGCAGGCAGCATCTCGTACAAGGAGCTTACCGAGAAAGCTCTCGGAAACAAGGTGGAAGTAAGAGCCTTGTGCCCGGAAGCGACTCTCCTGTGTAAAGATCTGGACGAGATTACCACGGAGGAGGAAGTAAAATTAGCCCTGAAGGAGCAATGCGAGCTAGGAGAGGTCCAGATGACCATCCGTATCAGGAATGGGCCTGATGGCACGAAGGTAGCATCAATTAAGCTGCCAGTAGATGCAGCTAATAAAGCGTTGAGAGTGGAGAAAGTATGTGTGGGCTGGTCTGTGTGCCCGCTGAGCGTTTCTCAGCAACCGGACGTGTGCTTCAAGTGTCTGGGCTTTGGTCACTTCGCACGGAATTGCCAAGGGCCGGATAGGAGCAAACTATGCAGAAGGTGTGGCGAGGAAGGTCACAAGGCAAAGGATTGCTCGAAGCCTCCGAAATGCCTAATTTGCGCTGCTACGGGGGATAACGAACACCCTACAGGCGGTAGCAGATGCCCAGCCTCCAAACGAGCGAGAGCAACGAAGTCCCAGTGGAGGTAGTGCAAATCAACCTCAACCACTGTGATACGGCACAACATCTTCTGCGGCAATCTGTTGCGGAACATAGATGCGATGTTGCGATAATTTCGGAGCCATACCAAATTCCACCCGGAGATGGAAACTGGATATCAGACGGAACCAAAACTGCAGCGATATTGACAGTGGGAAAATACCCCATTCAAGAAGTGGTGCACTGCGCAGATGAAGGATTCGTTATAGCCAAAATCAACGGTGTCTTCATCTGTAGTTGTTATGCACCTCCACGATGGACGATCGAACAGTTCAACCGGATGTTGGACAAACTGACGGAAGAGCTAACCGACCGAAGACCAGTGGTAGTAGCTGGAGACTTCAATGCTTGGGCGGTCGAATGGGGCAGCCGCCTCACGAACCCAAGGGGGAGCAGCCTTCTGGAGGCCCTAGCTAAGTTGAACGTCGATCTCGCCAATGACGGTACCACCACCACCTACCGTAAGGATGGTCGAGAGTCTATCATCGATGTCACTTTCTGCAGCCCAGGAATGATACGTGATATGAACTGGAGAGTATGCGAGGATTACACCCACAGCGACCACCAAGCGATTCGGTACCGCTTTGGGCGCTGTTTGCAGATGGAATCGAGTGGAGCCCAGATATACGAGCGGAGGTGGAAAACAGAGATTTTTAACAAGGACGTGTTCGTGGAAGCGATGAGGCGTGAGAATAACTTAGTAAACCTAAGCGCAGAGGAGTTGACTGCAGCCCTATCGCGGGCGTGCGATGCAACTATGCCGAGGATGGGGAAACCTAGAAACTGTCGACGACCAGCCTACTGGTGGAATTCGACGATCGGTGACCTACGCGCACATTGCTTCCAAGCTAGGAGGAGGATGCAGAGGGCTAGCAACAACGTCGAAAGAGAAGAAAGAAGATTGCCCTATAGGGCGGCAAGGGCCGCACTCAACAAGGCAATCAAGCTCAGCAAGAAAGCGTGCCTGGAAGAGCTCTACCGCAATGCCAACGAAAACCCGTGGGGGAATGCCTACAAAGTGGCCATGGCAAAGATGAAAGGTCCAGCAATACCACCCGACAGATGTCCGGAGAAAATGAAGGTTATTATCGAAACTCTTTTTCCGACGCACGAGCCTACGGTCTGGCCACCTACACCGTACGATGAACAGGATGTACACGACGAAGAGACCCGTGTAACGAACGAGGAACTGGTCGTGGTATCGAAAGCCTTACCAGTGAAGAAGGCACCGGGTCCGGACGGGATTCCAAACTTGGCCCTTAAAACGGCAATCCAGGAGAATCCAGACATGTTCAGGACTACACTGCAAAAATGTATGGAGGACGGAAACTTTCCCGACATTTGGAAGCGACAAAAGCTGGTGCTGCTACCAAAGCCAGGTAAGCCGCCCGGCGATCCTTCTGCATATAGGCCGATATGCTTGTTGGATACTGTCGGAAAACTGTTGGAGAGAGTGATTCTTAACAGGCTTACGAAGTATACGGAGAACGAGAACGGTCTATCGAACATGCAGTATGGATTCCGGAAAGGTAGATCTACGATAGATGCCATCCGAATGGTAGTGGAAACCATGGAGACGGCACAGAAGCAGCAGAGGAGAGGGAACCGATATTGTGCGGTTGTCACTCTTGACGTTAAAAACGCTTTCAACAGCGCCAGCTGGGTAGCAATTGCCGACTCGTTGCACAGGTTGAGGGTGCCTAAGTATCTATGTCAGATTCTGAAAAGCTATTTTCAGAACCGGACACTGATATATGAAACAGATGCCGGGATCAGAAATCTGTTGGTTACGGCGGGCGTTCCACAGGGATCCATCTTGGGTCCCACCCTTTGGAATGTCATGTACGATGAAGTGCTGAAGCTGAACCTGCCCAGAGGAGTCAAGATTGTCGGTTTTGCGGACGATGTAGTGCTTGTAGTGATCGGCGAATCACGGGAAGAGGTGGAGGTACTGGCAACGGAGGCGATAGATGCCGTGGAAAATTGGATGCGAGAGAAGAAGCTAGCGTTGGCCCATCAAAAGACTGAATTGGTTATGATCAGTAACCGGAAGGCAGTACAAAATGTGAGCATCATGGTCGGTGAGTGTATCATAAACTCGAAGCGAGAAGTGAAACACCTGGGCGTGATGTTGGACGACCGTTTGAATTTCAACAGTCACGTCGACTACGTCTGCAATAAGGCGACAAAGGTGATATCGGCCTTATCCCGAATTATGCCTAACAATTCTGCGATTACCAGTAGCAAGAGGAGGCTACTGGCGAGCGTGTCAACGTCGATCATCCGGTATGCAGCTCCAGCGTGGTCGGCGGCACTGAAGACAGGACGAAATCGTGCCCAGTTGAACCGTACGTTTAGGCTGATGGCAATGCGTGTAGCGAGTGCGTATCGAACGATATCATCGCACGCCGTGCACGTAATAGCCGGAATGATTCCTATCTGCCTTCTACTGGAGGAGGATAGCGAGTGCTACAGGGATCGAGCCACAGGGAGAGGCCGGAACAGAGCGAGAGCCAACACGCTTAGTAAATGGCAGCAGCAATGGAACAACGCGGAGAAGGGCAGGTGGACTTACCGACTGATTCCAAACGTGTCGATATGGACCACTAGAGCGCACGGCGAGATTAATTTTCAACTGACGCAATTCCTGTCTGGTCATGGCTGCTTTAAGCAGTACTTGCACAGGTTCGGCCACGCAAGGTCACCGTTGTGCCCTGAATGCCGAGACATAGAAGAAACACCAGAGCACGTAGTCTTTACTTGCCCACGGTTTGCACAGCAGCGAAGCGAAATGACTGCCATCGTCGGAGACGACGTGAACGTGGAAAATATCGTCCTAAAGATGTGTAGTAATGAAGATAAGTGGAACGCGGTGAACCGATCTGTTGTTCAGATTATGTCAACACTACAGCGGACATGGCGAGAGGAGCAGCGTCAGATGACGTAGGCAGCCCTGCCGAACGAAGAAGGGCGCCGGACTGTTTTCGACACTCTAAAAGAGCGGACGAAGGGAAAGTGATACTGCTCGGTTCCGGGAGATATTCCTTTGCCGGGGAACTCTCCGCCGGAGTAGGCTAGATCCACCGCCGGGGACTAGCTGAGTAGACGCGACGTAGCACCGGTCCCGGGTCGTAGGAGCACCAGTGAACCGGAAGTTAGCCTCCACCGGAATCGCTGGACTGACTCCGGCACCCTACCGGTCGGCCCGTAAAAAATTGAAGAGCAGCAGTAGCAGCAGCAGAAGAAGAATCGGTATCGGAAGAACTTCCATCGCCGGGGAATTCTTCGTCGGTGTAGGCTAGGTTCACCGCCGGGGACTAGTTGAGTAGACGTGTCATAGCGACGGTTGAGGGTCGTCGGGGCACCAGTGAACCGGAAGCTAGGCTCCACCGGAATCGCTGGACTGACTTCGGCACCCCTCCGGTCGGCTCGTATCGTAGAAGTAGAAGAATCGGTGTCGGGAGAAATTCCACCGCCGGGGAACTCTCCGTCGGTGTAGATTAAGTCCACCGTCGGGGACTGGTCGAGTAGAATACGTCGGAACGCTGGTTTTGAATAGTCGGGGCGCCTACGAACCGGAAGTTATGCTCAACCGGAATCGTTGGACCGACCTCGGCATCTTACCAGCTGAACTATGGAAAGGAGATGGTCGCCGTAACCGTACGAGTGCGAGCTTTGTATGAGCTCAGAGTGGTGCACAAACTGGAGCCGAAGGGCTCAGAATGTTGCATGTAGGTACTAACAAATTGACGGGTCGCCAAAGGGCGAAAATAGGTATTAACAAATTACTAACGAGTGGAGCCGAAGGGCTCAGCATGAGGCACGTCGTTGAACGGTTTTAAAACTGCTAACAGGAGCCGAAGGGCTCAGGAGCCGAAGGGCTCAGCATGTAGAATAACAAATTGAAGTGGTGCGCTCAGCACGTTGTCCTCCCCTTCGAAGTAATACCGGAAGGTAGTTCCGGAGGGTGATGGTGATGGTACTAAACCTAGGAGAGTGTTTTTAGTGGGGAAGGCACTAAGTGGATCCCACACCGCGCCAAAAATTACACTGGCATGAGCATGAACATATACAGGCCAGTCTATGAAGATTTTTAAACTCCTAGTTGCATGAAAAAAAAAAAAAAAAAAAAAAAAAAAAAAAAACACACACACACACAATTGACCTACGTATCAACTCGAACATTCAGATTTATGCTCTAAATCGTCCGTGCGTGATAAAAATTCATCGAAATTTGTTTTTTCTTGGTAAAAGTCACGGTGTTCATTTTACCACCCCTGTTCATTTTACCACCACTTCCCCACGTCCCACTTGCATTTTGATTATTCATGGAAATAACTTTTCACACTATCCCAGTAAATTAATGTTTTCGATATCGAGTTAAGGAACATCAACTCAAAAAAGTTTTAAATAACTCAAAACTCAAAAAAAAAATCAACAAGATTTGTTATCAGTGACATTGTTTGTTATTACTTTAGCATTTACTTCTACTCAGATTGCTCTAACTTTAAAATCCTAAAAGATCGACATTTTAGCGTACGAGGATGTTGGAATAAAAATTTTCTTTAAAAAAAAACAGCAACGCCAATAAAACTCAAACCAACTTGATCCCTATTAGGTAGATTTCAGCCATTCTATATTATTTGCCGAAAAACTAACCTTCCTGCTTATCATATTTTTAAATTTGATAAGTTCTATGAAAATATCACTAGTGACATCCTAGGACAGCTCAACAAGGACTGCCCGTTGTTTTTCAATCGATAACCTTGACGATACGAAATCCAGTGCTACCAGTATCCTTTTTAAGCAAATCAGTTGAACAAATTCAAGTATCAAGGCTCACAATTTGATTGTTTCTTGCATGCTTCATTCATTTAGCGCAATAGCGAATGCTATCTTCTTTTTTAAAGTAGGTTAGATTCAAAACCGACGTTATTTTTAGAGAAAATTGATACAATTTCTATTATACTGCACTCAATTAAGTATTTTTGATTTATTTTAGTATTGTAGGACCACATGCGGTAAACCAAACATCGAATATAGATTGATTTGTAGCAAAAAGATTTCATGAAACATTTTCAAACTTTCAGTAAAAACTCTAACTTATGAACTAGCAACACGGCCGGGCTAGCAACAAAGTGCCCTGTTGCAATCCAACTCAACGATGTGAAAGTAGGCCTTTGCCAAAACGACCAATCAGAAGTGGTCTTTTTTGACAGGAAAATGGTTTCAAATTTGCATTAGTACCTGACAAGTCCTGTCCTAGGTGACATCCAAAGACGAGACTCGCGGAGACGGAAATCGTGGAAAAAAATTGCTGAGTTTTTTCTTATTCAATTCAGAGTTTACATCAATCTTGCGCATGCCGTTCAAGCTCTCACATGACTATCTCTGCAAAAAACTGTGCGTTAGCATCACATCGTAGCATAAACGGCATTTTGAGTGAAATTTCATGCCAGTAAACGTAGCAGACATTATAAATAACAAGTCTTGTGTTCAGATTTATCAGCATCTTTGAAAAAAAAAATGCTCTGCTGTCTGAGATTTTCAATAATAGTTAATTTTGAATACAATATTGTTCACTTTTTCAGCCATAAAAACGATGACGTTGATATTTTTCCTCTTCGCGAGTCTCTTTCAGGGGACAGCTAGGGAACAGAATTCGAATCAATTTTATCACTATCAGACAGATATTGGGACTCTGAACTGTTTGGTAAATCATTTTTTTAGCTATTTCGGACCACCAAATTCAGAATAATGGAGAGGTTACTAGCACCATATAGCGAATAAATATTGATTCAGATTTCCATTTCAGATGGCCCTTGATCTATTGAACATCCAGATTTGGTACTCAAATCTCAACCATGAGGTTCTCCCGCAAAAGCAAAATCTTTTGAGATATGCTTCGAAATACTCACGAATGATTTTTGGATGCAAAATCACTTGCTCACGCTCATGCCGTCGAAAATACCTGTCCTCACTGGGACAGAGCCTGCTTCTCAGTTTAGTGTTCAATGAGAACTTCCACAGTTATTAACTGAGAGCTTTCTTTGCCAAAGTTGCCATTTTCGTATTTGTATATCGTGTGGCAGGTACGATGAAACTCTATGCCCAGAGAAGCCAAAAAAATTTCCATTACGAAAAGATCCTGGGCCTACCGGGAATCGAATACAGATATTTTCAGCATGGCTTTGCTTCAAAGCCGCGGACTCTAACCACTCGGCGAAGGAAGGCTCCACCAACAAATCTCGTGAATAAAATATAAGGCTTTGAGTGAAAATAAAACTAAAACGAAACAAAAATTAAAACAAAAATGATGATCCAACTCATGTATTGTGGCTGTTGAGCTGCGTAAGCTACAAATCAAGCGTGAAAAATCTCGAACATAAAATATGAGAATTTAAAATTTTCGCCACGATGTGCACAACTTTGCTGAAGACAAACTGGAGCCACCCAACATTGATCTGCTTGATAACTTTTGATACATAAAATTGAGGATAATTTGTTACTAACGCCACCTAGCAGATAAATTCCCGATTAGATTTGTTGCTGCCAGATTGCCCTTGATCTGCTAAACAACTTTGTCGAAGACACTAACCTTCTAGCTCATCAGGATCTTGAGATATAGATGCGCGTACTGGACTATATCGTCGGAGGCATGCGTAATCGCTGGGATGATCCCGATCTGCGTCATCCTGTCCAAAGACATCGACTGCTATCAGCGAAGAGAAACCAGGAAGGCGAGGAAGTTGGCAAGAATTCGTTCGCTGGCAAAGTGGCAGCAAGAATGTGATGCCTCCGAGAAAGGAATGTTGACTCACAGGCTCATCCCGAATCTATCGGCCTGGAGAAGTGAAGAAGCATTCCACCTGACACAGTTCTTGTCAGGTCACGGCTGCTTCAAGCCGTATCTGCATCGATTCGGCCATGCGTCCTGTCTTGAGTGCATGGAGATTGAAGAAACGACAGAACATGTTAGTGCAAATAATGTCTGGCTAACAGCGCAACTGGCGAGCAGAGCAGAGCAGCGAAACGAGATGCAGTGAGCAGCGCTTGACGTCGGGGCGCTGATGAACCGGAATCCAATTTCCCACCGGAATTTTCGGACCGACCTCGGCACTCGACAAGTCAGTCTGCTGATGAGAGGAGACCATAGGGCGCGATCGAAGTAGGCTAGATCCTCCGTCGGGGACTAGACCGAGAAGAACGAGCGTAACGTAGTATCGGTAATAAGTCGTCGAGGTGCCTGTGAACGGGAAGTCACACTCCAACCGGAATTGCAGAACCGACCCTGACGCTTTGCCGACCACCATCGAGTCGGAGTAGGCTAGATCCTCTACCGGGGACTAGCTCAGTAGATCGCGAAACAGCATCGGCAAATGATCGTCGGAACACCTGTGAACCGGAAGTTTCCATCCACCGGAATCGCAGGACCGACCTCGGCATCTCCCCAGATAGCATCGCTTCGGAAGATCTTCCATCACCGGGGAAATCTTCGTCGGAGTAGGATAGATCCACCATCGGAGGCTATTCTGAGTAGTGCGAGCGTATCACCGGCTTGAGTCGTCGGAGCGCCAGTGAACCGGAAGCCATCCTCCAACCGGAATCTCTGGATCGACTTCGGCACTCTACCGGCCAACAACGGAGTATGAACAACGCGTAACGTTACCGGTTTCGGGAGATATTCCTCCGTCGAGGTACTCTCCATCGGAGTAGTATCGATCACGACGAACCGCCGACTTTAGGCCGTCGGGGCGCTTGCGAACCGGAAGTCCCCCTCAACCGGAATCGCAAGACCGAACTCGGCATCCAACCGGTCCGCCTGTAGAGCAAGACGAGCAGAGAAATGGAGTCAAGCTCACCAACAAAACACAGTAGCATCTATGTAAAAAAAGTCTCACATAGCCCTGGCGTGTAGTCGGCCCCAAAGTGTGAATAATATTGAAGAGATAAATTGCAGCCATATCGAATAGAGCATGAGGTGACGTAAAGGCGTACAGGCATCAACAAGCCCTCTGCCCCCTGAAGTTATACCATGAGGTAGAATCCTTCATGTCATCGAACTTATTGTTCGTTGTCGCACATATGCTGATCAGGCATATGTTCAAGAACCTGCCCTTCATCATCAACACACAAATTCGATCGTATTCCGGTTTCGATCGAATAACTCTGTTCATCTCCTTCCCAATCACTCCACGTTCAGCTCCATTGCTGCTGCTGTAGTAGATGTGGTACTTGAATGAAGTGTTGGCGAGGAGATCCATCGCTCTTAATTCACGTTCTCCGGTTTTGGACCAGCGTATTTCCTGGATAGCCACGTTCATGCCCACATTCCGCAGTTCCGAGCCAAGAACCCAATACGCGCGATTTCATTCGAAGTGTTTACGTTTCAATATCCGACTTTCCAATCGTTGTCGGGTATGTTGCCGAGAAATCAATCCGTTTGCTCTATTTTTGGCTTACTTGATTGATCAAAAGACTCCAATAGGCCACCTAACCGGGTTACGCTACTCACATCGTGGTAGAGGGGCTGCCTCCTCGGTGTTGACACAATACAGCATTTTCCGTTTGTTCTTTACATGATGACCTTGGTCATAGCCATCACTACCATCCGCTTTCATCAGGGCTTTAAATCAGTAGCTTAAATTCTCAAATTTATATTACGCCTAATTAATCTTCATCATCGTGGATAACTTGGATCCCGATGATCTAATTACTTACAGGATTTCTCCAGCGACACCTACAGACATTACCGACATGATCACCTTGACCGGGGGTTATGCGTTCAGCGTTGTCGTAAACTCGTGGCTTCGCTAGACAACGAAACCATTCAGCAACTGTACGTTGAGAAGTTCGACATCAACTTCCCGGTGAGTAAACCTTTAAGCAAATACCCTCCCGAAACCTGAAGTTCTAATTGAACATCTTCCTTCCCAAAGTACATAATCGATTCGAAAGTTTTCGAAGACGTCAAAGTGCACCAGGATCGCGCCCTCTACGGGCGGCTGATCAACATCTGCGAGAACTACATTCTACGGAAGGTTTACAACCTGACGGCCTACACCGAGATCGAGTACTGCACCCGTCCAACCGAGCAGATCGACGTCGACTTCCTGGATTTGAGCTTCTTCGTGGTGACGATGGTTCTGATCTGTCTGGTCATCACGTCCACCTGGTTCGACAGTCGCATGAACAAATCCAAGAAGAACGACCACTACATGCTGGAGATTCCGTGCAAAAGTGAGTTTTTGTTGATCGTTTGTTTACTCGATCACTGCATTGATCAATTCTATCTATATTTCAGAGACAATGATCTTCACGTCCTTCTCGCTGAAACGCAACTGGTACCGCTTGATCAGTCGTTCGAAGGATCAGCTCAACGAGGATCTACGCTTCTTCCAGACGTTCCGCTTCCTGACGTTTCTGTTGGTGATCTTGGGTCATTGTTCGGACATGTTTGCGGTGACTCCCATCGGCAATACTTTCGATCGAGAGCGAGAATACTACAATCCGGAATCGCTGGCCCTTATTAACGGATCGCAGATCGTGCAGACATTTTTCCAGATGAGTGGATTTCTGCTGAGCATACACTTCTTCACAACCCGTGCCCGGCTTCGAGAAGTTCGCTGGTCCGTGGTATTGGCGGTGTTAGTTTATCGTTTTATTAGGTAGATATCATTAGCGAGTGGGTTTGGCCTTGATCGGTGCGATAATGAAGAACACACGTTTGAATACTCGTAGGTTGACCCCGGCATATGCGTATGTGCTGATGCTGCATGCAACTTGGCTCTCCAAGGTGCAAGATGGACCGCTGTGGATTCGCGGAACGCAAACCGAGAAATACTTCTGCCGCAAGAATTGGTGGACCAATTTGCTGTATGTGAACAACTACGTAAACGCTGATCAACCGGTGAGAGTTTAGTTCGCAAAGATTAATGATGGCTAATTAACATACTAAATTGATTCGCTGCAGTGTCTCCAGCAAGCATGGTACCTCGCGTGTGACTTCCAGCTCTTCACAATGGGAATGATTCTGGTGGTAGCAGTTACGAAGTAAGTTGAATGACCGTCTGAATGGCAAGAACTTTCATGTTATTCGAATTGGGTCAAAACTGTTATATCTGCTCGGTTTTATTAATTTTAAATTGCGAGATCGAAAGTTATTCTACTTCCCATAAAGTTTCCCAAGACCAAAAACTTGAATAATAAAGCGGTGAGAAATTTTGGGAATCCGGTTTTGTAAGCAAAAGGGAAGCCCACTATGCTATCATTCGCGTGTATGAATAAATTATACTACGGTAAAATAGGTCGGTTTGTGCTGCCAGATGTGTTGGGATGACCCCAAAAAATATTTGGATGTAAAGAATTAGCATCGATGACTCCTGATTTTTTTCGATACCAATGTTTGATCGGTACAACCCGAAATCAACTTTACCATTTATCCTACGAATGAGTGTGTCAATAAATTATTGAAGGAATCATTGCAAAAATTATGGAGAATTTCTTAAATGATTATTTATAGAAAGTTGTGGAATCTTTGGATTTTTTAAAGAAACTTTTGGGGATTTAAAGCAGGAATTACTGTGAAAATTTGGAACCCTGTTAGATCACTTAATGATTTTTTTTGTGATTAAAGATTTTTTCGTTTTTTGACTGAAATGTAATGTAGAAATTCTTTAAGAATTTTCTGATCGAAATCCTAAAATATATTTCATGAAAGATCGTCTTGAGAAATTCCCATAGAAGGACCTGGAAAAATTACTTGAGGAATTCTTGGACTTATTTCTATAAGATATACTTGAAGAAATTTTAAAGATTATTAAAAAAGAAACTTCTATGGGTCTACTTGAGTAATTCCTAGACGAATCATTGGAAAATTATCTAGCGGAAATATTACAGAACCCAAGTAGCCAAATAGCACAATAATTCGCCCTCTGCCGTGATAATGTATTGCTATTGTACAGCTTAAATGCTCTATATTAGACGTATAATAGTTATAATAGGTGAATTAACAGGTTATTGGTTACTTTGAAAGTCTCTAGGAACTGTCTCTAGAAAATTCCAGAAATTTTGAGAGGATTTTCTGCGAGATTTCCTGTAAAAGTTTCTGCAGGAATATCTTGTGCAATGCCTGAATGAATCTTTGGAGAAACTTCCCGGTGGAATCCTCTAAGAATAATATGGAAGAACTTCTTGAGCAGTTCTTAAAAAAGGGGAGCTTTCGAGAGTCACCCTGGATGTTTTTTTAAGAAACCTTCCTTAGATTCAATGAAAAAATTTCCAGTTGATGTTTTGAATGGATTTTTGAAGAAAATTATAGAGGAATTTTAGAGGCTTTTTTATAAGGATTCCCTAGATTAATACCTGAGAAATTTGCTAGGAGAGTTTTTGATGGATTTATTGACCACACAAATGAAACTTTGGGAGACAATTATAGAAGATATTTTGTAGGAGACAGTGGCGTATCTAGGGTTTTTGGGGCTCGGTGCGGTGTTCCATTTAGGGGCCCTCAAGAAAGTAATGTGAACGCCGTTCAAATGCGAACGCTAATGTGAAATCAACTGTTGAAATAAACGATGACCAAATAGCTTCTATAGAATTATGACTAAAATGATGGAACTTATGTTGATATGTTGATAATGTTGCTGTAGTCGTTAAATGACACAAATGTCGGTTAATGAGCCTACAGTTCTTCTTTTTTAATTCTTGTTCAAAAATACATAAGTTTACTTAAAATTATCGAGAGGACTTCCAGTGAATTGCCATGTAAGTTGATATATTAGCTGGCGGAGTAGCTTTGGAAAGCAATGATCCATATACAGCTTAAATTGGGAATTCTAGCGAAATGTTGACATTTCCCGAATTTTGTGTTTTGTTTGATTTTGAAATTCTTGATGGCAGAAAAGCCTTAAATTATGCTAACTAATTACAAAATGAACACCAAAGATTTTCTCAAGAGTTCATTTTGTGATATTCACGAACTTCCTAAAAATTAATAAACCCTAAAAAATCCAATGTAGAATTCTCCTTAGGATAACTATAAAAGTTATCTTAGAGATTCCAGCATTTTTTTTTTCAAAAAAACTTCCTGAAATTGTTCAACAAAATAAGTACTCCAGGAATGTTTACAATGATTTTACGTTTTCTCATAACTTCCACCAAGATTCCCGTTTACAATATCTTTATGATTTCAAATAGTATTTTTTCAAAGGATTTTCTAGAATTTTTTTTTTCAAATTATCGTTCAGATTTTAACCAGTGAATTCCTTCAGGAATTACTCCAGAGATTGTCCCTAAGATTACTTCGGGAATTAAAGAATATAGACTTCTTAGAGATTTTTTTTTAATTGCGACAGTGATCTTGTAGGATTTCCACTAGTTAATCCTCATGATATTCATGCATAAAAACTTCTGAGATATTCCTCAAAAATAATTCCAGGGATTCCACAAGATTTTTTTTTTCAAAGCGATTTCAGAGATTGCTCCAAGAGTTTCTAGAAACATTTGATCAGTATTGACTTAACGGATTCTCGTCCTAAGGATTTCTTGAGAAATTTCATAAGAAAATTGTAACTAAATTCCTCCAGGATTTTATCCAGAATATGTCCAAGAACTGTTTCCAAAGAATACCGGATTCCGGTAATGATTCTTGAAATGCCCTAGCAATTATTCTAAAAACTCGTATAGGTATTCGTCCAAAAACCTAAAAAACAATCTTCTCGAAATATCGTCAGTAAATTACTTACGAAATCCTTCCATTTGATTCCATCAGGAATTTCTTAAGAAAGTTCTTTAAGATTTTTTTCAGTAGGTTCTCCAAGTAATCTTTAAAGTTTTCGTCTATGGAATATCCTACTGATATTTTGTATTACAAAATATATTCGGGAATTCGTCCAAAAACTTATCAAAATCTCCAGATCCCCCAGAGAATTCTCCTGGAATAATGCCGATACTCTCACAACGTATTCGTTCTGAAACTTTTCCATGGAAAATCTCTCAACGTTAGTTCTGCTTTGAATGGAGTTTTCTAGTGATTCCTTCATCAATTTACTGATACATTTTTTAAAGAATTCTTGGGGAATTTATTCTAAAATTCTGTCAAGAAATAACAAAAGGATTTATTTCAAGAGTTCCTCATAACAAAATTCTTCAAGTCCCATAATTGCCTAGGGTCGGTGTTCTCTTAGTGGACAGTCCCCTATAGTCGCACTAGTGGATTTTTACGGCCATTTTGATATAAATCTTTTCAAAACATTTTTTGACATGAAGATCAGGAGCTATTTATCAAAGTACCATTGATACACAGATTGAATTTGTTCAAAAAATGATCGAAATAATTAGTTTTGCTTAAAATTTGAGCTCCCTTGCGTCTATAGTAAACCTATTGTTCCTAAAGTAGCACTACTGAGAGAAACTTTTTTTTTTACGATATAATTGATGAATTAAGAACTTTTTTACATCAAACGACAGCTTTTGATCCACACTTTGTAAGAAAAATATAGAAGTTTTGTAAAAATACTGTTTCGATAAGTATTTTGCCAACGACGTCGTCCTAGTGCTACTATAGGAACAAAAATTAGAAATAGTGCTACTATAGGCACATGTATTCCTATAGTGGCACACGCGATAATAAATACAAACATTTGGGTTTTCGTAGTTTTCATATTTTTCCCATAAAACCAAGGTAAAAAGCCTTCATATGATGTAAAAATAATGACGCTAGCGTTATTTTTCGATTTTATACGAATTTTTGTTCTTAGCTATGCAATTATTGGTAAATCGACCCTACTAGAACTGTTAATGGACGGCTCAACATTAACTTTTTAAGGGTTTCTGAAAGATCTCGTTTAAGAATTTCTTTCAGAGTTTTTCTGAGTGTTCAAGGATTCCTCCAAAGATATTTCTGGAATACATTTCTTCAAAGATTGCAGCAATAGAGACGTAACAATAAAAAAAGAAAATTAAAAGAAAAATAAAAAAATAAACACGCAAAAATATGTAAGAAAGACTGAAAATGCTTGCTAGGTCAATAACATCAATTCATGATCCATTTTCCAATAAAAGTGTACATGTTGAACGAAATTTGAATACAAAAAAACTTGCTTCGATATAACGTAACCTCGATATAACGTAACGAATTTAAAAATCGAGTTATGTTATATCGAAGTAGCGATCGCAATAGTTTCAAAAAAAACTAAAGGAATACTTAAAACTAAATCTTCACGACATTCTTGGATAAAAAATAATATTCGTATCTTAAGCGATATGTCAACTACCAGAATCCAATCATAGATAAAATAAATTCTTTTTTTCTTAAATATCTTTCATTTTTTTTTGTTTGAAGTTAATTAGTAATTATATCATAAGTGGGTCCCTTAAAAGGAACATTTGTTCCACTGGGACATCACGCCATGTAATTCTATTTAAATTAATTACAATTTAGTTTAAGGGTAATTTCAACCTCAGCTCATGTTTTGCTTGTTTTTTCATTAGTTTTTTTGTTCACGTGCTGCACAGAGTGGCAAACTGGAGAAACTGGCATAGGAATTCTCTTAGAAATTCTTTGAAAAATCCTCAAATGCAAATGAACAATATAGTATTTTTTAAAGAGCTCCTTTATGAAGCTAGGAAAGATCTCCTATAACGTTCTGATTCATATTACGGACACTTAAGGCCTCAGTGAAGTATAACTCATCAGAAAGCATATAAAATAAATTATTTTGTATAATTCTTCTGCGTTATCGAGCCTTCAAAACACTTAACTTTCGAATGTTGGGTTAAGATTTTGATTCCGCAACAGGAATAATTTTAAATAAATGGAAATGTGTGGCCTTTTCATGATTCTTATTCCGGACGCCTCTTCGCTTTTGCCTCGTATTCCGGACACTTCGATTCGAATTCCGGACAGCTCATGGAAATCGTAATTAGAAAGGTCAAATCATCATTTTAAATCGACAAACCATTGAATAGACGTCTGAGGCAATTGGGTATTGTAAATTTATATAGAATCTATAGAAAAAAATCACTATCAGAATTTATGAAGCTTTTTCTCAAGGAATCTGAAAAGAAATTCCTAAAGAACCAGTGAAAAAAATTTCTTTAAAAAAGGCTCTATTTTTAAAATCTCTTAAAAATAGAGCCTTTAAAAATAAAGCCTTGCATTAAAATAGAGGCTAAGCCTCTAAAAAGAGATCTTCTACCAGCCTTGAATATGTACAAACCATGTCCCGAAGACGGTTACTGATTTCTATTATTAATTATAATTGAAATGAAATACGGTGAGGTCTGTAACATACCTCCAAATCAGATACGGTTATGGGTCCCGCACATTTAGGTAGATCCGTATGAATTTGAAAATTAAACCGAGTTGTTGAGAATGAATTTTAAGATATTTAAGCTTTTCTAATCACAAATACCATTGATTATGGGGAACTACACATTGCCGATCAAGGTCACCGTGTAACTGAGTTTTCATCTGCTTGTAACCTGTTAGTTTTCTAGAAATAAAATTCTTTATAGTAAATCAAACACTTACCACGATTTGGGGGCCCCTATGATTTCGGGGCCTGGTGCGGACCGCACCCACCGCACCCCCCTAGCTCGCTACTGGTAGGAGAAGGTATCGACCGTGATTGTTTTATTTCATTTTGTTTTATGGCTATAGCGGTCATGCGACTCAAAGCTACAGGGAGTCTATAGAAGCAAATGATGGAAACGAAAAGGTGCATAGGCGTCGCAAGGGAGCGACAAGATTGAAAATTTTTAATTAGGTGGGGAAAATTGAGCAAGCCATTTTAAAGTCAGTAAGCATCGAAGCGTTTTCAATCTTGTCGCTCCCTTGCGACGCCTACACGCAAAAAAATTCTGCCGTAAAAACTACCATTTTAGGGGGGTCACTTAAGCGCTCGCACCGACAATTTACAGCAGACCAGACATGCTCTTGATTTTACCATGTCTGTAGTCGAAATCAGATTGTAGTAAATTATTTCTGTCAAATGTACCAGTTATGTGGTGGGATGTACCGTAAACATAGTAAATTGGTCTGAAATTGCATGGTAGTTTCAAGAATGGGCGTAGTCAGCTAAAATAGTAATTTTTACCACAGAATTTTTTTCCGTATATGCACCTATTCGTTTCCATCATTTGCTTCTATAGACTCCCTTTAGTTTTGAGTCACATGACCGCTATAGCCATAAAATAAAATAAAAAAAGAAGATATTTTGTAAAAATTACTGGAAGAACTTTATGTGAATTTAACAGAGGGGCAAAGTATCATTTTGCACCCACACTACCCCCCAATAATTCTGACATAAATATTGTTTTTCAAATGTCTAACAATTTGTAATAATATGTTTTTTTGTTCGTCATTTACAGAACCTGTTTCACTTATTTTCAATTTGTAATTAATTTATAGATTTGAACTCAATATTTTTACGAACTCCAATCAAAACATCTCCATATGAAATATTTCTATCCTTCCGAAAAATATTAAACGATGGAATACGAAACGATTTTGAATCTTCTAACCATGAGGGATTCCACGGAGGCATGCAAGTCGATTCTGATCGACCATTTCAAAAATATCTGAAACTTTGCACAGTTTTCCAGTTCCATCTAAATCGTCATTTTCCGATATCAAATCTTCAAGTTGAGTCACGACTAACTTTTCAAAAGGGTGTATGTGAAAATGGTTCAAAAATATTCAAAAAGCTGCACAGCAAAAACGGTTTGTTCGATTGTTAGACAACTGAATAAAGATTCCAAAAAAAAATACACACAGTAAAAAAAAAATTTTTTTGCATTAAAAAACATCATTTTTGTCACAAAAACTCAAATATCTCAAAACCCTATCGGAATACCAACGTATTTTTTTGAGGGAAAACGGTCCATTATATTAGCTATCTACCATAAAAATTTGGTGATGGTAAGCCAATAAACAAAAAAGTTATGACATTTCAAATATTTCACAAATTTGACACTTAGTGAAAGTTTTTTTTTTTCATTGTTAATTTTTTTTAGGACCGCAGTTTGTTGCTGATTTTTTTGTTAAGGGTATCACTTGAGGTTAACAAGTTGTTTTCATGATATTTTATTTAATTATTCATAACTATTATAGCATCTATTAGAAAGTTAGACGCGATCCAGTGTTGTGATCTAAAGTCTTGATAGTGTCATATTTTTTATTGTACGTAACTGAAGAAAAATTCTCTCAATAGTGTTGAAACCTTTTGATAAAAGAAACCTATAAGAAATCTAATATCGAAGACAAAAGCTACATAAAAAAGTTTTCTATACAGGTATACGACTAGTTTACCTGCAAAAAGTTTACCTCGTAGAGAACAAGGCGGGTCTATACCCAGGTGATCTAGTATACGTAAAGCAGGTCGGTTTTCTCGGCGCTGGTTTTCTCCACAAAGTTAAAATCTGATTACATCTGGGTATAGACCCGCCTTGGTAGAGAATAGACTTTGTTAATCATATTTGGGAGAAAGCGAGTAACTTCAACAACATCAAAAACATGATAGGTACATACCATGAACATACTCACGAAAAAGCTAAAAATATACTATCACTATGGTTATAAAAGATTTAATTGTAAAATTTTTCTTCAGTCAAGCAAACGACACCAAACTAGTCAGTAAAAACTTAAAAGTGATTTTGTTTATTAAAATCTAACGAGCAACATGAGTAGTCGCTTTCTCAACTGTTGCAGGCCGTTCTGCAAACGTGCAAAAAGTGTTCGAAAGAGCTACGAAATCTCACCGAAAGCACCATAGATAAACTGAAAGCGGCTGGTTATGCTCCAATGTCTACATTGAATACAAATTTACGCATTTGTACGTCCTGCCGTTTAAACGTTGACAAACGGGCAATCTGTACATCATCGGTCGATCAGGTTGCAGGAAGTTCGAAAACAACAACAACTGAGGAATTACTAGATGCACCGACAACAACTGAGGAGTTACCAGAAGTACCAAGTGCAGATAGTCTTGCCACGGTACCATCAGCGACATCTGTTTCAACAAATCAATCAGAAGATGAGTGCATCCAGAAGGTCAACATCGAACGCTTCAACGAAGGGATAGCTGGAATAAAAGTGACTCCGGAATAAAAGTGATATTGTAAAAAATTGAATAACAATAAATAAATAAATAAGTATTAATAAAATGTTTTCATGATCTCATAACGCATACCCAAATCCAAAACTTTTAAAGTTTATATATAACATTTAGAAACTCATCGATCATACTCTAAAAAAAATATCCTGGTAAAAAAAAAATTATTTTCGTGTAATCTGTTAATTCATTTTAATTTATACATATATACATATACATATAATATTTATACATATACATAATATTTATACATATAATATACATAATACTAATGAATACATGAAAACGACTTGTTTAATTCACGCAAGGCCCTTAACAATAAAATCAGCAACAAACTGCGGTTCCCGTAATAATTTACACCGAAAAAAAAATTTTTTTTTTCTACTAAATGTGAAAATTGTGACATGTTTGAAATGTCATAACTTTTTTGTTTATTGGTTTACCATCACCAAATTTTTATGGTAGATAGCTAATATAATGGACCGTTTTCCCTCAAAAAATTACGTTGGTATTCCGATAGGGTTTTGAGATATTTGAGTTTTTGTGTCAAAAATTATGTTTTTTAATGCAAAAAAATTTTTTTTTTTTACTGTGTGTATTTTTTTTGGAATCTTTATTTAGTTGTCTAACTTTGTTTCTTTAGTTGTCTAACAATCGAACGAACCGTTTTTGCTGTGCAGCTTTTTGAATATTTTTGAACCATTTTGACATACACCCTTTTGAAAAGTTAGTCGTGACTCAACTTGAAGATTTGATATCGGAAAATGACGATTTAGATGGAACTGGAAAACTGTGCAAAGTTTCAGCTCAATAGAAAAAAATGAATTAAAAAATTTCCCAAATTTTGGTGCTGTTGCTTGCAATCACTCCCATGTTTCATTGAGCAAAAAATGCCAAAATTATAATCAGTCTTCTTCTTCCTGGCATAACGTCTCCACTGGGACAAAGCCTGCTTCTCAGCTTAGTGTTCTTATGAGCATTTCCACAGTTATTAACTGAGAGCTTTCTTTGCCAAAGTTGTCATTTTTGCATTCGTATGTCTTGGGGCAGGTACGATGATACTCTATACCCAGGGAATCAGGAAAATTTTCTGGATTGACCGGGAATCGAACCCAGACACCTTCAGCATGGCTTTGCTTTGTAGCCGCGGACTCAAACCACTCGACTAAGGAAGGACCCTTATAATCAGTAATCATTGCTTTTAGTCTGTCAATTTTACTACAGTTAATTAGTAGTCAATTACTACAGTTCCATTGTAAAATTTTCAAATAATTAAAATTAAATTCAACTCGTGCTGAAAAAATCATCATTTTGCAACTTGTTGCATAAATAACTATTTTTAAGCGCAATTTATCATCTTGTAAGCGAAAATAATCCAAAACTCTTGTTTTTTCAATAAATGAAATTACGTTTAAAAGACGATGGTGCATCTTGCCTCAATGTTGTGGGGCGTTTTACCCCAAATAGCGGTGCATCCACTTCAATGCTAATTCTAGCAAAAGTAATGTTTGAAAAAATAAATTTTCCAGAAATCTAGTACAATTGGGGCGAAAACTCGCTGAACTCCATGTAGGGGGAATACAAATGAACAAGATTCGTGAATAAAAACACTACATACATCTTGTTTAGTCTTCATTTCGCCACATTTTCCTTAAGTGGGGGGACCTGAGGACATTACGTTACATTACATTACATTATATTCCCGAGTAACATTAGTAGCTGAATAACAGTTTATTCAGCCAAAGTATGCTTGAGAGTGATTTGTTCAACTCATATTCAACAAAAATGTTTGTTGGATTGCCACTTTCTGAAATAATTGCTTTCATTTCTTTCTCAGATACCCAAAACTGCGAACTCACATATTTTCGGCAGCCATGTTCTTGGCATATCTCATTCCTGGATTGATTGTATACTTCGCCGCATTCGATGGTGCCTTCATCAATCGGTTACAGTAAGTACTATTTTTGAAACTCTTTTACCAAAATGTAACATATCATCTATCTTTTCGTTTTCTAATAGGGACGAACGTTTCATCTACTGGTTCGATCGGATGTATCAACTCATCTATGTTCCGTTCCATACCAACATGGGTTGCTATTTGGGAGGAATCATGCTCGGGATGATCTACTACAAGCAGCGCACCAATCATCACGAAGGCAATCGATCTTGGGTATTTTTACGAACTTCCATCAATTACTAGAAATGTAACTAATTTCTTTTATTTACAGTACCTGAAAGTGCTCTGGTACCTGGTGGTCCCCGTGGGCTTCCTCTGCTTGATGAGCAACTCGATCTTCTATAAGTACAACTTCGAGAAGCCCGCCATCTGGATGGCCGTGTTCTACCCGGTGATGAAGCACATGTGGATTGTCCTGGGGGCGATCATGATCTACGGAATCATCTACGAGTACAGCAAACCGATCAAGGCGTTCCTGAACTTCTCCATTTTCGTTCCCCTGGGACGGCTCACGTACTGTGCCTACGTTTGCCACGTATTCATGCTGAAGAACGCCTTCTTCGCGATGCGAGAGATGGGATACTTCAGCAAGATGTCGTTGGTAAGTTGAGCATTCCGTTTATTTGCGTTTTTATCAGTTACTTAATAAGTGAGCCAAAGCATGCCCATTTATCTAAAATTGTGATTGCCGTGGCAGCCCTAACAATACATATGTAGACTGATTCGATTTCTAACCATTTACAGCTTTCCAAAATGCTCACAGTACTTGTGTCGTCGTACCTGATGGGACTGATACTAGCGCTGGTTCTGGAATTCCCATCTACCGCCATTCAGAAGCATCTGTTTGCCAAGAAGCTAGGTAATAAATCCTTTTCGTTGACCTTCTAACAGTTCGTAGCCGTTAATCTCGCGAATTTCCACGATTTTTTCAGAAGACGCAACCGTACAACCAAAGCCATCGCCAGCCGAGAACAACAATGTGATCACGTCGAATGGAACCGTGCAGGCATGAACGGTTTCTTGCCGGCGCTCCTTCATCATCGGAATGAAACGAGAGGAATTTAACTCTACAGACTGTGCATAAATTCTAAGATAGCGGTTACTGCTTAAGTTAATAAACCTATTTGTGAGATTGAAATCATGTTTCTTGGATTGAAAACATTTGAGAAAAAATGTACCGTAAAACGGGGTAACTTTGATAATGCGGGTAACTTTGATAGTGCGAGACCCACAACATATTAAACGAAATAACGAAGTTTCTGTTCATCAGTTAAGCAAAACAAATGCAAAAGTAAAGAGTATTAGTATGACACTTCATGTCAAAGCTATTTTCATTGGAATCATGTGCATTTGAGGCTTTTTATACAAATATTGAAAATTGACACAATTTTAGCATTTTCGAAACGCTTACAAACAATCTGTTCTACGATCACTATTTGATGTAGTTTTGAATAGTTGGCCACTTATCTTTGACAGCCTAGTTATCATAGAACTTGAATACGGTCTCAAATCTCTTAGCGAATAGCATTTTCACAAACTGGGATGATTTTTGTAATCTAAGTCAGAAATTTCCATATAACGTTAAACGCCTAGAGGTATGCAATACCCTACAAATGTTCGTTATTCATTCAATTTTGTTCGTTACCCCAAAACAGAAAACCAACTTTCGATAATATGAAAAATTATATATCCATTCATAATAAATCTTTTGGAAATCTATCGACTGCAATCGATAGCTAGGATGCCAGTACTTGTTTTAAAAATATAAATTATTATTCTTTGAAACAGCATGCATAAATATTCAAGTTCAAGAAAAAACTATCAAAGTTACCCCGTTTTACGGTACATGAACACTTAAAGCTCCTCGTACAATAACATTAAACTCATACAATACCTTACCCAGTACCGAGGCATGCAGTTGGCCGGATTGGCCAAGAGCAGGCATCGCAGAATTAGCTCTCATTTGATTTTGTAGCACGATCAAAGCAAGCGAAGAAAAACATCCCATCTGTTGCGGTCTATGATCGACAATGTATCGCAAGTTGTAACAAGTCTGATAAATAGGAGCAGCGAACAAGAGCCCCAAAGATAGAGCGATGATAAAATCCATTTGTTTCGCTTGTTTTCCGTTGGGGGTAGGTGTTTTACAGTCACCCCACAGTTATGGATAGCACACAGATATGGATCAGAGTTGGATTAAAACTAGTGTATCGCATCGAATAGAGTTGCAACTACGCAGAACACATTTTACCTACGTGAACCATAAATCTGAGCAGCATCGCAATCAATCATAATATGCTCTGGCATATTTTTTCCGTCCGTAGGAAATAAAAGGTCAACCGTATTCCCAGAAGCGTTGATTCATAACTGTGGGGCATACCATAGTTATGAATCAAAGATAAGACGATTCCGAAACAAACTCCAAAACGTATGCTTTCACTAGCACACCATTCGTTTACCTCGCAGGTAATTTGCTGTTATAGTGCTTTGATCCATAATACGAGTCTATTTGATCCATAATAGGGATCCTCCTCTCCCACTGATCCACATCTGTGGGGTAGACATCGTTTAGAATTTCTATCGAAATCGACACTTTTCGACACACCGTGAATTTTAAGGTGTATTCTTAAAAACAACTATATTCTGCAGTGTCAGGGAGGTAATTTTGTTTTGTACAGCGTCTCCATGTTTTTAATCATATTTTGTTCTGAAAAAATGACCCTTAGTTGATCCATAACTGTGGGGTGACTGTACTTTACTGGCACGATAAACAATCCCCGAACTTCCAGTAGCAATGGTGTCCCCCAGGTTTGGAGCTTGTTTAGAGGGGGTTTATCATGCACTGCTAAACAGATTCTCAAAATGTGCTGCATATTATGATAGGGAGTCGATGCCGGTTATGGACCCTGTGCGTATTATGGACTCCCTACAGAAAAACATAAAATTAACACTCATAGCAACCTTATTCCTATGAAAATCCACCGGGGGAACTTCGATTGCATTGTTAGTCAGCAGTTTCAGGCAAAATATTCGGTCTTAGGTGCATAAATACAGAAATTTCAACAGTTTTGTAAATGAAACCACGCAAGAGGGTCCATAATAGGCATTTCCAAGTGGGTCCATAATAAGCATGACGGCAGCGAGCCGGATTACATGGGAATAAAATGGAGGGTCCATAATAGGCATTCGGACAACAGTTTTCCAAATGAGCATTTCACTGGCTAAATTGAATGTTTGTGTGTGTTTTAAAAGCGCACTATGAAGTAAAGACATGGAACTTGTTGAAAGGCTGCACAAAACGTATATCCATCTAAGATATCATTGCAAAAAAGCATCGAGAATGAATCTCAGCTACTAAGGGGTCCATTACTAGCACTGAAACCCTAGTTACAGAGAGCGATACGTGAGTCACCAAGGTGTCCATCCATCCGGGAAATCCGGGAAAAGCGGGAAAACCCCGGGAATTTCAAATGACCGGGAAAAATACGGGAAATACCCGGGAAATTGTAGAACACACCGGGAAAATATGTATTTCGAATAGACGATTAGTTTTAATATTAATTACTATGGACGAAACACAAAAACTTTGAGTGGACGCCTGCCTGACAACTCGAACTTTGCATCCTGATTAACTTTTGATGACATGCAAGTAGAGTGTCCATCCCGGGACATCCCGGGACATCCCGGGACAAGATATCCCGGGATTCGAGAAATTTCGGGATTTCCCGTTTCCCGGGATATTAATGATGCCGTCCCGGGAATCCCGGGATTTCCCGAGATGAATGTAAAATTTGATATAAACCAGTATATTTTAATACAAAACATTTATATTTTATCAGACTCAAACTTTATTCGATAAAATTGGGAGGTGGATTGTATCACACACACACACACACACACTCAAACTTTATTCGATAAAATATAAAAGCATCATAAAGGGGAAAAAATAAAAAGATAATTATTTTCATTAAAAGACTAAACTACCAAATTAGTAAAAGCGATTTTTCTTTTATTGCGTTTCATTACAATATTTGTAGTTATCAAAACTGTAAGCCAATCTGGATCTCTAAATTACAATAATTAACTTTAAGTATTATCCATTACAGCACTTTTAATGATCTTCAAAACGTTTCTCTTGTACTTGGAAACTGGTGATGATGATTTATAAAAAAATTCTGGATCAAATTGTAGACTTAAATGTTTACCATACTTTCATTTATACCATGACATGCCATGACGTTAAATAAAACATCAAGAATCGAAGAAAAATAATATTTGATTATTTTCAGGTTTTTTAATTGTACTATGGTCGGTGTTTAGACAGATCGGACTAGATGATATTTTGACGTTAAGGACTCCATCATTTATGATTGTTTCGATGCTATTTTGGTACAGATATATTATCAAATAAATAAGTTCCATTATAACAGCTAATAATGCAGACATTTCAGCATTACGAATATCTTGGGTATATTTTCCTGGAATCATTAAAAACACTTGGTCCAGTCTTCAGGACACCATTTTATATATTTTACACGAAAAATATAATATGGACTATATTAACATTTTTGACCATATTTAATTTTGCTATTTTTACATGCATTTGTTCTTTTGATCTGATTTGACGGGTCACATTTTGAAACATCGAAGTTCATCGTAATTAGAACAACGAAGTTCATCGTAATTAAAACTTTTGAATCGTTCATATATTTTATTCAGCTTTTTCGCAAACATGACTGAAAAACGGAGTAAGGAACTCATAAACAACTGTGTCCTAATAACGTGCGTTGACACCAAGCGATTGCATTCTTAAATTATGTTTGACTGTTTGTGTGTGCAACTTTAGTTCACATTTGTCATGGCATTAATACCTCGCGTTAGTCACAATCATTAAAAAAATAATAATAAATACGTAAAAAATCGACATAGTTCTCATTAGGTAACACACGGAATCAGAGTAGGCCAAGGTAATAGAGAATTCTTTAACTTTCCCAACATACCCATAATTAACTAAGGTAAACATTGATTTTTTTGAAATCTCATTAGAATTAATATGTTGTAATTAATTTTTCAATTCTACTCTCTCTTTTCAAATTTAATTGTAAACACATTATAAAGTTGAAATTTTACTTCCATTTCAACAAAAATACAATTTTTTACGAAATTCTTAGAAATCCCGGGATCCCGGGATTTCCCGGGACAAGCATCAATTTTTGTCCCCAATCCCGGGACAACTAAAACGGCCGGGAAATGGACACTCTACATGCAAGATAAGTAGTTAACGGTTTCCAGTTTTTTTTTTCAAAACCCTTTGAAAGCGTTGATTTTTTTAAGAGATCTTCAATATTTTTTCTTACTATACTTATACAGATTTCTTATGAGATACTTGGTTAATTTCTGGAAAAATGTGAAGCAAATTCAAATGAGACCCAAGTAACCACAAGCATTATAACATTGCACGTATTCTACTGCATATCAACAACAATGATGTAACATTGCTTTTATTCGACATATTTCAAGAGCTGTCAAGCAACAAAGCATTAACTCTACATTAGGAATGTATCAATACCCTAATATCACTTTATAAATTGCACTGCTGCACTAATGTTACTTTATAAATTGCTTCATTGCTTTATCGTCGTGTTTGCATTAGTGCAACTGTAAAAGGGCCCTTTTCCACTTTTTAACTACTTTAATGGTAGGCTTACGGCAATGCAGCTGCATTATATATGCAATGATATGATGCTCCATGGTTACTTGGGGATCTTATGAAACATTAATAAAATCCTTGAACAATTTCCAAAAGAGTATACTTAGGTATTTCCGACTAGATTCTTGGTGGTGCTTGATAGCTTTTTTTAGGTTGCATAGTATGAGATTTTTGCAGAAATCCTAACGGAAATCTAAGCGATAATTGACGAGCTACTTGAGAATTCTTTAGAACATCGCTATAAAGGTAATTATTAAAGGATTGTTAGTAAAAAAGTAGTAAATTCTATAAAAGGTACTTGGCGGATTTTTCTTGACATTAAAAAGCAGATTCTTAGTGGTTGGTGAGAAGCTAAGCAGGAAGGATGATCGCAATTCTCTTGGGAGATCTTGGTGCTTTTCTACTGACATCCTAGTCAGCTTTATCAAGTATTCCTGTTCGGCAGATTCTTTGTGATATTTGGTGGAGCTTAGTTAGAAATACTAGCTTGGCTAATCCTCTTGATGTATGACATGGTCCTTATCAGGTCCCTGAAGAGATTAGGTACACATTTCTGCACATTTATAGTGAATTCTTCCGCCCATTTTCAACGAATTTGATTTGAGACCGTTAATGAATTCATATCGAGATCACTTGAGAATTCTTGGACTGTATTTTGTTTGTACCTTGAGAAAATTTTTGATGGATTTCTGGGAAGATGCTGTTTTGGGTATATGTCATTTCTTTAGCAGGTTTTATAAGAAAACAATTAAATAGTTTTTGACGATACACCCAATTCTGTTTTTACACGAGGAATACACACCGTTCAAAAAAAAGTTTTCAATTTAAACCGTGCGAAAAAGTAACACCATTTCTCGACGTTTCATGCAAAAATAAGGTTTTGGCAAAAAAAAGTGTGGTAACGGCCGTGTAAAAAAATCCATGCAAAAACAGAATCGGGTGCATGTCGTTTCTCTCAAAAAAGATCTCTCCTTGGATCTGAATTCGACGAGAGTTTCACCAGATCAAGAAGTTTTTCAGGGATCACTAATGGGATATATCTAATGCATAGTTTCTAATGCATTTATACAACTACTATAAAATATTGGTCTTCTGTGAAATTTTGCTTAAAATTTGGGTATACTGTTTACAGTTCTATTTATGTAGCTCCGTCGACTCAAATAAATACTGGAACGTTCAACGGATCCAAAAGATATAAATGATTTTTCGACAAAAACAATTTGGATTGATAATTGAACATAAAAAATAAGACATGTTCTAAAGATAACTAGAGCAACTTTCAGTTTTGAAGATTTAAAAAAAATCGCTAAAGAAATCTCTAATATTTTTTTTTTTTTTTTTCAAAAATCCTTTGTATGTTTTCCTTACACTCTTTTGAACTTCGAACCATTAACATTTTGAACCTACAATATTTTTAAAATAAGCATCAAAATTAATGCATGAATAACTTAGATCAAGTTCTCCAAATTGGAAAGTGTTATCTGGAAAAACTATAAAGTTGCAAATGTTTTGAATAATTCTGTACTACTCAATAATTAAAGACAAAAGGATGAACTAAGGGGCTGCAGAATTTACAAAACCCATTAATGATTGGTTTTAAACACCTATTAAATTCTCTACTTTAATTAATCCAATATTTATGCCATTGCAATGGTATTGCTATCAATTTCCAGCATTTGGCAATCTATTATGTTATCAAACTTTCTACGGAACGTCTGGAAAATTTCAAGTTGAAGGAAAATTATATCATTTAATTTTTATGCATCCGGGAAAAATCCGGGAATTGAAAAATTGATTTTGAATGGACACCCTGCGTGAGAGATTCTCTCAATTTTCTCAGGATTCTATCCCTGGCCAAGAGCTAGCCTTTGGGAGGCACCAGAATGCACGACGCACTTGAATAAAATATATACAGTCTGTAATAAATAAAAGTGGATTTGAAGTCACAATTACTAAAGAAATTTTTGGCGGAATAATAAAATACTGAAATTATTCTTGAGTCATCTAGGCACGAGCATACAGTGGCCCAATTTCATATTCGTACAGGATACTGTTTCCACATCAAGTTAGTAAAAAACTATTAAATGAAGTATTGAGCTACAAATACTTTATCCACATTGAAGGTAATAGGTGTCATCTATTATTTGCCAATCACAAAATGTTTCCATTTACATTCATCTTTGGATTAATAGAAAAGTATTGAATTGATGTCTAACATTCACCCAATTCCATATTCGTACACCTACCAAAATTCAAACGCACAACGTTCAAAACTAAATTTAGAAGCTCTATTTGATTACTGAAGTACTTTATTATTTGGACAATTTATTAGTGGACATATATGATATTTAGGTAAAATTATGAGAAATGCCAGTTTTCCAATGATTTTTGCTATAAAATCCAATAATTCGAACAATAACGTTTATTTTTGTCATTGGATCCAATCTATAGATTATACTCGTAAGCTGTGATAGAAATTTAGTTGAAATATAAACAGTTTACAGAAATCATAAACAGTTATTATCCCTTTTGAGTTCAGAAAATTGTTGTGCCATAAGTAAAAACTTTTCTAAAATGATATTTTTAATCAATGTAAACCAGATTTACATTCCAAACAACAGGTAAATGATAATTTTGTATTTGTCTGTAAAAATAATTTGAACTACGAACTTCGTTTTACAATAAAGTACCCTAAACTACGCTGTACATACCTCCACATAATTGATGTCATCGTAATATTCAACTATATTTGAAATTATATTCAAATTATATTCAAAATAGTACCCTATTTTGCAATTTATTGATTTTATAAGAAAAATACAAAATAACTTGAATGAGCAGAGAGCATTGATATACTATTTAATAGAATATATCCTGTTGTTTTCATCATTTTAAAAAACCTTTGTGCTTCGGATATGGCAATAATATTTATTCTATAAATCTCTATAATCATGTTTGGTAGTGAAATGTGAATTAAAAATGATAATTACGCAATGTTTTGATAGGAACATTAACTATGGATTATGTATATACATTTAGGAGCCAAACATAAAGAAATTGACTAAAATTTTTGGTTTTGGATTTGTTATAAATGTTATATTACTTAAGATTCAAAAGTATTAGTTGTCGATATCCACTCCTTGCTACTCTAAAACTGATTATAATTTTTTGAAACTTGTGCAATATTCGCAGTTATCATTCTTAAGGAAGTGATGTTGAAAAAAATGCAATTTATTGTTCGACTCAACGAATATTTTAGCAAAAAACATGGGAAAACTGGTATTTTTCTTAAATTTACCTAAGTTTCAAATATGCCCGCTTTTAAATTTTCCAAATGTATTCTACTGCATCTAAACAACACAACGAAGAGCTTAAGTAATCATCTAGTACATTAAAAATTAGTTTTGAATGCTGTATATTTCTTTTTTGTTAGGTGTACGAATATGGAATTGGGTCAATTATAGACACAATCTCAATACTTTTCCATTATTCCAAAGATTTAAGCAAATTAATACAGTTTGTCATTGCCAAACAATAGATGACACCTATAACCTTCATTATTGATAAAATATATCGAAGTCCATGCACCATTTAATAGTTTTATACCAACTTGTTATGCGAACAGTGCCCCGTACGAAAATGAAATTGAGTCACTGTAGATGACCGTACAATTCGTAGGTGCTACTACGTGATTGACCAGATCAATCGAAGTTGCACAGAGATTCAATGAATGGAGCTTGGGATTAGCTTGCACATTCTCAATATTCACAAATTGAGAGCTCAAAACATAGAAATCAGTAAAGGCGCCGGCCACGTCCTAACGGTCATTGGCGATGGGAAGAAATGTTAGTTAGATAATCGGCGTGCGGGGTGACATTGGGCCTAGGGGGTGACTTTGACCACCCTTTTCGCTTCATCTTATGGCTTGTATGAACGCCAAAAAACGAATCTATCCCCATATAGTGAATATTTATAATGTATTCTAACAGCTTGCCATTGACTCGTCACCCAGAAGGCACGACGGAATCGTTGTTACTAGAGACTAAGTATACCTCTGCATCTCCACAGTTGTCATGGAAAGGATATTGGGTTAGTGGGAAAGGTTAGGATCTCGGAGTCACCTTTGATTGGTGATGCCAATCATGATTCATGCCTAACCGGATTCGAGATATTCTTAACAATATTCCTGAGTCATCTTTATTAAAACTATTTTATACTGCCTATATCTCTATAAATCAAAATGGAGTGGTGTTTGTATGTCACGAAGAGGCAAGAGAACGCTAAAATTTGTAACTAATGGGGCGATCCCTGCCCAGCACTGGTGAGACTCCCCTCTCTACAATTGCCTCAGGGTCGGCGTAGGCGCTTAACTATCGCGACCAAGAACACACTAAACTACCTTTGCTGAATACAAACCCACTTTATTTAAATCTTCGCACAAAAGGTACCTTTATTCTCCCACTTTCTTAACGCTATCTCCTACCTCAATTATTCTCTTCTTTTTCACTATTCGCGGGGCCCTTTCTCACGCTCCGCTACACCACCGTCTTTCCTTCCTGGACTACATTTCGCTCCTTCTCGCTTTAGTTCCGGCAGGACACGGCCACTCCTCCGCACAGCACTTCCGCTTCCTTTTCCTCGTTCAGGGTGGACGGCTGGCTGGCACTTCGCACTTCACGCTTCAAGCCGTTAACAAAATGACCGCCTCTAGGTGACGCCTATTGAATCGCGGTGGTAGCCTTCGGAGTAGCACGTTAGTGGACTCTGAGCCTACTCCGAGGTATGGCAATGACCACGGCGTGCTTCCGGCGGTACTTCGGCCAACACTGGCTCAGGCGCAGGATGTAGTGCTCGGTTACTCCGACGTAGAACAATGGGTAAACTACCGGTGAGCTACGGGGTCCTGGATGTAATTCCAATGTCGTATCTTCCACTTTCCACAACTTATTTTAACTTTAACTTTAACTTTTTAGCTTTTAGCAACTAGCGTCGTATTCTTTCGCATGCTGCAGTCTTAATGGTCTTTGCGATGGCGGTTACTTATCGACGATCGCGACCGTTGAAGTATTTTTCCGCCCATCTATATTCGCCCCATCATGGCCCCCTTTACACCACCCACAACGGCCGCCCATCCTTATGCTCCTGTGACGCCTGGTGGTGAGTAGCGAAACTAATGATGTGGCTGCGTTCTTCACAGTGGGAGTTGGGAAGTGTCCAGTTTTTTATATTTGAATATTTTCTTGGTATTAGTTATTTGACAATAAAACGATACACAAAATCACGATAGTCTCACAAATCTTGGACACTTCAACACACCACTGGTTACAAATTAGAGAAAACGATTCCAAGATTTCTTTCAGGGATTCTTGCAGAAACTCTTACTAGCATTTTTTCAGAGCCTATAACCAGTAACTACTCAAAGAAACATTTTCCAGTGCTTTTTTTAACTCTAAACAGAATTTCTTCAACAAAACCATTCCTCTAGTGGTTTCTGAAGGTTTTCTCTATTGATGTCTTTCTGGTATTCCTGCAAGAAATTTGTGAGAATTGTGATCTGAAGGAATTCTTTCAGCAATATTTCAGAAGCACTTCAGCAATTTCACGAGCTTTTTTCACAAATCCTTTAAATATTCTTGCAGGAATATTCCTACGAGCATTACAAGGAGTTTCCCAAGAAAATCTTTCAAAACTTTGAAAATTCTATAAAGTTATTGAAAGTTTTCTCAAGAATTCCTCCAGAAAGTAATTTTTATTGCTGCCTTGTAATTAATATGGGTTATTCTAACGACACCACTGAGAATCTCACTGGTGATTTCCCATTAAATCACAATACGCATTGCAATAAGCTTTCCATCTCGGTTACTTCCTGAATTTTTATTAAAAATTTGAGAGATGAGTTAAAATTCACGTAAATAAAGCATTCTTATCAATGGGTTCCAAGATATTTTCCATGATTCTTTTGTACTCTAGAACTTGAAATTACGCAAAGCATTCTTCTCGAAATTATTACAGGCACTTCCTTCAATATTTACTAAAAAAGTTCATCAAAAAAAATATCTGAAGATGCATCAAAACTTCATGCAGAATAGGGTGCGGCTTATTTTTCCAAAGTTCTCAAAACCAAAAATTCGTGTGCTCTACTGAATTCAAATCACATTAAAAGAGAAACCTTAAAATCTGAGCCAAAAATATTAACATTTAGAGGTGGCGCAAGCGCCTTGAAGTAGAATTTTCTGGTTATAAAAAATGACCTTCAGTGAAGTACACATAACATTGTTATTTTTCAACCGAATTTAAAACTTTTAACATCAATACCTTCAAAATTAAATTTGTAAAAACTTTGTTGAACATCAAATTTGTCTAAAACCAAAACAAGTTTAAGTTAAAAGTAATTTATTTCAAATTTTTCTTCATTTCACTAAAAATTTCCACTTTGTTTGACCATAACTTCATGATTACATAACCGATTCCAAATCTTTTTACATGCTAAAACTAAAAAAATGTCTTGACCAAGTTATTCAGCAAAAACTGCACAAAAACATTATTTTTTAACGAAAAATGACAGTTTTGTCAAATCTTTGGCAGTTAAATATTGTCTCTTAAGCTGAAACTGATTTTTCTCATTTGTTAAACCTTTGGGAAGGACTTTGCAACAATTTTCAAATAATTTTGAAACAAAATTATGTTTGCATATGTTAAAAATTATATGCCCTATTCAACTCGTAATTAAGGCAAGATGATTTACGTATTCATGTTTTATAGAAAAAAATGCTATTTTCGGCAAAAAAAAACTTAAATAATCCAAAGAAATTTGATTTTTTCATTGAAAAATCATGTTTTTGGGTAGTTTTTGTTGAATACCTAAGCCAAAAATATTTTTTAGAAAAAAATGTTGTATGTACAGTTTAAAAACAATTAAATTTGCTTCAAAAGTATGTCAAAAGATTTGAAATCGATTGAGTTTTAATGAAGTTATGGTCAAACAAAAATGATTTTTTTAGCAAAATGAGGAAAAATTTGGATAAAAGTATTTTTAACTAAGACAAGTTTTAATTTTAGATAAATTCGATGTTCTACAAAATTTTTTCAATTTAATTTGAAAGAAAATGGTGCTAAAAGTTTTGAAATCGGTTGAAAAATAACAAAGTTATGTTTACTTAACTGCAGGTCATTTTTTATAACTTGAAAATTCACCTTCAACACACTTGCGCCACCTCTAAATGTTAATGTTTTTGGCTCAGATTTTGAGGTTTCTCTTTTAATGTGATTTGAATTCAATAGAGCACATGAATTTTCGGTTTTGAGAACTTTTGAAAAATAAGCCGCACCCTAATATAGAATCTTATGCAGAAACTACTCTGTATATTTTTATAGGATTCCACAAAAAAAGGCTTTTCATAATTCCACTATGAATCATTTTAAGATTATTTCTATAGTATTTCCCAATGATGTATGCCTCATTTCATACAACAATGTACATAAAGGCAGTTCCAGTAATTGCTGAAGAAATAGCTGAGAGGATAACTTTAAAAACTTTTCTGTCAGGAAACAAGAATTTTGTTTAATTCCCTCAGAGTCTTGTGGTGGACACTCCTCTACAGAATTGCATCTATCAAAGCTTTTTTCAAAAATTATTTGACAATTTCTGCAACAGTTGTAAGTCTGCAAGAATTTCTTCTACAATGATTCAAAAACTTTTCCTAAAAGAGTTTCTTTATGAATTCTCCCAAGAATTGTTTTTAAGAATCATCTTCGTTTTTAGGAAGCTACTTCTCAGCTTAGTTTTCTAAGTGCATTTTCACAGTTATTAAATGAGAGCTTTTTTGTCAGAGTTGCCAATTTAGCATTCATACATATATCGAGTGGCTACAGACTATATAAAACATATATTCACTTGAATATGTTTTGAAACATGATTTATGAGCATTGAAACAAAGAAAAATATTTTTTACAAATAATAAATTTCGGTCCAAGTTAAGGAATAAATTTCAAAAAAAAAAATTTTTCCTAAGTTTGGGGAATGGTGCATCTATATAACTATTTATGTCGAAAAATATTAAAGGGGTCATTTGGGATCTTAGGCTTAGTTATGAAGGGGGTCCCCTGGGTCAAATCGGGTCAAATATAAATTAACTTCCTCTTAACACCTGTACACCCAACCCCCCTTTAAAAAGTCGGAAGTGCAACTTTGACCATGGATAACTCTGTCGTTTTCGAAGCGATATTAAAAAATTTTACAGCATTGGAACCGGACATTATTCAAGATTTTTTGGTTTTGAATAGATGCGTCTACCCAAAGTTATTAAGCAAAAGGTACTTCCTAGTTTTTATTTTAACGCGCTTTTTCACAAATTCAACAATAAAACAATATTCAAAGCGGTGACATACCATTCTGTCTCAAATTCCGAACAGACTCATATTCCGAACACTCGGTTTTTGTATGGCGATTTGGTTCAATTGTTTCGCTGAAATATGTCATCAAATCACCTGAAAATGGCAGCCAATTGCAATTCAGTTTTAACGTCTTCCAAACTATTTTATATTTCGAGCGTAATGATGATTATCCAGTTTAAGGTCAGTACAACAAGCTCAGATAAAGTTATTTGCGAAATCATGCAGTTGAATACGATTTATTCGTGCTGTTCGGAATTTGAATCAAGGTGTTCGGACTATGAGACAGAATGAACGCTATGTTCGGCATTTGAATCAAAATGTTGTTCCATACTTTTACGTTAAATCAATACTAAACAAGTTTAAATAAACATTTTTATCAGCACACCCAAGACTTTTCGAAGAAATTGAAATTTGTTTGAATGTATTGAACATGTTTGAGGAGAAATAGAAATTTTTAATTACACTCAAAATTTCTTTTAGTTAAAACATTACGAAAAACCCTATTTCTTGGACCCGTTTGCCTAAAACTTCAGATTCAAAGAGATGACATATAGTTTTTTCACCAAAAACTTAATTTTGAAAGCCAAATGAACATGTTTGAGAAAAAAAATCCGATAACACTCAAAATTTATTTTACCCAGAAAACGTATTTATTCAGCTTTTTTGTTCGTAAATCAAAGTTGAAGGCTATGACATGTAATTTTTTTTTTGGCATTATTGTGTTTTAGAAGTAAAGTGAATATTGTAGAGAAGAAAACTAAATGTTTGACTACACTCAAAATTGTTTTTACTTAGAAAACAAAACACGACACTTATTTCGCGAGTTTGTATGTGAGCAATTCTCGCTGAAACCAGGCCGCCATCGGCACCCATCGTTAGAATTCCAATTTTATGTCATTGATCGCTAGTTATCCATAAAACTTAAGGGCGATCCTTTCGGTTTTCTCAAACGCCAGCTAGCTAAGCAGTTTGCGAAAAAAACCATTTTATGATAAATCTTGGGTATTTCTTCATGTGATACAGTATTGGACAAAACATTTGCAACTTTTTCGATTTTCCATACAAAATGACCAATTTTGGAAAGCTAGATCTCAGTTATTTATGGACCGATTCGAATGAAACTTTCACAGAACATCAGATATAACTTGAATTGTAACATATATTTTTGAATATTTTTTCCAATCACGAGTTTATATGTAATAACGGTTTAACTAAAGTGTAATTTTTGACGAAAAATTCAAAACTATTTATTTCAAAATCTGATAGCCTTACACAAAAACTGTCTTCAGCAAACTTGTTCATCTCGTTAAAATCTACAACTTTGCTAAAGATACCATGAAGCTATTCCTTCAATATTTTTAGTTATGTCATTTATAAAAAAATGTCAAAAAATTCACTTTAGTCAAACCGTTACTGCTTTTGAACTTGTGATTGGAAAAATCATTCAAAAATATATGTTAAAATTCAAGTTATTTCTGATGTTCTCCCAAAATTTCATTCAAATCGGTCCATAAATAACTGAGATATAGCTTACCAAAGTTGGTCATTTTGTATGGAATTTCGAAAAAGTTGCAAATGTTTTGTCCAATACTGTATGTCTCATATTTCCCTTGAAAAACATAGCATACTTAGTGGCATCGTATAGAGATAGGATATAGCCATCTTGAATTTTGTTAGAAAAATAGATTTTTCGCCATTAGCGCACCGCTCGTTTTGAATTCTGAGATCACCATCAGAAAGCTGAGGAAAAATTGCGTAAGATAGGCTATAGGCTATCATTCTGTTTAAGTCGTCAACCAGTTCGGACGCGTTTATTAACTGCTCCAGCCCACCTGTGCGCGTTTTCATTTGTCATTAAATTTTTATTACATCAGCTTTAAGTAGCTACAGGTGCCGTGCGCGATATTGTTTATAATCGAATCAGTTTTTTTGTCACGCGTAATGAGTTGCGAAATTTGTGCTTGCGACACTTCTGTCGACTCGGTCTTGTGGTCATGCGTAGGCTGCCCGCGGAAGTTTCATGCAAACTGTATTGGTGTCACCGTGCAGAGGGGTTCACTGCGGAGAAGAGACAGGAAGGAAGTGGACTTTAACTCTTACGTACTTCCATGCTGTGTATCCTGTCAAGAGCTAATCCAGGCGAAGTTGGATTTTAACGGACTATTGGAGCAACAAAAAGTTCTCGAAAAACAGCTGAATGCCAATACGGAAGTGATGCACAGACTCTCGCTTCATCAAGAAAAACCAAATGTTGTCCACGAAGCTATTGAAGGTATGGAGATTTTGCTTACTAGCGTGAGAAATGAACTGTCAGCAATAAATAAAAACAGTAGCTTGGCTGGGAGTGTCGTTGCCATCAAGAATCATATTACCGGCCTTCTTGATACCGCAATAACGGCAACTACTGAAAATATGTACTCCACGCTAAAAACGGTGACATCTGATATATCTACTGACGTGCGCAACATAAACGACGAAATTAGTCAATTAAATCAATTATCAATTGACACAGCGGCAAGTTGCGCGATGAATTCAAATCCAATGCTGGGGCTGGACATCCTCGATGAATTGAAGTCTTTGTACGCAAATATATTGACAAATAAAAATACGTCGGCTCCACCATCAATAGAATATCCAAGTTTGGAAGCCGAATTGAATAACAAAATTGCTGAAGTGTCAGGATGGCGCCTACTTGGAAACAGAAAAGTTTGGAAAGCCGATTGGACGCAATATGACATGCGCAAAAGCTTTTACAAAAGGCAGCAAAATATGACCGATAAAGCGAAAAAACGTAGAAAGCGGAGAATCAGGAACGCTAACAAAAATTGTAATAAGAACAACATTAACAACAACGACGTGAACATTAATCACCATTGCCATAATAATGTCCCATCCAAAATTCATCACAAAGTAAGCAAACAACAGAATAAGAATCACGGAAATTTCGCCTTCAACAATAGCCAGGAAAGGAGTCATCAACTTCCTCCTGACAGAGAGCTTCTTGCAGCAGCGAAACATCATTTCTCAAGACCGCCAACAAATTATCGACCAACCATGTCGTTTAAAAAAGGAGAAATTTTAAACCCATATCCGGCGAGGGAGGCGCCCCGGCAGTCCGTTGCAGTACCACCCCCGAACTGGACGACGGAAGGATCTTCAACTGGTGGATCTTGTGAAGCATGTGGTACATGCCGGCATTCGTGTTTTCTACGGAATTGACAGACCCCTCAGAGGCAGAAAATAATTCAATTCAACCCGGTGAAGCTAATCAGAACTTGGTAAAAAATAATAATGACAATTCACCATATGGTTTAACAGACTTAAATAACGAACTACCAATAATTTCTTCTGAAACACAGCAAACTGAAATTTTAATCTATTGTCAGAACTTTAATCGCATGAAAAGTGCTTTTAAAATTAATGAAATTCATAAAAATATACTAAGTTCATCGTACTCAATTATTTTGGGAACAGAAACAAGTTGGAATGAAGATGTGAAAAGTGAAGAAATTTTTGGTAGCAATTACAACGTATTTCGCAATGATCGTGACTTACTTTTGACACAAAGAAGATCGGGCGGAGGAGTCGTCGTTGCAATATCATCAAATTTCAGTTCTGAAATCATTGATTCACCTAAATTTAAAGAATTTGAGCATGTGTGGGTTAAATCAAATATTGGTAATGAAACTCATATTTTTGTATCAGTTTACTTTCCCCCAGATCAGGCTTGTAAGTCAACATACGAGAGTTTTTTCCTGATAGCTGAAGAAATCATAACACAACTTCCTCCCGAAAACAAGGTGCATATTTATGGCGACTTCAATCAACGTAATGCAGATTTCATTCCTGATTTTGAAAACGAGAGTATTCTACTCCCTGTTGTTGGCGATAACGAAACTTTGCAATTTATTTTTGACAAAACTGCATCCTTAGGCCTTAATCAAATAAATCACGTAAAAAATAAACAAAACTGTTACCTAGATTTTTTATTGACAAATATGCATGAAGATTTCTGTGTAAGTGAGTCAATTTCACCATTATGGAAAAATAAAGCGTTTCACTCGGCAATAGAATATTCTATGTTTATGCATATTTATCATACTCCTCACGAATATGTGTATGAGAATATTTTCGATTATAGTAGAGCCAATTATACTAATATTAGATTAAAATTAGAAAACGCAAATGGGTGCACGACGTTAGGCATAAGTACGATAGGCATTAATACGATAGGCATAATGGACGTTTGGCATAATGGATGTTTGGCATAATGGATGTTTAGCATAATGGACGTTCGGCATAATGGACGATAGGCATAATTTTCAAAATGTAAATTAAAATCATAGCTGACTTTTTTGATAATTGTGAAGGACTTTAAAGGTTAGTGTGGTGTGAGTGGGTGCAACATCTGAAGCACCATCTTGCGACAATGCGGAGACACGGTGACATATTTTGCACAATCCATGATGCGAAATGCAGATAAGTTTCTTTGTTAAATAGTTTCTAAATGTTTTTTAGGAAATATTGTAAGATCTGCGGAGACACAACGCATTTCAGCCGGGTCAGGAAATTGTATGCACGCGTGTTGTATTGAATCAATCAACGAATTTCTCTTTGTGTGATTGTGTGTCTGTGTGTCTGAGATCTGTATGTGTTGGGATGAGAATGAGAAGAAAAACTGACCGCACCGCACTACACTACAGTTCAAGGATAATTGGGCAATCAATTAACTTATTCACGCATGATATCGCTTGGTTCGGTAATTTTGACACTTGTACAGGATATGCTCAATGATCCTCACTTTGCCCGTTCAGGTGTTTGATTTCTTTAGGCCGAATGGACTTGGCGCTGTTGTAGGAGTCAATTTTACTGAAGCTTTTTAAGGCTCATAATGAATAACATTGGCACGTCTCAGATACTGCACCCAACTGGTAGTAGTGTGGGTTTGACGAGTCAACATTGTTAGGATTCAGCGCCCACTCGTTTTGCGGATGCTGATTTTGATGATTGTTGCACACGACGATTATAGCCACGGTGACGTCATCAGAAAATCGCTCTCTTTCTCTCCTTTGGAGAGTGTTGGGGCAGCGCTGCCAGTGCCTGTTCAAGTTGATAGGTACTGGCACCGTTGTTTCTGGATTTTGTTGGGGAGCGGAAGAGAGGGAATATCTCAGTGACTTGAACTATTAACAACGAAGGGTTTGTAGCAGTTGAAAAAGAATCAGCGTTTGTTGCAGTTTGTGTGAAAGGTGATTGCAATGAATGATTGTACATAGCAGGGTAAAAATATCAAAACCCATAACACAAGATTCAATGAAATCGATTTAATTTAATTTAATTTTTGACCCGCGGTTGGGTTATGTTGCCTCTTATTATCCTATGCATGCAAAAAAGTTTGACTTTAATGTGCGCGCTGTTTTCAAGTTTCTGAGAGAGTGAAAAGTCAGTAAAACAAGGGGGAAAGTAAATTCAAAAGAAAAAAAGAATTGCCTCATACAGAGGTTCATTGTTGTTAAAAAAATGAGAAATGCGTCGACGATAATCGAATCTTGTCGCTGATCGGCTAAATAGTGTTTGATTCGCGCTTATAGGTCTTTGTACAAACATCTATCTCTTTTCACATGAAACTAGTAAACAATTAGGTCAGTAAACGTCAATTCCATACAAAATCAATACAGTGCAGAGCCCTTTGCTTGCACTGTGTGAAACGGTGTTTGTTTTATAAACAAAGCATTCTATTCATATATTTATCGCGAATAAATAATTATAGTTTAAGTCTTGAATGATGCTACACACTTGAAAAAAAATTCACCGATCTCAGCAAAGTTAGTCGCCGAGAATCCAACAGTTGTGAATTCGATGATTTTCAATGCCGAATCTCGATACTTAACTATTTATTTTTTACCAATCAGTCACGGATTGGTCAAACCATTGTACAGTTCGCCACCAGAGGTGACGGCACGTTCTGGATTCAAACTTTGGTTTGTGTCGTTTTTTTATAGAGCAGGTTTTGAAATACTGATTTAAGTAAGTGCAGGTTGCATGATTCACATTACTTACCAAGGTGAATCCTGATCATGTAACTGATTATCCCTTCCCACTAACAAATCCCCTTCCTGTGACAATCATGGAGATGCACAGGTGATCTCGGTCTCTAGTAACAATGTTTGTCACACCACCAATATTCCTTCCCTTCCTCGATGACCGTAAGGACGTGGCCGGCGCCGTTATTGACCATATGAAAATTGAACTCTCGATTTGTGCACATTGAGAATGGGTCGCTAATCCCAAGCGCCGTTCATTGGTTCTCTGTGCAACTTCGATTGGTCTTGTCAATCACGGAGTAGCAACTACGAATTGTACGGTCATCTATGCTTATGCTTATGCTTATGCTTAATTGTGAAGGACTTTAAAATCAAAAGTGTAGATGAAAAAAACGAATTCAGTACTATACCATTTAATTCCACTAGAGTTTGTATCCTTTGACAGATACGCATATTTCGACCTCAACTGTAAGGCCGTCTTCAGTGTCGTGTACTAGACTCGACTTACGCGTATCTGTCAAAGGATACAAACTCTAGTGGAATTAAATGGTATAGTACTAAATTCGGTTTTTTCATCTACTTATAGGTATTCTACTAAACAGCTCGAAGATTTATTATCATCAAAAGTGTGTCCTTTGAATTGCAATTGCCTTGCAGTCGTAGCATAGTTGTCAATCTTATGCGGTCAATTTCTAGGACAAACTTGATTGAATAATCAGCACAATGTTTGGAGGGCCTTCATTAGCTTTGTGGTAACGTCTGCGACCATACGACAAAGCCATGCTAAAGGTTTTTTAGTTTCAGTAAATCCAGAATCTTTTCGTTTTCTTCACTTCCTTAGTGATGAACCATAATCGTGCTCGTGTATCATGCACAAATAAGAATGCAAAATGGTTACTTTGGCAAAAGAAACTTTTGGCTAATTGTTATGGAAGTGCTCCAAGGACACTAAGCTAAGAATTTGTGTTGGAACGTAATGTCAATGATAAGAACGACGCTTAACATGATCTGCTGCCTGTCTTTTGGGTTCGGTTGTACACATATAACTGACAAATTTTTCATCAGAGATTATCCCTTCTTTAAATTGAAGGCTGTTCTTCATAGTTATACTGTTGACAAAATTATTGGAGTTGTTACTGCTAATGTTTTAATCAGAAAATTTTTCTTCTTTAAAAATAAGTTGTTCTTTCGAAACATACTATTTGAGCAATTAATATCATTCTTGCTCTTAATATTCCCATCATAAATTTCCCCTTCTTCGAATCATGGGCTGTTCTTTATACTTATATACTATTGCTGTTTGCGTTTGACGTGCCAATCCTCTCTAACTGAGCTCCAAATGCGGTAACACAAAGTAATCAAAGGATAATTAACAACCATGAACCATATCTCTGCCAACCTAGCAAATAAAATTAAATTTTGACTTCGCCTTCCTTGTTAAAAATCTTACCGCATTTGCTGTTTCCGCATTTAATATTTGCATTTCAAACGCACACAGCAATATTAATTTAATGACTGGAGGAAAAGGTTGTTTTAACAATCACCTTCTTCCAATAATATGCAATAAATTGCGTTTCGACTTGCTCTTGAATGTTTTGCGGAACACTTGGGAATCAGTTAAGTTCTGAGTTAAGTTAAGAGTTAAGAGTTCTGTGCCATGAAATTGGCAAAATTACTTTGAACCTGAATGCACGCCATATTAAAGGCTGAAAACCGTTCTATGCTAAATTTGAGCTTGACTTCTGCATCCAAATTAACACTTAATCAATTTGTACTTTGCAAACTCGATTAATTTCAAACATTTTCAAAGTGCCTTCGGTAAAACTTCCTTGGCTGTCAAAATTTATTGAAAATAATCGATAATTGTTTACAGAAGAGGCCAAGGAACTGTTCTCACTACTTTAAATTGATGAGCAGACTCAGAGTGGGTATGCAACGCCAAGAAGATCGGTGACACACTACCAGAAATGAAGTTAATGCCCTATATCATAACATAAACTCATGACTTGACTCTTGATTGTTGTCTTCAAGATAATCATTTCCTAATATTTGTACCGTTTTGATTCATATTACGGGCACTTAAGGCCGCAGTGAAGTGTTACTCATCAAAACGCATATAAAATAAGTCAGTTTGTGAGATTTCTCCGCGTTATCTAGCTTTGAAGACTCTTAGCTTTCGAATGGTGGGTGGAGATTTTGATTCCGTAACATGAACAATTTTAAATAAATGGAAATGTGTGGACTTCCCATGATTCTTATTCCGGACGCTTCCTTACTTTTGCCTTGATTGCCGGACACTTTGATTCGTATTCCGGACAGCTCATAAAGATCATAGAAGGAGAAGTCGAATATTCGATTGAAATCGCCAAACCACTAAACAGACGTCTAAGGCAGTTGGGCATTGTATATGTTCATACATATTTATGAAAAATGCTTATTTAAACAAGCTTCGAAAGTGCAAACTTTTGAAAAACAAAAATTGAAACATTTCGTGTGAAATGTTTCCCATACAAAGAAGAGTGTCCGGAATTAAAAGCTGTCCGTAATATGAATCAAAACGGTACAGATGATTTCCCTTCTTTAGAATTAACGCAATTATGTAAGAAAAATATAATCAAACATGTCGTATACTCACTCAAATAAACATCTCTAGAAACAAATAACACAACGCAAATACAAATCTTATAAAAATGTATTGAGCTGGATTTTAGAAAGATATCAATCTTCTTCCATGTCTAGCGATAATGGGTTCATTGTCAAATTTAATAACTCCGAAAACAGTCAATTATGACTAACCAATCAACCCACCCCCTCGTTATGCTTTTCATGTGAATTTTGCTTTATTTTTATGAGCTGTTACATCTTAAGAACACTCACCCACAATTGTATAATATAAGACGAGTTTTATTTGGCTTACACGCTAGTTATTTTATGCCAAACGTCCATTATGCCTAACGTATTTTATGCCTAACATCCATTATGCCTAATGTCTTTATGCCTAACGTACATTATGCCTAACATCCTTATGCCTAACGTCCTTATGCCTAACGTCTTTATGCCTAATGGGGTATACTCAACGCAAATTGGCAATCTGTTTTGAGAAATCAAAATAATATTGAATGTGCAATAGAGATCTTTTACAATTTATTGTGGAAAACCATTAGGGAGGAAGTACCTGTTAAGAAGAGATGAAGGAATCACAACTCAAAAAATCCAATTTGGTTCAACAAGCAAATCATAAATTTGAAAAATCGAAAACAAAAAGCTCACAAAGTTTACAGAAGATATAAAAAACCAGACGATTTAGAAAAATATTTGGTTATTTGCGACCAACTCAATTTATCCATTTCTATAGCACTTACCGAGTACAACATAAAAACTGAAAATGAAATAAAATCATGTCCAAAGAATTTTTTCAGTTACGTTAAAACTAAACTCAAATCGTGCAACTTTCCATCAACAATGACTTTGGATGAAAAAGTAGGAAATAATTCTGAAGATATATGCAATCTTTTCGCAAATTTTTTTTAAGAAAATTGTACAACATTTTCGGAAAACGATCGAGATTATTCTAACCTTTCACATTTTGCTGACATTCCGAGTGATGTTGGCGTTAATTCTATAAATGTTCAAGACATTTTGTTTGGTCTTAAAAATTTGGACGCCACTAAAGGATCAGGGCCAAAAGAAATTCCACCCGGATTCATAAACAACTTAGCAACTGAACTCCATTATTTTGGTTATTCAATATGTCTCTTCAAACTGGCCAATTTCCAAAGGTATGGGAAAAATCATTCCTCATACCAATATATAAATCTGGTAAGAAATCGGACATTCGAAATTATCGCGGTATTGCTATTATGTCATGTATTCCAAAACTTTTCGAGTCAATTGTAAACAAAAATATGTTTGCCCAAATAAAAAATCGTATAACAAACGCTCAACACGGCTTTTTTAAAGGTCGTTCGATCACTACGAACCTTCTGGAATTTGTAAGTTACTCACTGAGTGCAATGGATAAAGGTTACTTCGTAGAAGCTCTTTACACTGACTTTAGTAAAGCATTTGATATACTTGGCATTCCAATGTTGACTTTCAAGCTTGAAAAAATGGGAATCGAAATGAGTCTCCTTAAGTGGATCAGGTCCTATTTAAACGACCGTCAGTAAATAGTAAAATTCAATGGGAAAAGATCAAATCCAATCCAGCTTTTTACGCTAGCCATGCTATAAAATCTTTGACAGAAGCTGACTATCACCACTGAACTGAAACTCGAAAATTAAATCCTCAGTAACCCATCTTTCACTGAAATAATTTTCGTTCCTTTTCTGTCACTTAAGCTAAAATCTAATTTCGATTTGCATAGATAATGCTTCAATCGCTCATTGATCATTCCCTTTAGTTGTTTAGGTTACATTTAGATCATGGCCGCAATTACCTTTTTGATCTGCAGGCCACATCATTGAAATAATATAGTACGGTACAACATATCCGTAAATAGAATGAAAATCAGTCAAGGGATTGTTGTCTGGAAAATTGAGATCTCTGCTACTGTGCAATTTCAACAAGGTTTCGTTAAAACATGTGCCAGGGATATTACCCAGAGTTGAAATCGTGCTCAATATTGCGCCATTATGCCTGCAGACTCCAGCTCTGGATTCCAAGAGAATTCTTGCCATGAAATCTGCGAGAATGATGTCCGGGTTTTCAGAAGCTAAAGCAAAAGCGAACCCCTTTTTTCCTGTCAGCATACGACCAAAGTTCCCATCGGGGTTGGTTACCCGATCTTCCCAAAGGTTACTCGTACCCCAGCAAGTACCACGAGGAGGTAGGGATAGGAGTTGCTAGACAAGAGGCTAAGGACAACACAAAGGGGTCTATAGTATTCCTGCAGGCACGCGAGGTACCAATGGTACGCCATGCCCAGCCATTTATCGTGCAATGTTTGATCCATTTTTTTTTTCACAAATTTGTAAGCCCTTCAAAGTGTTGGGATGTATGGTCAACCAACTTATTTAAACCTAAAATAAAATAAAGAGTTCTTCATTATTAAATATAACAATAACGAATAAGATTATTTCCGCAAATTCAAACAAAATTTTCATTTGATTGACAGAAAGAAAAACAATGAAATTTGACGGTTCGTCAAGGCATGTTGAGGATATATTTCCAAGTTTCAGTTCAGTGCTGATAGTCAGCATCTGTCAAATATTTTATAGCATATTGTTTTTATGGCGAGCGTAAAAAGCTGGATACATGTTACATCTGGAGTACCTCAAGGCTCACACTTAGGCCCTCTTCTTTTTATTTTATATGTTAATGACGTTTCTTATATTCTAAACAAACTGAGGGTCCTTATATATGCTGACGACATGAAGCTATTTTTAGAAATAAAGAATGATGACGATCATAATGTTTTTAAGAATGAGATACAAATTTTCTACACGTGGTGCTGCAAAAGTTTATTGGAATTGAATATAAAGAAATGTAACCTCATAAGTTATAGCAGAAAACGAACCACACCAAATATGTCTATTGTTTTAGGAAACGAACATGCAAATAAATGTGATAAAATAAGAGACTTAGGAGTTATCTTAGACTCAAAACTATCATTTGTAGATCACTATAATGCAATAATTCATAGAGCAGGAAATATGCACAATTTCATAAAACGATTTGGCCAACACTTTCGTGATCCTTACACATTAAAAATACTTTATGTTGCATATGTAAGAACAATATTAGAATATTGTAGTATTGTTTGGTCACCTTACACAAAAAACATGAAGAAAGATTTATCAAAAAATGGGCTTTTTCGCAAACTGTTAAGCAAGCTGGCGTACGAGGGGTCCACCAATTTGAGAAAACCGAAAAGACCACCCTTAAGTTTTATCGAAAACTAGCGATCAGTGACATATACGGGGTATAATCCAATACTCGTATCTGTCAAAGATAAGCGATTAGGGCGGAATTAAAAGGTACAAGGTACTCAAATTTACTTTTAAATTCTTTTCATTGAGATTTTGCTAAGATTGACCCATTTTATAAAAAAAACAACAACAAAATAATTGTTTTTTTCTTTCTTTAATCATTTTATAACAATTATGTTTAATAGGAAATGTTAAACGCTCAAAAATATTTGAAAATTCGTTTTCAAACGTTTTGTTCAAGAACAGATCCAATTTGAAAGGTGTGTAAATCATTATTCATTCATCCCAAAACATAACTTTTTTCAAACCTCTTTGGCTGAACTTGAACTTCAAATAATTTCGAATGTTCACCTAAAACGATTCATAATACAGTAGTTTCTCGATTTTATCACTTTTCGTTTGATCCAACTCTAGATCCAACTGTCATATCAAATACCTTGTGAGAGAATATATCAAACTAATTTGTATCACGCAACTCGTTATCAAGCAACAGGAACATCATATCATATCGTTCGCACCATACAACACCATTCTCTATATGGTTGCCGTGCCCTGTTTGACATTTCTCTACGCCTCCTTGAATTTTGCATTCCCTTATGGTACCTTCATCGTAATAAAGACGTCTGGCTCGAGCGCTTCAATTAGCATTACAAAACATAGAACCGTCCTTCAGACATTGAACGAATCGCGACAGATGAGTTTTTTTTCTGCTATCCACTAGTTTTGTTTTGAACGGGTTCGGTTTGTTATTGTGTGTAAATAGAACGCAGCACCCGCGCTGATCCACTTTTCTGTAGTCGCTTGATAAATTTTAATTTCCATTGACGTGACGTGCGGTGCAATAAATTCGAAGCTTTCGAGTTTTCGTTGATAGAGGCTTATAGTCGTCTGTCGGTCTCGCCGTTATCAGTAGATAATTTGAGGAAATCCTACGTTTTTTTGTTATATAAAATAAGCCTGTACAGTTCGAAGATATGATACGGTTTATGTGAACCTATGTAGTGACCCTTTTAATTTGTTCACGATTGGCGTCAATTAAGCGTGGCAATAATCCATCGTGTTAGGTGAAAATGAGTGAATTAGCTGTGATTTCCCTATCGTAGGGACGTAAGATCTCCGTCCTTGTAAATACGTATACGTAGAACGTCGGTCCAGCGGGATCAACCGATGTACATATAGCAATTCATAGGAACGTTAGCCCAATTCCCAATAGCAATATGATGAATGGTGATAGGAAGAATGAGTCCTTCAAACTGCTACAGTTGTCGGACGATTCCAAAAGTTTGTCAGACCTTGAACTGCCGGAGATCGTCAACCAGAGAAAACGGAAAGTGCGGAGGTAAGTCTTAGGATCAAGAGATACGTGATCTCTCTTGTTCTCTATAATTAGAAGTATCACTGGCGTAGCTAGAGGGGAGGAGAGCTAGTAAACCCAACCAGTGGATTACAACCGATTTAGTTATTTCACAGATTCGTAATTATGCTTCCGGTCTAATCTACAATATGTATAGGTTATTTTGCAGATAATAAAGTAGATCTAATTTTATGTTACTAGATAAAACTATATGGTGTAGTTAATAACAACTATTTTTGTGGTTGAATTTATCATCGCTTAATTTCAAAATTCATCTATATTTTAGTTGACACAACATTTTTTTTATTGAGAATGAAATATATTGTGTTATGTTCACTCAACATTTGCTTCTGATTTATTTGCTTTATTAACATATGTGAGAAAATACATTGCTGCTCTGTTGATCTAAAGAAAAATTGTAAAAATCACAACAAAATGTTTGTCGCCAAACTTTGATAAGGTATGTGGTATTTTACGAGACAGCTGGATATCTTATCACTCAACTGTTCCACTAAAGTTAGAAGTACACTCAAAAAAATCCACACGTCAAAGCTACGTGGAAAATCACGTAGATTCCAAAAAAATGAATTTTTCTTCAGTTTACCTGACGACAGTAACAATCACCTAGACGCAGATGTATATGAAATGAACCCTCAATAACATTTACTGTTGAAGAACATCACCCTTACGTGAAAAGAACGTACGGGTGAATGAACCGAAATTTTGACAGTTCAACTTCTAGTTCATTCTGTGTTATGGTGAGTTGAAAAAACGCCGGTCATGGATAATAAATTGCAAGAACTTCAGAACCGCATACAATATTGAAAAATAGTGGTAAGTAAACTTTGTTTAAAATAGACTTTCCCTTTATTGCTTTATTTTTTATTTCTTATAATAAAGCTGAGTGGAGAGTGCAGTACTTTCAACGGCAGGCGCGTTTTTGATGATCCACCTGCAATGTATCCGGTTTCGGACGAAAAGCAGCATCGTCGACATGCAAAGCCATGCACCGGACTCAACATTGAAAGCGGATTTACTGGTCTACAACAGAGTTGGAATCGGATTTGGAGTTGGAGACGATGAGTTGGACCACGATGGCAGACGGAATTTTTTTTTTCAATGTGTAGCTAAAGTGTTTTTTTTTGTTTGAATAAATGTTCAAATGTTATTGCTTGTTAGTTTAAATTTTAATTTCTTTCCAGTAATTGAAAAAAAAACTTAGAACAGTGATAAAGAACCTGAAATTAATGTCTTTCCTATTTAAAGTTCCCGTAATACATACTGGAAACATGTTTAGAATCCAATGTTACGCTCCGTAAAAGGTACTCACAACCCTGATAACTGCTACGTGAAACTCCGGTGGATCTAAAAAAGTTCATTAACTCGTGAGTTCATTCAGTGCCACCTATGATCCACGTAGCTGCTACGTGAAAAGTGCGATGGAAAAAAACTACGTATGTTTTCACGTAGCCTTGACGTGTGGATTATTTTGAGTGTAAGTAAATTTGTGAGCATGGCTTGAAGTCAAAAGATGTAAATACAGTAATGACCCGATTTTGTCAGCCCCCGATTTTATCTATTTATCGATTTCAGCACACTTTTTGACCCGATTTTGTCTACCCCCGATTTAAGCATCCTTTTTTCCCGATTTTGTCAGCCTAAAATTGATATTTATTTTAATCAGAGTAAGCACGTCTATACTGGCAATATTGGGAGCAAAAAGTAAATTATGACCTTGGCCACGTCTATACAATCATCTAAAGACCAAAATTTTGAAATTTGGAATTTTTAAATGATTATCCAAGAAACTGATCGATGTACCCTTGGATTACGTTACATAGAGAATGGAAGTAAAAAAACAATGTTTATATTAACAAAATCATAAAAGTAAGTCTTTAAGTTAAAATAAAACTTGCAACCAGTCGAATTTTTTTCCCGATTTTATCTCTTTTCCGATTTTGGCAACCCTAAATGCAGCATGGGGCTGACAAAATCGGGACATTACTGTATTATCGGATATTTATATTTAGCAAAGTTTGTGAACAGTTAATTTATTGATATAGGTGCAAATAAATAGCTGAATCAATGAAGACGTTAATTTCAGTTAAATAAAGAGTGGAATAATTTAATTTCTAAACTATTATGTTCGCGTAGTTCAAAGTAATCTCTTGACATTCGAGAGCTTTTAAGTTGATTTTTTTTCCAAGCAGCGAACATCCAACCATCTAGTCGGTGATAAATGGGGTTATTAGGAGCTCTTTGTTGACTTCTATTCATCATCAAACGTCAACATCCCACCGCAAAATCGCTAGTGTTTGAAGGGAATTTTAACCTCCAAATTGCCAAATAACCTCCAAATCATCACCTCCAAGTTAGTTCTAGTATCCTCCGTTATATGAAATATGGTGGCGCGTTGATCGTCGCAAGTTTATCTTTAAACAGTCAATACAACATATCGCAAACTCCGTTTGGGAGCGAGACAGTTTGAGGCTGAAATTTTATTAATTCATCATTTTAGTTCATCAAATTATTAATTTAAAGTACTTGCATAAATCGGTATAAGCTTCCATCAGAATTATTTTAACATCGTCCGTAACATTTCATTACATCTTTGATAATAGTTTTAAGGCAAGAACAATGATTTGCATGAACTTCTCAGACTTACTGTGATCAAATCTGTGATAACTATACTAATGATCTACTAAGCTATTTAATGTTAACTGTTAGCTGTAAGTGAGTTTAGGCAAATATTCAAATGTGAGGTATACAAAGCTTTAAATTATACGTGTATGTTATTTCACTGTACTGCTATGAGCTATGATGATCAAGATTAACTACTCCAACTGAAAAACATTTCGTCAAAACGTCATAGGCCTATTCAAATGACGTCTCAAATCAGCTGATCGGGAAGCACTTTGACATTTCTTCTATGAAAATGACAGACCCGTGTTAGGAGCGGTCCTCCACCGATGTAAACAAATGCATAGACGGATCTGTCACATGAAAAGGCCTATTGGCTTACTTTGCGGAGCAGTGTTGGCAGCAACACGGATAAAAGTCTTGAAAGATTGACGTAACTTTTACGATAGTTGTTTTAACATGCCTGGATACAATAGTTACACGCATATTACCGGTACTTCTAAAATGACAGTATGGTACGCCCAATCGCTTTTGCTTCTATCGTCCAACACATGAATGTTTCAATGATATTTTTGTTAAATCAGCTTTCTGCACATTATTCAGCCATTCCATGAAAAACCGATCCAGTGGGTCATCGAATTCCGTGAAAATTTGCTACTTTGTTCCTTATCCGAATTGAGGAAACAGTTGTTTTCGGAATTTTTGATTAGGGTTACCATTTACGAAATAGGGTGACCAGAAAAAGCGACATAGCAAAAATTTTATTTTTTAAAAAGTCATAACTTTTGAACCGCTTGACCGATTTTCAATTTTCTTGGATGAAATGAAAGCTTTTGACTTTTCATGAAAATATAATATATCTCAAAAATTGGTTTTTACATGGAAAAATAAAAAAAATCCGTTTTTCTGTATTTTGAAGGCCTCGAGAACAAGAGGGCTATTGCTGTTCTCATTTTTTCTTGAAAGTTCTGAAAATTTGACGATTACTGTCAAATTTTCAGCGATGTATGTTTTTTAGTTTATGAGATATGTTTTTTGAAAATAAAAAATCAGTCAATTTTAATCAGTACATCTGTAGGTCTCAGCTCATTAGATTTTTTATTTAAAAATAATCATAAGTTTTGAGCAGCTCAACCGATTTCCAATCTTTTTTTATGGAATGAAAGCTTAAATTTTAAAGTTTTAGAAAAAATATAAAACTCTGAAAAAAAAATGAAAAAGATTTTTTTTTCAGAGTTTCTTCAAAGTTTCTTCTATGATTCCTGGGATTCCTTGAAAAGATAAGGAATATCTTAAAAAAACTTTCCATGGAATTTAGAGTAAGATTTTATTTTTCATTGATTCCTCCTGGAACTCCTCCAGAATTACTTAAAACACTCAGGAATCTTCAAACAATATTTTGGCAACACTTCCAAGAATATTTCCAGGGATATATTTGAATTCCCTGACGAATCCTTTGAATCTGATTGCAGCAATTTTTGTGCAACTATCGCAAAAAATTCTACTGCAAATTACTAAAATAATCGCTGGAGGAATGTTTAGAGAGGTTTCATAATTTAATCCTTTTTAAAATTCATAGAAAAATTGTACACAAAAAGCGCGTGTTCTAGGAAAACATCTCACCAAAAAATTAAGAGAAATGCCCAAAGTCTGGCCATAAGCTAATCGGATTAAAACGGGACAAATGAAGAACAAATAAATATATAAAGACAAAGATAATGCTCTCCTAAAGCAATCTCTACGTGATTGGAAAACAGATTTGGAAACTGCGAATGAATTCTGAGAACAAATTACCGGGATAGTTTGACTTGATAACTCGGTACAATTTTCAATGCGAAAAATTTGATTCTGCATCAGTAAAATTTTCGCTTGAAAAAAGTTAGACAAAAATGTAGTCGTTAGTCTAATCAAACTATAAACGTAAATTTCTCTAATACTGCATGATTTGATTAAAAAATACACTATTTCAAATCAATTGCGTATTAATAGTACATGATTAAAAAAAACTTGGAAACTGATTAACAATTTGGTTAATGATTTGTGAGTAAAAATGATGAAAATGATGATCATAAAAATTTCAATCTTGAAAGTTTAAATGGTATAATACCAAATTAGGTTTTCATTTACTTATAGGTAGGGGAAGGGGTGGTAAAACGATCACCTTGAGAAAATCATCATGTTTCTGATAGAAAAACGAGGAATTTGTATAGTTCCATCGCACAACATCAATAATAGAGATGTTATCTAAAGCAGCAACACGAATTCAGACTAAAATAGCTGAATTTTAACATATTTTTATCACTAGCAAAAATTATGCAAATGTTCAGTTTACATGCACTATGTGGGTAAAATGAACAGCTGTTGGTGGTAAAATGAACATCATGCAAAAAACGTTAGCAAAACAAATATTTCTGAAAATTTGTTATTGCCTTACCGAAAATATATCTATCAATGCCTAGTGGTCCCAGCAAACTTCGTCTTGCCATTAAGTAGGCTGTTGGAAAAACGCCACGCAGCGTCCCATACACATTGACAGTTCCAATCTCGCTTGTTTTTCCGACTTTCCTGGTGAATATCCTGGGATTTTTTTACACCTAAACACGTCGGAACCCTTAACGAACAAAACTAAGAAAGAATAATTCAAATCCGTTAACTCGTTCGTAAGCCATTTCGTGACATACAAACACTATCTTAGTTTTATTTTTATAGATAGATAGATAGATAGATAGATAGATAGATAGATGATTGTAACCCATATTCATATTCACCTCACTGTAAAACCTCAAGTCTTCCGAGCTAAAAGTTACGTCAGTTCTAATTTTCAAACGTGGTTTCCTAAAATCTTATTTTTCATTGATATTTTCACTTCAATTGATCTACATATTAACTCGAACACTCCGATTTATGCTCAAAATTGTCCGTGCATGATAAATTCATCAAAATTTGTTTTTTCTCGGTAAAAGGCCCGATGTTCATTTTACCACCCCTTCCCCTATTCTACTAAACAGTTCAAAGATTACGGATCTTAAAATTTCGTAAGAATTTTAACAGCAAAAAATAATGGATTAGTAGAATTTTTATTATTATTATTATTAACTTTATTTACGAGACTTTCAGCCCGTGGATGGTACGTTTCGGGTAATATAGAAAAAAAAAATCTGGAAATACCTTAAGGGTACAACCAGATACAGAGTTTTAGTACAGAGTATAATGTTTCTTAGTTTCTGAAACATCATTTATTTCAGGTCCCTCTTTTTCTAAAAATAGTTTAATCAATTGCGCATCAATAGTTAAACTACATTCATTGTTCAATATAATTTGCAATGTTATTATACAGATAACTTCGTCCTTGTTCAATGTTGTTCAGTATAATTGTAAAATATATATTGAACACAGATAACTTCGCCCTTTTTTCAATATTTACACTCTAATGTTTATTTGAAATTGTTGTATTACATGTTATCGATTAATGACCTCAACTTTCAGTAGATAATATAAATAAGTTTTAATGTTTTTTTGCGTTAAATTAAGTTTTGTGAAAGAATTTTTTATAAGGAGTGAAAAAAGGTTCGATTGCAGGACTCATATTCGAAATAAGTCTTCCCAAGTTCAGTCTCAATTTGTGACTAGACTTTGGAAAATGTTGCTGCTTCATATGAAATATTAACAATATTAAAAAATAAGTTTAACTGAACTTGGATTCTTCAAATTTTTCATATTCTTATCTAAACAAAACATAACTACATGACACCCAAGCATGTTTTAAAATTCGGCTTAAAAATTGACATAATCTTAAACACACAAAAGTTAATAAGTTGTGAATTTGAAAATTTGAGTACTACTGAAAAAATAAGACCTAAAACTCTAAAACAAAAAAACTGTTTATTATACTGATATGTTGATATGAACTGTTGTGTATTATTGTTAAGAGCAAAAACGGGACTCTTTGAACATTATCATTAAGGTGATGAAAACGATACTGTCACGTTAAATACAGGATGTATGGTCAGCTCAGCCCAAAGGAATCTATCTAAAGCCTTTCGAGAACCCTAGAGTAAATATTGGTTTTACTCAAACAATGAAATTAAAAGAACTCTTTGAGTTCAAATTTATTTCTATCAAACTTTATTACTGATTTAAACATTCATCGAATCATAAGCAAATGAATGAACGGTACATAGATTTGTTCAACAAAGATTTTATTCTGCATTTCAATTAAATTAAGGTTTCTACTAAAAACCTTTGGAGGTTTCATCGACAATCATCATCAGATCTTGCTGAGAACGCTTTCTATAAAAATATAGCTTATGTTTTTACTTGTTTTTAATTATGAATCGTGGTTTACGGCTATAACCAGCCGAGTGGAACTACCGAAAAGCTAAACATTACATATATTTTGCAATTGGATTAAATGGACAAATTGATGTGAAGTTTTGCGAAAAAGTTACACGTCTTCTCAGTGAGAATCGAACTCACGACTCCCTGATCTCTAGTTAGGGCGCGTTACCCCTACGCCATGAGAGGACTCATGAACGCAGAAGTTAACCTGAATTTGGCTGAGATTTCTATTGTGTAGGCTTCCGATGGGTCGCGACGTTCTCAAACGACCGGTTCTTTAAACTGCCTGAATAATTTTGCAGCAGTTCTAAAAAAAAGAACTTTTAAAAGCATAAAGTTCTTTTCCCAGCACCTGAATTTTTTTCTAGAATCATATCTCCTCATACTTCCCTTTTCAAAACAATCTTAATTTTTTTGAAAAAATTATGAAGGAACCCATAATTTATTGGAATTCTCTTCTTCCCCGGTTTTTTTTTCTGAGATCACCAGTTTCATATCGAAATGTTGAAAACAATAGTGTCAAATTGATGCAGTCTAAAGCATAGAAAAAAAGGATTGTATTTGGCAGAGTGTCGTATTTCTCATGTACACCTAAATGAGCTAGTGTGCCATGCGATATTTCAAATCGCAGATTAGAGATTATGTGAGACACGAGATGCAGATACGTTCAAAATATATCTTAGTGACCCCAGCAGAAGAAAATAACTTCTGAATACCAAACTAAGGTATTCCATACCAGATAATTTCCAATACTTACAACCTGAATGAGGTATGAATGAGTCCTGCATAAGAGGTAAAATACCTCAAATAATATCTCAAGCATATTCTACGAACACCAAACTAATAACTAGATCAGGTATTGTAATACCTCAATAATACTTGGTGGATTTTCATATAAAAGTGAAATTTTTTAATAGTATTTCAATACCTCCAGCAGACCTCAATAGCTGTTTAATACCTCAATGAAGTATTTTTAATTGTTTTAAAGATTTATTTCAATACCATTAAAATACCAAATTGAGGTGTTGACAACTGAACAATACCTAATTTTGGTATGATACCAAAAAACGGTATGCATAAGTTATTGGGGAGCTATTTGCTCCTCCTCGGGGAGTAAATCTCATGAGACATCTCGTGAGGCTCGTCACATGCGCTTACCAGGAGTACCTTTATGCAGTTAGGTTTGCCTAGTACAATAACCACACGGAAGCATACGGCTTCGGTCTATGCCTATGCTTTTTCGGTGGCCAGCACAAGTTTTTTAATTAAAATCTAGAATCCCAACCGTGTTTAACCACGTCAGACCTTTCAAACTGCCTACGAGCAGTTCAATTCATGGTTCAATCCCTTTTCCTGGCTTCTGAAACCTTCGCCTGCGAGTCTCAAATGCACTGTCACATTGAGATTTTCTCATGAGACGACGCATGAGACAATGCAGATGTGATCATTTGAGCTAGTGCATTGCTTCATGAGATCTAAAAAAATGTGTCTCACCATAGCACATGCTCATTATTTTTGGGCGCTCATGGCAAGCTCTTGATATGAAGCGCGTATACATGATGTCTGGTATTTGGAAGACTGAGTGAAGCTGTCTTAATAATTGAAAATTTTCAAGTGGAAGATATTGGAAGACATTTTTCCGTGATATTGGAAGACATTTATAAAAATCACCTGGCAGTACGAGGAAAGGGACGGGCCTGGGATTGAACCCATGACCTTCTGCATATGAAGTAGAAGCGGTAGCCGTTAGGCCACCAACCCCGTCTCCAAAACTCAACTGATAAAATTCCCACATAAACCAAAAGCTCTTTGTTTGAAACTTTCAAGTAGACATGTTGTTACGATGAGAGAGGTTCCAATAAATTGGTCAGATGAAGTTAAGTATCTAGGACTCAGGCTAGATATAAGTTTAACTTTCAAAAATCACATTTAGGGCATTCATGCCAAACGTAACACATACGTGGAAAGTCTTTATCCACTTATTAGAAGAAAATCGAAACTTTGCCTTAAGAACAAGCTTTTGATCTTCAAACAAATTTCCAGGCCAGCAATGTTGTATGCTGTACCAATATGGCCTAGCTGTTGTAATACTAGGAAGAAAGCTTTGCAGAGGATTCAACATAAAATTTTGAAAATGATTCTTCCTCCGTGGTATAGTACTAACGAGTTACAAAGAATATCCAAGGTTGAAACATTGGTACAAATGTCGAATAAAACTATTAATAGTTTTAAACAAAAATCGTTGCAATCTTCCATTGCCACGATTAGTGTGTTATATATTTAGGTTTAGTTAGGTTGAATTAATTGAAAGCCGTGTTCCGATTTTTTCACTCCCACGGAATTAATCCCCCCTCATACGCCTATGATTATATATAAGATAGCCGGCGAAATGTCCACTTTCATCGCCCCTATATTTCCACATTTCAGAAAAACACGTTCAAGGACAACATCGGCTCGGCACGATGACGATCATCGGTCGGCGGCGGGATCGCACATCGACTGTAAGAACATTGGCCTGTGGCTGGCCATACTAATGACGGTTATGTGGCTGTTCATAATATCGTACATCACGTCGGTGGTGCACAGCGAGAACCGCCGATTAGAGATAGCAATTCAGAAGGGTAAGTAAGTCAGTGAGGAATTGTTCGTTTGTCGTTGAAGGCGGGTATCGTAAATACAGCGGTAACAGATTGTTTTGTGTGAGAAAACAGCGCTAAACAAGGTCGCTAATCTGTTTGGTGAGATGATAGTGATAACAGACTAGTTGTAGATTTTCCCTTTTAGCGAGCGAAAGGTGTTAAATGAAGATGGAAGTGTTACATTTCTAAATTTATACTTTCCTCTCATTGAACGTTCCATTACACCTGTGAGTACTGTTTGCAAGGTTTCTACAATATTTAAACGCTTAATACACTATTTTCAGGTTGAGATTGTTATAGCAATATACAAAACATACACATATGGCGAAAAAACTTGAAGGATTTCCAGAAAAAATAGAAAACGTATCCGATAACATACAGTGGCCCAATTTCATATTCGTATAGGTTACTGTTCTCTCATCAAGTTAGTGAAAAACTATTAAATGATGTTTTTAGTTTAAAATACTTTATCCACGTTGAGGGTAATAGGTGTCATCTATTATTTGGTAATCACAAAATGTTTCCATTTACATTCGTCTTTGGATTAATGGAAAAGTATTGAATTTATGTCTTAAATTCACCCAATTCCATATTCGTACACCCACCAAAATTCAATCTTACAACATTCAAAACTAAATTGTAAATCTCTATTTGATTGCTGAAGTGCTTTATTATGATGTTAAGATGCAGTGAAGTACATTTGGACAAATCATTAGCGGACATATATGAAATTTAGGTAAAATTATGAGAAATTCCAGTTTTTCTATGATTTTTGCAATAAAATCCAATAATTCGAACAATAACGATCATTATTTTCATTGGATCCAAACTATTAATTATATTCATGAGCTCTGATAGAAATTTAGTTGAAATGTATAAAGTTTACAGGAATCATAAACAGTTTTTATCCCTTTTGAGTTCAGAAAATTGTTATGCCATAACTTCAAAACTCTTCTAAAATGTTTTTTTTTAATCAATGTAAACCAAATTTTCATTACAAACAACAGGTAAAGGTTAATTTTGAACTTGTCTGTAAAAAGAATTTTAACTACGCACTTCGTTTAATAATAAAGTACTCTAAACTACGCTGTACAAACCTCCACACAATTGATGTTATCGCAATATTCAATTATGTTCGAATTAATATTCAAATTATATTCAAAATAGCACCCTATTTTGCAATTTATTGTTTTTGTAAGAAAAATACAAAATAACTTGAATGCGCAGAGAGCATTGATATACTTTTTATTAGAATATATCCTGCTGTTTTCGTCATTTTAAAAGCGTTTGTGTTGCGGTTACGGCAATAATATTTATTCTATAAATCTCTGTAATCATGTTTGGTAGTAAAATGAAAATTAAAAATAATAATTACGCAATGCTTTGATAGGAACATAAACTATAGATTATGTTTATCCATTTAGGGGCCAAACTGAGAGAATTCGACTGAAATTTTTGGTTTAAAATTTGTTATAAATTTTATATTACCTAAGATCCAAAAGTATAAGTTGTCAATATCCACTCCTAGCAACTCTAAAACTGATTATAATTTTTTGAAAATTGTGCAGTATACGCAGTAATCATTCTTAAGGACGTGATGTTGAAAAATGTAAGTCGAACAATAGACTTACCGAATATTTTAGCAAAAAACATGGGAAAAGTGAAATTTTTCTCAAATTTACTTAAGTTTCAAATATGTCCGCTTATAAATTTTCCAAATGTACTCTACTACATCTAAACAACACAACGAAGAACTTAAACAATCATCTTGTCCATTAAAAATTAGTTTTGAATGTTGTACACATCTTTTTTGTTAGGTGTACGAATATGGAATTGGGTCAATTATAGACACAAACTCAATCCTTTTTCATTATTCCAAAGATTTAAGTGAATGAATACAGTTTGTCATTGCCAAACAATAGATGACACCTTTGACCTTCGTTAATGATAAAGTATATGGAAGTCCATGCACCATTTAATAGTTTTATACCAACTTGATATGGAAACAGTGCCCCGTACGAAAATGAAATTGAGTCACTGTAAATCTTAGCTCCTAAGTCTTTGTAGAAAAATAACATGTGGGCTTCGTAGCCGTGCGGTTAGTGTCACCGAGGCATTTAGCCGCATCGTGCTATGGAGTGTGGGTTCGATTCCCGCCTCAGGCCGAAAAACTTTTCGAGAGGAATGCTTTCCGACTGTGCCACTGGGCGTTGCATGCTAGTCCGTTGTCTAGTGTGGTGCTTCCTTCAAAGGGCAAATAGCCCACTGGAAGCATTAACGTGTAGTGTCTCTTTTAACATAAAATGAGCTCACCACTGTATCTAAAAACAGAAAAAATAGACCATTAGACTTATTTTTTCAATCCAAACTAATTTAGATAGATATCTCATGAAGGCCCTGTGTGCCTGTTACGATTGATATTAGATATTAAGGTGAAGATGAATCGAAGCCATATATCAAATTTTCAAGAGCACAAATCTGGAGAACCAAACAACCGTTTAAGCTGAAAACTGATGCGATTGGTCACCACCAGCTAGTGACAGTGACTAATCGATTAAGTTTTCAGCTTAAACGGATGTTTGGTTCCCCAGATCCGTGCTTTTGAAAATTTGAAGTTTGGCTTCGATTCATCTTCACCTTAATGGATTGAGAACTAAACCATCAAAATGCATGAGAAAATAGTTCACAACAGTGTTTCCAGTAGCCATCTCCGAAGTTATTACCAAGGTACGAAACGAATTTGCTAAAATAGTAACCCAGTATATTAATTTATTTTTGGAAAAGCACAATTCATATGCAATATTTTTGAGGGATTCTTCTGAAAATTTAAGGATTTTTATCACTTATCATACCGTTTTGACTCATTTGATGACATATTTCAGTGAAACATTTCAACCCAATCGCCATACCGAGTGTTCGGAATATGAGTCTGTTCGGAATTTGAGAAGAAAAGGTACAAGGAATCTATTTTAAAATTTTTAGTAAAATGCTTTAAAAATTTAAGAGCATGACGAATTTTCAACGCTACCCTCTAGAAAACCATTGATTGAATCCTGCAGAGATTACACCCGGAATTTCAACATTGATTTCACACGAAATTTCTAAAGCCTTTTCCTCGAAGATGGGTTTCAAAAACTCCTAATGAAGTCCCATGAGATTCTTTGACAATTATTAAAGAAATGTCCTGAGATTTTTTTTCTTTGCAGAAACCAATGAAAGTTTTTCTTAGAGATGGCTGCAAGGATTGATTAATAAATTTTCCAGAAATTACTTAGGGGACATGTCTTGATATTTCGGGCAGTTTAGGCAAATTGTGCAGGCTCTTTTTGCAGGAATAAGCCTACATTTTTTCATGAGAATCTCTACATGTTTTCAATAACACTCTTTCGTGATCACTTTGAATTTGACAAGTATTTCAATTCTTAGAAATTTAATTTTAATTCCGTCAGAGTTGTCTTCATTGCCACCTCTATATATTTGAGAAAATCTTCCAGACATTTAATGAGAAATACCTCCTGTTGTTATTCTGGTCATTAAGTCGGAAACATCTTTAAAAATTCGTTCAAGAATTTATCGTTCATTTTTTTCAAAAATGAAATGAAACCAATTTAGGAAATCATGGAGAAATTCTTAGAAAAATGTATAGACAGTTTCCAAGAGCGATTTTCAACGGATTGCTAGGATTGAAATCTGATGATTTTTTAAGGTCTTTCTAGCTGAGTCGGATGTCTTATATGAATTTTTTGAACGAAGTTGTAGTAGAATACTTTGTGGAGTACTTCGCGGGCTTTCAATAAAAAAACTTCTAATGGGAAACTTGTTAGAATATCTTGTAGGATACCTTGAGAAATATTCGAAGCAAATATTGAGAATTTTAAAGATCTTTTATACAAACAACAAAATTTGGGAAAATTTAGGATGTTAGTAGAATTTATAGAGGTTTTTTGTGAAATTCAAGATTTAATTCTGTAAAGAATATAGAACAGAAATTGTTGACCTGGAATAATTTCTGACGGAATTCATAGGAGAATATTCAAAAACCTTTTTTTACCGAAGTTCCTAAAGCAATCTACCATAACTCCTAGAGACATTCAAATTGATTTTGTGTCGACTTTCGTGAAAAGATCGAAATATAATAACGTTTCTTGAATAATGGAATGTTAGTAAAAACCCGTTAAGGATTTTGGGTGGAAGTGATAGAATCACTTGAATGTTTTCTACAAAAACCAAGCTGAAATTACTTGAATTCGAAAGAAGCTGGAAAAATATAAAAAAAAGCTGAAAATTTTGAAAAGCTCTATAAAATTTTCTGTCTTTCCACCTGTAGAGATATTATTTTGTTATTCGAGAAAATTCTTCCGGAAAGTGTGTCAGAAATGTTTCTTTATCTAATTAATGTATGTATATCCTTAGAAATTCATTTAGAAATTCTGCCCAACTTTTTGTCCCCCAGCATCAAATATTTTCTGTCAAGCATCAACAAAAAAGGAAGAAATAACCAATGATTTAATCTTGAACATTTACGCAAGCCGATTAAAAGTCAATGTTGTTCGCTTTTCGAAATCAGTATTTAAACATAAAATAAGGTGCTGTATCAATAGGAGATCGCAGTAGGCGGTTGTGTTGACAATGGATCTGTCACGTTTTTGTCGTTTCCGCAAAATATTAGATTCGATTGGTGCAGTGTTTGAAAAAAATGTCTATAGCGGAAATAAAAAGGTTTTTTTTGTACGCGTTCTGCTGGGCAGTGCTTCGTCAAAGCCCAAGCAAGAGGTGAAGATGCATAGAAGCCAGACACCAAACTTTCGGGAGCACAGATCTGGAGAGCCGGACAGATGATCGGACTGAGGAATGGTCACTCGCTGATGGTGACCAATCGTTCAGATTTTCAGGCAGAACCGTTGTCTGGTACTCTAGATTTGTGCTCTTGAGGGTTTGAGTTTTGGCTTCGTTTTATCTTCACCAGGAAAATCATTTTATTTTCTGCGTCGTCGCGTCGCCAATCGAGCTCAGGTTTCAGGTGAAAGTAGCTACAGCTGCTCAATCAAGGATGATCAATTTGATGAGCTCGTTTCATACTTTTATTTTAAGTTTACCATATATTATGCAATGTATTGTGAGGATCGCAGTAGGCAGCGCGCGCTAACGGATGTTTTGAAAATTGATCTGTGACGTTTTTATCGTCTCTGCGAGTTATTAGATTCCTCTAGAGCAGTTTATAAAAAAGTGTCTATAGCTGAAATAAGTCGGTTTACTCTCCACGCGTTCTGCTGAGCAATGATGGAAGCCCAAACAGAAAAATCGTTTTTTTTGCGTCATCGTCATAGTTTTTTCTCGCTTTAGTTTGCACGCCTTCTGAGTGCAATCGAGTTCGGGTTTTTGCTTCGCCGGTGTGATATTTTGCGTTTGTGAAATGAGCATGCTGAGGATGGATGATCAATTTGGTGAGGTCGCAAAATGATATAAAACAGGGTTTCTCAACCGGTGGTCCACGGACACCTAGGGGGTCGTGAAGACTTCTTAGGGGGTCCGTGAAATCGTTTTTTAATAAGTGTTATTTTTTGCATAAGTGAATGAATGAGAGGAATTTGTCGCCTCGCTCGTTTTGCAAGAATTCATTGATAGTGGAGTTTTATTTTTAATATTAGAAAAACGACTTATTTTATGCACACAATTCCCGATAAAATAATAATAATGTAATTATGTCCATATGAGGTTACAAGCCTAACTTTCAGTACCAGCCAGAAAAAAATTAACATCTAGCGATAATCGTAAAAAAATCCTGGCATTCTTCAGGGCTAATCCTTGACATATTTCGCCAGTTTCTTGGTAAGATCCTCGAATCGGAAGTTTTTTAGCGAACTATTCACTGGATTAAAAAAAATATCCACTGTTTTCACACAAACTATAGGCAAAATCTTCTTAAATGCATTAGCAGGATTTTTTATGATATTTTCTGGTCCTTGAAAATAAACTACGAAGATTTTTGACGAGATTTTCAAAGGGTTATTGATAATATTTTAAGAGCTTTAGGCCAATATTAAAGTTGTCTAGAATATTCAAAAAAGCTTGCAGATGTCGAAACCTAACATTTTTTTCGAAAAAAGTATTTACGGGAACTTCGCGGATTCTATTGTAACTTTATTCTAACCGAATAAATCTTCCAAATCTAGTACAAAAAACTACAATGTTTCTCGGATAAATCTTCAGTCTTAGTACCCCTGGACATTCCTGGAAGTAATTTTTGCTGAAATTTTCTCAACTAACTGATTTATTGTAGGATTTTGTAAGATCCTTCAGAAATTTTTCATCGGACTCTTGGAAAGATTTTTGATCGACTGGAAAAATTTTAATTAGATTCCGAATGATCTTGGAAAACTTCTCCCATTATCTTTGGAGGATTACAGAGAAAATTATCGGGTGTGTCTATCAAGGATATCTGTTGATGAGCTCTTGTTTAGAGATCATCAAATTTAGGGGTCCGCGGAAAGTTTGTCAAACTTTGAAAGGGGTCGCAGCTTCAAAAAGGTTGAGAACCACTGTTATAAAACGTATTGTATCATGACAGCGATGGGAATGTTAATTGAATGAATTGATTTATCAAAATATGAAACACTGAAGTGTAAGTGACTGTAAGTGTCGACATAAACTCTTGTCCATTAACATTAAAAACCAACATTCGTTAACATTCGTTTAACCAGTTTTTATCATTATAATGGTTTTCCCGGGAAACTGACTAGACTGATCAAAGCAACGATGGATAGTGTACAGTGCTGTGTGAAGATATCGGGTGCATTATCGGACCCGTTTGAAACACGCAAAGGACTTCGACAAGGCGATGGTCTTTCCTGCCTCCTGTTCAATATTGCGCTAGAAGGTGTTATGAAACGGGCGGGCTTCAACATGCGGGGCACGATCTTCAATAAATCCAGCCAGTTCATTTGTTTCGCTGACGACGTGGACATTGTCGGAAGAACGTTCCAGGTGGTTGCTGAACAGTACACCAAGTTGAAACGTGAAGCAGATCGGGTTGGATTGAAGGTAAATACTTCGAAGACGAAATATCTGCTGGCTCGAGGAACCGAGCGCGATAGAGCTCGCATAGGCAGACGCGTGACGATCGACGGGGATGAGTTCGAGGTAGTGCACGAATTTGCCTACCTCGGATCATTGATAACGTCGGATAACAACTGCAGCAGAGAAGTTCGAAGACGTATCATTGCCGAAAGTCGTGCTTACTATGGACTCCATAAGACCTTGCGGTCTGGTAAACTTCACTTCCGTACTAAGTGTACCATGTACAAGACGCTAATAAGCGCTAGGAGTTTTTGAAAGACGTGTGCTTAGGACGATCGTATGTGAGAACGGCGTATGGAGGAGAAGGATGAACCACGAGCTTGCGCAACTCTACGGTGAACCCAGTATCACGAAAGTCGCCAAAGCTGGAAGGGTACGATGGGCGGGACATGTTGTGAGAATGCCGGACAACAATCCCGCAAAAATGGTGTTCAACTCAAATCCGGCCGGTACAAGACGAAAGGGAGCGCAACGAGCTAGGTGGTTTGACCAAGTGGAGCAGGATCTTGGAAGTGTGGGGCGATCGAGGAATTGGAGGTTAGCAGCCATGGACCGAGTTAGTTGGCATAACATTGTGGCGCAGGTCATGTCTTGAAGGACGTAGAGCCAGCAAAAGTAAAGTAAGTATCATTATAAAAATAACCTTTAAATGGTTCGATGCTTAAAGTGTTGACTTTCCGTATGTTTACGTTATCTTCAAAGTACTGATAGGTGATTTTTCGACCAGAGGTTGTATGAATCGCATCACTTACCAAGGTGAATGCTGATCATGAAGCTATGATCCTTCCCCACTAACAAAACTCCTTCCCGTGACAACCATGGAGATGCAGAGGTGATCTCGGTCTCTAGTAACAATGGACGTCACACTAACATTTCTTCCCTTCCCCGATGGCCGTAAGAACGTGGCCGGCGCCGTTAATGACTTTTTAATGTTTGGAGTTCTCAAAAGTGTACACTGAAGATGGAAATCTACTCCTGAGCTACATCTCTTGGTTCCTTGTGCAACTTCGATTATTCTGGTCAATCACGAAGTAGCAACTACGAATTGTACGGTCATCGATGCTTATGCTTATAATGGGGAATATTCACCTGAAAAGAAAAACAATCGCCTATCTCGGTGCGTGGAAAATTTCTTGCAAGGAAACATCAAGAAAACATTTTTTTGATCGCAATACCCAGATGAAATTATGTGAAATGGTGAGCCAACAACTAGGAAGGAGCGTCCAACATAGCTCTGGTCCTCACAAGTCCCTACGTCACGCTTCCACGGGTCAAACGATGACAAAGACTGCCAGCTAAGGGTTGCGTACTTAGCTGGTAGTGCAGCCTGGACACTGTTGTCCTTCTGAAACCAACTAGAGTGAGGAGGTGCGTCTCGAGCGTCTGTCCACCAAGGAGGTGCGGCTCAAACAGCGTCTGTTCTGGCATCCAGCGGCTATCAGTATGAAATGCTGTATCACGTCAGCTACACCTAAGGTGGCAGCCCCACCATCGTGATGTAGGTATCGCGACCCTGGTAAGGTAGCATATCGAATTTCTTACCTACCACGCAAAATGGAGAAAGAAGAAACAACGAACGATATTTTCGGCAACGAAATGACTATGATTGGAAACTCGGTACCTGGAATGTCAGGACGTTAAATGAACCCGGACGAGTGAGCCTTTTGGCTCGCGAATTGCAGAAGGTTGGAGTGAGCGTGGCTGCTATTCAGGAAGTAAGATGGCCTAGAACTGGAGAACGTGAATTCAGGGCGGTGGATCCCGTCGCTAACACAGCTTTCAAATACAACATCTACCATAGTGGCAGCGTTAAGGCAGAGCATGGTGTCGGATTCATAGTGATCGGGAAGCCGATGAAGCGTGTTAAGTATGAGGTGGAAACCCTGCGTATTGAGGATACAGGGCAAATTCTTCAACTACAGTCTGATCAACATCTATGTGCCGACAAACGATAATCCCGACGACACGAAGGATGCGTTTTATGATTGTTTCGACAAGACCTACGGAGAGTGCCCAAAATATGACGTAAAAGTTGTTATCGGGGATGCCAACGCTCAGGTCGGAAGAGAGGATTTTTTTCCGCCAGATTATTGGTACGGAGAGCCTTCACTCCGCCACCAGCATGGAACAAAACGATATGCAGAGATTTTAGGAAACTGTCAATGGCGTACGGAGAAAAAATTCGCCGTCTCCCGTCATGTGCAATGACCGCGAAGGTAACTTGCTGACAGACAAAATCTTGGTGACTGCCAGGTGGAAAAAACACTTCGAGCAATTGTTGAATGGAGAGAACACGAGCGCGCCTGAGAACAGATTAACTATCAGCATCGATGGACAAGCTGTGGAGCCCCCGACGCTAGATGAGGTTAAAAGAGCGATTAAGGAGTTGAAGAACTGTAAGGCTGCTGGAAAAGACGAGCTCCCGGCCGAACTTTTCAAGCACGGTAGCGAGCAGCTGTACGAAATACTGCACCGTACTCTGTTAAGGATATGGGAGGAAGAAGAATTGCCTGCTAGCTAGCTGGAAGGCCTCATCTGCCCTCTGTATAAGACGGGTCACAGATTGGATTGCGCCAATTACCGAGGAATAACGCTCCTCAATTTGGCGTACAGTATAGTGTCGCGTGTTCTGTTCAACAGATTAAGACCGCTGGAGGAGTCCTTCGTCGGTGAATACCAAGCTGGTTTTCGTGAGGGCCGCTCAACGACGGATCAAATGTTTATCTTGCGACAAATCCTTGATATGTTCCGGGAATACAACTTGCAGACTCACCATCTGTTCATTGATTTCAAGGTGGCGTACGATTCAGTAAAGAGAAATGATATGGCAGATAATGGTAGAACACGGTTTTCCGGCGAAACTGATTAGACTGATTCGTGTAACGTTGGATGGATCGATATCAAGTGTGCGTGTTGCGGATGAGACTTCAACCTCCTTCGTAACCTTAGATGGACTAAAGCAAGGAGATGCGCTTTCGAACCTTTTGTTCAACATTGCTCTCGAAGGAGCTATAAGGAGAGCGGTCGTGCAAAGAAGCGGTACCATTAGGTCCGTCCCAATCGGGCTCAGATTGGGTACCACTTCTAGTACTGCATTTGGTCCCTCGCTAATGCAAAAGGTACCCAAGTTTGACAGATCGCAGTACACTTTGAACGGCATTCTAGATTACCTTATGAGCCATAAAATTTTGGGCAACTGCAAGGGACATGGGGGTCTTTAATTTGTCTTTGGTACCATCGTCACCCGGTCGCATATGCTCCTGGGTTTTGCGGACGATATCTATACAATCGGAATTGATCGTCGAGCCGTAGAAGAGGCATTCGTGTCTTTTGAAAGGGAGACAGCGAGGATTGGACTTACCGACAAATTAAAGACCTCCATGTCCCTTGCAGTTGCCCAAAATTTTATGGCTCATAAGGTAATCTAGAATGCCATGAAAAGTGTACTGCGATCTGTCAAACTTGGGTACCTTTTGCACTACCGAGGGACGAAATGCATTACTAGAAGTGGTACCCAATCTGAGCCCGAGTGTGATGGACCTGGTCACCAGCAAAACTAAGTACATGATCGCTGGTAGACAACGTGGTTCCAATCGTGACGTTGGCAGTGAAGTGGTGCTGGGTGGTGAAAAATTGAAGTAGTGGAAGAATTTGTGTAGCTTGGTACTTTAGTGACGTGCGATAATGATGTTACCCGCGAGGTGAAAAGGCGTCTTGCAGCTGCAAATAGGGCTTTTTACGGGCTCCGTAACCAGCTTCAGTCATGTAGCCTGCAGACGAAAACAAAATTCCCACTATATAGGACACTTATCCTTCCGGTTGCTCTATACGGCCATGAATCCTGGACTTTAAAAGAGGTCGACCGGAAAGCGTTTGGAGTTTTTGAGCGTAAAGTGCTGCAACAATACTCGGCGGTAAATAAGAAAATGGCATCTGGCGGCGTCGCATGAATCATGAGTTGTACCAAGTAAGCCCGACTAAGGGCACATAATAAAATTATATCAGCATATGTTATTATGTTATAAGTGTTTTTCGAACATAGGTTGTTACAAACTTGATGCAGGATGTTGTTAAAAATAACTAAAATTATAACAAAAAGTGTATGAATAGTAACATAAACATAACAAAATGTGTTTTAATTCTATCAAAAACATTTCAAACCAAGTTATAATGTTTGATACAAAGTATCAAAATTATAATACTGTTCGATATACGATAATATTGTATATTATTGAAATACATATATGTATTATAACTATTCTATTTATGTTGTTATAAAGTTGTTAAAAATGAACAAAAAAATATCTTAAAGGGATATGAAACACATTATGTTATATTTCTGTTTTATTATGTTCTATGAATGACGGAGCCTAACAAAATTATATCATAATATGATATGCATATCATATTCTGATAAAATTTTATTATATTTTTGTTACAAGCCTCTAGTCGGGAGGTACCGTGGGGTAAGTGGATACAGAAAAATCAATAGTCAACTTCATTATTATATACAGCTAACGTGAATAATGTATATCAAACTTTTTTCTGTGGATAACAAATGAGGAACTAATATACTTCAAATCGTCATTTATTTAGATTTTTGTGATTGTTATGTATTGAGTATGAGGGACTTAAAAATTTGCGCCAAATGATCCACTTGCCCCACCATGGTGGGGTAAGTGGATCACTAATAAAAAAAATCTGTTTTCAAAACAAATGTGGTGTAATTATGTATAGTAAGAATGATATTACTCTCGTTCTTGTTTTTGGTGCTAGTAATGTTACATTGTAATACTTCAAAATTAAAAAGTATCTTAATTTAATCAAAATATAATGACAAATATGTATACAATACTTCACTTTAGTTTTAACAAAAAAAAACATTGTGAATAGAATAATTTGAAGAAAATTTATCCATTTATACATATAAGTTATACAGAAGTATTGAGGATTATTCCTTACGATGTTTTCGAAAAACATTCGTAGTTTAGAAATATCAGTTACATTTACTTTTGAATAAAAAACTGAAATCTTTTTATTCTATTTATGAATATATTTGTATCATCTGTCTAAAACAATTTATATGGTCAAGAAAGGTACGATTATATGCTTTCTGTTGGAAAATTACTATATTTTGCTCCTTTGCAACTCAGCTTAGATAAACCACGAAAAGTTTCGTGAGTATTTTGAAATTATTATTCTATTATATAATTTTTTATATATCAGAAAGGTTAAAAAAAACTTTTAGGTGGATTGATTCAAATTTTCTATGGTCAATTTCACAAATTCAAGCTAGGATTGAATAAAGTTAAAGGAAAACAACATTAGCGGATATTAAAATTTATTAAAAATCTCGTAAGAAGTCTGCCAATAAATAATGATAATACTTGATCCACTTACCCCACCCCATTAAAAAGTAGGTGTAAGTGTACCATGTACAATATATCTGTATTTACTTATAAAAATCACATATTTTTCATTGAGATTCATTCAATTAGAACTGAAATGCTCACCATGTGTCGAAAAAACTAATAGTATTCGATTTTAGACAGAGATAAAATGGATTTTTGATTGATGGAAAACAATTTTCAAATTAATTGATTTTTACCGCTAACAAGTTTGCTTGTGTGAGTTTATTGTAGTATCATATTTGCAATAGTATTAGTGTGGGCGTAAGAATATAACCTAAAACGGAGCAATGGTGCGAAAACATTCAACATATTCAAGTATTTATACTTAATATTGATGAATGATCCACTTACCCCACTGATACACTTCCCCCACTGTACCTTATATAAAGAAGTGGATATTATGTAGCTCATAACACACGGCAGGCTGCGTTGGGCTGGTCACGTGGTACGAATGCCGGAAGAACGACAAGCAAATAATATTCAGTAGAGAACCCGGACGAGGCCGTCGGCTTCGTGGTAGGCCGCGCACACGTTGGCTTTTTGCAGTTGAAGAGGACTTAAGGGCACTTAACGTTCAGGGCGACTGGAAGCGATTGGCTCGGGACCGAGCCCAGTGGAGAAGAATTATTCATTCGGCGTAAATTCAACGTAGCGGATTGTAGCCCATCAAGTATCAAGTAAGTACCCAGTAGTTAAGAAATGTAAATGGAGCTCACTTTCTTGAAGATTTCTTCCGCAGAAATTTTTACTTTTCTTGAGCGGAATGTCAATGTATCTTTTCTTGAGCGGATGTCAATGTATCAATAAACTAGGACATTTTAAAATTTGATATCATGGTAAAATTCTGGAGAGAGTCTACAGGATTCTGCAAAACAGTAAACAAGCAATATAATAACCCACGAGGGATCGAGGGATTCATTTTTTCATCCCGTATCACCATTTCTAGTCAATTTTGTTGTAATTTTTTGTCAGTTACTCCTACAAAGAAGGAAAGAAGAAGGACCATACAGACCTTATGAGAAATCCCTACACTGTAGTTCAAGTTTAAAACATTAAATGATACATCGATTCCGATTTCCAGGAAGCATTGTGTCAGGTTATTGATTAAATAAGATATTTTCAACAAAACATTGTCAAATGTTTGCATGAATTTGTATATAAAAACTCCAACGATTTTTCTGTATTTTAAGCCTAGGTGACGCGTCTCTGTGCATTCACATCGACTTTTTTTTGTGAAACTATTTAGTGAAAACATTTTAAAAATGTTCAAAAAAGAAAAGTGTTCAAATTCGAGTGTCATAAAATAGGTGAAATATAGCATCGTTTCTCAACATCATAAATAAATTTATTTCGAGGGATAATCACACTTTTTTCTCCGTGTCCTTCAGAGAAAAGCTACTCCCTAGAAAAGCAGAAATTTTCCGGAAAACTCACTCTGCCAGGAAAAGCTCTCTCCCGCATTCCTTTGTATGCTGAAGTTATTCCTGCACTCAATACATTTTTCACACACGTTGAGTCATACAAACAGCAACACTTATCCTGAATGCACAAGAAACCATATGTTATCAGATGTTTTCGTTTGGGGTAGTTAATCCGGTAAATTCTTCTGGCTGGCAGTCTTAGCAAATGGTGCTAACCAGAAGAATTTATCAGATATGTGTTATCTACGTGTTCGATTTTGTGCGATTTCGTTTAGCGTGAACCACGCAGATGAGCACTGAATATCGTCGAGCGAGAGAGAACAACGTGACCGTGGAGCTCGATAACGCACTGCCAAAGGCCTCATAATTTTTCTTCCCTTCCAATCAGTAGTCCCTCGGAATCGGTAACACTTGTATCGTCGTCTCGGATAGACCCCGCGGAGACAAAGCACGGAACCCTGTGTCCGTGGCCTTCCGAGAAGAAGCGGGAACCCCTCCCCCCGTTCTTAAGGATACATTTTGTGAGGAGGAAAAACCGTGGAAAACTAGACTGAAAGTCGAAAATTCCTCTTGTTACTTAAGTGTCGATGCAGAAAAGGGTCGTGCGTGCCTTCGAAGGGAATAAAGTGGACAACACGACGGAAAGGATGTGTTGAATTCTTTTTTCAGTGGAATCCCGAAATATTACACTCATCCCTGCTGGGTTATTGCTCCTCATTTGTGTGCTTGTGGAACCCCTTCGCTGTTCGTAAGCTGATATGATGGAAATGAAACAAGTGTTCTTAGTTGTGAGTGGTTTATGATCGCACGTCTTCTGAAAAGAAAAATGAAATGTGATACCGGAGAGTGGGATAAGCATAATCGATACACCCCGAAAACTGGTGAGACGTGCTAGAAAGTTGAAAAAAGTTTCCATTTCGGAGCCTCCGAGTCGCGACTTTCGGTCCAAGAAGAAGAAGCCAGGATCCATCAAAAAGTGATAAAGGTGAAAAGCTAGGAAATTCCTTCCGTAATTGTGTGCAAAGTGAAAAAAGAAGTACGCTCTTCTTGCTCGTTCAGTGGTATACACCTACGTGAGGAAATGGGATTAGAACGAGCAAGGTCGCAGTTTTCGGAAGAGACGGCCCCTCCAAAGGCGAATCATGAGAGAGAGGCCCATAGTGTTGTTGAAGACACAGTTGTTGAAGTGAAAAACTATGGAATCCTAAAAGGAAAATTCCGAACGTCGACGACGGCGGCGATGCACAGTGCTCCATGTGGTCTGAATTCGCGATCGAAATTGTTCTGCGTCCGAAAAGTTGGTTTTGGGAATTATGATGTCATGTAGAGATTTCTTTAGGAGAGCATTATCTTTGTCTTTCAAGATTGTCCCGCTTTTACCCGGTTAGCTTATGGTCAGCCTGGCTCTTGAATACGTTTCACAACTTTTTGTGCTGCGTCCAGCATTAAAACACCTCAGTCTGTTATTTTACTGGTGTTAATCATACAAATTTATTGTATTAGTTTTTGTAATTTTGCCTTTTATTCCTACCTAATGAAAAGCAAACTATGCTATGATGGTACTGTAAAACGGGGCTAACTATGATAGTGCGGACTCACCACTTACTAAACGAAATGTCATAGCTTATGTTATTTAGTTAGGAAAAACGAATTGAATTATAAAAAGTTTTAGTATAACACTTCATGTTAGAACTATTTTCGTTGAAATCGAGAGCATTCAAAACTTTATATTTAAACATTGAAAATTGATAAGAATTTAGAGCTTAGGATCACAATAGCGCGCTGCGCGTCGCGCCGCGATTACGCCGCGTTGACGCGTTGTTTTGAAAACATTGCGTGCCATGGTCTTATCCACTGGTGTACTAAACCAGCTCGGTCGAAGAATTTTGACACTAGAGCGGGTCCGGATCACGTGGGGATCAAACGGGAGCGTGCCCCGCTCAAGTGTCACAATTCTCAGACCGAGTAAATTTAGTACACCGGTGGATTAGACCATATGAGCCATAACAAAGGTGCGTTGCGCGCTTCGCGTCATTGTACTAAAAATCCAAAAATGTTCTAAACCGACCGCGTCGTGTGCGTCAGCGCGTTGATTTTGAAAAAATCAAAATTGGCGCGTTCGCTTCCGTTCTCGCCTAGTTGTCGTTTGATGTTTTGGTCATCAAATCGATGGAAGAGTCTTCTAGTCAAGATAGAGTTGTTCGAGAATTAAATTAAATTTTCTTCAACATACGGAACAGCTCCTGTTGAACAACAATCCTGGTAAGTTTATGAGGAGTTGGTTTTTTTCAAAAGCAGTACAATGCAATGAAAAACGCATGTTTTTTTGTTTAAATAATAACAGGTGCTCTTTTCTTCTTCTTTCTGGCATCACATCCCTACTGGGACAGTGTCTGTTTTTATGTTAAGTGTTTTATAAAAACTTATACATAGTTGGCTCCATCCCATTACTCCGAACGCCATTACCCCGAATGCCACTACCCCGAACGCCACTACTCCGAATGGGTCATTACCCCGAATAGTATGAGATACAGTGCAGTATCTTGTTTTACGGGAAAAAATTCGTTTCTAATGAAAACTAGTAATAACTGGCGTGTTAAATTCGTCGGTAAAATGTTCATCATATATTTTTCCTTCTTTTATATGTCAGCTATTCCTTCGAAATATCTTGTTGGTAACTATCTTCTTCTCATTCCTTCTGAGACAGTGCCTATTTATCAGCTCAGTGGGCACTTTTCGCAGTTCAAGGGTTCATTTACAAATTCCATAACGCCAAGAATTTCCATTTTTGACGTACCAATTTTTATACGGAAATTCTACATATTGTGTATGGGCTGTAACATTTTAAGGACAACCACCCACAACATTTGTTGTTCCCTTCAGCGTTACGAAATTTGTGAACAGGCTTTTAATTAAATTAGCCTTTTATTGACTAAAAGCTGTCCTTGTCAATTTACCATTCTTGTGAATGTGCCGCTATGCCCAGGGACGTCAAGGAAATGTTCAATGCATAAGATCTACCACCGGAGGAATTCGAACCCATAACCCTCAATATGGTCTTGTTAAACAGCTGCGTGATCACCGCTATTTTTTTTTTTTGATAGTGTTCAAATTTCCATTTTGTTTTTAAATAAATATTTTATTTTCTTATCAATATAGGTTGTACCTATAGCATCACGTTTTACAGTAATCATCCACGTTATAGCTGCAAAAATTTCACCAGAAATTTGCCCTTCTTTCTTAAATAGACTGTTCTTTCAAGATTTCGTTGATTAAGCTAGTCACTAATATTTCCATATAGAACAGTTTTTTTTAAAGAATGTATCCTAAAAGCATTCACTACAATGGATCCTACTATAATTCTAATCAGAAGTTTTCCCCTTTTTTTATCTTCTTATATTAAAACAGACAAGTGTGTTATGGATTTGCCAACCACTTTTCTGTCATCGTCATTTCTTCATTGTCTTGAATAAAAAACAAATGTGGTTACCTCATCGAAATTTAAATAAATGATCCCACAAAAAGTTTTTACTGTAGCGGCACTCAGAGGTCGCCGTTTTTTCTAACATGTACAAATGAATTAACGTTTTCTTACCATAGCGGAACGGTTGTCTATCAGGTTGATCTTTAAGTGGGCTCCATAGAACAACACTTGCAGCGACTATATCAGGGTGATCTTCAATAGGGTACCGACTGTTTATTTCGTTCATAACCTCTAACAGTTGGCGCCAGCGGCAAAAAGTACAGACAACAACTTTTAGAACATTCAGTTTCATTCACTGGCCGCCGAGCAACGACACTGTTGTTTGTATTCCTTCCATTGATCGCGGTACGCTGGATTCTCAAATTTATGGAAGAATGGTAGTTGGAGAACTGTCAAAACGTATGGAAAATAATGAAAATCATAAATTGCTTGCAATTAGGAAACTGAATCAAAAAAGTGGTGATTAAAAATCAAGTGTAAAGTGAATACATAACTTTTTGTGTTTAATTCATCTTCCGTGGTGCTTTCTTTGCTTCAGGGTTTCGTTTTTACTACCACTGAAAAAGAGCCATCTATTGCCTTTTCAGTTTTGAATATCGCCCTATTACAAAATCTTCAAGAAGATCTCAATGCTAGTAGCCCGACAGCTAAAAAAATGAATAAAGGACGTGGGTACCGACGTCCAATAAGAGACTATATAACATCCTTATTTTGTGCATATTATAGTTATCCTTTTTATAATAAATTCAGCCTTCTTTTCAAAATAAGCTGTTCTTCAGAGCATTTCAATGTGGCTGAGTGAATCTCTAACTGCTTTTTCATCTTCTTATATTTGAAAAATATATTGTTGAACCAAACTCGTTAGATACTCATAAGGAATCGTAATAATATCTCCCCACTTTCTAACTAGAAATATCCCGGGAATTTCCTTCAGGGATTCCTCTGGGGATTTCTTCCATCAATTTGTGCGGGGATTTCTCCAGGAACTAATCCGGGGATTCCTTCCAAGAGTTCCTCTTAGGGTTTTCACAAGGATTTCCTCTGGGGCCGAGGATTTTCCTCAGCGATTTCCTCCGGAGATATTCCCCCAGAACCCTTCCAGAGTTCCTACAGCAATTTCTCCAGAGTTCTGTAGTATTGGAGGAACTTCAGAGGATATGCTGGATAATGTCAAAGTCACGTGATGTTCATGATATTTAACAGCACTGATTGCTTGACGAACTCCGTAGAAATTTCTGGAGAAACTAAGAAGAACAATTCCCACCCTTGGGAAGGAACTCCGTAGAAACTTTTCAGAAATTCCAAAGGAAACACTGTAGAAACTCCAGAGGAATTTCTAGAAGAATTTCGGTTAGAATCCGGAGGACGTTCCGAGGAATTGCTGGATGAAATCCATAAGAATTGCCGGAGGGATCCGGAAGAACTTCTTGAAGGATTTAAAAAAAAAACTGGAGGAAGATAAATTCCCGGAGAAACTTTTGAGAAATTTCCTGAGGAACTCTGGGCAAACTCCCGGAGGGAATTAAGTGATTTTTTCGAAGCAACTACAGAAGAACTCCTAGAGATATTTCGGGGCATTTACGAGGAATAACAGTGAAACCCCCATGAGTCGATGTTCCATTATTCGATATCGACACATGGAACCATACAAAAACGAACATTTCATGATTACTATGATGGTACCCTCAAACCATTTTCCGAAGCATTTCTGTTCCATGATTCGATATTTTTATGAGTCGATGGTCCCTTCAGATATCGACTCATGGAGATTTAACTGTACTTGAGGAACTCTGGAGAATTCGAATATTTCGAAAAAAAAATCCACTACAAACTATGGAAAACCTTAAGAGGATTTTTTGGGAGATCCCTGAAGGAATTCTTTGAAAAAATCTGTGGACGAATTTCTGGAGAAAATCACCGGAGGAATTCCTGTAACAAATCCCCGGATGAATTTCTGAAGGAAACCCCTGGAGGGATTGCTATTGGGAATCCCTTAAGGAATTTCTGGAGAAAATTTCGCGGAGTTGGGGAATGCCCCCGGAGAAATCTTTGACATTCCTGGAGGAATTCCTGGAGCAAATCTCCAGAGCAATTCCTGGTGCAAATCATCAAAGAACTTTCTGGATGAAATCTCCGAAAAAAACTCTCTGGAAAAATCCCCAAAACAATTTCGGAGAAAATGCCTGGAGGAATTTTTAATGAATTTCTGGACGAAACATCCAGAGGAAATCCTAGACGATATCCCACGACAAAATCTCCCGAGAAATTCCTGGTGCAAATTCCCAGAGAAATTCTTAGAAGAAATCTCCGGATAATTTCTTGGAAAAAAATCTCCGAAGGTATTTTGGGAGAAAATCCCCGAAGGAATTTCTTAATGAAATCCCTGGAGAAATCTTTGGAGGTGCTTCTAGAGTAAATCCCTGGAAGAATTTCTGGAGGAAATCCTCGCAGGAATTCTTGGGGAAAATTCTCAAAGGGAACAAATCCCTGGAAGATTTTTTGGAGGTAATCCACGGAGCAATGTTTGAAGGAAATCCTAGAGGAAAGCCACGGAATAATTTCTGGAGAAAATCCCCGGAGGAGTTCTTGGGGGATATCTCTGGAAGAATCACTGAAATCTCCGAAGGGATTCTTGGAAAAAAGTAGTTCTTGATTTCCCCGGGGGAATCCTTGAAGTTCCCGGAGGAAATTCTCGGACCAATTCCTTGAGGAAATCGCTTAAGGAATTTCTGGAGGAAATTCCCAGAGAAATTTTGGATATCCTTTGAGATATTTCCGGAGAAAATCCCCGGAGGGAATCCTTAAAATTCACGGACGAAACCTACGGAGAAACTCCTTGTGTAAATCCCCAGAAAAATTCATGGAGGAAATCTCTGAACAAAAAATCCGCGAAGGAATTTCTGGACAAAACCACACAGAAATTGCTTTTGTAAATCTCGAATGAATCCTTGAAATCTTCGAAGAAATTCCCAGAGAAATTTCTGAAGGACATTTACGGATAAATTTTCTGAAAAAAAAACCCGGAGGAATTTATGGAGAAAATGCGCGGAGGATTTTTTGTAATGAATTCCTTGACGATCTCCAGAAGAACTCCTTAGTGAAATTTTCGTAGAAATTCTCAGAAATTCCCCGAAAAGTTCCTGGATAAAATCCCCGGAGGAATTATTGAAAAAAACTCCTCGGAAGAATTTCTGGTAAAAATCCGCGGAGGAACTCCTAGAGTAAGTTTTCAGTAGTAATTCTTGGGGTAAAACCCTGGAAGAATTCGTTGAGGAATTCCTGGACGAAATCCTCAGAGATCTGCATAGAAATTCTGGAAGAATTTCCAGGATAAATTCTGTGGAAAATTCCCGCTCAACGCTGACGCGGAATTGTGAGCGCAAAAGTGTGACGCGCGTCAGTAGAGCGTTTTAGTACCAAACGCCCGCGTTGACAGCTGAAACGAAGCGACGCGCAGCGCGCTATTGTGATCCAGCCTGAACATTCAAAACTTTATATTTAAACATTGAAAATTGATAAGAATCTAGAGCTTACGCCGCGTTGACGCGTTGTTTTGAAAACATTGCGTGCCATATGAGCCATTACAAAGCGCGTTGCGCGCTTCGCGTCATTGTACTAAAAATCCAAAAATGTTCTAAACCGACCGCGTCGTGCGCGTCAGCGCGTTGATTTTGAAAAAATCAAAATTGGCGCGTTCGCTTTCGTTCTCGCCTAGTTGTCGTTTGATGTTTTGGTCATCAAATCGATGGAAGAGTCTTCTAGTCAAGATAGAGTTGTTCGAGAATTAAATTAAATTTTCTTCAACATGCGGATCAGCTCCTGTTGAACAACAATCCTGATAATTTTATGAGGAGTTGGTTTTTTTCAAAAGCAGTACAATGCAATGAAAAACGCATGTTTTTTTTTTTGTTTAAATAATAATAGGTGCTCTTTTCTTCTTCTTTCTGGCATCACATCCCTACTGGGACAGTGTCTATTTTTACCTTGGCTGTTTTGGTAGTGTCATTCTCAAAACACACCAAGCCGTTCCCATAGGGGACGTTAGCCACAAGCCACGTTTCAAGTAATACTGTTTTCATATGGTATGCCCTCTTCAACATCTAATCCAATTTCTCTCGCCGTTCCCTTACGGTACCTATCCATCTAGTATTCATTGCTTTCTTCTCCATGCTCCCTCTTACTTCGAGCAAAATAGACCGATATGCCGATAAACAAATCTATCTATATAAATAAAAATGGAATGGTGTTTGTATGTCACGAAATGGCTCAAGAACGGGCCAACGGATTTACATGAATCTTTCACAGTTGAATTCGTCAAGGACTCCGACGTGTTTGTGTGAAGGAAAAGTTTAGGAAAGTCTTCGGAGTAGTCAGGAAACGAGAGAAAACTAATCGGCAATTTTCTATGGGGGATGGACATGACGTTTAACAACAGCCTAATTGATGGCAAGACGAAGTTTGCCGGGACCACTAGTTCACAATATAATTATCACGGTCGATATCTTTGTAAATAATAGGACGGATTTCACGCCAACTCGACACGCGATTGGCAGCACCCCTTCAGAATTCAATGAAACTTTCTGGATGTCAAAAGTATGTGAAACTAAGATACTTTGCGTACTTTGTTTTTTCAAAATCGATCTAGACTAACATTTGGAAAGGGTCAAAGTTTTTTTTACTATTTTTATAAACCCGAATAACTCAAAAACGGTAAGACCGACAAAAAAGTGTTGTATGGGGACTGTCGTGAAATTTCCTGACGTTTTAGAGAAAAATATTTCAAAAATAAAAACACATTTTCTACACTGAAAAAAAAAAATATTCAAAACTTCAAAGTCGATTTAAAAAAAACGGCTTCAGATTTTGATCATCCTTAAGCAAAAAGTTTCGCAATTAAATTTACTAAAAGTCGTCCATACATTGCAAATTGGGCATATTTTAAAGAAAAAAGTTTTTCTAACATTGAATTTTTTAAGTCCCAAAGTTTTTTTTTTCACTTTTTTTTATAAACCCGTATAACTCGAAAACGGCAAGACCTACAAAAAAGTGTTGTATGGGGGAATGTCGTGAAATTTCCTGAAGTTGGAGAAAAAAATATTGAAAAAAATAAAAACACATTTTCTACACTGAAAAAAAAAATATTCAAAACTTTAAAGTCGATTTAAAAAAAACGGCCATTTCAGATTTTGATCGTCTTTAAGCAAAAAGTTTCGTAATTAAATTTACTAAAAGTCGTCCATACATTGCAAACTGGGCATATTTTAGAGAAAAAAGTTTTTCTAACTTCGAATTTTTTAAGTCCAAAACTGATTTTTTTTTTCAAAGATTTTGTTTTAAACTGTCAAATATGATCGTGTTTTCAAGTGATAAATGAGTTTGAATCAGAAAATAAACTGTATTTTTTATTCAGAATAGTTAAAAAACGGATTTATACAATGATTATGTTTTATAAATGAAGGCAATCAATGGACTTCGCCTCTGCCTATGAGGAAATCAACTCCGTCTAACAATCCGACGGATTTTTATGGTTCGAAAGGTATCACAACAGTATTGCAAACATTGAAAAGTAACAACCTTATCCATATCCCATTAAATTCTCTTCTAGAAAAAGTGTTGTGAAAAAAAACTTACTAAACGTACCTGCCTTAAACGCCAGATGAATAAGAAATAATGAATATGTTTGTATTGTTATCTACCTAAAAAAAGTTGATAAGCTCATAACTCATGATTTTATTTGCAAATAACAGTCTTCTTTTTACGAAACAAAAAAGACAAAAAAGCGTCAAGGACGAAGGTTAAATACTGGTAATTAGCAACTTTTCTGAAAATTATAACGCTGCTCAAGGATATCACTGGGATACTTCCCAAGCAGTGATACACCAATTCTAGATTTACCATAAAAAGATAATAAATTGGAAAATGTTAGTTTTATTATAATATCAGACCCATGACACAGTAGCAGTTCAGCTATTTATTTCAAAATTGATAAATTTTGTTAAACAAATCAAAAGTTATTTTTAAGTCAGATGGAGCTGCAGCTCATTAGGGATGATACACAAATTATGTCACGCTAAATTTCAAGTTTTTCGACCACTTCCACCCCCCCCCCCTTTATCACACTTTTTGTATGAGCCCTCCGGAAATTTTGTAAGGCTCGTCACGCTTGGCTCGACCCCCTCCCCCCCCCCTTGAAGCGTGACGTAATTTGTGCATGACCCCTTATAAAAATAAAAAAAAAATGCCAGCCTATGTAATTTCAAGAAAATACATGGATTGGAAGCAGAGTGGCACTTTTTGCCACATCCCACGGCAAAGGCCCCTGTAACGCTATTGGTGGCACTCTCAAGCGAATGGCAAAAAGAGCAAGTCTTGCAAAATACTATGGAAACACAATCGCAACTCCGCGAGAACTATTCGACTGGGCAGTGAAACAAACTGATACATGTATCACCAAATTAAATTTCTATTATAAATCTCTTGAACAATATGTTAAAATGTCAGAGGAATTGGTGGAATTGTTTGATAAGGTTAAAACTGTCCCTGGTACCCAAAAATATCATTGTTTTATGCTTACTAATAGGCATACATATACACAAATAATACACATAATACACAAATTGCAGCCAAACGGTATACCAATTCAGAGGATGAACCAAAAATATGCAATTTATTCAGTAAAGCCCAAAAATAATGTAAATATTCATGTGCAGATACTACGTTTTAGGATATATAGCAATAATAAAAATAAAAACAAACCACGACTTTTTTCATAAGCATAATATGTTAAGATTGGCTTTGACCAAATAAGAAATTAAATATTATTGTGATGTCTTTCCAACCATAAAAAACCCATCGGATTTTTAGAAGGAGTTGATTTTCTCATAAGCGGTATGGTGCGAGATCAATTGAATTTAATCAAAAAAAACTGTATAATTTCGTTTTATTTCTTTGAACTACTCCCAATAAAACAAACATAATCTATTTTGTGATTAAAACTCATTTATCACTTGAAAATATGATCAGACTAGACTATTTGAAGCGAAATAAAAATTAAATAAAAAGTTCATTTTGGACTTAAAAAATTCGATGTTAGAAAAACTTTTTTCTCTAAAATATGCCCAATTTGCAATGTATGGACGACTTTTAGTAAATTTAATTACGAAACTTTTTGCTTAAGGATGATCAAAATCTGAAGTGGCCGTTTTTTTAAATCGACTTTAAAGTTTTGAATATTTTTTTTTTCAGTGTAGAAAATGTGTTTTTATTTTTTTAATATTTTTTTCTAAAACGTCAGAAAATTTCACGACAGTCCTCCATACAACACTTTTTTGTAGGTCTTACCGTTTTCAAGTTATACGGGTTTATAAAAAATAGTAAAAAAAACTTTGACCCTTTCCAAATGTTAGTCTAGATCGATTTTGAAAAAACAAAGTATGTAAAGTAACTTAGTTTCACATAGTCTTCACACCCAGAAAGTTTCATTGAATTCTGAAGGGGTGCTGCCAATCCCTTTGTCGAGTTGGCGTGAAATCCGTCATAGTAGTTTCAATAATTTAAATATCTGCTGTAATTTGAGTTTTTGAATTTTTCTTTATTTATCGTTTCAACCATTTCCACCCAAACTATAAATTTATAAACCAGCCAATTTTTTATACAATTGTTGCTGAACAAAAATTTACAAAAGAAAAACTACTATTATTTTGAGCAATTTCACCTGGTGTTTAACTTTTTAGCCGGTAGTGTGAATTTTTTCAAATTTTGTGATAACGAAATTGAGTATATTTGTAGTTCACTGCCCAAATTTTATGCCGATTGCTCATAAGGAAACAAAGTTACAGCTTGCCAAAATTGAGCATTTTGTATGAAAATCGGCTTTCACTACTATTATTCTGAACACAACTACTGTATGTTATTAGCTGTTAGAAAATTGAACAGCTCTTCCTCTTTACCATTCAAAGCTAAAGCATCTTCAGAAAATTTTCATGCAGTGAAATTATCTACATTTTCGTCGAACACATTTGTTGTATCTTCACTTGTATAAAAGTGTGAAAAAAGAGACTAATCGCGAAAAAAAACCTTTCTGGAGACATCACATTTCCCAAAACCACACTTACCAATAATTTCGATCCCGAATTCAGGCCTCAGCGAGCACTGTACGTCGGGGGAGCGTATAAACACAAAGAAGAAAAACTGGTACACGAAAGGATGCTTCTGCTTGACGAGCACTGGGGCTCGTTGTCGCCGTCGTTTTCATTGTGGAACAACAGCGGTGGGTGGTGCGAAGGATTGGAGGAACGGGGGTGGCAATGGCTGCCGCCCACGCTTGGTTTGCTGTGTCACATTGAATACGCATTTGCTCTCCGGACGATGAGCTTTCGGGTGGTGGTTCTTCTCGATGGAGCAAAGAAACAGTGCTGTGTAAATGTTCCTGCCACTACTGCCTGGGTAATGTTTTTACGTCTGCGAATGCTAACTGCCGCAAGGTTGTGCTGCGCAGTGGTGCCAGATCTTCATGGAATTGTGCAGTCTGGCGACAAGAATGGATCAATTGGATGTAGGAAGCTGTGAATGGTCTAAACATGGTTTAACTGTACAATAAAGTTGTTGAAAAAAAAACTTGAGCTTGAGTGACTCTACAATTAGTATTTGTAATTTAAGGGTTAATCGGACCCAAATTATAGATCAAAATAAGGTGCCCTATGAATAAATCTAACTATGTCCTTGTAATACTCTGGATAGCAGGGCTGCTAGCATCTTTTTTAGAGTTTTAATCACTATTTTTAAATCACTTCTGTATTTTTAATTGAAAGTCTTTTTAGTCTACGGACATCTTTTTTCGTTCAAAAATGTATTAGCTCTAGAAAAACCTTCAGAGACACCAAATCGATCATTCTATTAGGATGTTCAGGAATATCACCTCTAGGCTAAGCTTCAGGAATTTGTCAAGCGATTTATCCAAGGATTTATTTCTGGAACACTTTCAGAGACTCCCCCAGACATTTCTCCATGAATTTATAGATTACCAACCGAATTTCCTTATTTCTCAGGATCTAGTCCAAAACAAAAATTTGAAATTTTTCATACAAAAAGCGTTACGGAGGGGGAAAGGGGGTCAAAAATTTCAAATTTTAGCGTTACGTAATAAATGGACGCTGCCATTCATGAAATGAGAAAATTTATGTGTCGCACGCCTTGATCCATAAAAGATCCGTTGAATTTTATTCATAATCCACTCATACACGAATGGGTGTGGGTAGCGTCCATTTTACTGTATGAGTAGATTCTCAATAAAAAACACATTGACCCTAAATCATCTACCACTAAATAGATGTCAAAACCCTTTCCGTTACAGATATTATATTGAGATGAACTCTGCAATCGATGCAGGGTTATTGAATGGAGACATTTTTGTTACTGTGTTTTAACATTGGATCATTCGTAGCCTACTCACTCTACATGCGAACATGGGATCGTTCACAGCCTACTCACCACTTGATGAGCCTACTGAAACTCCATTATTGTTTGTTTTTTTTTTTCGTTTTCAATTTTATTCATTTTTTATGCTTCAATTTCGGATCATTCTCAGTCTCTGTGGAGCCTACTGAAATTCCGTTTTTTTTTTTTCTATTTAAATCTCGGATCATTCTCAGCCTACTCACCACATTGTGAGCCTACTGGAACTCCTACATGTCATGATGAGCCGATGTGGGGTATTTAGAGATGCGGTCGAACATCAAATTAGTATTTGTGATAACATCGATTTTGAAGTGATAGTTGTGCAATGCCAACTTCGGCGAGCCGAAAGTTCACGAAGTAGTCGAAGGTGACGTCACGTTTGGAAAGCTGCGAACAAAACTTTTTGGCAGCCTTGTCGTCATCATCAGCTAATCGTTTTGTTCACATCTTTTTCGTGACTAATACAAGCAACCACATACTAAGAACCAGTGTCGTAAAAATTCAGCCGAATGATACCCGATCAGTGCGAAAACGAACAAAAACAAACTCCGCTAGCAAGAAGCCAATCTGACTTCGAGTGCGAATGCGACGAGAAAGAGAGTGGGTGCAACACACGCACACATTCAGTTTCACCCACTGTTTGGTGTCATTTCAAAATTCAGTTTCACCTAGAGGCACTGAAATTGAAAATTGAATATAAAAAATTACAAATGAATTTTATTTTACTGGTGTAAGAAAACGGCAATGTGATGCCTCCAGTTGATGAATCATGATTGTCTTCTAATAAAAAAAATACAACTTTTGCAATTTGCTGATGTTTTGTGGGGTATTCTGACGGAAATGATTTTTTTCACTAGTGAAATTGAATTTGAATGTCAGTAGTGGATGAGAATTAGTGTAGCAAAAGTAATTGAAAAACTGAATGCACGTTCTACCAGATTCGTGCATGTATTGTCAAACAAACATTCACACAAAGAAGAATTCAACGATGACGGAGCCTACTGATGATCGGCGTTGTTGACTGTAGGGAAAGTGTACCAGATATTACCATAGAGGTTCCCTATTTGGCCATATGTAAAATTTCGATAACCTTTACATTTTTAATCTTTTCGAATGTTTTAACATCAAGATATGTCTTATAACTTACTGCTAAAACACACAAAACCTTCCAAAATGTGTATACATTCAAGTTATCCCGTATGACCAAATAGGGAACCACTATGGCCATAACTGGTACACTTACCCTATATTGAAATATGCAGACACTGCTAAGAACCATACATGACATTGATGGTGAGCCTACTGGAATTCCGTTAAAAGTCGATACTTCAAACAAATCACTTTTCGCTAAATTCTCTGGAATCTCATTCTTTTCCGCTTCCACCAGTATGATACTTATGCTATGCTAATTATGTTCACACATTCTAGTTAAAAATTGAATTTCAATCACTACTGAAAAAATCCTACAAACTGTGTCATTGTGCTAACCGAAAACGCAAACGAATCCCTTTGCACACGCTTCGTTTCGAAAGAAAAGCTTCAACCTCAAGCCTAGGCAAGAACACATACATGCTCACAGACTCTCATTCTCATATCATTCCTTTTAACACGCATTGAATCTTTGGCTATACTCAGTCATGCTACTTGTACCATAAAGCAAGCACAAGTATGTGTTGCAAGTTTCAGACTCACACATCCACACTCAACTGAGAAATGTAGTGATAATGATAAGTTAGGAAAAAAATGACAGTTTTAATTGAAAAAATGGCTTTGTGAAACTCCAAGGCAGATTGATGGTGTATAAATTAGTATCAGATAACAATACGGTTGATTATTTTTACTCAAAGATTAAGCAAGATGAAAGTCTAACTATGACTCTGAATTTGATAAGTTTAGATTTTTGCAATAACCGTCAAACTTATTAAACCGTTGCTAAGATTTCCAGATTTTTCAGTCAGTAATCAACCTTAAATATGGATTTTCGAGTTTCTAAATTTCAACGTATTTTTCTGTTGTTATCTGTACAACACTGGTGGAAAATCTCGCTATTCAAACACAGCATCAGCGAGATTGTTTTTGCGGATAAAAACCGCGTGACAACTCGAATGATTTTGGTTTCAGTCCTATCGGTTAGCAAAAACATTTCCATTGAAGTTTCAACAGAAAACATAGAGGAGCTTCGTGCAATACTCTAGATGGCAATTTCGGCAGAATTTAAGGAAAAAATTTAACGTAGTCCTTGAAAATGTTCAAAGAGGAATTCATCCATCGAATTCATAGAAGAATCATTGTTCAAAATCCTATGGACATTGTTGAAATCTTTGAGGTTTCTTCCATACCTTTACATTTACCAAAACAGGCATTTGAGAATAATATCTAACAAGATTGATGCTTCCTTTAACAATCAAGAGTAGTTTTGGCCACATCTGTGCGACAGCAAGAGATTGGAATACTCAGATTGCTTCTAAAATGATTTGTTGGCACCTCTACAATTCAGGTATTTCACCAAAAAGGTTTTACACGTTAAATTCAAACAGTATTTTACAATATGAAGGAAACCATTGCTACAATTGTTTTTTTTTTTCTGATTGCACAAAAAATCGACTGTAGTTTTTTTCAGGAATTTGTCTTCATTTTTACACATGTCACAGAAAATCGCATAAATATGTGTAAGTGCTGCGTAAAATTTCCACAGATATCGCTAAACATTTATTCTATCTTTTGCTTTTAAATCTGCTAGCAATGAAACAGAAAAAAATTAAAAAATAAAAAACTTTGTCTTGTATGTAATTTTGTTTGAAATTACACCAGTAAATTTGCAAGAATGAGTAAAGTACTCATGAAATTTGTTGGACATTCTTACTGATGTTTAAAGTTACTTGTCTATAAAGCGTTTGTTAGCAACCCTCGACAATTTATTTCCCGAATCTCAGCAAACGAACATTATGCTAAATGAGATCTCATCATAAAATACTTTTCTAGCCGTATGGTGAAGCCATTTTGCCCGTAACGCGGGTAGATCACCTTTTCGAGGTGCGTTACGGGGTAAGATCTACCATATTGTACTCTTGTTGAATCTGTTCTTGTGAATACTTATAAGTTAGGGTCGGAAGAGTATAAGAAAGTAACAAGGCACTAAGACCCACCTATTTGTCCTAGATAATGAGGAGGTCGAAGTGAAAAAATGGCTCAATCGGCATCTGAGGTTGGTTTCAACTCATGAGACAATTTCTTTCCGAGTTCAAGAGTTTATCTTTCGAACCTGATTAAGGGGCGCGCTTTTGAGAGTTTAATGGTGACAAACTGTTTTCTCCAAAAGGTATAAATAGCGGTATCTTTTTCTAAAGATGCTCTATGCAAAATGGCAAAGAATGATATTTGTATAAAAAACGACTACTTCATTATTTCTCAGTAGTAATGGAGTAGAACGACATGCACTAAACAAAGGACACGGGTATACCACAAAAGATCAAAGAAAACTGGTCGCAGTGGTTCACCCCTTAACAGAAACAGAAAAAAAAATGGTGAAGCCAGTCCCAATCAAACATTGAAAAATACCAAGATCCGTTAATTTAATGAGTGTATTGGTTTTAAATGGGCCTTATAATGAAGATTTGATCAATCTCTTGAGGGTATCGTAGTGTTAACCACCACACGATACCCAATGTTCAGAAAAGTTGAAGAAAATGTTCCACCTGAACCTGGACCAAAACCGAATTAGAAATCAGTTACTTTCAATATAGTCTTGCTTTAAAGCGACACATTTGCTCTTTAGAAGAGCTACAAATGGCCACTGAAAGTAATATTACGCTTACTTACTTACTTATTTGGCTTTACATCAATTATCTTGATAAAGCCTCGCCAACAATATTTCGCCAATTCCCTCGGTTCATGGCCGCTTCTCTCCATCCTCGACTGTGACCCACGCTCTCCAGGTCCTGGTGTACCTGGTCCATCCACCTAGCTCGCTGCGCCCCACGCCTTCTTGTTCCGACCGGATTCGTGGCGAACACCATCTTTACAGGGTTGTTGTCCGGCATTCTTGCAACATGCCCTGCCCAGCGTATCCTTCCAGCTTTAGCTACCTTCACGATACTGGGTTCGCCGTAGAGTTGAGCGAGCTCGTGGTTCATCCTTCGCCGCCACACGCCGTTCTCCTGCACGCCGCCGAAGATCGTCCTTAGCACTCGGCGTTCGAAAACCCCAAGAGCTTGCAAGTCCTCCTCGAGCATAGTCCACGCCTCATGCCCATAGAGGACTACCGGTCTTATGAGCGTTTTGTACATCGTGCATTTGGTGCGGGGGTGAATCTTTCTTGACCGCAGTTTCTTCTGGAGCCCATAGTAGGCACGACTTCCGCCGATGATGCGCCTTCGTATTTCCCGACTAACATTGTTGTCAGCCGTCAGCAAGGATCCAAGGTAGACGAACTCGTCCACCACCTCGAAGGTATCCCCGTCTATCGTAACACTGCTTCCTAGGCGGGCCCTGTCGCGCTCAGTTCCGCCAACCAGCATGTACTTTGTTTTCGACGCATTCACCATTAGCCCGACTCTTGTTGCTTCGCGTTTCAGGCGGGTGAACAAATCTGCCACCGTTTCAAATTTTCTCCCAATAATATCCATGTCGTCCGCGAAGCAAACAAATTGTCCGGATCTCGTGAAAATCGTGCCTCGACTGTTAAGTCCGGCTCTCCGCATGACACCTTCAAGCGCAATATTGAACAACAGGCACGAAAGTCCGTCGCCCTGTCGTAGTCCCCGCCGAGACTCGAACGAACTGGAGTGTTCGCCCGAGATCTTCACGCAGTTTTGCACACCGTCCATCGTTGCTCTGATCAATCTTGTGAGCTTCCCGGGAAAGCTGTTCTCGTCCATGATTTTCCATAGCTCTATGCGGTCGATACTATCGTATGCCGCCTTGAAATCGATGAACAAATGGTGCGTAGGGACCTGGTACTCACGGCATTTCTGGAGGATTTGCCGCACGGAAAAGATCTGGTCCGTTGTTAAGCGGCCGTCGATGAAACCTGCTTGATAACTTCCCACGAACTCGTTTGCTATAGGTGATAGACGACGGTAGAGAATCTGGGATAGCACTTTATAGGCGGCGTTTAGGATGGTGATTGCACGATAATTTTCACACTCCAGTTTGTCGCCCTTTTTGTAGATAGGGCATATAACGCCTTGCTTCCACTCCTCCGGTAGCTGTTCCGTTTCCCAGATTCTGACTATCAGCCGATGCAGACAAGCGGCCAACCTGTCCGGGCCCATCTTGATGAGTTCGGCTCCAATACCATCCTTGCCAGCGGCTTTGTTGTTCTTGAGCTGTTGAATGGCATCCTTAACTTCCCCCATCGTGGGAGCTGGTTGATTTCCGCTGTCCGCTGTGCTGACGTAGCCATCGCCTTCGCTGTCCTGACCTTCTGTGCCTGTGTTCTCTGCGCCATTCAGGTGTTCATCGTAGTGCTGCTTCCACCTTTCGATCACCTCGCGTCCGTCCGTCAAGATGCTCCCATCCTTATCCCGGCACATCTCAGCTCGCGGCACGAAGCCTTTGCGGGATGTGTTGAGCTTCTGATAGAACTTCCGCGTTTCTTGAGAACGGTACAGCAACTCCATCTCTTGGAATTCCACCTCTTCCAGGCGGCGCTTTTTGTCCCGGAATAGGCGGGTTTGCTGTTTCCGCTTCTGTCTGTATCGTTCCACGTTTTGCCGCGTACCATGCTGCAGCATTGCAGCCCGCGCTGCATTCTTCTCCTCTAAAACCTCCTGGCACTCCTCGTCGAACCAATCGTTTCTTGAGCTCCGTTCCACATATCCGACAACGCTTTCGGCAGCGTCGTTAATGGCTGCTTTGACTGTCCTCCAGCAGTCCTCAAGAGGGGCCCTATCGAGCTCGCCCTCATCCGGCAACGCTGCCTCAAGATGCTGCGCGTACGCATTGGCGACATCCGGTTGTTTCAGCCGCTCGAGATTGTACCGGGGCGGGCGTCGGTACCGTACATTGTTGATGACGGATAGTTTTGGGCGCAGTTTCACCATCACCAGGTAGTGGTCGGAGTCAATGTTGGCGCCACGATAGGTTCTGACGTCGGTTATGTCGGAGAAGTGCCGTCCATCGATCAAAACGTGGTCGATTTGCGATTCTGTCTGCTGAGGTGATCTCCAGGTGTACCGATACGGGAGGCTGTGCTGGAAATAGGTGCTACGAATGGCCATGTTCTTGAAGGCGGCAAAATCTATCAGTCGTAGGCCGTTCTCGTTCGTCAGCCGGTGGGCGCTGAACTTTCCAATCGTCGGTCTGAACTCCTCCTCCTGGCCAACCTGAGCGTTCAAATCTCCTATGATGATCTTGACGTCGTGGCTTGGGCAGCGGTCGTACTCGCGTTCGAGCTGCGCGTAAAATGCGTCCTTGTCATCATCAGTGCTTCCGGAGTGTGGGCTATGCACGTTGATTATGCTGAAGTTAAAGAATCGGCCTTTGATTCTTAACTTGCACATTCGTTCATTGATCGGCCACCACCCGATCACGCGCCTTTGCATATCACTCATCACTATGAAAGCTGTTCCCAGCTCGCGTGTGTTGCCGCAGCTCTGGTAGATGGTATGATTACCTCTAAACGTTCGCACCAATGCACAATGGTCGGGCTCCATATAAAGGAGCGGCCAAAACTACCAAAACACTTTTTTGAGATTTTTATGGTTTTTATCATTTTAAAATATACCTCATGTATTATATTATTATGATTCCTAATTGAAATTGTATTAAAATTTAAATTTCTTTGACTTTTATAACGTCAAAATGACTGAAGTCAAAAAAATGAAAAGTTTAGCAATAAAATAAAGTACAAAATTCATATATAAGAAATGCAATATTTTCCCAAAGTTACGCACTATCTGAAAGCTTATGGTTCAACACTTTTATCGAGCATGAGGATGGAAAAAAATATTTGGTTGAAGTTTTAATACTGTTCAATATTACACTTAAGTAATTTTGATGATTTTGAACATGAAAAACAACTCTTGTCGCGTCATGTCGCCGCGATTTCGAATATTGCACTTGAAAATACAACCTTAGATCTTACAAAAAACGTTTAAATTTTTTGCAGAAATTTGCTGATTTGCAAGTTAGAGCTATTTGAATAATTCAATATTTTCATACATTTTGACGATATTTTTCATACAAAGTTTATATAAAATATATTTAACCACTCTTCATACATATTTTGATCAAATTCGTTTATATACAAACAAAATTTGTGCTTTCAGCCAAATTTGATAGCATTTCTAAAAAAAACTTTTTTTTAAAAAAAGTTACGTAATATGTGTATGACCCCTTCTGAAACAATAAAAACGCCAAATAACATATTCAGATTACATATTTCATCGATTAAGGCGATAAAATTAGTTTTGGCCAAACTTCGTTTTTTTCCGACCATTGTGCAATGCTCCTGTCCAGCACACCTCCTGCAGCGCTACGATGTCGAAACCGCGGGTCTTCAGTACATCGGAGAGTATGCGAGTACTTCCAATGAAGTTGAGAGATTTGCAGTTCCACGTACCGAGTTTCCAATCACTAGTCCATTTTCGTCGCTGTGGTCTTTGCCGATTGTTCCGGTCCGTATTCTCTCGTTGACGTTCCTGTGCTGATGTGTTTTTACGGTTGGCTTGCAGGGCCTGACACCAACCCCCTAGATTTCCGGAGGACCATTCCCCCTAAATGTTCGGAGGGCCATAGTGCGCAGTTTAGCTTAGAGTCCTTCTCTGGCACTCGGACGATGATCAGCCGCCCCTGACATGGGGAACAGACGCTGTTGTGAGCCGCTCCTAACGTGGAGTACAGACGCTCCAGGTTTGCAAAAGCAAACCCCCCTTCCCTGTCAGCATACGACCAAAGTTCCCACCGGGGGTTGGTTACCCGATCTTCCCCAAGGTTACTCGTACCCCGGCCAGTACCACGAGGAGGTAGGGATAGGAGTTGCTGGGCAAGAGGCTAAGGACCGCACAAAGGGGTCTATTTTATTCCTGCAGGTACGCGAGGTACCAATGGTACGCCATGCCCAGCCATTTACGCTTACACTGTTTATAACAAGTGTATTTTTAGATTGTACGTGTACTCAGTTCAATAGTTCTGATAATGAGTTTAAAACTGTACTGGAGAAGGCTCCCAGACAATGTCCATTCTATTCGTAGTTGTCAAACATTTTCTGAAACTTTCAGTAATTACACACCTAAACTGACACTCTGAGTTCGGTAATTTTTTTTTTTTTTTGCAATTTCTCATCGTAATAGGCTGTTTTTCATCTCGCCAATCTGTCATGAAACGGCCTACTTTCCTGCACTGAAGTATGCAGTTTGGGAATAGTCATTACGCAACTGAAACCAGTGCTGTAATCATTCATTATGAAACGCTTTCTCATAACGCAACTGTTTTGAGTTAAGTAATGAATCATTACATAATAATTTTTCAGAAATTGTAAAATAATGGTGAATGCATTCCGATATAATTACTGATATCCTCAAGTGGTTTTCTACGAAATTGCAAAAAATGTTGTACGTAACTCGTTGCAGAACTCGATTTTTACAGCACTCGTCGTAATTATCACACTCGGCAAGCCTCGTAGGATAAATTTACGACTCGTGCTGTGAAAAACATCATTCACTTGTTCCCTGAACTACTATTGAAGCATTTTTAATCTGAACGATGCGCAAATTGGTGGAGGTCAAATTGAACAGTGTTCGGATTAAAAGCGGTCCAAAGGGGATGATGAGCGATGATGGGGATGATGAGCGGTCCAAAGATTATGAAGCAAACAGTAAAAAATAAAATCGTATATGTGTTGCTGAAATTTATGACAAGGAAATCGCCACTGATATGACCTTTGATTAATCATTATTGTCTAATGATGTTCCAGCATTCATTATAGAAACGTGTTTTTTTTGTACGAAAATAGTTGACAAAAGTCGTGTAAAAACAGTGTTAAGGGTCATTGCATGGTTATTGGTTGGAATTTCTGAAATTATTTCTTGCAAAATACGAGTTAAAAAAAAACACTTCATTTTCTTTTTTCAAAACCGACCTTGGTTAAATTTTTAGAGGAGTTTTCATGATGTGCTTTCAGAAGGCAGATTTAAGATTCCTTCTACAGTTGCAGATTATTACAGATGGTTTTGCAGGTCTGTCAAAAACTGTTCCTGTTTTTTGCCAGTTCATTAAAATATGTCGTTGATGGCCGACAGTTTGAAGTCGCTTTCCTTTCTGAAATAAAATTTTGACATTTTTCGAAAATTTCTAGTAAATATTTACCTGCAGTCAGGAATTTGCAATAGAAACAGGCTTCTAGAAGGCTCCACATAAATATGATTAATACCTCAGTGGTGGCGAAATATTATCATCGTCGAAAGGGATCCACACCACATTCATCATCCCTCCTCGAACCAACATGAGACGAGATGGTATTCAGAATACATACTTTACTTATGTATAAAAATGTCCGCACACGATGATGCCTTTTTTCCCGAGCAAAACTTAAGATCAAAATGGAAACAAATTTTGATGTTGTGATGTCGCAGTTTGTTACCATTTTGGTCGTTAATATATCAAAATTGAGAGCAGAAAAATTATGTCATGAAATCAATTTGAAACCAATTTTTTGCAAACAAGTTTATATCTAATTATGATATCAACTTGATGCTTAAAACACGATATGATTTTGACATTCTTTTTTATATTGGACTCTTCTCGGGTCCTGTTGTCGAGTAGCATACGATATAACACCGCGGGATGAATTATTAACACACGTGTCTCTCCGGCTTCGGTGATGCGACTTTTGCGCTTTTCGTGACCCCGCGTCGTCGGCCGGAGACGGCGTTTGGTGACAGCTTGTTCCATATTGTCTACGGGGGGGGGGTCTGCAGGATGTCGCATCAGACAGCCACCTGACACCAATCCACTATCCTGCTTTGACAAATGCTCGCTTCTATTTATGATGGTGCTCTCTGGAGGCGCTTTACTGAAGTGAGCAACACATGTATCGTGCCTACCTCATGGTGCTCTCCAGATCATTATTGTCAGAAAAAAAATCTCGTTCAAATCTGTGGTTAGCAGTCTTTTTTAGCCATAGAAAAATTTCTGCATGCCTGAACAAAATTAAAAAAAATACTGGGCCCGTTTTGAAGTTACGCCCTTTTGATGGTTTGAATCCATAAACTCTAAGAAAATAAGATATATTTAGACGTTTTTTTATTTGATATGATCAAAATAAGAAACACACAATCAAAAAATACACAAGCATTCAAATCCAATCTTTAACTAAATATGACGGATAGCTAACCACGATTAAGTATTCTTCGAGATAAACTTGCGCTTTGTGCCAATGTACCAATGAGTCGCAAACATTTAAAGAGAAGTACATGGGTTTACCAAGCTATACAGAATATCGTGCTGCAAAAAAAATGTTTTATTACATAATGAAATTGGCTTCGTAATACCTTATGGCACTTGAGCCTATGGAAAATCAACCAATTGTGAAAAACCTTTGAAGAATATGATTGCGGTGTGTCGTAATTAACGGTATTAGAATGCCTTATTAATCTTTCTGATGGCTATGATCCAAAACGGACGTAACTCAAAATTTGGTTGATCTTCTAGTCTAAAACATCGCTCAGGTAACAGGTAACAAAAAATCAAGCAAACCAACTATGGATCAAACTTTGATTGTATATTTCTTCTTATAAACTGTAACCGTTCGGCGGAAATGCTCGAGGTGTTGTGACAACCGGTGGCTTTAGCGCCACTCTCGAATCCGAGAGACCACCGGCCGATTTTTATTTGCCCGACTACTGATGACCTTTAACCTCAGGGGTCCTCGAACGGTCGCTGGCTCAAACTCAAATTCAAAACGCAAAACTAAGAAAGACTGGCTTTCCCCCCCTCCGGACTACAAACCCACTGAAACTCGTTCAACCCTCTGGTCTCAACAGAAAAAACTAAAAATGAGGATGAAAATCGAAGTATTAACGGAACGGAACTTAGAGCAATTGGAATGACTTCCTCTATTGCACCTAAACGGAAACGGAATGAATTAAAACGGAAACTACTCGATTTTCATAAAACATCACAATTAATTCATTAATTTATTGACTTCGGGTTGGACTTTAGTTTGGGTTTGGAAGGGATATCAATTTACTAGATCATGGCCATGTCTAACTCTAACACATACCTGCGCAGGATTTTTCTTCGTCGACTTGTTGCTCGTTGAAATGGCGGCGAAGGGGAGCAATTCGCCGTCGCTGCCTAATTAGCTTGCAGCGAAGTGAGTCCGTGCTGGTATGGCCGAAATTAAAGTTGCGAAGTGGGTGGCGGCTGGACGGATGGCCTCCGATTTCTTCCGGAGAGCGATTCGCTACGACTGATGTCGTGCGGCCCGGGAATTGACCGTCTTCCTCCGGACAAGGGCCAACGTACCTTCGTGCGGCCTCGCGTATGGCGCTCTGACCGCCCGCGATGAAATGTACCCTCACCGTCGGTTCAGGTCCGGAATCGTGGTGCGCAATTGGCGACGCAACGCACGATCCGCGCTCTCCAATATGGTGGTCCTAGAACTGACGTAAAGGGGACCTCCGTCGATTGATTGGCGATCGACGGTCGTTCTTCGCTCCTCTTTCTGGCGAAACACCACACTCCGTTTAGCCACTTAGGGCTAAACTCCCTAAGGGCGGGCCTTGACGGTTGCACGGACTCAGTAAACTCCACAAAATACTCTTCGTCGACTCCGGTCGACTCACGAACTCCAGCCCTACCCAAAAAGCGCTAAGCGCTGGAAAGTCCAACACGAAATTTTCTTAATTATTTAAAATGAAAAATATTGACATTATAATGGAAATTACCTTTTTGAGTGTAAACTTGCACTAATAAAATCAAAAGTCGCGAATATCGGACTCACCGACTACAAACGAATCTCTAAAGAACAAACAAATCACATAAAAACCGTTTAGTACATTTTAAAAGACATCACTCCAATCACTTTTTACCTCTACAGAAAAACGTTTTTAACAAAGGTCACTACTAATAGAAATTATAAAATTGAAACTTTGACCTGAACTCGCGAAACTTCTGAATACCAGCCGATTTGGAAGCGAAATGACCGAGTCTCAGTTATACAACATACAAGAAACCTACTTACATAAAGAGCCTATTCTTTAATCTTTTTGCGCCCAAATTAAATTTGAAATGGCGAGAGTTCGCGCCTTCGGTAAACGAACAAGCTAAACGAATAAAAACATTACAAAGGTTTTCACATCACTACACGTATCCCATACTGGGTGACGTCAATTTAGTACATTTAGTCAAGACACAAACCTTATCGATACTTCACGTAACACTGAGCTCAATCAAATTCAAATTCAAGTGATTTTGCTTAAAAAGATAAAAACGTCAAAAGTTCACAAACTTTTCACTATATTTTTTTAAGAAAAAACGTAAAACGTTACAAAACACAATACATGAAAACCTTATTAAATATCTTTGAATTCCATTGATTTTGAGGACTTACACAATCAAAACAACTTAGTAATAAAAACGATTAGTGCGCACGGATTTGATCGAGATTTTTTCTAATAAACGTTCTGGGGAGCACCGCGTAGCAATAACGATTTTGTATTGCTGTGCTCAGTTGCGCTTCAACCCTTATGTTGACCGATAGAGAGATATGTAAACCGTATCGAAAACCGGCAACCCGCCGTGAGTTTATCCAGATTGGAAAGTTGAAAAGGTATATGGAATGGTCACCATTGTGACCTCCTGTTTATCATTTATGGACCAACTTTTCGAGATGGGTTTCTATATTGATGAATTCAATCTAATCAAGATGGATTGATTGAAGGTGCCGTGTGGCACAACATATTTTCATTCGTGGCATCCACTGAAAGTTGCTTTATTAGTTTGACGGCACTTCGAAGTATATCACGAATGGAACCGTTGACCTTTCGGTTTGTGCGATGCTTTTTGAGTTCGTTTTTTTTTTTCCTTGTGCTTCGATGTATTGGAATCTCTAAGGACAGTATATGCAGTATACATACATATCTTCCCACGCACTTATTGTGAGCATGATTTATTGGATAAATAGAAACGCTACTGGCGCTACTGGCGTCAGAGATATAAAGTTAATCCATGACAACAAGTGCCTTTTGCCTTTCATTCTTTTATGATCCATGAGAAAACTTGTAACAAATGTTACAATATTATCGACAATAAAGTTGTACAGAAGTATGAATCAAATCTCCATCGTATTTCTTTGAGACATCTATTATTCAGTCAATCTCTGAAGTTGTATTGGGCATGTCGAAGATCTAGTATTTAATTTATTTAGTTACACATTTATTTAATTCACTTAAGGTGAAACATCTCGGAATCCAAAAATGGCTGTACTATGGCCGACTTGTTCTCCTACTTACGTTTTCAAAGGCACTAAACTGTAGAAATACTACGTTCCTGATCTTCTTAGTTTAAGATTTCTGCTAGTGCACAAAGATTAGTGCCTATGAAGTTTTACTGCAATCTGGAAAGTTGGAATCAAAACTGTTCAACCTTAACCCTTTTAACATCTGCATCATTTTGACTCGCAAAAAAAAATCAAATCGCGATACTTTTTTTGTTTCTTGATGTGTTGCACCATTTTCTCAGAAGTTCCTTGGGGGACCGACATTCTCCATACAAAATGTTTTTGGCGGCCATTTCGTTTTACGTCAATTTATCGAATAATAAAATGTGGGCTATAAAATGCCAGGGGTAATAAGGAGCTACTCTGAAAAAAAATCATACAAATCGGTTAAGAATTCTTGGAGAAACCTGAAAATTACGATATGAGGTTTTTGAAGTTTCTAAGATCTTTATTTGACCAGCGTGGTACTAGAAACCGAGATGCGCATTACTCAAAGACGGCTGCATCAAATTGCTTCATTTTTTCGCAACATGTTCTCATTAATGTATTTTCCGAAAAGTGAATATCTTAGCGTAAAAAAAATCTGTACCCTGGGATACATACGTGGGATATGCCTACGAATCGGTCCCCCAAGGAACTTCGAAATATCTCCGGATCCAGAGGAACAATGGTCAATATTGTAGTAGAATATTTCCTATGTTTTATCCTGAGAAACAGTCATCTCAGGTTCCCTAATTTACGATCAGAGAAACACAGCTTTCCATAACATCCATAAACTCAAACTCATGTTGTATTATGAGTCCGTATGACAACAGAACATTCAGACCTTCTCATAAATAACCGTGACCGTAATAACCGTCTTCCGTACATCAAGTGCCTTCCGTCCTCTTTGTACCCAAAAACATCAATTTCAATATTTATGCATAAGAATGCAGGCATAAGAATGCAGACCAAGAAACAATTAATACTTTTCATAGCGTTGACAAAAATGCCAAATGGCCTAGATCTTTCCTTTACGCTTTCAGCTACCTTCGTCTCTTACGACGACTGTGTTATGCTTAGCGAGTTACCACCACACATGCTATTTGAACGTGATTGGTTAACTCTGCGTGGAGACTCTTAAAGCCAACCCCTAGAATATTTAAATCATGTGTAGAGTTAAGTTACGTAGAAGTAGATCTATGAAAATAAAGTCAGGTCGTTTCAGAAAGTCACACGAACCTGAGTGTTTCTTCAAGATATCACAGTTTATGATATCAAGCATATTACAATATCGACACAGATTCTAAAACTAGAGGAGTTTTTTGAGAACTTACGAAAAAAGGATGCTAAAATAAACAAAAAAGTTATTGCGAATTAAATATTTTTTCGTGGTTTGAAAATGATGTTGCTAGTAGAGGGGTGAATGCATTTTACATAACTGTCACAAATTTTCAGCATCCAAACTAAGGCTGTGAACCATTTCTCCGATTCGTTTAACTTTAAGTTAAAATTTGACAGTTTGATATTTATTTCCCCTCAAAAGGGGAAATTATACTTCGCGGTCGACCCATTTAAGTTTTGACAGTCGAGTAGAGTTTCATAAAAAAAAGTTGACGGATGGTTAGTTATTCTCAAATCATCGGGAGCAGAAAATGACTGAGTTTGGTCTTTGGCCGTGTCGCTTGCTCCTGCGAGGGCGGGTGATGCGGTCAGGATCAATCGTGTTGAGCGTCGTTCGCGTAGCACGATAGAACAGTGTCGCGGATCGCGTTATTAGAGTTCGATCCCTTGATCGTAACGCTTGCTTTTGCGAAGGCGAGCGATGAACGCTTGTTTGGCGTACAATGCGTTTATCGAATAATATCGCGAATTCAGTTAGGCGTGAATAAATCATGGATCGCATCACCAACTAAAGGTGACTCCCAGATCTTTACCTTATCCCAGTAACCCAATATCGTTCCCAGGACAACTGTGGAGATGCAGAACATTCCACGGTCTCTACAGTGATACCTCCATGAGTCGATGTTTCATGACTCGATATCGACTCATGGAACCATACTAAAAACATAATTTCATGGTTATTATGATGGTCCCTAGAAGCAGCTTTCCAAAGAATTGCTGTTCCATGACTCGATATTTTCATGAGTCGATGGTCCCTTCAATATCGACTCATGGAGGTTTCACTGTAGTAACAATGGTTGTCTAAATAACATTCCTTCCCTTCCCCGAGAACCGGACGAAAACTGCGCCGTTATTGACTTATAAATTTTGAGCTCTCGATTTGTACATATTGAAAATAGTAAGCTTATTCCAAGCCCCATTCATTAAAGTTCTGTGCAATTTCGATTGCTCTGGACAATACAGGCAACTACGAATTGTACGGTCATCTATGAGCATAGCTCAATTATCGGGAGCAGAAAATTACTTTAGAATTGTCGAGTTCAACCATGCTACAGAGCAGGATTATTTTTTACCGGAGGGGAAATAACTATTAAACTGTCAAATTTTAACTAAAAGTTGAACGAAATTGCAAAATAATTCGCGTTCTCCCGTCCTGATCTGATTTGTAAGCAGCAATCGAGCAATCTTCTACGAAATGGCAAACATAATGTAGTGCGCAACTCGTTGCAGAACTCAATCTTTACAGCACTCGTAGTAATTACCCAACTAGATAAGCCTCGTTGGATAAGTGTACGAGTCGTGTTACAAAAACCATCGTTCTGTAACTTTTTGCGTAAACTATTAGGGGAAGAGCACCAATTTCCGATCAATCCATACGACTTTAGCATACTTTGTATGAAAATCCGAAAATTGGCACAAAATTCTTGTAGGTCGAAAATTAGTGCTTTTCCCCTATTCCATTGTAATTTGTATTTGTATTGTATTGTGTACCGTAAAACGGAATAACTGAAAATTTCTTGAAGTTTTTCATTTATTTTTTCAAACATGTACTGATATGTCAATTACCATTAGCCGTTGGAAAGCTAAAACATCTGTCAAATTATTGGTAATCTACGATTTCAAAAATGCTACAATCGCCAATAAAGAATGTGGATCATATTTTATGCATTAAAAATCACACATAAAAATGTCGAACTTTTTTTAATACGAATGTATTGATTTAAAGTTTATTCAATCATTTTTACAAACAAAAATATATTTTGTGCAAGATTGTTTGAATTACGTTAAGTCGTAAAGGCTTCTCGAACAAAGTTTAATAACAACCGCACAGCATATAACAATAACAAAGTTTATTATTATGAATTCGTTCTGTTAGTTCAGTTCAGTTGGAGTTATTTATTTAAGTCTTGTGCCCCAACCAATCAGTTTTTATAATCACAAACTGGTTGGCCGGGATGTGACGCTATAAAAGTTGTAACAACTGAGTACCTTTAAAATACTACATTAACGACCTGTTGTCTGAAAAAGAGTCTAAGAACAAACACTTTTTTAAGAATTCCACGTTAAATTACAGCTCGTATTACTGTATGTGTTATTTTTTCATCAGAAATTATTGCAAGTATATTCAGATATTACTTCGGAATTTTGTAAAGCTGTACATTTAGCTATTATTTCCCAAGGCGTTTCTCCTTGAATATTCTTAGAGAGTTTCTCCAAAAAATTTGCTTAGGATACCTCAAAAATCAGCCTTGATTATCCCAAGAAGTACCATAGAAATGGAATTTCTCCAGATTAGTTCGAAAATCATAAAAAATCCTCTAAAATTCTTTGAGATATTTTTCAGAAAAGTCATCCTTACATTGCTGGTCAGAACATCTTCTAAAATTCAATTCATAATTTCTCCAGAAATGCCTCCAGGGAGTTCTAGTATGGATTTCTTTTGAAATTGTATATAAGGATTCATATAAGATATCAACTGAACATTTATGATACTTTCAGCAATTGCACCAGAGATTCTTCTAATAATCCTACAGAAATTCCTCCACTATGAGATTTTCTAAAGTAAGTCTTGGAAGTTTTTTTTTCAAAATTGCTTCCAGTAATTTCTCCAGAGAAATGCTAAAAATCGTTTCTGAAAAATAAATCCGTGAAGTATTTCTGAAGAAAATCGTAAAGTAACCTTCGAAAAAAATGTGTAAGTTTTAATGTAATTACAAATGAACTATCAAAGAACTCCTAGACTTTCGAAGAAGATTTCAGAGATAATTTGCTGAGATAATAAAAAAACAAACATGCGGGATAGTATTTCGCAGGGTTTTCTAAAGAAACTTTTCGGGGGTAATATTTGGATTGAATGCTGAAGAATACTTGGATGAAAGATTAGATAAATTTTTAGAAAACATATATTTGTTCAAAGAACACCTCAATTCCTGGATCCCTGGGAGGAAACGTAGATGAATTTTTGAAAGAATCCACATGAACAGGCGGAGGAATTCTTGCAGTGTTTCTTGAGAAATCCCTTATACTATTTTTCAAATAGCTCTGGAACCTTTGTGTATTTCCTCGGGAGAAATTTTATGGAAATCTTAAGAAGATCTCATACAGTAACAGGTAAAGAATTCGGTTGAAGGATTAGTGAAAAAATATCTGGAGGAAATTTTAGGATGGTTTCGGGAAAAGAAAAACAAAATAATATTGTCTGTTTCATTCACAACAAAACGCGCCGCCAACTTTCGAACAGACTGACAAAATCGTCGCCAGCAAACCAATCAAAGGAGGTGACTTGCCATTGTGTTAGTAAGACTGGTGAAACGTCAAATTCACAGCGATTGCTTGGCTAGCGACGGTTTCACAGGCAACGATAGGGTACAAAGTTTACAACATTTTGGAAAATTACTGGAGGCAATAGCTTCGGAGTTCTCGTGTATTTCCTGGAGTAAGTTCTGGAAAAATTATTCTAAGCATGCTTTGAAAAATTTCAGAAAAAAAATCCTTCTAGAATTGGCAGAGAAATCTATAGAAAAATTTTAGGAGAGATCCCTCTAGGAGACCCTGAAAGTATTCTAAATAAAATCGCTATTGATTTCTGAAGATTTGAGATATAGTCTTTGAAGCTTTCACTGGAGCCTGTACAATTTTGCATCAGGATTCAATGCAATCATAATATTAAAAAAAAGAAACTTTAGAGACCATTTAGGTTGAAATAAAGACCCGAGAATATCATTTTTCAAGAACTATCTAACAACTACTTCGAAAAATTTCTATGGCAATTCGGAATCAGCCAAGAACTTGTTTACTGAAAATCGTCAAAACGTTGTTGCAATGTTTTGATAGATTATGTCAAGAGTACAGTCACCCCACAGTTATGGATCAACTAAGGGTCACTTTTCTGAACAAAATATGATTAAAAAACATGGTGACGATGTATAAAACAAAATTACCTCCATGGCACTGCAGAATATAGTTGTTTTTGAGAATACACCTAAAAATTCCCGGTTATTTACGAAAAAGTGTCGATTTTAATAGAAATTTCAAACGATGTCCATCCCACAGATGTGGATCAGTGGGAGAAGAGGATCCCTATTATGGATCAAATCGACTCATATTATGGATCAAAACACTATAACAGCAATTTACCTGCGAGGTAAACGAATGGTGTGCTAGTGAATGCATACGTTTTGGCGTTTGTTTTGGAATCGCCTTATCTTTGATTCATAACTGTGGTATGGTTTTCAATGCCCCACAGTTATGAATCAACGCTTCTGGGAATACGGTTGACATTTTATTTCCTATGGACGGCAAAATTATGCTTAAGCATATTATAATTGATTGCGATGCTGTGAAGATTTATGGTTCACGTAGGTAAAATGAGTTCTGCGTAATTGCAACTCTATTTGATGAGATATTCCCGTTTTAATCAAACTTTGATCCATATCTGTGTGCTATCCATAACTGTGGGGTGACTGTAATCGCACGTTCAGAAATCGCTAGCACCACCACACTCGTGCTATGTATAACACGATGCGACTGGTCTTAGATTAATCTATAGCAACTTCCAAACATTCGTCAAGAATTTTGCTGATCATTCTCTCTGGATGCTTTAAAAACTTCTCATGAATTTCTTCCAGCAATGCTCACGGAAATTTGTCCCAGAACATATACAGGGCTGTTCGTTGATATGTTTAAGAAACCATTCATTGATACATTTAGAAATACCATAGATGAATGCTCCATTAGTTTTCCTAACGGTTGAAGAAGTTTCTTGTAACAATTATTACAGTTAGTAAGAAGCTTGGGAACTTTTCACTCTAGGTGTTCTGAATCATTCGTCACGCGAGTCAGAATTTTTCGGGAGTCATGCCCAACCATGTCACGCTTCACTAGGCATGAGAATGAATACTCTTATCGTGTCTTCTATTCTCCATAAGAACAAGTACGTTGATCAAGTTGAATCAAAAACAAAAGGTCGAAAGGACAGAAGGTCGAAAGACAAAAAGTCGAAAGGACAAAGTTGTTTAAAAACTCGAGGGCTATCATTATTCTAGCCAAGAGATTCGAGATTTTGCCACCATGTGCGCAAGTTCAAGACATTTTTGATTTGCGAATCTCCTGACCATTAAGAAAGATGGCATCTTCGGCAAAGTTGCTCAGTAGCTCAAGGGCCGTCAGTCATTCTCCACATTCAAGGCCTAAATAAAGATAGTCTTTGAGCTACTGAGCAACTCTGACGAAGACGCCATCTTTCTAAGTGGTCAGGATTCTGAAATATTCGCTAAACAAAAGTTTTATGTCCACTAGCGCTGTCTGGTGAAAGGTGAATCAACAGCCTCTCACAATGATAGTCCTTGAGCTACTGAACAACTTTGCAGAGGACGCCATCTTTCTAAGTGGTCAGGTTCCTGAGATATTCGTAAAACAGTTTCATGCACACTAGCGCCGCCTAGTGGTGAAATTTCTAATTTATTGGCTAAACAATAACAACCTTTGAGCAATTGAACAACTATCTATCTAAGTCGTCAGGATCCTAAGATATCCGCAAAACAAAACTTTCATGCTCACTAGCGCCGCCTGGTAGTGGAATTCCGAAACTGAATAATCACTGCATGATCTCCTAAACAACTTTGTCGAAGATGATTTTTCAATATTTAATCTAGGGTATTGTACAAAGTACAACGCGTGACTACTCGCGTGACAGCAGAAAGGTTATAGAAAGTAAAACAACGTAAATTTAAGTTACAAAATGACGTAATTTTCTCTCACATCGAACTGAATATTGTTCGGATCAAAAAAGTTTTCAGTCACGTTGGACGCAATTTTATTTTTAAGTTAAAATATCTTAAAATTTATGTCTTTACATTTTTATATGCCCTGCCCTGCCCTGTATGCTATTGTTTAATAATGTAGAGTGGATAAATGGTTCACCTGGTTCTTGCGGGTCACCAAAAGACTCCTTAAAAGAATTGAATTCTTAAGTCATCTCTTGATGCTTTTTTTTCAAAAAATCTTGTTGAAATTTATGGAACAATCACTGAATCACGGCTTCTCTGATTTCTTTAGAAGAGGTTCGTAGAAAAATCTCTAGAGGATGCCTTATTAAAGCCTGTTGCAATCAGAAACGAATTCGTCGAGAGCCCAGATGAATTTATAAGGACAACTACTGAAGTAAGCAGTACAAAAATTCTTCATTGATTTAATTGAAAATTAATTGAATAGTTTTGGAAAAGATCTTTAAGCACAGGGGAGCCATATTTTCGAAATTTGCAGCAGTCTATATTAGTATGTATAGGGCAAAAGCAGCGGTTTTGACCAGCCTAAACGAAAATATTGTTTTCAAATATATGAGAGGTTTCTTTCTTTGCGCTCGAATAAGAGTCTAAAAAATTGCAACATCAGTAAAAGTCTGGATAACTTTGAGCAACTGAAATAAAGCAGACTCGTTCTCAATCAAGAGATCGTTTTCGAAAATGCCTGTGAGACTGATTTGGAAAAAGTGAGAACTATTATTAAAACATTCAAAAATATGGAAGCTCCTGGCGATGACGGAATTTTCTACATCCTCATCAAGAAACTACCAGAAAGTAGCTTATCATTTTTAGTTGATATATTCAACAAGTGTTCTCAATTAGCATATTTTCCTGACAAATGGAAAAATGCTAAGGTTGTTCCAATTTTAAAACCAGACAAAAATCCTGCAGAAGCTTCTAGCTATCGTCCAATCATTTTGCTTTCCTCCATCAGTAAACTCTTTGAAAAGGTCATTTTGAACAGAATGATGGCACACATCAACGAAAATTCATGCTTTGCCAATGAACAGTTCGGATTCCGCCATGGACATTCGACCACTCATCAACTCTTACGTGTAACAAATTTGATCCGTTCCAACAAATCTGAAGGCTATTCTACTGGTCTTGCTCTTCTAGACATAGAAAAAGCATTCGACAGTGTTTGGCATAAAGGTTTGATCGTAAAATTAAAAAACTTTAATTTTCCAACATACATTGTTGGAACAATTCAAAGTTATCTGTCAAATCGTACACTTCAGATTAATTATCCGAACTCCAGATCTGAAAGACTTTCTGTAAGAGCTGGAGTTCCTCAAGGCAGCATTCTGGGACCAATATCATACAATATTTTCACATCTGACTTACCTGAGTTACCTCAGGGATATCGAAAATCTTTGTTTGCGGATGACACAGGTCTCTCCGCAAAAGGACGAAGCCTACGTGTCATCTGTAGTCGATTGTAAAAAAGTTTCGATATTTTTTCTTCATACTTGCAAAAATGGAAGATTTCTCCTAATGCTTCCAAAACTCAACTAATAATATTCCCACATAAACCAAAAGCACTTTATTTGAAACCTTCAAATAGACATGTTGTCACGATGAAAGGGGTTCCAATAAATTGGTCAGCGCTCATGCTAGATAAGAATTTAACTTTCAAAAATCACATTGAGGACATTCAAGCCAAATGTAATAAATATGTAAAATGTCTCTATCCCCTTATTAATAGAAAATCAAAACTTTGTCTTAAGAACAAGCTTTGGATATTCAAACAAATTTTCACAACAACTTGTGTTGTCCTTCGGCATTCAAATATTGTAAAATAAATTTTGACAAAATCAGTACTCCATTGATCTTTATCAGTTTACGTAATCGAATATTCATGAAATAATATTTAACATATCCTAAAAATAGTTTTAATATCAAAAAAATAACATGTCACTTTGGGGCAAATTTGATCACCATACAAAAAAATCAGGTTTAAAAATAAAAAAAAAATCCCTCTCTACTAAACTTGAGTCTCCTGAATCTGAAAATGATGTCAAAATTCTTACAAGTCGAGTATTTAATCATTTAATTGCAAAATTAAACTTTGAAAATCTGCCTAAAACGCCTAAATGTAGGCAATTTCCCTTGAAATAAGCACATTATTTGAGAATAAACGGTTTTATGAGCAAAAAACTATACTTGCTATGCTGCATGATATCAAAAATGAGTTCAGTAGTTCATACTTAAGCTTACACAACATTTTAAATACCTAAAACTGACATGTAGGCATAGCACCAGTGGATTGTTTAGCACCGACATTTCCAACTGTGTTGCTTACATCATCAAAAAGTGTGAATATTTCTATGCAAAACTCACCCTACTAAAAATGAAATAGTTGAAAATCATTATTAGACATCTATAAACTAGAAAACATGGAATGTATGTGGTGCCAACGAAACCTTTAGCATCCTTGGGAGGAATTGTGTTTTTGTACCGACCTGATCAAAATCGCCCCAGTGATCAATTTGCCCCCGGTTTACGGTACCAATGAGTTACATAGAATATCCAATGTTGAAACATTGGAACAAATGTCAAATAAATAATTAATAATTTCAGGCAAAAACTGTTACAATCTTCTATTGCCATGATTAATGCGTTATATGTTTAGATTAAGTTAGGTTAAGTATATTCAAAGCTTTTTTTTTCTCTTATAAGCAGGTGAAATCAACTCACCTGTAAAAAATCTGAACTGCTACGGCAAATTAAATTTAATATGTTGTTGACAAAATGTTAATAAAATCTTAAATTTGTTTTACCAAATTAGTGATAGTGTTGTCTAATAACACAGAACACCTAGATATAAGAAATGAATGTAATGTTTGAAATGATACTAATAAAAAATAAAAATAAATAAAAATAAAAGCAGAATTATTTTCCAGAAAATATGTACCTGAAAAAGCAAGCTTTGAAACTCGTACGCTTCCTCAAATCTATTGCTTTGAAGTCTACGAGGTGCTCATATACAAAACAAGTACTTTCCCCTTTCGGTCACGTAGTAGCTCACCACCACCGAGAAAAGTTCAAGGTTACGTTCACGGCTGCGTTCAGTTCTGTTTAATTTTCACAAACTGGGAAATGATGTACTTTTCCTTTATTCATCCGTAGAATGGGAAAGTATCTTTGCCTGTTTGTTATACACATTTATAAGCCTGATGTTGAGACAGACAGAACATAATTGAACATAGGCAACATTCTGTAGTACAAATGAAATATTTGCTTTCATTTTTGGAAATTTAAAAAAAAAATCAAAATACGTTTCTAGTCAAAAACATGTTTTTAATAATAATTTTATAGATACGCTTCATGGTTTAGTTTTACTATCAATAGAATTCTCAAAACTTGATTATTGAACATTATAATTTTAATAACATCCTTAAAAATGTGTGTCAAAGAGCTTTGAATTTACTAACAGAAGCTGAATATCAATCTATATCTTGAGTTGAAATAAGATTTCATCGGCTATAATGGCCAATAAATATACCACCAGTTACTATTCAGTTGTTTTGATAATCAAAAAAGGGCGAGATAGATCCAGATTTGCCATTCAAATAAAATTAAACTAAGAAATAATTTAAAAGGGCTATTTTCACTTCTCCATGACTAGGAATATTTCATGCAAATAAAAAAAGCTATAGACAAAGGTTATTGTGTGTGCAGCAGGACAATTGATAGTCATCCATTTGTAAATGGTTTTCATTCCACTGCTTAAAACTGCAGATATCTCAAACACAGTATACGAACAACGCCCGATAAGTACTGAAACAAATTACAGTACAAGTACGAACATCAGTTACTAAAGGCACAGCCCCTCGTTCACGCTCCAATAATCCTACATCGTCCTGTTCGGAATTTTGATTGGGAATGGTTGGAGGATGAAAGAAGTTTTATTTCCACTCCATACACACCGTAGCAATGTGCCGTTCTCAATCTCTGATAAGGGTTAATGGTTTCTTTCCTTCCGGAAGACCGACTGAACGAGTCTTTGGATTTGTTTCCGCCGTCGCCGCCGTCATCAGAATGAACGAAATGCCAAAAGGTGCACAAACTTCAAAGCGGAAAACGTCTCAAGTGCCGCCCATTTCCACCGTTGAGGTTCCCCATTTTTCCGTTGATTCTAGAATAAGTTTTTATATTTTGTTTTCCGAATCCAAAGCACAGGGTGGGGAGACGACGTCATGGTGATTCGAAAGCGGAAACGTTGATTACCTTTTTGAATTACACGTTGTCGGTGTGCAAGTGACGGATACATTCCATAGCATCTGTAAGGGAAAAATAATGCTAGAAGCTTGATTGAATTCTTTTCTGGGAATCTATTTATTTTGTGGCTGCATATAAAATGCGAAACATGGCAGAAAATATTATGAATAGGATTCTTTCTTGCAAAAAGAATCTAGTAAAATAATTTTGATCCAGATTTGTTTCCAGATTTGTGTATTATACATAAGTTATGATTGGCATAATGCTATCGAACAAGCAAACTGCATTTCATTGTAATGGTCTACTTAACATAGGTAGATATTGAAATAACTTTAACAGAACTCAGCATAATCTATCATTGTCTAACAAATTTCGTTTGTTCAGGAAGAATTGTGTAACTCCCTACGTGTTGGGTATAAAAGGTACCAATTTATCATGCTTGCAAAACTGTACACTTGTCATAGACCAAACCTGTTGGTTTGTCGAACAAAAAGGAATTACTCAAAATCACGGTTGGGGAAACCAGTATGTACAAGGGAGGGAATGAAAAATCATGTTCTCGCAACAGGGCATCCTTTCGTGACCACTCCTCACCGTCATCGTCGCCACCTGAGGGATTCTTAGTTTGGAATTTCATCACGTCCAAAGCCCTACTTTTGCCGGTGCCTTCCAACTTGTTGCTATCGATCCAATGATATTTGATTTCGGTTTTTGGCTTTTACAGTGATATGAAAAACTCATTTCGTGAAACAGTGAACCCTACCGCGATACATCGAAAAAGGAAATGAAATACATTCAGTGATAGAAGTTCAACGCGCACTTTTTGCTTCCGACAATGTAAATCTTCAGCAATAGTGGCTGTCACGCTGGCTTGTACAAAACCTTGTTAGAGTCTTCTTAAAACCGCCATCTTCACGCGAAAACAGTTTCTTCTAAGACCAACAACGTACAGCGCCACCAGCAAGATACGTGCCAAACACTGCAACTACCATCACCATTACCTGTACCACCCCAGTGGGCCGAAGGTGACCTTCGACGAAGCGACCACCCACTACCAGCTGGAAATGGAGTCTGTGGGGCATGTCACGGTGCCGCTGCGGGTCGGCGGCAAGAAGATGCGCAAGCGGCGCGAACTGGACGCACTGGTTGCGCACTCACTCGCCAAAAGGTAAGCATTTTCATCATATTCTTATCTCATTCTAGATAGGGCCGTCCATTAGAGTAAAGCGGGGCAAAAGTTCGAGTGGGGCAAGAGTTTCTTTTTAAGGTTTCTAGTTCAATTCAAACCAAAACTTATAAATGTCATGGTGGCTTGAATGCTATTCAAGTAAGAGACATTCACTCCAAATATCATAAAAATCGATTGAGATTTGGAAAAGTTATGGCTATTTGTTGTTTTTCGACGTGAATATTGTAATTTTTGGGCAAACTTCCGTTGCGTGGAACCAAATGAAGACAACATTTTTTTCAATATTTTATGTAAGGGCGTTTCTAGGCCTATCATAAGGATGCTTTGTGGTGTATTAGTTTTTGCATAAATGCTTGAAAACAATTTTTGGCCCATAGTGGGGCAAAAGTTCGAATCAGCGGGGCAAAAGTTCGACCCATGTAAAAAATCACGTAAAAATTTGCAAATTGCCTAAAATCCACATATTAACTTCAAATTTAGTTCAATTTGTCTGATCGTGTGAAAACTGTCACAAAATTTTACATTTCCACTTAGTTTTTCGAAAAACTGCTATTTTTGAGTATATTACAATCAACCCGGTTGTGGGCATTTTTTTGATGAAAATTTAGTGTGTATTTTTCGTTAAACTTAAGTTTACGGCTGGTGTAAAGTATGCCTGTCATAAAAGGATCGATATTTTGTGTTTTAGCCAGCGAACTTTTGCCCCACACTACATTCGAACTCTTGCCCCACCGGTGGGGCAAAAGTTCGAATAAAACAATCAATTTTGAAACTGTTATAACTAAAAATGGGTAAATATTTTGACACAAGTTTGTTCAGCAAAATTATAGCCAATATGCTTAAGGTTCACTGTATGGTATTTGTTTTGTTTTAACTGCTATTGTTTTCCTGGAAACTTTGATAATACCACTAAGGTCGAACTTTTGCCCCACCTTAATCTATCATTCAACCAGCTTAGTGGCCGAACCTGATTAAGGGGCGCGCTTTTGTGAGTTTAATGGTGAAAAACTGTTTTCTCCAAAAAGTATAAATAGCGGTATCTTTTTCTAAAGAGGCTCTATGCAAAATGATAAAGAATGATAATTGTATAAAAACGACTACTTCATTATTTCTCAATAGTTGTGGAGTAGAACGACATGCACTAAACAAAGGGCACGGGTATACCACAAAAGATCAAAGAAAACTGGTCGCAGTGGTTCATCCCGAACAGAAACAGAATCGTAAGTGGATGTAACCTATATAATTCAATAATTTGCCTAATAAACTATATTTTATACCTTTAAGCTTCGCTGGACAAAAGCTATAAAGGTTCTTCAGGCGTCCGAACAGATGTGTCACATGACAGTATTTCAGTGCTGTAAACATTCGACACTTTATGGTTGCCATGGTCAGCTGTCATTTTATTTTGCTGCATTCATCTGCTACCATCACCTCTCACACACAACACGAGCGGTAGAATAGGCCAGGGGAAGTGGTGCACCCAGAGTGAATTTATAGCAGAGAAAAAGTAGATTTTGTATGAGAATTGACAGCGACAGCGATCAGCGAAAACGTGATTGCTAACAACACTGCAGTAAATACCGGGTACCCCCGTTCGTTTGACCACATTCAATCTGAACACTTTTTAATTTGTACCCCGCTAATTTGCACATCGTTCAGATTAAAAATGGTTCAAACGTCATTCAGCTCATGGAACGGAGTCAAGTGGAATGGAACGCTGTGGAGCGGAACGCAGAATCAAAACAAAACAGTGAAAGAGGTACCGTAAAATGGGGTGAAGTTGAACACTTTCGAGCGATTCTATTCTATAACTCCTATTAGAATGCATGTATTATTATCCATATATTTCAAAAACATGTACTGTTTGGATACCTATCGAATTATACAAACTAAATTTCGACGAAATGTTCATTTAACAATAAAAATCTATTTAAAAAATCACAAAGTGGAGTTTTTAATTCCGGGGTGAAGTTGATCAATTATTGCGATAAATTTCCTAAAATAAAGAGATATGCTATTCACTAAATTTGGGGTCACTGAATCTGGATCAATCTTCAAAAATCTTACAACTTAATAATATATCGGTCAATTTTGAATTTGAATGTTGTAAACATTAAACGCCTAAGGGTATGCAATTTTCTTTGAAACTAGTGACTCACGCAAATAAAAACACATTTTTTACTCAGAAAATGATTGTTTATCCACAGTGCAAACTCAAAGCTGGGTTCACAGAACATATCTGGAATGTATGAAACAGTTTATTTAAATGGTGTTTTCATATAGCCTTGTCAATAGTCAATTGTTTGAAGAAGAACCCTTCAACAGTTCATCAAACATTTCATAAAAAATCTGTTTTTCCATGGTATAATTATCTTGAATGTCAAACCAAACTTTGGAACATCAAGAGTAGCCATCAGGTAATACGACATCACAGAAATGGTGCTAAATTAAATCGAATCATAGCTCTCTTGATAGCATATACATGTGGGTACGTGAATGATCAACTTCTCCCCACTGATCAACTACACCCCGAATTACGGTAACCAAAAACACGGTTCTAGGCCGACTAGATGTTCAAATTTAAAATGAACCCCGATGGATTGCATGAGGTACCGTTCAAATTAGCGGGGGTGCACGGTATTCATTTTCGAAAATTTCCCCCGTGAAATATTTTTTGTTAACCAGGATATAGGTTCCAAAGTGGCCAAATGGGTCGTGGGCGTTGCAGTTCAACAATAGAATGTAAGATCTCTAGAAATCACGATGTTTGATATGTCGCATACGCATGACAATGTTTACTGATGTTAAATAATGGACCCAGAATCGGTTTTTTAGAAAACCCGAATACCGGTTCTAAAATGGCCAATTGGGTACTTTTATGTGCAGCTCAGTCATATAATGCAGTAATTTAAAAAATCATGAAGTTTGGTGTGTCGTATGAGAACCGATTCCGTGGAACATCCGGAAATTGTGATCCACTCCATGACCATGATGGACTTCTAGACATCCGTCTCCATCGTTATAAAACTAATAATTGTAAAAACTTAGCTGATTTAACATTGCAAATCCACTTGTTTTCAAATTTGTCATTTTGAAATACCCTTTTTGTTTCCTGAATAACTCCGGAACCAGGTGGCCAATCCCAAAGTTCCAACTATGCTGTTATTGAGAAATGATCCAATGTGACGCAATGATCAATTTCATTGATTTTTACGGTGCGAAGAAAATAAAAAAGAGTGTATTTTGATGAATAATTTGGAAACAATTTGGAAAAAAAACGATTCGTGGAGGTGAGACCGGGAATCAACCTAAGTTCAACCAATAGGGTATATATTGCCAATTATTGCACGGCTAAAGAAGCAGCGATAGTAATTTGGCTGTCAAATATATCAGAATCGATTGTACCCCGTTTAGCATAAAGTCATTTGGCATAAAGCCGTTTGGCAAAATGAATTATCAAGAATGAATATCGGCATTTGTTAGCTTTTACCGAGATCAACACCAACGAGCCCATAGCAAAAAAATGTGGTAGGTATTCAACAAGCGTGGTGTTCGTTCAGAGCTTTTTCCAAGCTATGGATGTCAAAAATTGTTGTAACATTAGAGAGCATAACTAAATAAAACTCGTGACGGGTTCGGTGGAAGATCTTTTTGGAATAATAATTTTCTCTACATCCCAGAACAAAGAGTATCTTTCAGGGTGTTGTTGCATACATATCTGAAATCATAAGTTCGCAGTTTAAAATAAAGAGAATGCTTATAGAACATTTCGATGCGGATGTCCCAGTTGGGCCTTAACACTTGATGAAAATGACTTGGTAAAAAAGGGAAAATTTATTTGCAAAATAATGAAAGCTCTAATTTAAAGATTTTTTGCAGCATAATGCAAAAATAGTCTATATACGAGAGTTTACTTTTTTTTGTTTAAAATGTTTAAGGTGAAGTAGGCCGTCATTGCAATTTATACGCGTCGTTGATGATTGTTGCTAATTCATCTCACGATTTCGAATCAAAGAAAATCAGTTGGTTTTGCACTGAAACAACTGAAAAAGTATCAGCATACTTTATGCATGTATGCGCGTAGAGTGATACATTTTCAAGTCTATATAGTTTTATCACTTTGAAATGCAAGCTGGAAAGTCATCATTGTTGCCAAAACGAATGACGGGCTACTTAGCCTTAAGGCTCAAACGCAAAAAAAAAAACATTTCACAGCATAACTCAAATTAACAACATATTTAAAAAATAATATTTGAAGCAAAACTATTAATAATAATTTTAATTTTGGAAGTGTACGTAAAAAATACCTTCTATTATCGAATGAAGGGAAAATTTGTGATAAATAATATTTATTCCAACATATTTCGAAATCATCAAGATCATGTGTTTGCTTTTATAATATGTAGAAATATTAGCAGGTTCTAAAGCAGGGCTGCCCAACGTACGGCCCGCGGGCCGGATGCAGCCCGCGAACTCGTTTTGTGCGGTCCGCGGAAGGTTCGAAGATTCTTCTCATATTTGTCCCGATGACTATCCTACCAACTCGAAGTAAGAACATATCAAAACTTTTAATTTCCAATTAAGCTTCAATCTAATATATTTTTAAAATTGTTTTGTTTCCTTTAAATCTTCTTAGCTATGTACTTAATTATATGAATGATTCAAATTCTTAATCTCAAATTCAGTATGTTTCAACAATGTTTCTACCATGACTTCCTTCGGCATTCAAAAAATGCAGACTGAAAAAAATGACAAAAGGCTCACTGAATCATAGGCTAACATTCTCACAGAATCCTGGAAATAAATTTTACCAACACCTGGGCGTTATTCGCGCAGTATCCTTAAAAGTATTATAAAAAGACAGGATTTTCACAAAATCTCGAACAGGATTTTTTAAGACTTCTGGACATTACTTTCATGGATAACATTTTCAAGATTCTCACAGAATTTTCACCAGAATTCCATATACTTCTTACCTGGATTTATACTGGACTTTATGACTGAATTCGGAGTATGACTTTTATAAAATCAAAATATTCTGCAAGAGATTATTATATAGTTTTGAAAGAAACTCTCACAATATCCAGCAGAATGATCAACAAAAATTATCTGTTTTTCAATTTCTTCAAATGAAATTTACTTCAATAACTGTTTTTTGTCAGATTTTATGAACTTCATTTACATACTTTTTGTCAGACTTTATGCGAATTATTGTGTTTTTTTAATGTGGCTCGCGACACGAAATTGTTTCTGTGATTTGGCCCGCGGTTCAAAGAGGTTGGGCAGGCCTGTTGTAAAGTAATGATCATTCTAACAGCACGGCTTGCACGAATTGCTTAAACAGCAAAATATAAATAACTATTTTTATGTTTTGCTGTTTTTCGTATATTTTTATATAGCTTTACTGAAGTTTATCTTATAATCATATACATATAAAGAACAGCCTATTATTGAAAGAAGGCAAAATTTATCATTAAAACAATTTAAAAATACGAATGCCATCTTAAGAAACCCTTGGTTTCAGACTCATTATGCCAAATGACCATTATGCCAAACGAGTTTATGCCAAACGGCTTTATGCGAAACGAATGTATGCCAAATTACCTACCAGCGTCAGAATCTCTTAAATTTTAATTGAACTTCGCTGAAAACCAGTAAATATATTCGGCAATCTCATCAATTTTTATGCTTTTTAATTGATTTGATTGACTTTTTTCCACATTCCCTTGCCAAAACTCAATTATTGATTGTACACTTCGAGCCCTACTGTACATAATTTTGGGTTATAAATGTTGAATTCCGCCTTGATAGTAACTCCTCAGCGATGATGAGGCGATTTTACCGTTTTCCTGAGGAGTAAAAACTGGACTCAAAATTTTCAACACAGATCCTCAAGCGATTCGAGTGAGAGTGCAAAAAACTGCGAGGATTTTTTCTGGTACTCTCTATCTCTTGTTGCGATGCTCATCTTGAGGGCCCGCCCGAACAAGACAGTCCTCGGGGAGTTGTGAGAGCACTCAGTTTTGATGGAATTTTAATCTCCTGTGTTTGGCGTCTCGTTACTCGCTCATTTCTCGTTGCCTCTCAGCTTAGAATTTTTCCACTCCCTCGCAAGGTGGCAAAGGCAGCATGCTTCTCTAGAGCATGGGTTCCAAAACTTTTCGAGTGCGCGACACACCTTGGCGTTAAGCGTCTTTCTCGCGATCAACTAAGGGAAAAATATAAGAAAAGAGTTTTGTTGATCATTGATTACATTGTCACACACTTACTCAAATTAATTAAATAGCACTTTAATAAACCCTGCGTGCTGAAATAGTGCTGTTAAACAGCTTATTACACGCATATTAGGATTTTTTTGTGATATTAGAAAACAAAATTGTATTTTATAATAATGTTTGAAAAATTGATGCTTGATTGTTACTAATCTAAAAATTCTTACATTTTATATTTTTTCACAATCAACTTATCACAGAATAAGAGTCTGGTAATATTCAATTTACTTCAAAACTGTTTTCCGTTTGTTATACGGAAATTAAAAAATGTTTTAGAAAAATATTTAAAAATCAAATTTTTAAAAGTATTGTAAAATCTCAAATTTTTATCAATATCAAAAATAGGTAACCAGAAGAGGTTTCAAGAAAATAAGAATGTTCAAAAATAAAAACTCGAAAAACCAAAAATTCAAATGTTTAAATTTGCGAATAAAAATAAATCATTGCACAAAATTTGTTCAGATCGATTTAATATAGCTAAAAATGGTACCTAGATCAAATATAAAAATTAGGGAATTAGAGGGTTAACAGAAGTTCGGTGAAAATATTGTTGCTCGTCAATATTTTACAAGTCCAATGATTGTTTAAAAAAATAAACAAACAAATCTACAGTAAATCTATAAAATACTAGTTGTTCTCACTAAAAATTTTTTTTCTTCTAAGTTTGAAGACGAGGTGATACAGTTAAACCTCCATGAGCCGATGTTCCATGACTCGATATCGACTCATGGAACCATACTAAAAATAAAATTTCATGGTTACTATGATGGTCCCCTCAAACAGCTTTCCAAGGGGTTTGTTTCCACTACTCGATATTTCCATGAGTCGATGGTCCCTTCAGATATCGACTTAAGGAGGTTTCACTGTAATTTCAAATTTGAAAGACATTAACAATGCATAATCTTGCTTAATCAGTAATTGATCATTTTTTAAATCATTAGACAAATAATTTATCACGAAAAAGTTTACACATTCATCTTTTTTACCTGAAAAAGAAGCAGCTCGTAATATGTAACATCAAAATTATTTAATGATTGAAGGCATGCTGGTAGTTAGAGTAATATCCCGCATAAATCTAAACCACAATGGAACATCAATGAAAATGAATTATGTTCCATTTTTTGCCATATCAAAAATAGTACGTTCGATCATAAGTGGATAATAGTTGGATCAAGTTTGCACCACATTGATTATTGTTTTCGGAGTTCCGACCATATCAACTACGGGTTGTTAAGAATGTTTACCGTTCTAAAATCTATTTTTTCTCTTGAAAATTCTGAACGTCGAATGTAATGGAAAAACATTCAGTATGGTTCAGACACCTATAGCAAGGAAGTTGCAAAAATGGTTTGGCTACATTAGAACCATAACGTTGAACAATTCACAGTATGGTATTCTTTTTGTTTACATAAAAATCAATGTTGAAAAAATGAAGAAATCGAGTAATACCTATTTACACATACGTGATTCATTTTAACCTTCGGGCTGTCGCGCTGTTGTACTTTGTACAACAGATGTGATTTATATGCTATCATTTTGTAACAAAGATATCTATCGACACCAAACCAAAATGTGTTCCTCAAGCATCTTCTTAAGAACAATACTCGACAGTTTATATTTACAGTGTGACCCTTTATATTGCGGTAAAATCAACAAATGTACCTACATGAATGTCGCATAATAATGAACGCACTATGTACGGTTTGAGTAAACCACAGTTTTAAATCGGTATATCTCAAAACCCAGATAATATAGAAACTTGGGATCTTTAGTAAAGTTGATCTGGAGGTGCAGCGCTATCTGATACCTCATTTAATTAGGAATTTGACCGCTAGGTGGCACTAGTGGGTATGGAAGTTTTACTTTTGTTTTGCAAATATTTCAGGATCCTGATCATTTAGAAGGATGGCGTCTTCGGCAAAGTTGTTAAGTAAGTTAAGGACTATCATTGTTCGAGCTAGTTGATTCAAAATTTTGCCACTAGGCGGCGCTAGTGTGAATGAAACTTTTGTTTGCAGATATCTCAGGAGCCTGACCACTTAGAAAGATAATGTCTTCGGCAAAGTAGTTCAGTAGCTCAAGAACTATCATTATTTGAGCCAAGAAATAGGATATTTTGCCACCAGGCGGTGCTATTGAGCATTAAATTTTGTTTTGCGGATACTGCAGGATCTTGAATTTTTAGACAGGTACCTTCAGCAAAGTTGTTTAGAAGTTCAGAAAAAATCATTATTTTACAAAATCTCGAACTTTAAGGATTAAACAAAGAAACAAATTGAGCTACCTAGCAACTCTGCCGAACACGCCATCTTTCTAAGTGATCAGGCTCCTGAAATATTTGCGAAATAAATGTTTTAAGCTCACTAGCGCCGCCTGGTGGCAAATTTTTGAATCAACAAGCTCTAACAATGATAGTCCATGAGTTACTGAGCAACTTTGCCGAAGACGCCATCTTTCTAAGTGGTCAGGATCATGAGATCTGCGAAATAAAAGTTTCATGCTCACTAGCGCCGCCTAGTGGCAAAATCCCGAATTACTTGGCTAAAATAATGATAGCCCTTGAGCTACTGAACAACTTTGCCGAAGACGTTATCTTTCTAAGTGGTCAGAATCCTGGGATATTCGCAAAACCAAGGGTGTTGTACAAAGTACAACGCGCGACTACTCGCGTTACAAAAATTCGCGCGACGACCGAAAGGTTAAAAACTTTCGGCTTCAAAAAGAAGGCTTCAATGGGAAAATAAATAGACACATAAAATTGGTTCAATCGTGGTTTTCAATAAAACCGACGCGTATAAAAACTTCAATCCACACCATGAATCTATGAATAATCAGGCTTTGTAGCTGATTTAGTGACAGGATCCAGCTGCATTTGTGGTTTCATACCAGATAATTCATCCAAATCTTGTAAGGCGGTGCCCGTAGTCTTTTTTTTTTCTCTGTCCAGAGAAAAATTGTTTCTTCTTGCACCGCTCAGCTGCAAAAATAAAATAATCAGAACTTCGTGCGGTACTTTTTTTATGATTTACCTCGCATAACCATTTTTATATGGTTTCACTTCAAAACAAGTACTGTTTTCGGCTTTTTTTTATCCACTCAAATGATATATTCTATCATTAGAAAAGGACACGGTAGACTTCTGGCTAGGCTCTCGCAAGGGTTTTGCCAAAAAATCTTGTCGATAACTTTGGATGTTTTGTGGTAGCTATTTAAGAGGTTCAAGAATTACCCAATAAATTGAATGAGGCTTTTAGAAACATATGTTGATGATGATCGAACACCTAAAATTACAAAAATTGGCCAATCGGTCTTAATAACACCTTACCTTTACCCCTTTGCAGCTCAGGAAAGCGCCACATTGCTGGAAACGGAATCGCGTCCCATGATCAGCTACTGTCCAACTCAACCGATGATCAGGAAGACTATTCATGGGTTAGTTAATGCCCCCGACACAGCTAAATTACACGTGAACTAACCCGTTTTATCGCATCCCTTCGAATTTTCTCTCTCTGACGCTTACGGAACGAACGCATCCTCCGATTCCTTCCCTCCAGCAGCCCAAGGTACGGACCCAATCCCGATGTCGGAGAAAGCGCTTCTCCTGTGTGCGAACCTGCGGCCCGCTCATCCTAGTGTCCTGCATCTTCCTGTCCCTCGGGTTCATGTACTGGCTGTACTTCGACATCAGGCAACAGGTCGCCGAGTACCGGATCCGCATCGAGCAAGGTGAATCTACGGCTTGACTGACGGAGGAGTTTTGTTTGATTTCTATATTCTATTATATGCATTTAAGTGAGATTTTCATGCGATGAAAGCACAAAACGATTGTTACCGCTGTATTGTTGGGAAGTTTAAGCGACCACCTAAAAGGCTTCCCGATAATTGAACCCTAATTGACCCGAACTAATCGATTGCGTTTTCTCTTCTTTCCCCTCCTTCTAATATGGATTACCCTTAACACTTGTGCAGTGTCAGCCACTAGTCAAAATGTGCCGGAAGCCTTACAAAAGTGGCACGAAACGTCGAAAAATCTCGAGCAAAACCAAACGGCCCTGAACGGCAAACTGCGCGAGATTCAACAAGTGCTGAGCAATTTCTCCACTGAGGTAAGGGGACACTTTTGTTGCGATTTCGGTCGCAACTGACCCGTTTCGTGTTCTATTTTAAGCTCAAGCAGTTGCGGGATACGATAGAGAAGAAGAAGGAAAACTCCCAGGAAGCTCAGCTCAACAGTCTGAAGTCGAGCGTGGCCGGGCTTGGGTCCAAGATCGAGGATGCCCTCACACGGATAACGGCCCTCGAGGAGCAGCACACGAAAGATCAGGGTGAACAGAAGTCGCTGCGGAAGAGCGTGGACGACTTGCAGGTGAGTTGTGCGGATTCCCTTCTACGAACCAAAACGTTACAAATGTTCTTCTCCGCTGTAGGTCTTGCTCAACCAGGTGCGCAACAATTCCTCCCCGGCTTCGATGGACAACACGTTGAACAACGCCACGGAGCAAACGATCGCCAACATCCGGGAGCAGTTGTCCGCCCAGATCGATAACATGTCGCAGAACTTCACCGGCGAACTGCAAGAACTGAAGCAGATGAACGTGTGGCTGGGTAAGGACCTGAGCAGCCACAAGGCAAGCATCGACGAGTTGATCGAGAACTCGGCCAACGTTTCCTCGCACGTCAAATCGGTCGAAAACATCTGGGTGGATATGAAGGCGAACTTGACCGGTTTGGAGGGTAGTGCCAAGCAGATGGCCGAACAGATTCAGGGTCTGCAGAACGTTACCAATGGGCTTCAGGGGAGCTTGGGGACGGTTCGCGAGCAGTGCGACCAGTACGGTGGACAAAACAATGTGATAAACGGTGAAATCGAAAGCATCAAGTCGCGACTGGAAAAAGTGGAGAGGCGTGAGGTGGCGCCAACGGTGCCGAGCACTTCTGCCAACAGCACAGAAGTAAGGTTAAGAGAGTATTCACGGTAGAAGTCTTTGCTAATAGATGATACTTTTCCTCGCAGGCTGACAAGGACATCATTTCTAAGAAGCTGCATCAGCTGTTCGACAGCTCGCCGACTCAATCGACGTCGCAAGCGGCGGGCGTCGAACAGGAATCGAAGCAACCCGCAGCAGCGCCTACGAGTGGGCAACCGGCTACGGCAGCGCTGCCATCTAGCGGAAGTTCAAGCAGCAGCAGCAGTTCCACCACCAGCACTACAACGGTTGCTAGTCCCAGTTCGAATAAAAAGGCCGAGCCCAGTTTGAGTGGCGGTGGGATGTAAATACGAGGTTAGACAAATAATTATAGGACGGTAGGTTTGACGCCACTACGTCGAGTGTCGGTTTTGCAAATTTTAACTCTTTCCACACGTTATGATGCATCTTGAGATGAGAATTGCTCTTCAACTGTTGCTGGAATCGTGGATACGGAATCATCAATGATGGACTCAGATTTTAACACAAAAATAATTCAAAGTTTACAAATATCTTCGTTGGGTGCCAATTTAAAGGTTATGATCAAGCTTTAGATGGTGGATCAGATTTTTAGATCTCAGACATTTATTTCTTAGATAGAGGATGTCAAATGCAACTGAGCACATAAGACAACTAAGACGACAGGGATTATAGATTGACATTGGGCGCCAAATCAGGATCATAATATGAAGTGGAGCTCAGTTGAGAGGCTTTAGGATGAAATATTTGTGGTTGAGGCTCCATTTCTCGTACCGTGTGAGCAATCCTTTATACTTCTTTCAATTTCCAGTTCCACAACAGTATTTTGATATCTTAGTTTTGTCTCTAACTAAAATAATCATGATAACCAACAGCACTTGAAGAGCAATTCTCATCATCGCACACAAAGAACAGATACATGTATTTACGGGAACGCTGAAAGCGATCTGTTAAAAGGAATGCAAACCAGAATGGAAACATTTAGAATAATCCATAAAATTAGCAAGAGAAAAGTTGTCAATGCAAATTGAGAAAAAAAACGTTGATTAAGTTTTAGCGAACCAAAGTTGTGTTTATTTTTAGTACTATACATATTTTTAATTTTTGTGTGTAAGAGAAACTGCGATGGTTAACTATAGCACTGATAGGTTTTCGTTTTTTCTGTTTCAAAAATAATAAAAGAAATTTTTTGATACAAGAGTGCAAGGGCAGCTTACGATGATGATATTAAACCGGAAACTTAAAACGTAGATCAAAAACACTAGTTCATATGTAGAGAAAGAGGGTGAATCGCCACCATAGACCGTCAACAATAAGAAATCAAAGGCTAGAACCCCCGTAAAAGAGTGCAATCTACAATTCCTTAACTGAGTAGCTAAATTAATGAGTAAAATCTTGAGATTTCTATTCCCCGAACCCAGTCCAAAGCCGGCAAGAGTCGAATTCAACTTAAGTAACATCGAATTTCCACAAATTCAATCAAATTCTATACTGTAACGGAGTCGTATAAGTAACGCAAGACGCGACAGACAGCCACAAACAAAGATTATAAAAAAGAAGAATGTTTTCCCTTGTTATGTGAGAGTACCTTAGTAAACTAGTGAGTATAAAAATGACGCAAATCGAGAACAAGATTATTTCTATTGACGAGAGGTAGAATTTAGATACCGTAGCATATTAAAATGGTGGAAAAGATGAACATCTGCTGACAATTTTACATCGATCCTTTGCACTATCTACTCTTAACACATATAAGCCTACTGATAAACCGTTCAACAAACCACGCAGCAGCTACTTCGTCGCTTTTGAAGTTATTCAACTAGCGACTATCGACGGCCATTTTGAAATCGATCGAGCGGACTTTGACAGCTGATTCTACGAATATTAACAGTGTATTGATGGCCCTCGAACTTGTTGCTTCTTGATATCTTCGGTAAACCCTTAAGTTGACACTGACCTTGATAGAATGCACAACTCTCAAAAACTCAAAATTTCAAACGCAAGTGGCATTTCCGTTCAAATCACTGTTCCTCATTTGACAAAAATCAAGCGACATTAAGAGTGCTTACGCAGTGTCTTTTCGATTCAATGGAGCAAAATAATTACACAAATTAGCGGGCAAAACACAGGCACAGTTTTTGTAGCATCACATTGCAAGCAGCAGCTTTGTACTTAGTTTCGATAGTATTTTCTGGAAAACAGCATCAGAATTACACATTTTTTGTGCGGCGTGGGGCTCGTAGGCAAAACATGCATGTAGGTAGAGCATACAGAAAGCCAAGACAAAAAATAAATAAATTCGACGAATTTGCATTCTCTGTAGATACCTTTCGTAACCAATTGATCTTGCTGCTTGATTCCCCCCAAAGAGCAAAATATATAAACTGAAACACATTCAATTCCCAAACATGAGGTATTGTTGCGTGATTTCGATCACTATCACTATCACGTCGTGGAGTATCACATCCGTTACTAACGATCCGCTTGATCAACTACCGTACCCATCACACGAATTTTGTCAATTCGTGCGAAGCTTCCTATATGCCAACGCTACCGGTGGTAATTTCGATTCCGTCTCCTCATCAACGTAAAACTCCCGAAATGTACTTTTTTAGCAGGCTAGTTCATGATCCCGACCACCTAAAAGCATGAACAATGTGAGGCAGCGCAGTTTGGTTAGTAATTTTGCCGCTACCTGGTGCTAGTATGCATGTAATTTGGTCATACTCTAGCCCATGATCCTGGCCACTAAGAAAGTTCGTGTCCTCAGTATTTTTTTTTTCAGAAGCTCGAGAGCAGTTCGTGTCTTCGGCATTATTTAATATTGTATTATATTATGTTCCACCAAGTTTTGAATTTCATCTTAGTGTACAAGTTTACAGAAACATACCTTCTTCTAAATATTCATACAGTCGAAGCTCGTTATAACGACATTTTTTGGTCCCTAGAAAAATATATTGATGCTTCAGCTGTTATCTATAGTGACATTCTCTATTACGACGATCCCTTGCGATGTCGTTATATCAAGCTTCGACTGTACTTCCAAAATATTTTAATTCGAATTTTTTGTTATTTCTCTCAAAATGATATTTTTCAACAGCTTTAAAATAGTCGAACATGATTTCATTAGTTTCCCATAGATTAAACTTTAAGTTATTTCTGATAAGTTAAAAATTTTATGTATTGTCATTAATAAGCATGCAAATCATGGTTCGAAAAAGTTCAAAAATAAAGTCGCATGAACAAAACTTAATTTTCACAAAAACTTTACATTTTACAAACTTATGCTGCCGTGATTCGCAAGTCAGTCCCATCCGCATTTTCGTTAAAATTGAGTTGAGTTCAGTTTTCAACATATCTTCCTATGCTCTTTCAGCTGCACCAATGAGATAGTATGATTTGCTAGGAAAAAATTAAAAAAAACAGCAAGTCAAATTGTCCCATAATGAAAAGTAATCGCATATCAGTCACACTACAGATTTCCGCACAGTGTAACACAAAATGAACCGTGTTTTGATCATCTTTATATTTTTCTCGGAATGCTACCGTAGTGAAAAGCAAATTGTGAAAGTTTCATTAAGATTTGAACATATTTCAATGCATTGGAATTTTTTGAATATTTGTATGGAAAACGAATTTGGAAACATCACAGCCCATTTTCTCAATTCCTACTTTTTACAGATGGGACTGACTTGCGATTCACGGCAGTATGGATATGAGAAAAAAACATCATTCATACATTGAATATAATTGGAAGAAAAATTGTGATTCGAGCTTAGTACGACGATCAATGGTACCCTGCTTTACGGTAACCAAATGCTAATTTTCCGTACAAAATGTCCAAGTTTGAGCCTTTGTATTTCAGCTCCAAATTGGTTGAAATTCTCGTGGAGAATCGTTGAAATTCCATCTATAGCAAATTCATTACATGGAATTAATTTTTCAAAGAGTTTTAGAAGGTTGTTCGAAAGGTAGAGTAAATGTCACGGAAAAAAAAATCAAATTGCCTAAAATTCACATATTTCCATCAATTTATGCTACCTAAACATACCTAATCATACAAAATAAAGCCACCAAAATTTTCAGTTAAATTTGTTAAAAACGGATATTTTTTGTTATGCTAGAAATATTCCTGTTTTAAGCAATTTTTTGATAAAAATGTAATGTATAATGTGATACAAGTATCGATGTTTTGTGTTTCAGCCAGCGAACTTTTGCCCCACACTAGTTCCAAGTAGACCTGTGCGCCGCCGCGCCACGCCGCCGCCGCCGATCAATTTTACGTCACGCCGACGCCGCATGAGGTACCGGCGCACATCATTTTTGTCAATATCTGTGCCATTTTTCAACCAATTTTAATAGTTTTGAGCGCAAATAATGGCACGTACATGATTAGTTTGAGATTTCGCAGATTTAAGTAAGTTCAGGTGAACCCAAACTTTTGCACGATACACCATACTGAGGGGTGAACCCAAACTTTTGCACGATGACTTGACTGAGTGTTTCACTGATTTTGAATACTTTTTAGATTTTTCCGCAAACATCTCGTGAGTGCTCTTCAAAGAATATAAGGTTACGATTCTAATGACACCTTGTTTTAAAATTTCGGTCGATCTAATGCTGAGTATATTAGCTTTGTTTTTTCAGTGTGTATTTTTAAAAATGTCACAACTTCAAGTAAAAAATTAGTACACAAAGTTTAAAAAATGTTTTTTGGAAAAATACATACGAATTAAGAATAACTCTTTGCCTTTCGAATGCGACATAGAGAGTTTCAATTGGACGTGAAATCACAGAGATATGGACTGAACACTTTTGCATGTTTTTTAGGGGGTGAACCCAAACTTATGCACGGGAGTGTATATTGAAATCACTCCAAGGAATCCTTCAAGAATTATATGTCTCCTGTCATTCTGCAGCGTTTTCTTTTTTATTTTTTCAAAGGATTTCTTCAAGCATTACATGGGTATGGGATAACTGGATTTTTCAACAATTTATATTAAATGAAATTCGCTGGAGATTACTCTAGGTTTAGAATATTTCTAATGGAATCTTCAAGGGTTTCTCCAGGGATTCATACAGAATTTAATATTTGGATTACTCCGAGAAATTGATCGAGTATTCGTCCATCGACTTCTTCAGGAATACCACCAAAGATTTTCTTGAAAAATCCTAAAAGGGTTGTTCCTATACTTTTCTAGTGATTTCTCATTTTGTATATACAAGAACTTCTTTTATTAAGGCATTCATTCAAGAAATTCTTGCAGAATATTGTTCAGATATCTCTCATCTTACAAATGCATTAGAAACATATTGCCTAATGCTTTATGTAATTATATGATTATGCTACATTAACAATATATGTATACTGTAGTATCCCTGAAAAAATCTTTGAAGAATTCCTGACACTTGGGCGAGTCACGGACACCGTCTTCAGTTGTACATATTACATTTTACACCAGACAATGGACAAGCATGATCCAATGGCACAGCCAAGAAAAAATCCTAAATAAAAGTTTCAACAACTGAAGCGGGGATCGAACCAACAACCCTTGACACGATGATTATCCATAAAAAAATGTTTTTTTTTATAATTGATTAGTGATTTCTTTTACGTTTTTCTTACGGCATTTCAATAACAATTGTTGAGGAAAACATCGAGAAACTTTGTTCATAACTCAAGATGACAATTTGGGCAAAATGTTGAGAATGTGTTTCGACGTAGTCATTGTAAAACGTTCATGGAGGAGTTCTAATAAGTGAATAACAGAAGAGCCCATTTTCAAAATTCTTTGGACATTGTTAAAAATTGTGTGGTTTCTCCCTTCCCGTCGCATTTATCCAATATAAACTTTTGAAAATTATCTATAGCCATCTAGACCAGATTGACGCTTCTTAAGCAATCAAGAGTTTTTCTGACCACATCCTGGCGATAGCTGGAAGGTTTTATAGGAGAATATGCTTATCATAGACATTTGCAGGCACCTCTACAATTAAACAAATTGCAAAAAAACGTGAAATTTCATACATTATTCTATAAGAAGAAGAAAGAAGTAATAATAATTAAAAATTTTCTCAATGATTCCGCAAAATCTAAGCTATTATTTGTCATTAGTTTTCATTCTTACGAATATAACTAAAAATGTTGCAGAAATAAAGTCAAAAATTGTGTCCTTAATGTATCGATTGTACTTTCATCAATAGGTTCGTATATGCCAAACAAATTTCGCAAGCAGTTTATTCAAGAATTAGATTTAAAAAAAATCTAACGGTATTCTTGTGAAAAAAGAAACCCACAAAAATGGAAAAGTTAAGAAATTTCAGCGGCAACACCTTCAACATTTTTTACTAATATTTAATTCCAAAATTACTCCTCGTGTTGCTTTAACGATTCCAGCACTGGAGAAGGCATCCCCATTTTGGCAACATAAAAATCACGCCTTGTTGCTAAAATCGTAAGGCACTGTATTTATTTAGTTAGGGTAGGTGTACCAGTTATGAACATAATGGTTCCCAATTTCGTCAAACTTGATATTTTGATTATCTTCAAATTTTTGATCATTATGTGTGTATAAGCAGTTTGACATCAAATATATCTTAATGCTGAAACATTGAAAAATATTCAAAATGTGAAAGTTTTGAAAGTGGTGACACATATGTCTAAATAGGGAACCACTATGGCCATAACTGGTACACTTTCCTTAGTTATTAAATTTCTACACACACTACATCATAATACACAAGTTTTTCCAGAAACTGTCCCATGCGTTCCTTAAGAGATTCTTCAAAATAAATCTCTCAGGACTCCGCATTGAATCCTCTAAGGTATGGTCTTACGATTCATCCCAAAACTTCAGCAATAATTACAATAAAAATCACAAGAGTGCTTCTGGCATTTATATTATGCGAATTTCTCCATATAGTACTAATAGATTGATATTTTCCAGGACACTTGCAACTATGCCTGCAAGGATACTATGAATAATTCCTCCAAATGTCCAAATCAGCTGCGCATCATGAGAGTTAGTTTATCGTATATCGCTACAGCTCTCTGCTACAATGCATGATAAAACCCATCTAAACAAGCACTGAACCTTGGACACTGTTTTTATATGATGTTTGGGGATTGCTCATCATGCCAGTAACACCTACCCCAAAGTCTACCACACATGGTAAATAAGCAAAATAGGATTTTATCAGAACTCTGCTTCATTGCTGTTGTTTAGCAAGTATGTTACAACTTGCGAAACATTGCCGATCATGCGCCGATACAGATGTGATGTTTTTCTTCGCTTATTTTGATCGCGCTTCGAAATCAATTGAGAACAAGTCATGTAATGCCTGCATACAACTACTCAGCCTGATCATGCTAATGGTGGATTCAAATCCTACAACTCGAGGATTTTTTTTATAGTTTTCTCGACTCCCCAGGGTATAAAATATCTTAGTACTTGTCATACAAAACTGTAAAAACGTCAATGGGGTCTTAAAGGCCTGTCTCGAACTTAGTGCCAAACGCTTAAGTTTAGGCCAAAAACACATGTTTACTCAATTTTTAAGTCCAAAAAACATTGTTTATGTTTTCTTAAGATTTTGTCACACCCCTCAAATTTTGGGTATATTTTGTTTCCCGTCTCCCCTCCGAAATATCAGATAGGAACAACCCCAGTGTGAAAACTAAAAGCCCTGTGGCGTTTTTGTCGACTAAGCGAACGTCAAACATGATCGAAAGTGTCAAAGTTCATTTATGGACCCAATTTTTAAATTTAAGTTTATATATGATATAGGGTAAGTGTTCCCTTAATTGTGGGTGTTCCTATAGTTGCGGTAGTGCCGTTTTAACTGATTTTATTGCATTAGCCACAGAACCGACACTGCTAATCGACTTATTGGCTTCTTGATACAGGGAATAGTTGAAAAGAGCGTTCAAATTGCTCAAAAACTGATGAAATATCACTAAAATTGCTAAAACTGTTCTTGCTTGTACCAATAGTTGCGGTAAAGTGTTCCTGTAGTGGAGGATCCCATAAGAAAAAATCGGGTACCGCAACTATAGGAACACAAATTAAAAATATACCGCAACTAAAGGAACCATGTACCAATAGTGGAGGTATTATTTTTCAATGGCATGCCGACTGCTGTTTTTCAAAGTTTTGGACTCTACTAGCCTACTTTGATTAGATAGTTCCGTTCAATGATACCATGATTTTCAAGCCTGCGGTAGAACTCTGACAGCTGCGGTAGAACTTGGCGGCTACCGCAGAACGGAAATTTTTCAAAATAACCGCAATATATTTTTCTGCAAACTTAAGATTATGGCTGAAATAAACTATGCTTATCATAAAAGGTGATAAAAGTATCGATATTATGTGTTACAGCCAACGAACTTTTGCCCCACACTAGTTCCAAGCTCTTGACCCACCGCACATTGGTCCAGTTTTGAAAAATCATGGCAGAAATTGCGCATTCTCAACATTTCACTATTTTTAGCCATTACAAGTTTTTTGGAACATGATTTAGGATGGAAGAGTCTACTTTGGGCATAGTCACAATATTTTGGTTGTCATAGGGCAAAATTCTAACAAAAATTCTGTTTTTGATACGTTTTTAGGCTCTCAACTTTTTCAAACAACTATTGTTTAGGCAAACTTAGGCTAAAAGCATCTTCTTCAATAGATTCCTTATTCTCAAACGCGCGTTTGAGCAAGATATCTCCGCGGGGAGTGGCGGGGAGCAATTTGTACGGTATAAAGAAGCTCTTCTTTAAATATTTGAAGTACCTACGACAAAAAGTATTAATTTAATAAGGTTAACGACACTTGAATATAAATTTGCATCCGAAGATGTTGAATATGAGAATGAGTTATCGATCAGAAAAAAAATATAATGATGTTTGGGTTTTGGTGAAAATTAATTAGTTGAGCTTTGAAGTAAAAATTTAGGTTTTTGGACATGTGCAACTATTTAACGTCTGAAAATGTAGAAAAACATGTTTATTTCTAACTTCTCGTACGTATTCTCAACTACCTAATATAGTGAATGTATGTTCGACTTTGTTTTTCTACTAAAAACTAAGTTTGGAAATGGGGTTTTGGCCAGCTATTTGAAAATCTGGACCAATGTACACCGGTGGGGCAAAATTTCATATGAGATAATTAGTTTTAACTGTTATACAATAAACCCTTCCTTAAGCCTGATTCGCTGCTGACAAGTAATTTCTTGGCCTATCTTGATGCATGAGAAATTTCTGCAAGGAATCGATCAAGGAAGTGCTTTTTTCTGATCGCAGTACGCAGTTGAAAAGAACTGTCAATTCAAACGGGAGTCGCTGTAAAAAAATTCTGCAAGGAAATTCTTTAGCAATTTCTGTTCAGCAGCAAATCAGGCTTTAAGCCTGATTTGCTCCTGAAAAGGAATCGTTAAAGAAATTTCTCACCGATTCCTTGCAGAAACTTTTTATAGTGACTCCCGTTTAAACTGACAATCCTTTTCAACTGCCTACTGCTTAGTTTCCCAAATTGTGGGTCGCGACCCCCAGAAGGGTCGTGAGCTGGTTTTTGGTGGGTCGCGAAAAAAATTTGCTTTGCATTTATATTCTACGTTTTCGAATGTCTTCGTTTTTTTGCGGCTATTGCTTTCAAACTGTTCTTATTTATTAATTTTAAATTATTCAAACACTTCATTTTTCAATAATGCAAAATAATGTTTTGAGGAATAAGCACAAGAAATCTGCCTTCGTCACTATTAAATTTTCAACTTGAGCTTGAGCTTGAGCTTGATTGGCCGCCCGTCGATGCACTCCAGTATCGCCAGATCAGCTGCACTTACACAAGGAACCAACCGAATGACTGCTTGGGACTAACAGGCATCCTCAGTGTATAAGTGCTGGTGATCTTCTATTTTTAGGCAACAATGGCACCTGCCACGTCAGAATGCAGACCAATGAGGGGAAGGGGGAGGAATTAATTGATGATGCATTGAACTAGCTCCCACGTAGACCGTATATTCCACTGCATCTACGCCAGTTCATGCGGGAGTGTATGGATTGGGGGAAAGGCATGGCAGAGAGGTTTGCTTTTGTGGTTAGCAGACTGCCTATGTATCAGGCGTAAGAAAGGCGTGCGCGTGGAAGTAGGAAGCGTTAGGGAAACGGTTTCTTGTCCGTCGCTGGGTTCTAGCGTTTGCTATGAACAAATAGTTTGAGTGTGGTATATTTAGAATGGAAGATAGAAGCAAGTGAGAGATATACAACTACAAAGTACGAGGAAAGGGACGGGCCTGGGATTGAACCCATGACCTTCTGCATATGAAGCAGAAGCGGTAGCCATCAGACCACCAACCCCGTCCAACCCTTCGTCACTATTAAATTTTCAACTTGGCAAAAAGTACATGAATATTACTGATATCTAGGGAAAAATGCATTGCATTTGACGTTCCTATTAGAGTTTTACGCTTATGTTAAAAGTTTTTTATTGCTATAATTCTGAATGCTTGACTTTTGAAAGTATTTTGAATTTTTGTGTAAAAAAAAACACCGCAGAACTTAGCTGACATAAAAAAATTGAAAATTATTCAAATGAGCACATAGGGAGACTTACGGCTTCGGCACCATTCGCCTATTATCGGCAACCAAATTTCTAACGTCAAATACCATGACCCCACAGTTATGGATCAAATAGTGTGGAGTGCAACCTACAAAATTCAATAAAACGACATGGAAAACGTTAAATTGTAATATAAAAGCACGAATCGAATCGTTTCAAATTGGAACTTCGGTTAGTAAACTGTTTTGAGTGTAATATTTACATAGGATTTCATAAAAAATAAAAATTGTATCGGTTCCTGAAAACCATATTATGGATCAATTTTCATATTATGGATCAAAATGTGACATATTACGGATCAGTGCGCAAAATCAAGAGATTTTCAACTCAATGCATCTGTATTGCATGGTATAGCGAAAGTTAACAATGTGTCATATAGGGAAAGTGTACCAGTTATGGCCATAGTGGTTCCCTATTTGGCCATATGCGAATTTCGGATAGCTTTCACATTTTTAATCTTTCTGAATGTTTCAACATCAAGATATATCCTCTATCTTACTGTTAAAACACAAAAAAACTTTTCAAAGTGTTGATACATTCAAATTATCCCGTATGGCGAAATAGGGAACCACTATGGCCATAACTGGTACACCTACCCTATTACTGCAAAAAATAGCAGTGGTAGAGCTGGAAACAAGGGTAAAATGGCCTTTTTTGTGATACTGCATTGTAGTAACTGAGACATGAACTGTTTTCGCTATACACCAAGTTTACCACCCATTTTTGTCTGCTAAAAAATGAAATTTACAAACCTTGATGTTTTATTAGTTTTATCCTTAGTGCAATTGTCTGAAAATGTCGAATCCAATGCACAAAATAGCAGAAATCTACATTCTTTGGAAGTGATCCATAACCGTGGTAAACGATCATTTCCTGGTCCATATTATGGATCACTAGTTAGAAGTGCTAATATTCGATATTTAGAATCAACAATCAAGAAAAATGTTTTCCAAAGATGAATTCATACTAAATCGAAGCGAACGAGCATAAAATATGTTATAACATTTGAATTTTACCACCTGTGGGAGCTTATGAATGCTGACGGCACTTCTTACAGAAAACGACCATATAATGATAGCTGTGTGGTACCAACTAAACATTTGTCAAATACACCGTTATTTAGCGGTCGAATGTTGTGCTTAACATTACAAATGGTAGAAGACAAATAGTATAACATGGGAAAAATATGTTTTACGTCAACGTTTATGTTTTGAGCGAGTTATCCGATGTTGAACGCCAAAGTGATCCGTCACTGTGGGTGATCCGTTACTGTGTGGGTATGGTACACCGTATTCTTCTATCAAAACAATAGAAGGATTAGCCTTAGAATGCTAATGTCGCGACTGTTCGTGTGACCAACATCTAGTTTGCCGCGCTCTGACAGCTTGAGTACCGGGTCTATAAATGTCAAATCAATTTTTTGAACCAAAATAAGACATTCCCTACAACATAGCACTAAACAAGCAATCAAACACTTCAATAGTAAGTATTAATAAAATAATTATGTTTTGTGATAACAGCGCCAATAGCGTTCTACTACTTATATTTCTATTATCAAAACACACCAATGAAAACATTCAGAAGATTTTTCGTTCTGTCAGCTACCCGCTAACGAGATTTTCGAGACGGAACAAACAGTTTCGCCATACATTATCATCAATTCAAATGAACACGCCTCAAAATGCGACTGATATGGAGCTGCCGAACAGATTCGTCTGCAGCTCTTATGGGAAAGTTACCGAAGAGAATGAGGCTACCGAGAATAGTCACACTGACAAGAAATATTCGCAGCGCTGTGAAAACGTTTCCAGAAAGATTTTAACAAGTCTGCCGTGTGAGTCGATAGAGGATTGAGCAGCGCATAACAGTTAACAGACAAACAAGTAATTTGTCTGCCGATCTCCGAGAAAATTACAAAAGAAGCGCGGCATCGGATTAGACTGCCGAGAATACGTAAGTTCCCCTATCATATTTTTGTTTTATTATTATTTCCAACTCGGCAAAAAGTGTTTAGTGTGTAAAAATCTTACAGGGGTTGTAGGTTTCTTGGATAAAGAACTACTAGCACATCTCCATTATTTACTTTGGTGTGGGACGTTTTTCTCGGTCGAATTTTATGAAACTTTGCAACAAGAAGCATTTCAATATGACACATATTACGTAAGTGAATCAAAAGTGCTGAGGAACAAATCCGTTTCCGTTGATTTGTTCCTTCTAACAGTTCAGAATGCTAGACATTTGATGTCTTATATAAAATGAAATATAGATCGAGCAAATTTTGAGTTGAGAATAAATGAACTTTAAAAAAACATTATTATTATTCACAAAACAGAAACAATTATAAAGTTTCTCAATCTATATCTCATTCTAAATAATATATTTGGACATTAATAATATTAATTTCAATGAAAACTAAAGACATTTAAATGTTGAATGTACACTGGTCCCACAATTATGAATCAATTAAGGCTTTGCGATAATTCAAATAAATATAGCAAGCTAATTAAACAACATATTTCAGTGCATTCAACACCAAATGGTAAAGTTGGGCATATACTTACAGTTCATGCACATTGTACTCATTGGAATGGCTGGTAATATTGAAAATTTTCACTTATTTGCACATCGGCTAAAACCACATTTTATGAATCGGCAAAAAACCTGTCTACAAATATGAATCAATATGTCCACAATTTATGAATCAGCTGATTATTTGCATTTATTTTACAATAGATGTTGAATAGTCCATATGTGTATGAGAACACTGTCTCGGACATCATAGGGAATATGCACCGGAAGACCGAAACCAGTTCCGAGAACTCAGCAAATTAATGATGATAAATTGATTCGAAATTGTACCATTTGGAAATTGAAGTTCAATTTTGCTAATCTTAGTCTCATCCAAGAGATCTGATTTTTCGTCTTTGGTCAAGTTAATCAGTATATCAAGCGATTTTTGTTTTAAATTTTTAATTATGCTGCTGAGCAGTCAAAGTGAACAAATATTTCTAAATTAGAGTACTCCTCAAGTCTGTTTATTTAGCCGTGAGCCAACAGTGTAGCCTGGAAGTTAATCCATATAAACGTAGGGCGATTAGGGCAGAATGGACACATTAAACAAATGCATATTTTAAGACCATAAAATTGCAATATTATTCAGATACCCTCAGCTGGTTACCGTTTTGTCTCAAATTCCGAACAGACTCATATTCCGAACACTCAGTTTTTGTATGGCGATTTGGTTGAAATGTTTCGCTGAAATATGTTATCAAATCGACAGGAAATGGCAGTAAACTGCAAATCATTTTGAACATATACCAATCTATTTTATACCTCGGGAGTAGTGATGATTCTCTAGCTCGAGTTCAGTAAAACTAGCTCTGATAAATTTATTTACGAAATTATTCGTTTGAATACGATTTATTCGTGTTGTTCGAAATTTGAATCAAGGTGTTCGGAATATGAGACAAAATGCACACAGTGTTCGGCATTTGAATCAAAAAGTACGGTCCCAAATTCATGTCATGTACTTTCCGAACTCTCATCACAAAATTTGATTTTGAAAACTGATTATAAATGGCTATAACATTTACATTTACATAACATTCATCCAGTTCTAGCAGCTTGAATGGTGATTCAAACATTGTGTTATTTCACAATTTTATCGGATAACCATGTTTATTTAATCTGTAAATGTTGTATGTAACTCATTCTCCTACAAATATCTTTGTATTAACCTTTTGAAACGTCGCTTCTAAATAGCCGTCAACAGGCGTGCTTCTTACGAAATTGACTAAAATACATCCTCATTGCACTTTTTACCGTAATTGAAAGCATTGAAATGGTTAGACACATTGTGTAGCTTACCAGCAAAAATGTTTCTGTGATGTTTTGTAATAAATTTCATTATAATTTTGTCTCTTAAAATCAGCTGATTCATAAGTTGTGGGTGATTCAACTGTGTGGGGTGACTGTATCACGAATTCAGTAGTTTCAATCGGTTTTGGAACAAGTGTCACAACATCCAATCATATTCCCGGAAAGCTAACGAATGGCCTCGAAAATTCTAGTACAAAACTTCATTATTTCGCATTTTTTCTCTGGGTCGCAAGAAATAAGCCTAATCGTTAGGTGGGTCGTGCACCCGAAAAGTTTGGGAAACTATGGCCTACTGCAATCAGAAAAATGTGCTTTCTTGCAGGAATTTCCAGGCTATCGACATGATGGAGACACCATCTTCTATGGTGACAGAGGGCTCGATTGGCTTGTCAGATAGATCGGGCCCGGGACATCCTGTCTACTGCAAATCGCTGCAGTTGATATAGGGCATGTCCATTGCCTGGGAATTTCCCATGCATCGAAATAGGCCAAAAAATTACTTTTCAGCAGCAAATCAGGCTTTATTCGATATGCGGTTTCGATATAAAGATAGAGAACCATAATAAACGTTGGATTTCAATAATTTCAGCATACTTACTTCATGATTTCATGGTTTAAATTGACACTTTTCTTCGCTACAAATTTAAAAAGTACAGCTGACGTTACGGTAAAATGATTCATGATTTCATGACTTTTAGTCATGGTGTATTTTCATAACATGAAAGTACACGTTCTTCCATCTCATGACTTGTTTTCCTTGTTTAGAGTGCCGCATTTTTCCGTGCAACACTTTTTTTGTTGGTGGGAGAAGTAGGCCGTTTTGATGAAAATCAGTTGAATAATGACTTTTACGCATATTAGGCAACCTTTTGAGTTGCGTAATGAATCATTGCATAACAATTTTCGGAAATTGCAAAATAAAGACAAATGCATCCCAATATGATTACTAAAACTGTCAAGTGGTCTTCTACGAAAGTGCTAAAAATGTTGTACGCAGCTCGTTCCAGAACTCTTTTTTTTTTTGGATGAATGTACGTTTCATACTATAAAAATCTCCTCTCTGCAAATATACCAAATCGTTGGTAAGGACTGTTCATTTTATAAAGTGGACACTTTGGACATGCAATATCTTTTTAATTTATCAATGAAATCGAAATCGGTTTTCTGTACATCGTTCGACTAATATTGTACAATGCGGTGGTAATAAAAAAGTTACCAAAATAATATGATTTCACACTAATAAGGCACAACGTTTAGAACGGTCGATTTTTGGAGGTTATCAAAATCAAGGATTATTAAAAATCGGCAGAAAAATTCGACAATTTATATTTTTTTATTTTCAAAAAATGGTTGTACTTAGAAAGCATCATCAATTAGAAGCTTGCTAAAAAATATCAAGTTATTTTTGGAGAAGCAATTTTGCAGATATCATAAAATCATTTTTTATCATTTTTTTTTTAAAGAAAAATATCTTAAATTTAAATGGAACTGATATGAGTAGAATTTTAAGGTTCAAAGTACGTCCAGACGGAAGTAATAATATAGTATTTATAATAAAAATAACTTACGCCTTCATAGAGTTGCTGATTTAGTCCCCACGTCATATTTTAAGCACAATAGAAAAACAAATAATTTATTTTCAGAAGACCACTGAAAGCACAATGACAATCATCAAGATTGGGAACACTGCTTGAATTAAATCAAATTTATTTTGCATGTATTATTTTCAGAATGTGTTATACTGAGACTATCTATCAAAATATTTTGAGAAAAACGCTTACAGTTTGCTCTAGATCGATAAACATGCGTATGCGTAATTTTAAAAGTATGGGATTTTTCAATAAAACGACCATAAAGAGTAAATTTGGTACCCAAGAATGCGGTTAAAACTCAAGATTTTCCTTTTTTTTTATACATATATAGTTTCTTTAGTAATCTAAACCAGTTTTGAACACGCTTATTACTTTACTTTTTTGCTGGTAGTAAAAAGATGGTGTATCAGCAAATTTGACCATAAGAAATAGATCACTAAAGTGACTCAGCGTCAGGAACTGATGGAATATTATTGATGTTTTTAAAAGCTCTACCTTAAGTTGAATAGTAAAGGATACCAACATACAATTTGTTCATTAAATTTAGGATTTTTTCATGCGAAAAATAATGCTTAAACTTGACGAACAGTTTTTCTTAGGAGTTTTTGCAAAAACTATTTAGTTCTTCAACCGAAAGCATTTTGTAAGTTTCTGTATTTTCATAACATTGTAGAATAATAGTTGAACGATACACAGAAAACCGTTTACGATTTCATCAATAAATAAAAAAGATATAGCATAAACCTGAGACGAGACTCGCGAAGACGGTCTTCTTTTTCTGTGATTGCTGAGTTTTTTCTTATTCCACTTTGAGTTTATACTAATTATGCGCATGCTGTTCAAAACCTCACATGAACCTCTCAGCAAAAAATGATTGAGGTTGCATCACATCGAATCATAAATAGCCGTTTGAGTGAAATTTCACGCCAGCAAACGTAGCAGACATTAGAAATAATTAATCTTCTGCTTAGATTTATTTGCAACTTTGGAAAAAACTGCTCCGCCGACTGAGGTTTTTAATAACAGTTTACTTTGAACACAATACTTTTCACTTTTTCAGCCATAAAAACGGTGGGCTGCATTTGACGTTTCGTGAGAGGGGAATCTGGGCTGCATATGACGTTGATATTTTTCCTCTTCGCGAGTCTCTCTCAGGCATAAATAAGATGTCCACTTTATAAAATGAACAGTCCTTATTGATAAATTTCACACAAAATAGCTTATCTTACGAGAGGAGTAAGGTGAGAGATACTCACTCCACTCGTAGAATAAGACCAAAAAGGACAAATGCACCAAACATTCAATAAGGAAAACGCTAAGCTGTCCGTGCTCTCCTCATACGCACTAATATTTACTCGGTTTTAAGTCCGTTTCTGTTAGGAGAAACCACTGCAATGCCAAGCGCTGTTAACCGTCCTCTTCTCTTCGATCTCGCAGTACTGTTTATTTCGTCGTCGAGAACGGTTGAGTAGCCTGTAGCAACCGCTTGCTACCCGCGAAACTCAAGGCACGTTTTATTCGCGACAATTTTTAATATCTGGTCGTACATAGCAACGACACCGCCTACCGATACAAGCCGTCCAGCATAAATTGGTTCCAATTTCGCCGAGTTAATCAATTTAGAAATTGCGTTCGCTGAAAGTGCTGTTGACGAAGTAAGACCGGTAGTGCGTTGAATCTAGTTCCAAGATAATCTGAAAGATTCACACATTTCAAACATGTTGCTAACCAAACAGTTGCTGAGCAGAAATGCAATCACTGCATCAGGTAGGTTTATAGTGCACCTTATCAAACGAAAGAGAAATGCAAAATAAACGATATCAAGCCGGCTCTCTCGTTGCTGAACAGGAAACCGGTTCCGCAGAAAGATACTAATTTGCATTTTCTGCATCCAAGGTACGACGATCACGATGATACGTTGAACACATCCAAATTGCAGTCAAAAAAATGCATTGCCGGTGAATAATTTGAACCTTATACAGAAAGTGGAGACGCATGGTATTCGATTACGTTTAGGAGAGTGTGGGGACGAAACGCATTAAATGTGATTCCATATCGAAGATCGAAAATGAGTAATCGTCAAACTTACACGCCAGATGAAATACTTTCACGCGTTAAGATACTTCCTGCAAGGTAATTATCAGTTTGAATTCTGCGTTTAAAAATAGTCGTAGAAAACGACAATTTATGCAACATTTCGGAGGAGTGAACATTGAAAAGTAACGACGATGATTGACACGTTCAAGGCCACCAGAAATGTGCGTCATTTTTGGTCAGTGACTTTTGGTTGAAATTAGACCTGTGCGCCGCCACGCCACGCCGCCGCCGACGACTCATTTTACGTCACGCTGATGCGATTGAGGCATCGGCGGCGCGCCATACGCCGATCAACATTACGCCGCTGATTTTGTATTTTCACGCCGATAAAATATTTCAGCTCAAAAAAATTAAAAATATTTTGGAAATACCTTAAGAAATAAGTAGGCATTTTACGGGAAATCATATTTATGTATTATTTATGCGTCAAGAGATTTCTTCACAAAATTATCAAGTGAAATCTACAAGAATTCTTCGACGGATTCCATCGAAAATCCTTTCAGATTCTTACCTTCTAGAATTTCTTCAGGAATTAATGTTCTGTACATATGGATTTATTCAAAATTGATTCCAGGAATTCTATCAGGACTTTTTCCAAAGATATAGTTTTGCTAAGGTTCCTCGAGGAATTTCAAAAGGTTCTAATTTTGGCGGTTCACCCACGTATGCTCTAAAAAATGTAAGTGTTTGTAAAGGAATTTTTGCAGGAGCTACGCCAAAAATTCTTCTATGAATTCCCCCGAGTTTCTATCCAGGAACTTTTTCCAAGAAATGCTTGCTCCGATATGTTTTGTTACGATTCCTTCAACGGTTTCTTCATGAATTGCTTCAAAAATATTTTGAAAAATTCCTCAGAGCGTTTCCTCAGAAAATTAAGTATTTTTAAGTATTCCACTTCACTCATGGATGATTATTGATATTCCTTCGTGAATTCATGCAACAATTTTCTACGAAACATTGCAAAATAATTCCTGGAATTGACCTGTGCAGTCCTTAACAAATAAACAAACATGCATTAACTTCTCCAAAAACTCTCCAGTGTTTTTTTTTTTTCAGAAATATAGGATTTTCTATGTGCAATTATCCAATAACCACTCCGAGAGCTTCTCCATGTATTACTTCATACGTGCCTCTAGAGGTTCATCTAGAAGTCAAAGAATTCATCTTGATATTCCTTCAGAGATTTTTTTAGTGATTATGCAAAGGATATTTTCCTTTTTTTGAATTTTCTCGAAATATTCATTCAACGTTTACTTCAATATTTGATAGTTGAATTTATTCAAGAAATTTATGTGGAAGGAAATCCTCGTCTGGAAATCTTCATAAATTTCCCAAAAGATTATTTTAAAAGTTTCTTCGCGGATTCTAACAAACATTTCGTCAGGGATTTCTCCAAGAAACAGTTTAAGTATTCGTTCACATTTCTCTGGAATTTTTCCGAGGATACTTCATTGACTCATACCATTTATTTACCCTTTCCCATGTTAAGTAGCTCAAGCAATGATCCAGAATTTCTGAACGGATATTTAAGTTATTTTTTTTTTTTTTGAATCATTTTGGAAATTTCTGGAATATTTTGGACTTAAATATTGGCAGAGTACGCATGTTTCCTGATAAAATCATGATAAGAATTTATTTGAAGCATTTTTGAAGGGAAGATTCTGCAATGCTTCAACCAACAGATTTTTTCATAAGATTTTCGACAGATATTCGACAAGATTTGTTAAGGATTCCTTACGGAATCTTCTCCCAACCTCCGTTAGCAAGCTCCTCAGAAGCTAATAAGAAAAGTTTCTTAAAGTATTCAAAGCAGCATTCAGCGGGAAAGCTTGATGGATTTCTTGCCTATCTAAGGAAAATTTCTTGAGAACTTCGTGGATACTGGAGCAAATTTTAAGTGTACCAAAATAATGGCGATTGTTTTTCGTTGAGCAATCTTCTCAACTAACTGATTTTTAGTTTTAGTTTTAGTAGTTAGTTTTATTTTTTAATGATAAAATAAAGTAACGTAAATATTCTTAGTGGACTTAATGAACAGTCGGAAGAATTCTTGCATTATCTTTGATGTTGCCAAGGATATCCGTTGTTTGATAATTAACCCTCTCTTTTGGAATGGCACACAAATTATGTCACGTTAATTTTCAACTTTTTCGGCCACCTCTCTTGTCACGCTTTTTGTATGAGAACTCATTTTTTTTTTGTAAGGCTTGTCACGCTTGGCTTGACCCCCTCCCTCCCCTTGGAGCGTGTTGTAATTTGTGCATGATCCCTTTCCTCGATTATTTCTTTATGAAATAATAGTTTTTATAAAAAGTGATTGAACAATTGAATCGTTTGAAAGTTTACAGTCAAAGCTCCATGACTAGTCATCGATTCATAGAATTTACGAATTATATGATGATCCTTGAAAACATTATTCCAAAGGATATCTGTTCCATGACTTAAAATCTCCATGTATCGATGCACGCGTTCCTGAGAAATATTTATCCAAGTTCTTCCGTCCATCTTTTAAAGAACTATTTCTAAACTTTATTCAGAGATTATTGAAGCAGTTTTACCTAGAAAATATCCCAAAAAATTTCTTCAAGAGTTCCTCCAAGTTCATGCAAGAGTTCCTCAAACAAATTCGGCAAATATTTTTCCAGAGTAAACTTTAAGAATCCCCCCAGATATTTCCTAGTGTTCTCCGTTGATTTCGTTGATTTCTCGGGTAGAAATCATTACAGGTATTTTACCAGCATCTTTTTCAATTTTGCTTCAGGATTTCCTTTTAAGATTTTTCTAGGAATCCCAAGAAAAAAAACTTGGATACATACTGGGTACTCATTATTTATTTTTATTAACGTTTAAACTTTAAACTTACTTGAATTTATGATCTATACAGCTTCGTAATCAATTATAGTAAGATTTTGTACATGTTGTCTGTTCAAAGAAAATAAAATGTGGATATTCCTCGAAGCTGTAATTTTCTCATAGATTTTATAGAAATGAATCAAAGAAAATGGCTACAAATATTTTCTCTAAAAAAACTCATTAAAATTCTACGAAACTGAGTTCATAAAAGCTTGAGTGTTAAGGTTTGGTAATAAATGTAAGCACAAATGTGGATATGATAGTTTTACAAGTGTTTAAAGTATCAACGTCTTTGGGTCTTACTCATCTATAAGCAGATTCAATTTTTCAATTTTTTCCATAAAAATATTTAAACCGCAATATATTTTTTGCTTTCGTTACTTTTAAACTTTATCAAATTAAAAAAAAAAATCTATTTTAAAAATGCTTATTAAGCTCAAATCGGTTGAACCGATTAGCTTCATTTTTTCACAACAGACTTTTATCAAAATATTATTTTGACAAACAAATAACCGAAAATGAGAACATTCTATAACTTTCAATTACGTGGGTAATGCCTACGAGTCGCTCAAATCCGGAATATCTCTAGAACCAAATGACCAGTGATCAAAATTAAAACAGATTCTAAGTGTTTTGTTTTATCTCATAAGCAGATGAATTGAATGCACCTGTAAAATTCTGAACTGGTGCGGCCAATGAAATGTAATATGTTGTTAACAAAATGTGAATAGTAGTAATAGTAGCTTAATTTAGTTTTGCCCAATTGGGATGAAAGTGTTACCTAACACATAATCCGTAGATATAAGAAACTAATGTAATGTTTGGAATGATATTAATAAAGAAATTAAAAATAAATGGATTCTAAAAACAGAAGAGCTTTTCAGAACCGATGAATAACCGGTGCAAAAAAAAACGAAAAACAAAAAAACTATAGCAAATTATTTATTTTTTTTATTGTGGTATAAAAACAATGCTGCCGGTAGATTAACCATAAGGATTGTAAGAAAGATATGGGAAATGACAAAATTTACGGTATTTGAACCATACGTACACTCAAAATTTCATCATTTATATTATTGATTTTTTTTTTCTGTTAAATTATCCCCACGCCGATGTACGCCGCCGCCACCGCCGAAAACTGTCAACGGCGTGACACCGATGACGCCGCCGCCGCCGGTGCAAAAACACACTGACGCCGCCGCCGATTGAAATAATTTCGGCGCACAGGTCTAGTTAAAATACATATGACGCTTTGAAAATGTTGGTCAGGAAATTATTTATTTGGTTGCAATAATAAGCCCTTTTACGAAGCTGGTCAAATGACAGGAGATCTGGGAGAAGTTATCACTAGACTTTGGAAGAGAAATCACCACGATCATTTGAATGATAAGGTTTTGGTAATACAAGGCAGTAGCGTAGCTAGGGGGGTGCGGTGGGTGCGGTCCGCACCGGGCCCCGAGCTCATAGGGGCCCCAAAATTGCAGTGCGGATTTCTCATAGTATTGAAAGTTCGACCTAGCTTATAGGAAATTGACAATTTGTATGATCCCAAACTAAAAATTTGTATAAAGGCCCATTCACAAATTTCATAACGCTGAAAGGCGTGGGTGTCCTTAAAATGTTACAGATCATACAAAATTTACAAAATATTCATACAAAATGCGTTACAAGGGGGTGGGTGGGTGTCGAAAACGGCCATTTTTTGTGTTATGAAGTTTGTGAATAAACCCTAAAAAGCACAGGTTTTGGAGGAGATTTGGATTAGCTATGTATAGGGGCCCCTTAATTATCCCTTATTTTCAATACTTTAGGGCAAGATTTAGAACCAGCAGAGGGGCCCAGGGGGATCGTCACTTCGGGCCCCCACATTTTAGGGGCCTCCACAAATATTTGTTTAGTAAGTTATTTTCCTTGTTGCTGTTCAATCAATTGGGCACATGAAAGAACTGAGCCTTCGAAAGGGCCACGTTCAGCTAAACCTCATATGGAAACTTAAGTAGGCTCAGATAGGGTAGAAGCACCGGTTTTGGCCATACGCCAGTTGTAGCCATAGTGGATTATACACTGTTTTACATAGCCAATCAGCATGAAACCTTTTGTGTTCAGTAGATCACATTCACATGATAGAGCTACATTCATTTACTCGTCCAAATTGATTCAAACATAAGAAAAACAAATCATTTTCCTTATAATTTTAACTCCCATACACCTAATTTAGCCAGGGCACTCCTAATTTGGCCACTCTCATGAGAAATCAATGCCAATCAATTTAGGAACCGAAGTTAAATCTCTGGCTGAAACTGGTTCCGTTGGCCTATATTGACCAACAGGATTTTCAAAGCGAAAAAATGGTTTTAGCTCAGTTTTGATATTTTACACAGATAATATGGATTGAAAGCTTGCATTTGACATATTTGTAGTATAAATACTGCTTTCTATTTAATTTTTATTGACATTTTCTCTTCTTCTTCTTCTTTCTGGCGTTACGTCCCCACTGGGACAGAGCCTGCTTCTCAGCTTAGTGTTCTTATGAGCACTTCCACAGTTATTAACTGAGAGCTTACTATGCCAATGACCATTTTTGCATGCGTATTTCGTGTGGCAGGTACGAAGATACTCTATGCCCTGGGAAGTCGAGAAAATTTCCAACCCGAAAAGATCCTCGACCGGTGGGATTCGAACCCACGACCCTCAGCTTGGTCTTGCTGAATAGCTGCGCGTTTACCGCTACGGCTATCTGGGCCCCCTGACATTTTCTCTTAGACTGGCCAAACCCGGTGCTTTTACCCTACTTTTTTTAAATGTCGAGTCTAATCACGGCTTTGGATTTATGAAAAAAATACTTTATGAATTTCGATTTCCAATTAAATGAACCTTCATTTGTTGGCCTTCAAAAATCTGGAGCGTTGGTGAGCTTTGAGCTTGAGGTAATCAAAATTCCTTATTTTGTTATCATCCAAAAATACTTAGCAAAAATCATCTGAATTTATTCTCGGGTGGACTTAAATAAAAATTCAGGATATTTCTTTAAAAAATTCGCCTGGTAATTTATATGAAATTATACCATGAATTTTACCACCTTTTTTGTTAATCTTATTTTGAGATTCCTCCAAGGTTTCGTTTAAAAAAAGGGAAGATTCTTTCAAGAATTCGTTTAGAAATTTCAGGATTTTATGCAGAAATTTTAATTGGATTTCTTCAGAATAAACATTAGCAACAAATTCAGGGATCTTTTTCCAGTGCTTTCATGTAAAGAACATTATGTGCAATGCTACCTGAAATGTTTCAATTAATTTCGCTAGTAATACTCGATTTGACAATCCGATATGGACGGGTTTAAAAAAAATGCCACAGAGATTCTGACAATGATGACCCTGATTTGTTTCAACGATGCTTGAAGATTGCATACAAGAATCGTTCTAGGAATTTATCAAGGATTCAAGCAAGAATTTCATTGAGGGGACTTCTGAACATTTACCTCTGAAAACCACTGAAGGGATTTCTTGGCGTACTCTTGGTCAAGTCCGACATTTTCCCAAGTATTCCTTTACCAATGCAATGACTCCAGGGATTCTTCTACGAATTATACCTATTCAAATATACCCCTTGAGATTTATCTGAGGACTTTTTTTCTGGTATTCATTTTAGAAGTTTGCGAGAATTTCTCAGATAATTGGAAATATTTTTGGGTTCGTCCTTTATTTTTCACTGGGACCCCTTCTTGAATTTGTTCATTACCACAGGGTGTCCGTAAATTACAATTACAAAACAACAAAATATGTGAAAGATTATCTCTCATTTAAAACAATAAAAAATCTATGTAGATGTATGGTTTTTTTATACATCTATGAAATAGCGAAAGATACAATGATTGATAATTTCAAAATCAATGCGTCTTACTGAGATAATTCAATATAAATTTATTGGAGACGTTTTCTTCTGAGGGGCGCTAGCCATATTAGATATAATTTCTATAAAATGAATTCAATTTATTTATTTTTGAAATTATCTACAGAACATTGGCTTTAAGATTGACTGGAAACAGAAAATTATTCAGTTCAAATCCATTGAGTTCGAAGGGCATTTCTCTTCCATCATAAAGCTCGAAAAACGCCTTTTTTTAATTTCTTTATTAGTATCATTCCAAACATTACATTCATTTCTTATATCTAGGTGTTCTGTGTTATTAGAAATTTTTATTGGTAAATCAAATTTAAGATTTTTTAACATTTTGTTAACAGCATATTACATTTCATTTGCCGTAGCAGTTCAGTTTTTTATCAGGTGAGTTGATTTCACCTGCTTATAAGAGAAAAAAAAACGCTTTGAATATACTTAACCTAACTTAACCTAAACATATAACGCATTAATCGTGGCAAAAGAATATTGAAACAATTAGCCTCAAATTATTAATTATTTTATTTGACATTTGTTCCAATGTTTCAACATTGGATATTCTATGTAACACATTGGTACTATACCAGGGAGGAAGCCTCAGAATCATTTTCAAAATTTTATTTTGAATTCTCTGCAGAGCTTTCTTACTGGTATTACAACAGGTAGTCCATATTGGTACAGCATACAACATGGCTGGCCTGAAAATTTGTTTGAATATCAAAAGCTTGTTCTTAAGACAAAGTTTTGATTTTCTATCAATAAGGGGATAGAGACATTTTACATATTTATTACATTTGACTTGAATGCCCTCAATGTGATTTTTGAAAGTTGAATTCTTATCTAGCATGAGCCCTAGATACTTAACTTCATATGGCCAATTTATTGGAACCCCTCTCATCGTAACAACATGTCTACTTGAAGGTTTCAAATAAAGAGCTTTTGGTTTATGTGAGAACATTATTAGTTGAGTTTTGGAAGCATTAGGAGAATTCTTCAAACTTTTTTGCAATCGACTACAGATGACACGCTCCTTTGGCGGAGAGGCCTGTGTCATCCGCAAACAAAGATTTTTGACATCCCTGAGGTAACTCAGGTAAGTCAGATGTGAAAATATTGTATAATATTGGTCCCAAAATGCTGCCTTGAGGAACACCAGCTCTTACAGGATGTCTTTCAGATCTGGAGTTCTGATAATTAACCTGAAGTGTACGATTTGACAGATAACTTTGAATTATTCTAACAATGTATGTTGAAAATTATTTTTTTTTTTTTTAATTTTACAATCAAACCTTCATGCCAAACACTGTCGAATGCTTTTTCTATGTCTAGAAGAGCAAGACCAGTAGAATGGCCTTCAGATTTGTTGGAACGGATCAAATTTGTTACACGTAAAAGTTGATGAGTGGTCGAATGTCCATGGCGGAATCCGAACTGTTCATTGGCAAAAATTGAATTTTCGTTGATGTGGGCCATCATTCTGTTCAAAATAACGTTTTCAAAAAGTTTACTGATGGAGGAAAGCAAACTGATTGGACGATAGCTAGAAGCTTCTGCAGGATTTTTGTCTGGTTTTAAAATTGGAACAACCTTATCATTTTTCCATTTGTCAGAAAAATATGCTAATTGAAAACATTTGTTTAATATATCAACTAAAAATTATAAGCTACTTTCTGGAAGTTTCTTGATGAGAATGTAGAAAATTCCATCATCGCCAGGAGCTTTCATATTTTTGAATTTTTTTATAATAGTTCTTCCCTAGTTCTCACTTCTTACAAATCAGTCTCCCAGGCATTTTCGAAAACGTTCTCTTGATTTAGAATTTTTTCGAAGTCCTGAGTAACTTGATTTTCAATTGGACTAGTAAGTCCTAAATTAAAATTGTGCGCACTTTCAAACTGCATAGCAAGTTTTTGAGCTTTTTCGCAATTTGTTAGTAATAACTTGTTTTCCTCTTTCAATGCCGGTATTGGCTTCTGAGGTTTTTTCAAGATTTTAGATAATTTCCAAAAGGGCTTAGAGCCAGGGTCCAATTGAGAAATCTTATTTTCAAAATTTTTGTTTCTTAACCCGTATAGGCCTGAGTGAAAGAAAAATTACTAAAACTCTCACCACTCAGCGAATACTTAACGGATTTCAATTATTTTTTGTCAATGTACTCGTACACATATCTTGTTTCTAAAGGTGGTCAAAGAATCTCGAGAATGTTGCTGTAGTTAGAGTTAGGGGTCTATTTTATAAGTCGAGTCGAACAAAATGACTCGACTGGAGTCACTGTCGATCGAAAAAATCGCTCGACTCAGCTCTGTCACTCGAGTTTTTCGACAGTGGTCACTCTATGTGACTGGATTACTATGGGAGTCGACGGGTGACATCTGAAATATGCATGCTTGCTTTGATCGACAATGAATGCTGACGAGTCACATTAATCTGCTCGATTTACAAAATAGGCCCCTTATTGCAATGGATTACTGGGTCAGGTCGGATGACAAGGGTTCTGTGCTTTTGTGCCCCTGAAGGTAGGCAAATTTCAAGTCACAGATAATTTCCAGAATCGGCTATAATGTGGCCACTATATCAAGGAATTTTAAGAAAAACGCGTCAGCATAAACCTTCTGATAGTCAATTATATTGAATAATTATGTCAACTGCATTTGATTGATCATACAAATGACCATTTTCGGGTCTCCGGGGTGCCTAAAGCTTATGATAAAGTGCACAATATGTATCTTCACATCTGTGTCAAGCTTACGGGAACGCATTTTAGTGAACTTTTACGTTCGATCAATACTTTCAGAGATTTGAAACGGTTTAGTACTTAACAAATCTAGAGCCGGTTCGTTAGAGCATTAAGTCTGAGTAACCGCATCTGGTACACTCTAAATGATGCAAAACTTTTCATTTATAATATTGAATATCAGATCTTAATGATTTACGCCAAAAAAAAAATTAATGCCTTTGGAAATAAATAAAGATAACTTGGCATGTCCCAAAAAATCGCCTTTTTCTACCCGACTTGACCCAGTGACCCACCGCAATAACTCCGGCTACATGAGTATTCCCGAGCAGTGCTGGGAATGGTAATAGTAGTAGGCTTGACTTTTCGCGAAAATCACGTGGCTCTCCAGTACAGTAGTTCCGAAAACGTGAATCTCATCAAGTAGCCTATGTTGGGTGCACGAATTTTCTAAATCATGAGTGTCATTGAAGGCTCCAAATGCGGGAAATAGAACATTTTTCTACAGTTTTGCTATTTTCAAGGCTTTTTGCCTACAGCAGCGATAGGCGTGAGTTTCACTGGCTTCGCTGACTGTGATTGGCTTTGTTTGACTACTGTAGAGTGAATTTCAAGATTTTTCCCAACCCTGTTCCCGAGTTCCTCCGGCCACTTCTAGAAACTAGATATGCTGGCCAGTATACTTACAAAAAAATATTTGAATCCGTTAAGTATTCGCTGAGTGGTAACGGTTTTAGTATTTTTGCTTTCACTCAGGCCTTGGCGGGTTGATTGTGAAAAACGTTTCTTGATTTCTTTCTGCAAATCTTGCCATATAATTTATATAACAGGACCGCGAGTGCGTTGAAATTGCCTTCTCCTCACGTTTTTAAGACGGATCAAAAGTTTAAGATCATCGCACAATGGTCGGGCTCCATATAAAGGGGCGGCCAAAACTACCAAAAACTTTTTTGAGATTTTCATATTTTTTTTATTTTAAAATATACCTCATGTGTTATATTATTATGATCCTTAACTGAAATTGAACTAAAATTTAAATTTCTATGACTTTCATAACGGCAAACCGGCTGAAGTCAAAAAATTGAAAAATGTAACTATAAAATAAAGCACAAAATTTATAATTTAGGAATGCAATATTTCCCCAAAGTTACCCATTATCTGAAAGCTTATGGTTCAACACCTTTATCGAGCATGAGGATGGAAAAAAATATTTGGTTGGAGTTTTAATAGTATTCAATATTACACTTTAGTAATTTTGATGATTTTGAACATGAAAAACAACTCTTGTCGCGTCATGTCGCCGCCATTTCGAATATTGCACATCAAAAAACATCCTTATATCTCACAAAAAACCTTTAAAATTTTTGCAGAAATTTGCTGATTTGCGAGTTAGAGCTATTTGAATAATTCAATATTTTACATATATTTTGACCATATTTTTCATACAAAGTTTATTTAAAATATATTTAACCACTATTCATACACATTTTGATAAAACTCGATCAAATATAAACAAAATTTGTGCTTTCAGTCCAGTTTGATAACAATTTTAAATTAAAAAAAAAATAATTTTCAAAGTTACGTAATTTGTGAATAACCCCTTCTGAAACAACAAAAACGCCAAAGAACATATTCAGATTACATATTTCATCGATTAAGGTGATAAAAATAGTTTTGGCCAAACTTCACTTTTTTCCGACCATTGTGCATCGTCTATAATCACGGATTCAAATTTTACTTCACATTTTGGAATTGCAATGCTTCTGGCATCAACAATGGAATTTGTCAAAGTTTCAAGAGCATTGTCAATATCAAGTTTTGTTTGTAAGGGAATATTAACATCAAGATTAGAGTCAATAAATGTTTCATATATATTCCAGTTGGCTCGAAAATAATTGAAAGTGGAGCTGATAGGATTTAGAATCGCTTCTTGGGATATTTGAAATGTAACAGGGACATGATCAGAATCAAAATCAGCATGCTATAAAGATGACTAGAGTCGGTTAAGACCAAATCAATCGTAGAAGGATTTCTAGAAGAGGAAAAACATGTAGGGCTATCAGGGTATTGAATTAAGAAATATCCTGAAGAGCACTCATCAAATAAAATTCTGCCGTTGGAATTACTTTGAGAATTATTCCTTGACCGATGTTTGGCATTAAAGTCACCAATGACAACAAATTTTGACTTATTGTTATCTTAACAAATACTGAAGGTACGTGTGAACTCGCTAATAAAAGACATATTTTGAAAACCTCTTTACGAGGGGCCCCCAAATCTACCTCCGCACCGGGCCCCCAAAACTCTAGCTACGCCACTGCTACAAGGTACATGGAACCGTAATTATTCGTTCGAATTTGCAAAACTTTCGCAACCGTACCTCACATTTGATCGCCAATAAAGAAATATTTTAAGGATAACTCAATAATACAAAAGGTGATATGAAATTTGAATGAATGAAATGAAATATTCTTTGGAATAATTCTTGGAAACCGAACAATCTGAAATACTTTTTCGTTTCCACGCTTGTTTTAATTTAAAGATTACCACGTGTTTATTGGTTCCACCAGTCGACCGATCCAATTTCAAATCCTGTTCGCTGAGTGTCTACGTCGTGACTCTGCTTATGGTTTCTGCCATCAGCCTTTTGATACCTCTTAGCCTAGAAGCCATTCAACATACCGCTTCTTTCTACTTCCAGGAAATCTCAACGCCCTGCTGGTGGTTCGTCACTCGAGCAGCCTAACCGCTGCCAACGCCCACTTCCGCCAGATCGTCCAAACTCAGCTGGATGAAATCGAAAAGGCCGGCACCTACAAGCGGGAGCGCATCATCGTTTCACCCCAAGCCACGTCCATCAACGTCGAAGGCTCCCAGGGCAAGATCCTGAACTTTTGCGCCAACAACTACCTTGGATTGGCTGTGAGTAACTAACATATATATAATTAGAGCAACTTATAATGATTCTCAATATTCATGTTTCAGTCGCACTCAGATGTCGTTGACTTCGGTAAGAAAGCCCTGGACGAATACGGCGCCGGTTTGAGCTCGGTGCGATTTATCTGCGGCACACAGGACATCCACAAGCAGCTAGAGAAGAAGCTGTCGGAGTTCCATGAGCGGGAGGATACCATTCTGTACGCGTCCTGTTTCGATGCCAACGCTGGCATATTCGAAGCGGTGCTGACTCCGGAAGACGCCGTATTCTCGGATGAGTTGAACCACGCCTCGATCATCGATGGCATCCGGTTGTGCAAGGCCAAGAAGGCACGGTACCTGCACAGGGACATGGCCGATTTGGAGGAAAAGCTCAAGTCGACTGATGCGCGCATCAAAATGATCGTTACGGATGGAGTGTTTTCGATGGACGGAAATGTGGCACCGCTGCCGGAGATTTTTGCTCTGGCGGAAAAGTACAACGCGTTGACTTTTGTAGACGATTGCCACGCGACCGGGTTCTTCGGACCAACCGGTAGGGGAACCGAGGAGTTCTACGGCATGCTGGGACGATGCGACATCATCAACTCCACTTTGGGCAAGGCTTTGGGAGGAGCTGCCGGAGGTTATACTACTGGTCCCAAGGAGTTGGTGGATCTGCTACGGCAACGATCTCGACCTTATTTGTTCTCGAACTCTCTGCCACCTCCGGTGGTTGCCAGTGCCATGAAGGTCATCCAGATGCTGATGGAGTCCAACAAGCTGACGGCTCGGGTGCAGAGCAACACCAAACGCTTCCGGGATGCCATGACCAAGGCCGGGTTCACTATCTCCGGCATGGATCATCCCATCAGTCCGGTGATGCTGGGCGATGCTCGACTGGCATCGGTGTTCGCCGACGAAATGCTCAAACGGGGAATCTACGTTATCGGGTTTAGCTATCCGGTGGTACCGAAGGGCAAGGCCCGCATCCGAGTGCAGCTTTCGGCCGCCCATACGGATGAGGAGATCGATAGAGCGGTGGCTGCTTTCATTGAAGTGGGCAAGCAGCTTGGAGTGATTTCGTGAATGACTGAAAATGTTTAGCGGAGATATGATTTCTAATAAACCGTACAAAAAGCCTGAGCATAATTGATTTTCTCTTGACACCTTGATGGCTACGGCGTAGCGTCACGCCATCTTTGTCGGTCTTCTACAGTTGCCCATAACGTTTAAATTCGCCAGGTCCTCTTCCACTGCGTATAGTCACCATTTTCGTGGTCTTCCACGAAGTCGCCGACCTATACCTGGTTCTCTGCTAAATACTATTTTTGCAATTCTTTCTTCCGACATTATCACTATGTGGTCAGCCCACTGAAGTCTGCCGTATTTCACACGCTTAATAATATTCGCACTTAAAACAGCTCGTGAATCACGCGCCACACACCTTTTTCAGGTTCCCAATGAGTATTGTCCGCAGCACTTTTCGCTCGAAATCATCGTTCCCATAGAGAATATCCAGGAGAATCAATGTTTTATACAGGGCGAATTTTGTTTTCCTAAGCTACGAAATCCGTGAAAGTCCCACTCGCAGCTGAAATTCGTATTTTAGCTTCGCGAACACGTCCGTTTAACATGTCACAAGTGTTCCAAAGTAAAACAACTCTTCAAGCAACTTCAAACACTGTCTCAGCCTTGGCCTCAGCACCAATACCACTAGGCATCTCTATCTCTAACTGCTCCATGACTTTGTTTTGGTAGAATTTATGGTCAGGCCCAAGATATTTTTAAGAGAGGTAGGGGGATTAGGGGCATAATGAACATATGGGGTGAAATGGACACCCTCTCAATATCTGATAATACACATATTTCATCAAAATTTCATTCACTGCATGAAATCTGTAATGCGTTTGAAATGCTTGACGGTAAAAAAATTTATTTTTTGCTTCAATTGTTCTTAAAAATTTGACTTAAAATTTTTCTCAGTTTCAAATTGGCATATAAGCAAGACCGTGGAAGAATCTAATTTTTGAGCAAAGTAACGAACCCAGAAAGGTTCTTTTTAGCTATTATGATTGAGGGAGAGTCCTTTTGCATATCGGAATGACTGAATTGAATATATTGTAATAACTAAATTTCATGCAGGTGTTCATTTCGCCTCGATACCTTTTTACCAGCCTTGTTTTCGACCCAATTTTCTATCTCGCTTTTCTGACATATGATATGATTTTTATCACTATGAATGAATGTGGCACGTCGTACTAACATCAAACTTGAAAACTAGCCGGGGGTAAATTAAAAACATTGCCATTTCAGGGTCTTAAAACGAACATTTGCTTAACGTGTCCATTATGCCCCTAATTCCCCTACAACAATCTAAGCAGTCAGTGGATGCGGGGGGTTGGAAACAGCGGGGTAAAAAAATGACAGCTGGCGAATTTGTTGATGCAATTTTCCCCTCAAATGGTTGCTATTGTTTCCATAGCGCCAAAATGTTTATTATCACGGTTTGAAAATTCAAAAGGAATTGAAGATTTCTGCAGATAATAACAACAGTTTCAGGATACAGGTAGGAACAACATAAATTTATGCCTTAGATTAGGTTTGAATTTAATTTCAGTTTTGTTTCAGGATGCCATTATTCCACAATGATAAAAAAAATACTCAACTCCGTAGCGTAGCTCAAGACCGCTGTGCCTCACTTCTTGTCTCGATAAGGACAGCTTCAGCTGTGAACGGTATTGTGCACAGTAGAAAACTAACATTTGTTACTTTCAGATCATTTTCTCAGTAGAAAGATAAAAATGGGTTCAGACGAAACTTTGATGTCATGTAGGACTGTGATGTTCCTGCGATATTCCACTGATGTTTCCAACACACATAATGTAAGAATAAATAATATATATTCGGAGATAATTAAATCAGAAAATTCCGAAATTTTATGGAAGAGTACTCCTTTTTTACATGTTCCCCGAAGGCGATGGGTTGGTAGAAGATCCTTATTATCTTTTTGTTCTTTTTCACGGAAGATAGGTCGAAGGGACAGCTGAAGGAAGAGAGGCAGCTATTGTCATCGTGACCTATTATTTTTCTTAGGTTTTACGAGTCAATTGGTTCAAAATGGTTTTGATTCTTCTTTAGATAAATATCATCATCGATTTTAAGCATTTTTTTTTTAATCTATTTGGGAACATGAAGTTTTACACTTGTTTGTTGAATGACGTTTAAGAAACAAAATAAAAATTGAGGGGAAAAAGTTGCTAGGATCTCAACGCTTGCTGCTCCGATGGAGCAACACAAATTTGCCAACTGTCAGATTCTTTCCCAATATGGCGGATCGCCCTAAATGACACATTGAATTACCTCCCTTTTAGATACCTTGGTCAGGCATTTCCTCGCTGTTTCCTTCTTCAGAGGCACGAAGGCCTCCTCCAATAAAGTATAATCGATTTCAATAAGGTCGATATCGTCCGCATAGCCAAGAAGCATATGCGAACGAGTGATGATAGAGCCGTTTCTCTGCTCGTAAGATTCCATAAGGTTTATGGACAAAATGTCGAAAGGACAAAAGGTCGAAAGACAAAAGATCGAAAGGACAAAAGGTCGAAAGTAATTTGTATGGTTGGAAGTTTTTCCTTCTTTGAAAAAAGATTTTCGACCTTTTGTCCCTTCTCTTTTGTTCTTCGACCTTTTGTCCTTTCGAACTTTTGTCTTTCGACCTTCTGTCCTTTCGACCTTTTGTCTTTCGACCTTTTGTCATAGATTCACGTCACAAGCGAGGTTGACACCTCATCTGCAATCCTAACACTTGATATCGAACCATCCAGCTTTGCATGTATCAGCCTAATTAATTTCGCCGGAAAACAACGTTCCGATATTTATCGGTCACAGCTCATTTATTTTCACTGAATCGTGTTCTGTCTTGAAATCAATAAATAGATTATGAATCTGCAAGTTATACTCCCGGAATTTATCTAAGATCATTCGCAAGGTAACCATTTGGTCTGTTGTCGAACAGATCTCACCAGCTTGGTATTCGCCGTCGAAAGACTCCTCGAGCGGTCTCAGTCTGTTGAACAGGATGCGCCGAATTCAGCAAAGTAATTCCTCTGTAATTGCACACTTCAGTCTGTGCTCTTTCTTGTAGATTGGGCGTATGAGGCCATCCAACCAACCGGTAGGCATTTCTTCGTCATCCCATACCTTCAGAAGTACTCGAGTGGATCGACTGGTAAAGCTGCTCACTTCAGTGCTTGAGAAGTTCGATCGAGATCTCGTCCTTCCCAGCTGCCTTACAGTTCTTTAGCAAGCTGATAGCCTTTTTAACCTCTCCTATGGACGGCGAATCCACAGCTTGATCGTCGTTATCAATGTTCATCCTGTTTCTCGCTACATTTCCATTTTCCTGCTTAAAGTACTCCTTCCTGGCATTGGCGTAGCTAGGATTTTTTTTTTGGAGGGGGCCTAGGGGGTCCTAGCAAATACTTGTTTTTCAAAAGTACTGTCAACAGCAATAAGTAGGATTTTTACAAATTTCGTAATTTCAACGGATTTTTATTTATTTATTATTTTGTTTCATTTTACTACACATCAGTGATAGTTGTTATTTACAATTTTCACAACGGAAAAGATTCATTCTTTTTGTAATCTAGTCAAGATTTTTAGAAAAAAAACTTACGAGGAATGTCCTTTGTGATTCTTCCACGAATTTCGCAAGTACTTAAACATGTGCTTTGAAGAGATTACTCTGAGAATTCCTACGGAGATTTGTTCATGAATTGTTTTAGTAGTTTTCAGTGCTTTCTTAAAAAACTCATTTATTAGTTTTCACTGAGTTTGTCCTGGGATTCCAACGGAAAATCATTTCCAGGCTTTCTGATCTCACCAGAAAATTTCTCGAACAAATTGGATAAAAAAAAATCTCTCGAAGAATTCCGCCAGAGAATGCATTAGAAATTCTTTTAATGATTTCTCCTGGAAAGTTCTCTACGTACTTATTACATATACATTCCAATTGTAAGTTCGAAGAATCCTCCAGCAGTTCATTTATAATTTGTTTAGGATTGTTAGAAATTACTTAGAATTTCTCCAAAAAATAGTACAAAAAATCTAGGAGTCTCACCAAAAATGTCTTCAAGATCACTTAGTAATCCCCCTCAATATTTTTTTTTATTTTTTCAAAAACTTCAACTCTAACATTCCTAGGAAGTTCCTAGCGGAATACGTTCAACTGTTCTTTCACTCTTCCGCGAAAATACTCAAATTAGTTCAGAAATTTCTTAAGGAATTATATTATTGTTTCCCTAAGATTCTTCCGAAAAATTTACCAGAGATTCTTCGAAGTATTTTCCAGAGATTTTTTTCTTTACATTTTCTTTACCAAATTTCAAATTTTCAAAGAAAGTTTTCATCAAAGTATTTCTTCGGGCTCTAGAAATAACTCCATTTTTTTCAAATGGTAATCTCAGGATTCTTCCATAAATAACATTTTAAAATGTATCCGCTATCCATATTAATTTTTTTCAGTGATTGCTTTACAAACTCCTCCTACGAATCACTCCATAAAAAATAAACATACTAAAAAAAATTGAAAGAACTTTTTTGGTTTTTTTTTAATAATTGCAGCTTAAAAATAATTCGCAAAAAAATACTAAATTACTTTACAAACTCCTCCTACGAATCACTCCATAAAAATTAAACGTACTAAAAAAAATTGAAAGAACTTTTTTGTTTTTTTTTTCTTTTTTGAATATTTGCAGCTTAAAAATAATTCGCGAAAAATTACTAAATTCCTGTCGTAAAATTCAAGTAATATACCGTAGAATTTCTGAAATTTGTTGACAATGTATTTCAGAGAAAAAATGTACATGCAGGATTTACTACAAAAATTCATAGTCTTTTTCCTTCGTCTTCTATAACAGAAAATGATTGGTGTTAAAATGGATAGAATTTAGAAATAACTCCATTTTTTTTCAAATGGTAATCTCAGGATTCTTCCATAAATAACATTTTAAAATGTATCCGCTATCCATATTAATTTTTTTCAGTGATTGCTTTACAAACTCCTCCTACGAATCACTCCATAAAAAATAAACATACTAAAAAAAATTGAAAGAACTTTTTTGGTTTTTTTTTAAATAATTGCAGCTTAAAAATAATTCGCAAAAAAATACTAAATTACTTTACAAACTCCTCCTACGAATCACTCCATAAAAAATAAACGTACTAAAAAAAATTGAAAGAACTTTTTTGTTTTTTTTTTTTTTTTTGAATATTTGCAGCTTAAAAATAATTCGCGAAAAATTACTAAATTCCTGTCGTAAAATTCAAGTAATATACCGTAGAATTTCTGAAATTTGATGACAATGTATTTCAGAGAAAAAGTGTACATGCAGGATTTACTACAAAAATTCATAGTCTTTTTCCTTCGTCTTCTATAACAGAAAATGATTGGTGTTAAAATGGATAGAATTTCAACTGAAAGTATTTGTTACTAAAATCTTACATAACATTTTGTATGAATTCGACAATTTCATGATACTATGTTGAACATATTAATGTAGAGCCCATTTTCCTAACTTTAGAAATTCCAAGCAAACTTATTTAAAGGGTGTATTATCGATTGTTTTGTAGTACTGTAGAAATTAAACGCGAAAATATTGCCGGTATTTTTTTAAGAACATTCCGGAAGATATATTGTGGTAAAATTCGTAAGGTAAGATTTTAATGAATTTAAATCTTTGGGTAAACTTTGCATTACTTTGAAAATTTGTTGAAGAATTCCTGATGGGCTTGGAGAAATCCCAAACCATACCACGGTGCTCCCCTGACCGTTATTATCAGAAAAAAATCTCCATCAAATCTGTGCTCACCAGTCGATTTCTATAGCTAAGCTGCATGTCTGGGCAAAATTTTAAAAACATCGTAGGGCCCGTTTTGAAGTTACGCCCTTTTGAATGTGTAAGTCCGCAAATTCAAAGGAAATATGAGATATTCAAACGAGTTTTCATTGGCCGTGATTATCAGAATATATATAATATTAAAATTTGAATCAAAGTTGGTTTATATAGTTGTTTGTAGTTTTGAATGAAAAGATAGACGATATTTGGAGTTAAGCCCTTTTGGAAGCGTAACCATTGAAAACACTAATTTCCAATAGATTAATTAGGCATTCTTTTAAGCAGACATTCCGTTAAGCATGTTCAAATGTTTTCAATGAAACATTGCACTTACATGTCGCCAAAGTCTTTCACAATTGATTATTTTTTCAAAGGCTCAAGTGCTGTAAGGCATTACGGAGCAATTTTCGTGTCATTATTATTATTCATAAAATATTGTTATGGCCCAACTAGCTATTTTTGGCCTTTCTTAGCCGAGTGGTTAGAGTCCGCGGCTACAAAGCAAAGCCATGCTGGCGGTGATTGGGTTCAATTCCCGGTCGGTTCAGCATCTTTTCATAATGGAAATTTCATTGACTTCCCTGGGCATAGAGTATGTTCGTATCTGTCACACGATATATGAATGCAAAAAAGGCAGCTTTAGCAAAGAAAGCTCTCAGTTAATAATTGTGGAAGTGGCCATTGAACACTAAGTAGAGAAGCAGGCTCTGTCCCAGTGGGGATGAAATACCAATAAGAAGAAGCAGAAGCTACCGGCTATTTCAGCTAATTTTGTAGAATATAGATAGAATAGAATAGAACTCTAAACTACTGTCAATAATTTTGTGATCATTTGTAGCAAACATCCCAAGTAACATCAGTAGCTGTTTAACAGTTTATTTAGTTGAAATTTACTGTAGAGCGATTTGTACAACTCTTATTCGGCATAAATGTTTGTTGGGATTACTACATCTATATTTTTCAAAAATCTTCAATTTTACCTTTGGGGTTCTCGGCTATTTCGATTATACAAATTTTATATCCTGAAAATAAAGAATAAAATTATATATTAATCAGTCCACAGTTCGGGAAGTCTCTCTTCTGCACTTACGGCAGCCAGTATTTATAGCTCAGAAATCCCGTAGGTACGAACAATTAAAAGGTACCAGAATCATAAGGAATATTGCTTGAGATAGGTAGACATGACAGTCCTTTCCCCTTTGGAAACTTTCTAATAACTCTTTAAAAAGCCACCTTCACGTTATAACAACGCATACAACGAACAATCGAAAATATACCTAAAAAATTCCACAATTGTATGTTCATAATACTTATTTCATGACTACAACAAAACATTCAAATCATTGGATTTATATTGCTCAACATTACATTTGACAACTTCGTCAACACTAAAGAACAATTTCGTTCATCTTAATATAATATCTCACATAACAAAAGAACAACTTTGTTCACAATATACGACAATTTCGTCAGCTCTAAAGAACAATTTAGTTCAACTCAAATTGGCAATTTCACCATACTCAAATAAATAAAATTGGCAAACTCGCCACCTCAAAGAAAAACGATAATCTCCAACACACGTTTCCATGATCCTCGTCGCCACTTTTATATCCTGAAAATAAAGAATAAAATTATATATTAATCAGTCCACAGTTCGGGAAGTCTCTCTTCTGCACTTACGGCAGCCAGTATTTATAGCTCAGAAATCCCGTAGGTACGAACAATTAAAAGGTACCAGAATCATAAGGAATATTGCTTGAGATAGGTAGACATGACAACAAACACACGTTAAAGCTCTGTATAAATACAATAGTGAAAGAATTGTATAATTCAATCAATCCATTCACATGCTAAATCGTGAAGAGAAAAGTAAGAAACGTTCGTTATTATTTGGTTTCATTGAATTAAAAATCATAACACTTTCAGAGCTTTATGTTACATGTCTTTTTTGAAAATCAAACTCTCTTGAAAAGATTCTATACCTTAACTCCGAATTTCATTAACACGAGTGTCATCACCCTGAACGCACTATTACACTGAATGCTATTGTCCCGAATATATAATTACCTTGCATGACATTGTCCCGTGATAATGGAATTCGAAGTAATGCCATTCAAGAAACTGGAACTTGTGGAGATGGTCTTCGGGTATTCGGGGTAATGGAATTCAAAGTCAAGGGGTATAATTTTGAAAAGATATATATAAAATATGGTTAAAACGGAGTTGCTCATGGATTTTACGTAAATTCCAGTTTTGAATACCGGAAAATCGTAAATTGCTCTGTGGCCCTGTTGATAACCAGCTGGTCTACCTATCAGAATATCCTACACAATCCTACACAAACCGAATATTTCCATGTAAACTTTTATTTGTTTTTGATCGCAGACTGTGCTTGTGAAGTAAACACTCATCAGCTGCTATGACTCATCACAAACGAAAAAAAAAATACTTTAGGAGCTTCTCAAAGTTTTCCAAACTGACAAAGACAAGCACTTAAAATTACGCTCTGTGAATGCTACAATTTTGAACTCCATTGAACAAAATAATAACGGATGCTCTAAACTTTGCATGTTTTCTTCCATTTTGTATCGCTGCTTTCTACGTTGTTAATTTTATTTTATTCCATACACTGCTACCCATAACCGAAAACTTAACTCGTAAAGCATTCCTTAACGTACACTTCGCTTCGATGTACACCAACTAACAATCAATTGCATTTACGTGACTACATGGGTTCACCAAACCAGCCAGAATATTGTGCTACAAGAACTAATTTGGTAACATGGTGAATTTAGCTCCGTAATACCTTAAAACACTTGAGCCTATGGAAAATTAGATGATTGTGAAAGACTTTGGCGGCATATAAATGCAATGTGTCATTGAAAACATTTGAATATGCTCAAAGGTATAAGAATGCATAATTAATCTATTGGAAATTAGTGTTTTCAATGGTTACGCTTCCAAAAGGACGTAACTCGAAATTTCGTATATCTTCTCATACAAAACTCGTCCCAGTAGTTACAAATAACTATATAAACCAACTTTGATTCAAGTTTTAATATTTTATCGATTCTGATAATCACGGCCAATGAAAACTCGTTTGAATATCTCAAATTTCCTTTGAATAAGTGGACTTACACATTCAAAAGGGCGTAACTTCAAAACGGGTCCTACGATTTTTTTAAAATTTTGCCCAGACATGCAGCATAGCTATAGAAATCGACTGGTGAGCACAGATTTGATGGAGATTTTTTTCTGATAATAACGGTCAGGGGAGCACCGTGCATACGTATAAGAATTCTGCATTTTTTAAACAATCATAATTTACCTTGTTATAGATTCTTTGAAATGTTGGTTTTTGTTGTATGGAAAGATTTTTGTACGAAGTTCCTTAAAGCATCATGGGAAGGAAGGAGAAACAACAAATTGTTGAAGCAGGTAGAACAATAGATGGGCAATGGTACATTGAAAATTAAGTTAAGGACTGTTCATTTTATAAAGTGGACATCTTGTGTATGCTGTATATTTTTAATTTATCAATGAAATTACGGTTTTCTGCACATCGTTCGACTAGTATTGTACAATGTTGTGATAATAAAAATTCTCCAAAATAATTGATTTTCACACGAATATGGCAGAACGGTCGATTTTTGGAGGTTATCAAAATTAATGATTGTTTGGAAAATTCGACAATTTTTTATTTTCAAAAATGGCTTGTTTTTCGAAAGCATCAGAAGCTTGATGGAAAAAATCAAGCTATTTTTGGAACAACAATTTACAGATAGAATAAAATAATTTTTCGCCTTTATTTTTCAGAGAAAACAATTTAGAATATACTCGACTAATTTTCAAGAGATTATCAAAATTTCTGAAGCTACCTTTCAATATTTCTTCAAGAATTTCATCATACTAAAATTTCATAAAGAATGTCGAAAAGTTTTTTGGAAAATTTTAGAAAACTTGGCCATGCCAAAATTTTTTTAAAGTCAAATCTTATTTTTCGACAAAAATTCCCGCTATGTACTGTCTGAGAAATTCCTTTAGTAATTTTGTATATTTTATCAATTTTTTTTCGGACATTACCTTGAGCAGGGTATCTCCCAAAAACATGAGAAATTATAATGCAGTGAATATGCTGCTTTATGCTGAAACAGCATTTATTTGGATTATTCAGAAAAAGAAACGAATTTTGGGAATCCAATTTCCCGGATATTGCCTTTTTTGTACCACGATAATTGTTGCAACGTAAATGTCGAAAAATTGCGCTTATCGCAAACAACAAGAAGCTATTTCTAACAAATAACCATTCAATCGACGGCCGGACGGTTAAGATTTCGGTTGTCGCCCGATTCACCGAAGTCAGAACCGCCACGCTGATATTGTATAAGAAAAGCGAGGTTTCATCACTATGGACCTTTGCACGGGTTCACTATTTGACGTTTTAGCGGTGCCGTGTTATTTATATGACCAAGGCCCAGTGATTTCGGCACCGCTCAAACGTCAAATTAGTGAACACGTGCATAGGTCCATAGATGTTCAACATAACATAACGAAAAGATTTTTGTCAATAACAAGAATCATGTACATTGAATCAGAAGATTTCGCTTCATGTTAAATAGTTTTTGTTAAAATTTTCATTTTTATTATCACCAAAATTTTCTGGGGGGGCCTGGATGATTCTGGAGGGGGGCAGGCCCCTGTTCCTACGCCAATGCTTCCTGGTAATTACCGCCGTTTTATCGGTCAGCAAATTCTCTTCTCGATCATTACACATGACGATCATTGACTGTAGCTTAAAATCTCCGCATCACGGTGTGCCAGAAACCGTTTTAAACAGAAAAAAATGTCCATGAATTCGGCACCTACCATTCGAAAGATATAGTATTCAAGCATCTTCACCGTGAATTTGAAAATATTCTAACGAGGGAATCGAAAGTTATAGTGATTTGAAGGCTTTAAGCTATTTTGCATGGGATATTCACATGCTTATAAATATTTCTCTACGGTGCATCATTATTAACTTGTAAACAAGCCAAGTAACCATCAACTTTGCATTAAGCATTCAAAACATGTGATATCCAAGCATCTTCCCTGTAAATTTGAAATCATAACGTCGAGAAAATCTGAAGTTACAGTGATTTGTTTATTTAGCATTATTTCTATGGAGTGTAAATTAGAGCTTTTTTATGGCATTTTTATATTAGTGCACAGAATTTACAAATAAAACTGTCTACATGACTGACACTCGGCATTCAAAAGATGATTATTCAAGCCTCTTCGCAGCTAGTCTGAGAATACTTTATCTAGAGACAACACTACTAAAGTACTTTGAAGTTTTGGACCTAGAATAAAGTAAATTTTGAGTATTGAATTACCACGTTCAATGTTTTTACCACTACTAATTGCAACAAATTCTTATCAATATGTTGATCAATGTGATTTAATAGTGTGATTGACCGCCTACTGTTGCTTCTCCGTTATTACAAGAGCAACTATACATGCACAAGGAACTAACGAATGTTACTTAGGATTAGTCGCAGCACTCTCAATGTGTAAGTAATGGAATTCTCATTCCTTGTACTAAGCAATACCGCGTCCTGCTGCGTCCGAATACATGTCAATTGGGGTTAAAGAATAAGTATTTACGTGATACTATCTTTGAGGAAGCCGTTGGAATCCTCTGCACTTCCACGAGAAGTCAATGGGAGTTTGGAAAATTGGAAGTGGTTATATTACAGATTCGTCTTGGTAAACAAAACGCTTAATTACAATAGTCCTAGGGATCATCACATCATTTTCACTGGTTATATCCTGTTAAACCTCTCTTAAAACATAATGAAGTCATCAACATAATGAATTAAATAACATAAATAGTAATCCTTTTATATGCACAAAACATGACTGAATCAATGTATAATCGATACCTTTGATGACGAACTATTCAAAGATTTCGCATGATGCAAATCATGTAGCATCAATCCAAAAAGTAATCTATCAGTATCTAAAGGAAAAGTCGACGCTTATAGTATCCAATGATTCTAGGAACTTAACAAAATATAAGGCTTGTTTCTTTTACATAATTGGCAAAACATGAAACAAAGGTAATATCTACAATAAACTCCTACTAACTATTAATTGAACAAACACATATATAAACGTATCCCCTTCGCTGTCATGAACAAAATGTGAACCATCATATTTAACTTATTTAAAACACTAGCATAAAATGATCTCACTAGTTGATAATCCAACCTCGACTGAGCAACATGGTGCCACTTTCAAATTGTTCAGGTTCGCCAATATGCTTATTTGGGCCATAACGAAACACTGCCCCGTGAAACGCGCAGAAATGAAACAAAATTCACATAAACGAACCCATTTGCTTATGATTTAACGAAACACTGCATTTCTTCAATGTAAGATATAAGTTGAATGCAAATCTGTTAAGATAATTTGTGTCGAAATGATTAAATGCGTGTTGCGAACACTATTTTAGACGATTGAAAAAAAAATCTTAATGACTCCAAAACTTCAAAGTACTCTAGTTATGTTGTTTTTTGATAAAATAATTTCAAACTAACTTCGAAGATAATTGACTACTATATTTTTTGAATGGCGATGGTCAGTCCTATAGACATTTTAATTTGCAACTTACGTACACTTCCATAACAAAGGCATATAAATCAGCCCTAATTTAAACTTCACAGAAATAATCATAAAATACAAATCACTGTAACTTCAGATTTCCTTGACGAAATGATTTCAAATTTACAGAGAAGCTGCTTGGATATCACATGTTTTGAATGCTTAATGCAAAGCTGGTGATAACTTGGCTGGTTTACAAGTTAATAATGATGCACCATTGGGAAATATTTATAAGCATGTGAATTTCCCTTCCAAAATAGCTCAAAACTTTCAAATCACGATAACTTTCGATTCCCTCGTTAGAATATTTTCAAATTCACGGAGAAGATGCTTGAATACTATATCTTTCGAATGGTAGGTGCCAAATTCATGGACATTTTTTCTGTTAATAACGGTTTCTGGCACACCGTGCGCATATCTTTCTGTTTCATGCTATGTTGAGCTTCAGCTACCGCACTTTCTTCGTGCTGCCTTTTCTTTCTGCTCTATGTACCGCTCTCTGTTCTGTCGAGTACCGGCCACAAGCATACGGCTTCTTTCGACATTTTTCATGTCTGTCACTCTCTGGCGCTCTTCATCGTACCAGTCGTTTTGTCTTCGTCGTTGCCAATCACTTCCCGCTCCGTTGTTATCACAGCTTCTTGGATAGGGTCCCACAGGCTGTCGACATCTCCAGAAACGTTGATTCTTCCCAACTGCTCGTCTAGCTGCTGGTTATACTGTGCAGCAACCCCAACAGTAGACAAGCGTTGGATATTGAAGCGCAGAGTGCTGTTAGTTCTGGAACTCGTCGCCAGGTGTGTTTGCGAATAAGTTTTCGTGCGAATTAGGTACATTGTAATTCCTCTAGCAGCAGCGAAGGTTACAATCCGCAGGCCATTCTCATTGATTGATTGAGGCTTTCCGTTCCAATGACGCGTCGGAAGAAGTCTTCTTTCCCGATCTGCGCATTTGCGTCGCCGATGACTATATTGACATCTTGTTTTGAGCATTCTCCGTAGACCTTACCTAGGATCTCATAGAACTCATCCTTCCTTCGTCGACGCATATATGCTGATCAGGCTGCCTTTCTTTCTCAACACACGATTTAGATTGCTTACCGGTTTACACCGAATAACTCACTTCATCTGCTGCTCAATCTGTATAAAGCCAAATCCACGTTCTGCTCTGTCGCCGCCGCTATAAATGTGGTACTTGAATTAAGTGTTGGTGACGGAATCCATGGCTTGGAATTCACGTTCTCCGTAGCGCGCGGATTAATTCAAAGTTCTCACGTTCTTCTTTCTGGCGTTACGTCCCCACTAGGACAGAGCCTGCTTCTCAGCTTAGTGTTATGAGCACTTCCACAGTTATTAACTGAGAGCTTACTTTGCCAATGACCATTTTTGCAGGGAGCGGGCCATTTGGCATAAGGTCATTTGGCATAAGGTCATTTGGCATAATGCCATTTGGCATAAAGGACATTTGGCATAATTTTTATCTAAGTGAAAGATGAGGGTCATTTGGCATAACGGACATTTGGCATAATTTCAATATATTTTCTGTACATACTTAAATTGAAAATTTTAGCATTTTATTACTGTTTCATTTTAGTAACAGCTGAATCTGTTCTATAATAATTTATTTATTCTCTTCTCTGGCAAGCCGCCGAAGAAGCAAAACAAGTGCGGTATGAATCCATCAGAAGATTCCGGTTAAATCATACCACCGAATTCAATCGGATTGTAAACTTTGTAGATGTATTTTATACGACTTGCAGTACTAAACAGAATAAAGTACGCATTCGCCGTTTTCCCATACAAAATGGTCAAGTTTGGAGATCTGAATCTCAGCTTTTAGTGGCCCGATTGATCTGAAATTTTCACCACAGCCTAGATGTAACATAGATTTTACTCAATTAAAATATCATTGTGTTTCAACAATCTTTTAAATTATTGAAAATCTCTCAATTTGCAAAAAAATTGCAAAATTTAATTTTGCAAACAATCAGTTTTACCGAAAAATGATGTTCTGCAAACTTGTGTGTCTTATCAAATTGTACATTTTTGCAGAAGGACATATTGCTTTAAATATTTTCATTTAAAAATTATGTTCACTTTAAAATTTTGTCATTTTTCTCGAAATTTGAGATTTGAGATAACTTAAAAGTTCGTTAATGAAAAACTATGAATTTCTAGCCTAGCAAATTTGAGGTTACTTTCAAGCTGCGGTGAAAATTTCAGGTCAATCGGACAACTAGAAACCGAGATATAAGACTCCAAACTTGATCATTTTGTATGGAAAAACGGCCAATGCGTACTTTATTCTGTCCGGTACTGTATGTTGACTTCCAATGATCTCGCTTACTAGTAGACGAAATACCGATAAAGGAAAATGGTGAATTTCTTTCAGATTTTATATGCTCAGGTGATAACTTTTGTGAATTGAGCATGTGTGAATATTCAATAAATATGGATTTATCTCATTTCGTCTATTAGTAAAATCGATTTTGAACGGAATAGAAAATATTGCTGTGTGCGTTTGAAATGCAAATATCAAATGCGGGAACACCAAACGTGGTAAGATTTTTAATAAGAAAGGCGAAGTCAAAGAGTAATTTTCTTTGCTATGTTGGCGGTGACATGGATCATGGTTGCTAAGTATCCTTTGGCTACTTTGTGTTACCGCATTTGCAGCTCAGTTATACTGGATTTGCACGTCAAATGCAAACAGCAATATCATCTCTTAATTTTGCTCAGAGATACTCGAAAGACTGCAAAATCATTAGGTGGGAAGAATCATTTTCTTCAGGTGCTCATAGTTAAGATACAAGGCAAACAAAATATTAAATTTTAAGATGAAAAACTCAAATAACATGAACACCATAAGAAATACAACTATGGCAAAGTTGTAGCAAATGATAAGTATTAAAACTTTGTAGAACTTAGTAGGCCAATAAATCGAAAAAATAAAACACTTGAGAGCGACGATTTTTTTCATTAAAAATACTCAATTATCGCAGCTCTTAAGCTAATCGTTTGCCGAGTTGCTCGCTGTCACTATCCACGCCTAAAACTTGCTGATTTGTACAGGCAGACTGCGATACAATACGGATCATTCCATATCACATCAACATCATGCTGTCTACTCCATCACCAATGCATTGATGATTGATAGCGATAGACTATGGATATCAATGATGGGTTAAGTTCAATTTTAAATTAAGCAAATAAAATGGCAACTTATCAATACGATTTTTTTGATAAAGCTGCAGATGAATTGAAACTATGTGTTGGTCACAGAAGAACAATAATAGCTTGGAGAATTGTCACTTCTTTTTGGATTACGTCCTCACTGGGACAGAGCCTGTTTCTCAGTTGAGATTCAGCATGGCTTTGCTTTGTAGCCACGGACTCTAGCCACTCGGCTAAGGAAGGCCCCAGGGAGAAGGAGAATTGTCACGTGATCACTCATTCTGAATTGATTATAATCTAGAGTGCGATGTCGCATCACTGCTCTTTGGTTGCCAAATCAAAGTGATATTGATAGCTCGCAACTGATATTAATAGTTTATGTAAATCAGCCATACGCTGTTATCAGTGTTGATAGACTCACACTCAAAATCTCAATCAGTACGCTCTCCCGTGAGAGTAAACTCATTAGAGATCTGCCTCGCAAATCTCACGCTTGAGATTTTGATGCAAAATCAACTCAATCAACTCAAACTGTAAAAAATGATTCAGTCGCGAAACCTGGCAAAAACGTGTGAAACCCGAATGTTGTTGTTTACGTTAGAAACAATTACTATAATTTTACCAGACTAACAAGAAATTATTGCCATGTGTGGGTAAACTGTGGAAATACGAGACGATGAGTCAAAAAGGTGAGCCAACTCAACCATGATTTTTTGACTGCTGAGTTGCATGATTGACAACTCACGCATGATAAATCTCAAGCGTGAGTTGTGAGAAATTGAGTTTTTCACAACACTGGCTGTTATGACTGATATTGAGCAACTCTGATCATTTCCTACAACTTTGCTGAACATACCAACTCACGATTCGTTAAAATAAAGAAGTTGGCCTTAGCCGAATGCCGTTTGGCTGATTCATGAAAATAAAAATCAAATAACATCACCTCTGATATGTAGGTTTCATAAGTGTGACCCAATAACTGCCCGGATAAAAAATACAATACAAAAACAATATAGCGTACTGTAACAGTACCATTCAATATATTGGAAATACAATACAGTATATTGTACAATGACAATACAATTACAGTACAATATATTGTTTTGAACAGTTCACTGTATTGTATATTAGATTTTGGCAATGTAATGTATGGGTGGTTAAGTATCGTAACAATACAAATATATATTTTTTCTCATACATATATTTTGAAAATACAATACGATATATTGTTCATGTATTGTCTTGATTAGCAATTCGTGTATTGATGTACAATACAAAAACAATTCAACGAACTGTATTTCAATTAGTGATGAAAAGTATAGTATTTGTTTTTTTTTTATGGATTGTCATCCAACTTACCGGATATTCGTGCCAACAGTAGCAAAATAATTTTAACTCCTTTGAAGTAAAGATATTTATCATGGTTGCATTCGTCGTTACAGCTAATGTCAAGTGACTTCTACAAAACTACTCTTTTTTTAATTTTTGAATATTTTTCACCCAACGTTTCTTGCTTTCTGAAATTGTTTTGTTTACTTCTTTCAGCCAAGCTACATAGAAAAAAGCAACAGTTGTTTTATGCGAAAATAGGAATTTGACCAAAATTGTAAGGTATAAAACCAATAAAAAAAACAATACAGTGTTCTGTTACAATATATTATATTGTTCTTGAATTGTATATTCAAACAAGAATAATGTTGCTTCGACATTCAATTACAATACGCTGTATTGTATCCAATACGTTATATTGTACATTAATGGATTATTCCATTCACTGAATGATACGTTTTTATCCGGGTGATAAGCTAATTAATTTGTTTTTCATAATGTGACGGGACGTAATTTTTTGTCACTCTATAAGAGCTCTAAGAGAATGATAAAATCGACCTGTTAATTCAGGACGAAGTTGTGAACTCCTCACATTGCGTCAAGACTCTGAGGTGACGGTTAATTCGCCTCTGGACTACCAAAGGTGTAATAAGGTTTCAAGTTTTTAATTGATTTCATCAGATTTTTTTTTCCTTCTTTTGCACATAGGCTATTCATTCGCGTTATACTATTGAAAATAGTTCAGCTTATATTTTAATTGGGAATTTTACCTTCTGTAAATCATCGGAAGTTCTTTATAGTTGTACTGTTAAAACTATTATATGCATTACACTTGCCTAAATTTTCATAAGAGATTTTTCCTTCTTTTGATCATAGGCTGTTCTTTCAAGAGTGAAGTATTCTCATAGTTATTCATGTTAAAGCTTATAATAAGGGTATCAGGGGTAATATGCATATGAATAAGCTGAATAAGTTCTTTGAAATTCATTGTAAATCCATGCTAGTTCATTTTTGTTTTCAATTTCGGCCGAACGCCATTCGGTCAAATGGCATTCGACCAAATGACATTCGGCCAAATGACCCGGAACCGAAAATTCTGAACATATTATCAGAAGTAACTATGGCTCTAAAATCAATAAATTGAGACGAAAACCTCATGTCCGCCTAAATTAGCTTCCTGGACCAGTGTGCACTGGTTGATCGGGTTCGTTGGAACACAAAATGTTATTTAACAGATAATTGTAGTAGCAATGTTGCTGCATTTTGTTTCTTCTGTTTTACAAAGTCATTACCTTGTTTTCAATTTTAAATTTCAAATTAAGAAATATTGCGTCACTGATTGACACCCTAGTTTATCTTCTGTTATCCTGTTTAGTCATGATATTTATCTAGAGATTTACCCTTTTTTAAACATAAGGTATTCTTTCGAGGGTTATTGCTATAGCGATTCGATGCGATATTTTGTGATATAGGAATTTGCCCTTCTTTTTAACATGACTTTTTCTTTTGCGTAATATTACAACAGTTTTTCACATAGAAAAAGGAATATCTGAATAATTATACCAAATAACCCTTACTTTCCAGATGGTTTGATATTATGCCAAATGTCCGGTATGACCTTTACTTCACATATGGTTTGATATTATGCCAATTGATTCTTACTTTACACATGTCTTGATATTATGCCAAATGTCCGTTATGCCAAATGACCCTTTATTTTCACATTGTTCATAATTGTTCGATCACAACAAAACTCATCTGTGTGGAAATGCCTTCTACATCTACACTACTCAAAATAACTCACCAAATGAACCGAGCAACCAACCAAATTTTTTTTTTTTTTTTATATTCAATGCTTTTTTTTAAGGCACTCCGTGCTCGTGGCCACTACTGTGCCGGAATCAGTTTTATCTGTATATTCCTTAACGATACAGTTCTATTTTTAATTAATCTATATTTACATCTGCTTTCACTCTCTTCTGCTCTTTTGCTCTCACACCGAGCAGGTAGGAGAGTGCTCTGCTGTTGGTCCAATCGATTTCCATAAGCCATAGTCCATTGCTCTTGCGGTGGTTCGTTTTGCCGTGTTCCTGAGTCGTTTGAGGCTAGCTGCCTGCGAAGTGGGTCAGTTTGTCTCAGTCACCATCTGATACTGATGGAGGATGGATGTGCTCCCCTATGCACGGTCCTCCGTGCGGCGTCTTCTGGTGGCTGGACGGGTTATTTTTTGGAGGGGCTGGGAATTGAATCCATGACCTTCCGCTTATGAAGCGAAAGCGTAACCTCAAGGCTACGGACCCCCCTAACCAACCAAATGAAAGAGCGAAATTATCACATATGCAACTCAAAACGATATCGGATACCGACGATGATGAGATGAGGAGTATCGATCAGTCCATCAACGGAGCAACACGCAGCTAACACACCTAACGAATTATACGACATCAATTGTTTACTTCTGTGCCAACATTATTTTGGTTCCCTAAAGTTAAAATAAAGTTAATCCTAAGTTTAATGTGAGACAAAATAAAATTCTTATAACTACTGTACAAAGTGTGTTGCTTCCCGGGTCATCTGAGCATCGAACAATAATTATGCCAAATGTCCTTTATGCCAAATGGCGTTATGCCAAATGACCCAGACCCATTTTTGCATGCATATATCGTGATGATACTCTATGACCTGGGAAGTCGAGAACATTTCCAACCCGAAAAGATCCTCGACGGGTGGGATTCGAACCCACGACCCTCAGCTTGGTCTTGCTGAATAGCTGCGCGTTTACCGCTACGGCTATCTGGGCCCCTTAGTTCTCACGTTCCAAGATTTCAATTCTTTATTCCTTTGCCTTTCTGGATTAGTAAAAAGTCTTCAATAGGCTAAAAACCACTCGTAACGATGCTGACGCCAAAAATGCTTTCTTATTTCTTTCCATTCGAGAGACGAACCAGCCAAGGGCTGAAAGTCTCTTTAATAAAGAAAATTCATTCATTCTTTCCATTCGAAAGATTGAAATTATTTGCAATCCGGTATAGCCACATCAAGAATCGACCGGTTTTCAAAAACGGCTTTGTCAGTCTTAATGTCTTCCCGTGTAAAACTCCCGTCTATGATTCTTCCATCCTCGTAAACTTCTCCTGACGGAATCTTAACAAAATATCCGACAGCCTGGTGCAGATCAATTTCTCCCGTTGCTTTGTAAGTAGATGCAGTTACACTTGGTTACACGCCGCGTGGATTGTTTTACTTGGTGTAAAACACAAGGACCAGCTGAACTTGGTTGATAGAACCCCGTTTAAATGAGACCTTCAGGAGGCGTACTACCTTCATCCGCTACCTTCGCTGTTGTGATGTAGCGAGGCGGCCCATTTGGGCAATAAAATCGTGGGTTGGTTAACTTTAAAACTAATTTATTGAGATGGATAAAAACGTGTCTTTAATAAACTACATCACACAATACAATAATGGACTCGAGCATCATTCATACAACAATGACCTCTACCGGTGACAGTCGAGGCTGCCAACGGAGAGCCTAGTTGATAGCGTTAGGGTGACCATTTGACCCCAACATCTCCCTCTCTAAAATCGCTGGTAAGCGTTAAATCTTTGTGGCGGTCTTCTGTTACGAGAAGATCGACGAGGGACTTTAATCGCTGGCGAAGCTTCGACTGCTGATTGGAAGCCAGCTGATGATGTCGTTGCTGATGACGACGAACTTGCTTCACTCGATGACGATGATGATTCTGAGGACGATACCCTGGTTGATAGGTCCAGCCGGGACTCCGGCGAGGGTGTTGTCTGAACTGGATCGGAAAACGTTGCAGGTTTAAAAAAAGACACCGACACGTTAATGCTTCCAGTGGGCGATTTGCCCTTTGAAGGAAGCACCACACTAGACAACGGACTAGCATGCAACACCCAGTGGCACAGTCGAAAAACCTTCCTGACGAAAAGTTTTCCGGACTGAAGCGGGAATCGAGCCCACACCCCTTGACTCGATGCAGCTAAATGCTTGGTAACACTAACCGCACGGCCACGAAGCCCACAAAGCCCACAAAGCTAAGCTGCATTCACTCAGTAAAATATCCAGCGGCAAAATATGCTCCTTGCTAGTTCGATGGGTAGTTGTACCTCGGCTTCGTAGCTGGTTTATATGCGAACGGATCAACTTTCTCTCATTGACCCAAACGTTATACATTACTCGGCCGACCCTTTCCACAACCATTCCTGGAGCCCAAGTCCACTTGTTATTGGCGTAGACTTTTGCATAAATGGCTTCATTCGGAATAAACGACCTGTGTCGGTCATTTGTGTCCAGCTGTTCTGACGGTGCCTGACTGCGTGGCGCGCGTAGAAGTTCCAGCGATGTTCTAACCCGACGATTGTACATCGACTCTGCAGGTGATCGTCCATCAGGTGTATTTGGGTTAGGAGTGGTTCTGTAGGTGAGTAGGAATATATCCAACGCTGTTTTAATGGAATATTTTCCTTCCTGGATCTTTCTGACTGCCCGCTTAAAAGTGTCTACAAACCTTTCGGCCTGTCCATTCGATTGTGGGTGGAAAAGTGCTGTAGTTAAGTGTTCCACTCCGTTCTCGATGCAGAACTCCTTGAACTCGGCGCTCGTAAACTGTGTGCCATTATCTGACACAAGGACTTCTGGCATCCCCTTGTTGGCAAATAAACTTCGCAGCAGGTTGATAGTAGCTTTCACAATGATGTACTTGGTCGGAAAAATCTACGGCCACTTACTGTATGCATCGACGACGACCAAGTAAAACTCGCCCTCCAGTGGGCCAGCGTAATCGACGTGCACTCTCTGCCAAGGAACCGTCGATTTGGGCCACGGCTCTGGTGTTGCTTTTGGCGGAGATCTAGCTGCAGAGGCGCAGCTCCGACAGTCACGAATGTAATTGATGATTTCTTCGTCGAGACAAGGCCAGTAAACAAAACTGCGTGCGACAGCCTTCATTCGTTGGACTCCTGGGTGCCCTTTGTACAGCTGGTTCAAGCATCGCTTTCTGTAGACAGTCGGAATTACTAATCTATCGCTGAACATAATTGTTGTGTAGTAAGAACAACTGCTTAGTTTGGCCAGTACACGTAACTCCTAGCACCGCTGCAATCTGTTTGCTGTATGAACAGGAATCCGAATCTATGACAAAAGGTCGAAAGACAAAAGACCGAAAGGACAGAAGGTCGAAAGACAAAAGGTCGAAGGGACAAAAGGTCGAAGAACAAAAAAGAAGGGACAAAAGGTCGAAAATCTTTTTTCAAAGAAGGAAAAATTTCCCACCAAGCAAATCATTTTCGACCTTTTGTCCTTTCGACTTTTTGTCTTTCGACCTTTTGTCCTTTCGACGTTTTGTCTTTCGACCTTTTGTCCATAAACCTCCGTCAACGTGCGAGAAGCGTGACAAACAGCTTTCACAGAACCATCCGGGAAACGGTGAAGTAGGACTGCTCCTATGCCATGCTGTGATGCATCCGCTGCTACTATCATCTCCAAATTCGGATTGTAATGGGTCAACAGCAGGTCCGATTGCAAAACGTTATTGAATTGCTCAAAAGACTTCTGGCAGGCTGGACTCCAGTTCCATTTCACGTCCTTTTTCAGCAAGGCATCCAACGGTTGACGGAGATCGTGTATGGTTCGTACAAACTTACCATAATAGTTAACTGCTCCAAGGAACGAACGTAGCGTCTGTACATCGTGTGGGGCTGGCAAGTTGACGATGGCCTTGATTTTCTCTGGATCCGGACGAATCCCTTCTTCATCTACTATCAACCCGAGGTACTTGATCTGCTGCATGAAGAAATTGCTTTTTTCAATTTTCAGGTGGAACCCATATTCTTCAATGCGCGCCAACAGCCGGTCGAGTTGCTCAAGATGTTCTTCTAAGGGATCACTGGCTACAATGATGTCGTCCAAATAACCGCTGGTGTCTTCCAGGTCGGCGATCATGCTGTCCACGATCTGTTGAAATTCGCCTGGTGCTGTTTTCACTCCTGGAGAAAGTCGATTGAATTGATATAGCCCTTTGTGCGTGTTGATGGTCAGTAATTTTCTGCTTTCTTCGGAGACTTCGACTTGCAAATAAGCATCCGAAAGATCGATTTGCGAAAATATCTTCTTTCCAGCCAATTTTGCGAATATGTCTTGAGGCAACGGCAACGGATGGTGATTCGACTCCAATCTCTCGTTCAATCCGGTCGAATAATCTGCACAGATCCTCACTTTGCCGTTTGGTTTCCGAACTGCTACAAAAGGGGCTGCCCACTCGGAGTATGTCACAGGAGATATGATTCCCAGTGCTTGAAGTCGATTCAGTTCATCTTTAATCTTCTCAGTGGATGCATATGGAACTGGGCGTTGACGATAGACTGGTCTGTTTCCTGGCTTGACCGTCAGCGATACTTGTTTCTTCGTGCACAGTCCGAGACTTTCATTGAACACGTTGCTGTACTTCGCTTTCAAACTATCGACCAGACCAACAGCGTTTGGATGAAGCTTCATGGATACTTGGTTGCAAACTGCGTTGAACGGTACATCCCATAGTCCAAAAAGTTCAATCCACTCAGCTCCAAATAGATTGAGATCGTCTGTCTTCGATACGAAGCATCTTCCCTGCTTGGACATGCCATTCAATGTGATTGAGCACGTTAACTCCAGAATGAGACCCATATCGTCACCGGAAGCATTCACCACGTTGATAGACGGTTGTTTTCCGGTCGGGCAGCCCAATTGCTGGTAGACTTCATGGGAAATTACGCTGATGTCCGCTGCACTATCCAGCTGCATTCTGACTGGGCTTCCGTTGAGTTCGACCGTAGTGAAATTCCGATTAGTTGCAATCTGTTTGCTGTATGAACAGGAATCCCTTTCTTCGAACCAAATATACCAAGGAGTGGTTTGTGATCGGTCTGCAGGGTGAAACGTCTTCCAAATATCATACGGTGGAACTTGGTACAGGCAAAAATCAGAGCTTATCCGTAACATTCAATCCGAAGTTTTATCAGCTCTTCCGGTGACTAATCAAATGATCGTGCAAGAAACAAGAAAAGACAAAACTCTCCAGACGATTCTCAAACAAGTACGTGAAAACTGGCCTTCTGTGAAACTTCCGGATGTAGTATCATCGTTCTACAAAAGACGTGAATCATTCTGTGAAGCAGACGGATGCCTGATGTTCATGGACCGAATTGTCGTTCCGCAGTCACCTGTCCTCAAGCAGTTACACGTTGGTCATCCTGGTATGCAGAGAATGAAATCCCTTGCTAGGAGTTACGTGTACTGGCCAAACTAAGCAGTTGTTCTTACTACACAACATATTTTGGCGACGAGAATTTTTACGAAGTCGCGAAATGAGTCCCGAGTTCGAGGCAAATCTCTTGCGGATTCTAGAGAACCAAGGACGAATACTTCAAGAACTTTCCGCTTCAAGAGCCGCAGCAAGTCAACAAGTTGGAAGTGGTGACGGTAATCTGCAGCCCAACCAGCAGCATCCAGAGGATCCACGCCGACAAAACCAGACTGAGTTCCTGATCGAGTCTTTGTCAAGCAGCATCAGTGAATTCCATTACGACGCTGAAGCGGGAGTTACGTTTGAAGCCTGGTTCGTAAAATACGAGGATCTGTTTGAAGAAGATGCCCGGAAATTGGATGGACCGGCCAAGGTCAGACTCTTGCTCCGGAATATCAGCACTGTAGCGCACAAGAAATATGTGAACTACATCCTACCGAAGAAACCGAAAGACGTTTCATTCGAAGACACAATCAACACCTTGAAGTCAATTTTCGGTCGAAACACATCATTGTTCAACTTGCGGTACCAGTGTCTACAGCAGCAGAAGAGTCCGTCGGATGATTTCTACACGTACGCTGGCATCGTGAACGAGAAGTGTGAAGAATTCAAACTACCGGAAATCACGACTGACCAGTTCAAATGTCTAGCAAAGACGCGGATATCCGAACTTCCCTGCTCTCCAAGATCGAGAACGCTAATCCAGCGACGCCGATGACACTACATTCGTTGGCCGAGGATTTTCAGCGGCTCCTGAATTTCAAAAAGGATACTGCAATAATACTACCTTCGACGATGGATAGTGCTTCTTGACGATCGTAGTACCGCAATAATTCCTGATCTGTGACGTCTGACCGTTTCTTGGGCCATCCGTGTTTGACGAATCGGTACAACTTCCTGAGAATTGGGTCAGAATTTGTGGCTCGCTCCACCATTCGAAAGCTAAGCGGTAGCTGACTGATTGCGCTGTTTGCTACGGATTGCATGTCTTCTTCAAGGCTCGTACAGGCTACCACAAAGTCCTCATCGAATTTGATATGCTGGTCAATTAAACGTGACAGCACAACTGCATTTCCGAACTTATCTGTTGCGACATATTCCATAGAAAAGTCGTAGGAAAGCAAAGTAAGGGCCCAGCGTTGAAGGCGGTTTGCTGTATACACTGGTATACCCTTTTTAGATCCGAAGATCCGTAAGAGTGGAGCATGATCCGTTTGAAGCCGAAAATGTCTTCCGAAGATGTACTTGTGAAATTTGGTTACTGCAAACACGATCGCTAATCCTTCACGATCTGGTTGAGATTACTTCTGCTCGGCGGATGATAACGCCCGTGAAGCATGTTGGATAACCTTCATTTTGCCATCGGGGTACTTGTGGCTTATTGTAGCTCCAATGCCAATGGACGACGCATCAATTTCTTGATGGGGGTCGTAGTGTGCCAACAGAAGGTCAGACGATAACATCTTTTTGAAGTCTTCAAAGGTCTTCTGACATTCTCTTGTCCACTTGAAAGAAGAAGAAACCTTGAGAAGTTCATCCAACGGATATCTCAGGGCGCGCATATTCGGGACAAATTTCCCGTAATAATTAACGGCGCCTAAAAATGATCGGACACCAGTGAGGTCCTGTGGTGGAGGCATATCTTGGATTGCCTTGATTTTGTTCGGATCGGGGCGAAGGCCGTCTTTATCGAGAAGAAGGCCCAAATATCCGAGTCGCTCTTGTCCAAAGGAACACTTTTCTGGACGAATTGTAAATCCAAACTCTTGGATGCGCTGGAGAACTGCGTGCAGATTTCGCTGATGTTCCGCTTCAGTCCTGCCACAAATAATGACGTCGTCCAGATAGCCCGAAGTAAACGGTAGTCCAGCCAGCATATCGTCCATCAATTGCTGAAAAGCTCCCGGGGCTGCTTTCACTCCGGGAGGGAGCCTGTTGTATTGGTACAAGCCCCGGTGGGTATTGACGGTGAGCAATTTCCGGCTGTTTTCGTCGACTTCCATTTGCAGAAAGGCGTCCGATAAGTCGATTTGGCTAAATATTGTGCAGCCAGCCAGTCAACTTGGAAAATATGTCCTGAGGCAAGGGCAAGGGGTACTGGTGTGGCAATAGACCCCGTTGAATAATCGCCACATATTCGGATGCTTCCATTCGACTTTCTGACGACGACAATTGGCGCCGCTCACTCCGAAAAGTCCACGGGGGCGATAATGTTTAGGCTTTCCAACCGATCAAGCTCCTTGTCTACAATCGGTAGCATCGCATAGGACGCCGGCCGCTTTGGTCGAAAAACTGGTTTGCACGCCTCCTTCAAAGCCAAACTAACTTTCGTTTTCGTGCAAAGTCCCAAAGCTTACCGATTCGCTCCCATGTTTGCTTCGACACTATGGTGATGTCTGATGCTGTGTCTAACTGGAGTCGCACCGGAATGTCGTTCAATTTCACCCAGACGAAACGACGTTTACCTTGAACGTTGTTGACGGAAACGACGGTTTTGGTGGAGAACTGCTTATTGTGGGATTTCCTAGTCTTCGCTGATCTCTTAGCACTGGCGCAATATCCTTCTTTGTGCCCCAGTTGTTGACAGGACGAACACTTGTGGTTGACGAAGCTGCAGTCTCTTGCGTAGTGGATCGCACCACAATTCCAGCAAGGCGAAGCCGGCCCACTCTTCCGTGATTGCTGCTGCTGTTGGTGATAGTGGGTACGTTGTTCGCTGAATGGTTTCTTGGAAGGCTTGCGGTGTTGCACGTTTCCCTTGATGGCTTGAACTGCTGGTGCTACCGGATTTTCGATCATAGCTGTATCGTTCTTTAGGTTGATCAACCGTTGGCCTTCTTCGATGAGCGCATCCAGATTGGCACAGTTGTTATCCTCAATCTTCGTGAGCAACCGTGTTCGTACCTCCGAGTCGCGTTCTGATTTCAGCCCACAAACAAACATCAAACATTTGAACTGGGCCTCAGACATTTTTGATAACTCAAACTTCACACACATTTTGTTCACCCGACAGGCATAGGATACGTAATCTTCGGTGGGTGATTTTGCGATGGTGAGTGTGGAATACCGTTTCTTCACTGCTGACTCTTTGGTGCCGAAAAGGCCATGCAGCTTCTCCACCGTCTCCGAAAATGAAAAATCTTTCGGTGCATTTGGGAGAATGTAGCTCACATAACGGTAATGCTCCTGAGTTCCTAACCGACGGAGTAACAGTCGTACCTTCGCACTGTCATCGATTCGTTCTGCATCCTTTGCAAACAGATCTTCGTATCTGGCATACCACGACCCGAATGTGGAATGGGCTTCTGGGTCGTAGAGGAACTCCTTAATGTTCGCAGCTAACGAGTCCAAGATGATTTCTGGGTTAGGTGGAACGTTAACTTGGATAGATTGCATAGCGTTCCGAAAAATCGCCTCCTGTTGCTGAAGCGCTGCTGGAGGATCTGGTTCGTAATGGCTTGCTGATGCTGCAGTTGCTGCAGTACTTGCAGGATGAGGGCATCGTGTGTGGAGCCGAGCTGTGGTTGGTTGAGGTTAGGTGGAGGATGCTGCTGATGTGGTGGTAGAAGAGGCGGTTGTCGTGGTGGAAGCTGATGTTGCTGCAGAGACGGATGTTGGTGCTGGGCATTTTGTTGATGGATGTCCGTTCTGGCTATGCACGGGTGGATTGGCTCCCGATGCTTGCTGTGCCTCCTCCATTGCACTATATGTGCGCTTTCTCCGTTTCGTCGGTGGCGTCGTGGTAATTTCTTAATTGATTTCTCACTCCGCGAAACCGGCGAAACCAACGTAAAATCACTTTACTACTCGTCGCCACTGTTGTGATGTAGCGAGGCGGCCCATTTGGGCAATAAAATCGTGGGTTGGTTAACTTTAAAACTAATTTATTGAGATGGATATAAACGTGACTTTAATAAACTACATCACACACTACAATAATGGAATCGAGCATCGTTCATACAACAATGACCTCTACCGGTGACAGTCGAGGCTGCCAACGGAGAGCCTAGTTGATAGCGTTAGGGTGACCATTTGACCCCAACATTCGCAAAGCGCGATCGCCTAATATAAGTTTAGGGTTTTTTTTTTTTTCCTTGTCTGTAGAGCCTTTTACCCACTGCGTCCAATAATTAGGAATATTGTGGTATGACCCATATTTAATTTTGTGCTCATCAAATATCCTCTCACAATTGAGATGTGGTGGACAATGGTTGATGGAGCAGGTTATCCCAACTAGGCTCAACTCGTTTTATAAAGTTTATTACCCTGTTTGGATTGCATTGCCAAACTTCGGAGGGCTCCAATAACCCTTTTCCAAATATTGACAACCTTTGATTGAACAATGCTCCACAGCTGCAAAGCAAGTGTTCAGCGGTTTCGTTTTCGTTCAAACAAAATCGACATTCTGAGAATTGGATTTTTCCAATCTTGTAAAGGTAATACCTGCTCGGGCAGTGACCAGTCATCAGACCGGTTATTACCCTGGTATTCTTTTTATTAAGATTTAATATGGCCCGGGCTTTTGACAGACTGGGTCTAATAAATCTTTTCGCTTGCTTGGCTGTATCCGTGGCATTCAAATTAGTTTCTACCATGGACATTTCCCAAGTTCTTAGTTTCATCCTAAGAGTACTCTCAGGAACTCCACAAAAAGGTTCAGGGCCGACGAAGCTCGAAGCTGCACCCTGTCTTGCTAGATTGTCGGCGATTTCATTCCCTTCAATACCACAATGGCCGGGAACCCAGTACAACGTTACTTCGTTCCTACTGGCCAATTGCTTCAAAGAGAGAATACATTCCCACACTAACTTCGATTGACATGTAAATGCCTTTAGCGCATTTAATGCTGCTTGACTGTCCGAGAAAATACAGATCTTAGCAAACCTGTAATTCCTTTTGAGACAAACATTTGTGCATTCTAAAATTGCTTGAATTTCAGCCTGAAATACAGTGGGGCTGCATCCCATAGCTATAGAGTTACTAATACCGGGACCAAAAACTCCAGCCCCGGTATTTTCGCCCATCTTTGACCCATCGGTGTAAAATACAACAGACCCTGGACGTAAACTTGGCCCACCAGATTCCCACGTATTGCGGTTTGGTTTAACCACTTTGAAGGGCACATCATAGTTTGTCTTCGTTATCATCCAGTCTTCTACTGTTTTTATATCTGAGTTCAAGTTGAATTCCTTGATGATCTTCAAGTGTCCCATCAGATCACCATCTAGTATTTTATTGTAACGGATAAATTGCAAGGCATTTTTTGCAGCTTGCAGTTTAACAAATTGATGCAAAGGTAGTAAATTGAGAAGGGCATCCAAAGCAACTGATGGTGTGCTTTTCATTGCCCCAGTCATAGATATACACGCAAGCCTTTGTAACTTAGCTAACTTCTTTTGAGTGGTTACCTCATTTGTTTTAGGCCACCACACCAGTGAAGCGTAAGTAATTTTAGGTCGCACTATTGCTGAATAAATCCAATGTACCATGTTTGGGCGTAGGCCCCAGGTTTTCCCCAAGGCTTTATTGCAGACCCACAGGGCATTTGTACCCTTAGTTATGATCTTATTTAGATGAGAATTCCAGTTCAATTTCTTGTCCAGAGTTACACCAAGGTGTTTTACTTCTTCCGAGAACTGAATTCGAATTCCATCCAAAAAAGGCTGTTTGAGGTTCACCTTTTTCCTCCTTGTAAAAGGAACAATAACTGTTTTCGAAGGGTTTACATTTAAGCCCTCACTTCTGCACCATTTGAGAGTACTGTTTAACGCAGATTGCAACCGATTGGAGATTGTGTCATCATATTTTCCACGAATCACAATGGCCACATCATCTGCGTATCCAATAACCTCAAAACCTTGATCCTTTAGATTTTTAAGGAGTTCGTCTACTACTAACGACCAAAGTAAGGGCGATAATACTCCTCCCTGAGGACATCCCTTCTTAGATCTTATAGATAGTTGCGCACCTCCCAGATCAGCGGATATCTCCCGATCTCTGAGCATAGCCATTACCCATTCAATAATGCTTTTATCCAAGCCCCTTGTTTCCATTGCTGATCTTATGGAGCTGTAGGATGCATTATCGAATGCTCCTTCGATGTCGAGAAATGCAACCACGGCTATTTCTTTGGCTTCAAGTGATTTCTCGATCTTACTCACTAGCGTCTGTAGTGCTGTAATAGTAGATTTACCCGTTTGATACGCAAATTGATATTTGCAAAGAGGCATTTCTATTAAGCTTGTTGACTTGATGAAATCATCAATTATTTTTTCCATTGTCCTTAGCAAAACAGACGAAAGGCTTATGGGTCTAAAGGCTTTGGGAGTTGTTTTATCCCTTTTGCCAGCTTTAGGAATAAAAACAACTCGAACCTTTCGCCATGCCTTAGGAATGTAAGACAGTGTAACGCTGGCCTTAAAAATTTCAGTAAGGAGCGGACAAAGCGCCTCCTTCCCTTGTTGTAGCAGAGCTGGGAAAATTTCATCTTTCCCGGAAGATTTGAAGGGCTGAAAAGAACTCAGTGCCCATTCGACCTTCGATGGAGTGAAGATTTCACAAGCTTACTGATAGGCATTTGTAGACCATATATGTCCTACCTTATCTAGAACCTGCTCTTCAACCGAATATGGGATCGATCCTGGGAAATGAGCTCTCATCATTACTTCTAATGTTTTAGAAGAATCAACAGTAAAACTGCCATCCTCCTTTTTGACGCTGCCTAGACCATTGGAGTGGTCTTTCGAAAGGACTTTGTGAAGCCTTGCGGCAGTAGGGGCACTGTTGATGTTTTCACATACCCGTCTCCAGTCCTTACGTTTGGCTTGACGTAATTCTTTGTTATATTCTGTTAGAGCTTTTTTGTATTGAACCCAATCAGAAGTAATTTTTGCTCTATTGAATAACCGCCTGGATTTCTTCCTCAATTCTGCCAATTTGTCATTCCACCAAGGCACATCCCTGTTAGAGGACCTTTGTTGAATAGGACAGCTAGCATGCCCGGATAAAAAATACAATACAAAAACAATATAGCGTACTGTAACAGTACCATTCAATATATTGGAAATACAATACAGTATATTGTACAATGACAATACAATTACAGTACAATATATTGTTTTGAACAGTTCACTGTATTGTATATTAGATTTTGGCAATGTAATGTATGGGTGGTTAAGTATCGTAACAATACAAATATATATTTTTTCTCATACATATATTTTGAAAATACAATACGATATATTGTTCATGTATTGTCTTGATTAGCAATTCGTGTATTGTTGTACAATACAAAAACAATTCAACGAACTGTATTTCAATTAGTGATGAAAAGTATAGTATTTGTTTTTTTTTTTATGGATTGTCATCCAACTTACCGGATATTCGTGCCAACAGTAGCAAAATAATTTTAACTCCTTTGAAGTAAAGATATTTATCATGGTTGCATTCGTCGTTACAGCTAATGTCAAGTGACTTCTACAAAACTACTCTTTTTTTAATTTTTGAATATTTTTCACCCAACGTTTCTTGCTTTCTGAAATTGTTTTGTTTACTTCTTTCAGCCAAGCTACATAGAAAAAAGCAACAGTTGTTTTATGCGAAAATAGGAATTTGACCAAAATTGTAAGGTATAAAACCAATAAAAAAAACAATACAGTGTTCTGTTACAATATATTATATTGTTCTTGAATTGTATATTCAAACAAGAATAATGTTGCTTCGACATTCAATTACAATACGCTGTATTGTATCCAATACGTTATATTGTACATTAATGGTTTATTCCATTCACTGAATGATACGTTTTTATCCGGGTGGTACGATGAGATCATTTGGTGAATGATCCCATCTGAGGCCTTATCCAGTTGAGAAACAGTCGTAAACTGTTCACCATCGTATGAATTTTTGTTTATTAAATGAAAACGATAGAGGTCCCAGTTGGTTTTTTTAGGGTTTCTATAGCTTTCTTCTATTGCTGATCCAGCTTTATAATCAAACCGGATGTGTTTGTGATCTGACAATGATTCTTCATTGGAAACATGCCAATTCACAATATTGCCCGACAGTAGGTCACTACAGATCGTAAGATCCAGCACCTCCTGTCGGATAGCATTTATAAAAGTAGGAGAATCCCCTCTGTTACATAGGTCAATTTTGTTGGACGATAAGTAATTCAAAAGATCTTCTCCTCTTTTATTGATACCCGTGCTGCTCCAAATTGTATGATGGGCATTTGCATCGCACCCTATTATAAATTGAGCGTTTATTTTTCTACAGTAGTTTACAAAATCAACAACCAAAGATGGAGGCACGTCTTCAACGTCTCCAGGAAAGTAAGCAGAAGCAATACATACCTCCGTTCTTCCACGAATTGTTGGTACCTCAATCTTAATCGCAACAATGTCTCTTGATATAAATTCTGTAATTGGGACAAATTTTATGTCCCTATTTACTAAAATTGCTGTCCTTGGTTTGGACTGACTATCGTCATACAAAAGTTTACTATTTTGCGAAGAGCAGCCAAGTACCCTACCATTCTTGAATTAGTCCCACGCCAATATTTTCTTTCGTGAACCTTCTATTGAGCACTGCTGACGCACCCTTTGCATGGTGAAGGTTCACTTGAATAATTTTTATAAGATTCATGTTTGTAAATCATTATTTTTAATTACTGATTTTATTAGCTTAGACTTACCTTCTTTCCAGGGGCACTCTATTCCCGTTCCAGACGGCATTGAATCGTCGACTTCTTAGTTGTACTGGGTATATCACTGGTGGTTTTATTGTTACCATGGGCATTTGATTGCCCTTGGATGTTTAAACCTCCGTGCCCGGCACATGTTTGATGAGAGTTGACCTGTTCAGTCGTTTTTCCCGGAGAGGGTTTTAGAAGCCCTCTGCCAAGTCCACTTGTCCCTGGAATTGCTAAGTTTTGTTGGACTTGAATAGAATCCATGACAGTATCTTCTGGGACATTCTTAGGGTTTTGATCAGAAGCAACTATTTTCACAGGGCGTTTCTTTTTCATGAGAATCTGCCCGTATCTGTAGTTAAGTACAAACTGCCTTTCACCAAGTTTACGCAAAGAAGAGTCATCAACAGATAGCACAAGCTCTACATGATCACCTTTGACGTGGCGCCTAAGAATCCTCCACGTGTCAGTGTAGAGATTGTCATTCTGACTCTCAATGAGTGAAAGTATCATATCATTGCTATACTTTGCACTAAATGCGAAGAAAGATACTAGCTCGTCGGGACGAGGGATTTTATCTTCGTCCACTACCACCAGGTCAGCTTCTTCCCAAAGGCTCAAAGACGGGACCTTGTTCTTAACCCAATCTGCAGTGTGTTTATCCTGGCATGTGAGCACTAAAAACCCAGGCCGGAACCTACAGCAAGCAAATTTTGGTTTGAACTGTTCCCGTCTTTGTTGTATAACCTCCAGCAAAAGAGCTTCTTGAACAACTTGTTGTTGGTTGTTAGAAAGCTCTACAGCAGGATATTTCTTAGGCATGATCCCTACCCTTACCCTACTGGCAATTTCACCATACGATGGCGCTGGAAGAGCATCACGTACCCTATCGCGCATTGTTTTTGAATCGCGTGAGTGTCCAGAGTTTATCGAATCCCTAGCATTTACTCCCACGTTGCGATCGGCTGTTAATGTTTCGTTCGATTGGAAGGCAATATTAGAACGTACCTCCTGGGGAAGAGCTTTAGCAACCCTGTTACCCACGTTTCGGTCGATTGTTACCATTAAATCCGATTGGGAGGCAATAGTGTTACTTACCTCTTGGGGTTGGGCTTTATCAACCCTGTTACCCACATTCCGATCGGCGTATGTCATCGCATTCAATTTGGAGGCGATATTCGAACTTACCTCCTGGGATTGGGCTTTATCAACCCTTTTGCCCATGTTACCTGCTTGTGGGGGCCTGACGTCCCGAATCTTTTTTTGGGCCGGCTTTTCATCGCTGCTGATGGTGCGGTCCAGATCATTCCTCTGCCTTTTCGGAGTACTTACAAAGGGGGCCTTAGCCCACTCCCTTGCTTCAGCATAGTCCATACCACCTTTTATCATCTTGTGAAGCCGTCTACGCGCCGAACCACACAAACCTCGACGTTTCCCTTGCACTTTACGATCTCCATCATTTGTTTCTCCCCCCTTATCACTGATCTTTTTATCATCTTTTGGTACCACCAGTGGTGGTGGTTTCAATGGTCGTATGGTGACGTTCACACTGTCCTCATCATTATCGGACATACTATCATCTAGCTCTTTGAGCGGAGAATTCAGAATCGATGGAGATGGGGTATGCACATCAACAAGCGAATCACTTTGAAGCCCATCATCAAAATTATCTTCACTGGTTTCCATAATGCACAGCGTTCAAATATGTTTAACGTTCACTGTTAACTGCTCGAATTTCCCCCCGAACTTATCAGAGACTGATTTGTATGGCACACACGTCTAAGAGCTGGTTGTAGTAACCGAAGACACTGATAACACAACTGTGTATCTGCACACTGCCGTACAACGGGAGCTCACTGCGGCATACAAATGGCTATCAGGCTTTTTATCGCACAAAGATATATCTCCGTCACGGCCCACGAGGAATGAAAATCTTTATCGGGATATTTCGGCGTATTCTTGATGAATTCGCTTATAATTTCATGGAATAATAGTGAGTATTTCCACGATTAACACTATTCTACATTTTTAACAGCCGATTGGCTTAGAAAGCACCTAGTAAATCACTTATTCCCGAGAGCACAAAATTATTCGCGAGTTTCTGATCGACAGTCACTCACTGACAGATGTCAGTGACAGTTTAGGGTTTACCAAAGGCCAAAGAGAGCATGCAGACTTACCTTTTTATCCCCAGGGGCTGCCTATCCTACGTTCTCTAACGGTACGACGGCCTATGCCGCCGGATGCTGGACGCCTTTCGCTCACACCACTTCACCGCGCGGACACTTCAAATCAGCGGGCCAGCAAAATTGCCTCACCGTACTATTCCCACACTAATTTCGGGTTTGGGGTCTCGTTTAGAGGTTTCGTTTCTTCCTCCACCGGTACATCACACTGGCTACTTTCGGGGCACGCCAGAAACACGCGGTCACACCTCAGGGCCTTTTCACCTGGTCCCTGACACTTCTCGACTGCGCTGGGCACTCCCGGGTAACTATTCACTCCACTCCGTTCCACTAATCTTCTTCGCGGCCAAATTAGGCTATTAGGTTTTTAATTAAGATTTTGGGGTTCACTTTCGGCTACGCACACTGAATATCGGGTATCCTTTAATCTCGCCAAACACGTCCGTATTCCACGAGCCACAAGTACCGAGAGAGCGATCTTCTATCCCTCCGATCGAGTCGGAAACAGCATCGCATGGTCTAAACTTTTTGACCTTCCCATTTTTGCCCATTCGTATCGCGAGTGGGGTTTTAGAACAGCGGGGGATACTGAGCTTGAGACGTTTTTCCGACGGCGTGTTGATAGGCGAGTTTTTCAAAATAAATTTAGTTTTTATTGGATTGTGAGTATATATAATTTTTGTTTTGTAAGGGGCTACCCCGCTTGGCATAAAGTCATTTGGCATAAAGCCATTTGGCATAAAGTCATTTGGCATGTGGTCATTTCGCATAATGGTCATTTGGCATAATGGACGTTTGGCATAAAAGAAAAGAAATTAGAAATTTAAATAGTGTTACTTAAAAGAAGATCTGGTGATCAAAAGAAGGGAAAATCGTCGATGAAAATGTTAGTAGTTATAATGCCAACGTAGGAAAGAAGGCAAAATTGTCAATAAAAATGTTAGTATTCACAATGCAAACCACTAGTTCAACAATGTAATGAGAAAGAACAGCCTATGACCAAAAGAAGGGAAAATAACATATGAGAATGTTAGCAATGGTAATGCCAAAAACATAGCAACTCAGTTTTTAATGATTATGCCAAACGTCCATTATGCCAAATGACTATATGCCAAACGACCGTTATGCCAAATTATTTTATGCCAAACGACTTTATGCCAAATGACTTTATGCCAAATGACGTCCCCCCCAACCAAATCGTACAAGCGCTTCGCAAGGAATGATGTTTTTCCGGAGTGTTTCTTTCCTAACTGAGCAATCATTCAGTTTACCATGTAACACTTTTAATGTACAGCTATATTACCCGAAATTTGTTCTCGTGTTGAAACGAAATGAATATCAAATAACCTGTTGATCGGAACTGTGCGAAAATCAAAATCTGCGACATAATCTGAACACCGTTCCGAAAAACCTAAAGAAGACGTGCTGCTAAACAAAAGTTGATAAGCTGGAATTTATACATAATGTCTTACATTCTGATAATCCTGATCCCTACTATTTGTCCTGCTCTTGCGTTTCATTCGTCCCATTCGGACAGTACGGCTTGATCAGATACTCCGAAAACTTTTTCACATTCTCCACACCGCGAACCTCCTTGTCCAGCAAAGGCAGCTTAACCACATAGAAATCCTCGTACAGATCGGCTATCTGATCCAGATACTTGCCCTGCACCTTATAGCGAGCGGAGCACATCGCGCAAGGAGCCTGCCCCTCCCGTCGGAACAACAGCTGATTCACAATGATGTTATGGGTGTCGATGCCACACTTGGTCAACTCCTGCACCAATCGCTCCGTTTCGTACAGCGACAGGAACTCGGCAATGCAAACGCAGACGAAGGTTGTTTGATCCTGAAAAATGAACATTGCCATGTGAATATCGAATGTTTCTCCCAACTCTGCCGGATCACTTACCGGATTCCGGAACTGTTCGTTCACTTGCCGGATGATGGTCAGCATTTCCTCCAGTTTACCCGTCAGCGTGTCGGCATTGAAATCCTGCATTCCGAACAACGATCCCATTTGCGATATGAACGGAGCCAGCTTCATTTTTAACATCAGCAGCTTTCCCAGCCCCTTCTCCACTACCTGAGGGAACGACAGCAGTCGCAGTGTGTGACCCGTGGGAGCTGTATCGAATACCACCACCGAAAAGTTCATAGCCTTCACTAGCCTGCAATGAAGATAGTCATTTATTCAATCTATCTTTCCCAATCACTAATTCAGAACCTGGAACTCGTGCGTTTTTAAATATCGATGCCTCAACGTTATTTTAGAAAGGAGTTGTCTTCTGAACAGTTGAAGTTTTTTAATTTTGATATAAGAATATAAGATATCTTTGCACTTAACAGTCCAAGTAATTACAAGCATTATATCATAGCATTATTTTGATCAGAAACCAGCAACGTTTGCATTAAAAATGTTATATTGCATTTATTCAATAATATCCTAAGCACTTACTTCATCACCTCCGCGTAGCTCATTGCCTCATCAATTCCCGGTAGGGCGCCAATGATCTCCTGGAACACCCCTTTGCTCAGCTTCATCGCAGAGTTCTCCCCCTCAAAATACTCATCCGGCAGCTCGTTCAGGCCCACATTAGGATCAATCTCCATCGCAAACAGATTGTTGAACCCATTCACCTTGGTCGGCACTTTCGTGAACTTCTGATCGAACGCATCGGAAATGTTGTGGGCCGGATCCGTCGAGATGATCAGCACCGATTCCCGTACCTTCGCCAACTGCACGGCCAGGCTGCAACTGTAACGAAAAAGGTTCCCCGATTGTCCAATCGAAAAGACACGTAATTATCATATTTCAACAAACCTGCAAGTTGTTTTGCCAACACCTCCTTTTCCGCCGACGAAAACCCACTTGAGCGTTTCCTGGTCGATTATGTTTTCCAGGCTGGGGGCGAGCGGTTCGAAATCGGTATCCATTCTGAGCGGAAGCCTGGAAGAACAAACCCCTGTATCAGTTTGATTCGCGGACGAAAAACTAGCAACAATTATGAAATTCCAGTCATTTTTACCTGATTAATTCTAATAAAACACGTCTGCCTTTCGGATTCAACACTCGCAGAACAAAGTTTCACTTTGCAAAACCTTTGCCCTCGAGCAGCTGTCAAAAAATCGTACACGCTCGTTCAATTCTACTCAAAAGAGAGTAACTTTGACTCACTTTTGAAGTTTCAAGTTAGCTGTCAAAAGTGAGTAACTTTATTTTATCAAAGTGAGTAACTTTTTACTCAACCATGAAAGAAAACGACCTTACTCACTTTTGAGTAAACACAAACATATTTGACTCACTTTGTAAACGTCAAAGACTTGTGAAAATTTCGCGCGCTCGAACTGACAAATCCTCCGTTGTGGTGAAATTTCTTCCGTCGCCGTGATGTCGGACTGTTTTCAAAAACAGTCGAGATAAAAGCCGAGCCGGCAGAGCGCTTCGGAAGTCCAACCGGCGAATTCCAGATTAGTGCTGCGAAGTCAATAATCCTGATATCAAGTGAAGCGAGGTCGGATTGAAAATGACCAAGGTTTTGATCAAATAACCGCAAAAAAAAATAAAAACTGTAAGTTTTACCTTCGTTCTTTTTATTGGACTAATTAACAATTCTTTACAGTCTAACCGGGAAGGCTACTGGATCGGTCAAACTACATCCTCCATGACTTTCATCAATGCCCCAGATATTTATAACATCCGGGGATCCATTCCAGAGCAGCGAAAATTTCAACACAAATATCACAATTTTTTTTACTTGTTATCATGTATTATTATTATGTATTATATATGAGATAATGAATAAATGTTATGCTCTTTGTATATTTCTTCTGATTTTATAAATAACATAATACATTTATTTCCAAAATTATTATTTCCTGAAGTGAGTGACATCTACTCACTTTCGCAAATTTCAGATTAAACGAAGTGAGTAAGTGTTACTCCCATATTGACATTTGACTATGTTACTCTAAAGTGAGTAACGATGGTGTTACTCACTTTTGAGCAGTTCCACTTTGTTCCGAAGTGAGTCGAAATCTACTCACTTTTGAGTAGATCTAAACGAGCGTGTAGCGCAGGAGTACACTGTAAACTCGGCAGTACCCATTAATGTATAAAAAATGCCCACTTTTTCCTGATATATGGAGCTGTCAAAATAACGGGTAATTTTTAATTTCACATAAAGAGTATTTTTTGCCCATTTTCTTGTTCCAAAGATATACTCTTTAATGGGTGAAAATTGTCTTCAGCTCGTGCTGAGCAAATGTTTCTCAACATTAGAATTAAAAGTTTCATTTGTTTAAGTTTTTGTGAGGAATCTAGGACCAATAGGGTCCTAAAGCCCTGTCACAATTTTAGTGCCAAACGCTTAAGTTTAGGTCAAAAACACATGTTTACTCAATTTTCTAATGTTTTCCGTTGGTTTAAGCCCAAAAAAATTTTTTCAGGATTTTGTCAAATCCTTTGGCTTAAACTCAAATTTTGGGTGTATTTTGTTTTCCGTGTCCCTTACGAAATGTCAGATAGGAACAACCCCAGTGGTCGAACTAAAACCCCTGTGGTGTTTTTGTCGACTCAGCGAACGTCAAACATGATCAAAAGTGTCAAGGTTCATTTATGGACCAAATTTTTCAATTAAAGTTTAAACATGATATAGCCATTATTTGAGCGGGAAAAATTGATAAAGTAGTTACAGTAACATGCTTTTTCAAGTTATTAAATAAAAACAAGATTTCATTAAAATTTTAGGACCCAATTGGCCGAAAAATGCAAGGAAATGAAGGTAAATGAAGCGAAATATATTTTAAATAGCATGAATGGGCTCACAAAAAAAAATATTTTGGTTTGAACGCAGGAAATACACCGGAAGACTTATCGGGACTTGGAATGCCAAACATCATCGGCTTGAGAAAATTAGCCATGTTGACTTCGAGACGTTCCGGCGCCACATAATATGAATCAAGGTCCAGGAAAAAGAATTCATTTCGCTTCCAAAGCTATGTATATGCTGATTGAAAGCGCATCAATTTGTATTCGATGTTTTTATAATAAATAAAGTTAACTGGTGTTATTAAAGGTATTTTACATTTCTCAGCATCCTTCCTTCTCAATTAACCGATATCTCGCATTGGAAAATTTAATCAATAAAAAGGGGTAAAATTTACCCGTTATCCAAGTTAAATCAAATCAGAATAATGGGTAAAATTTACTCCTTAAACTGACGTACAAGCCGTTTACTCTTTAAAGAGTACAGGCCCTTTACTCTTTTTATGAGTTAAACTAGTTTCTTTCAAAGAGGGTACTTTTTTACCCTTTAAAGGGTACTTTGACCTTACAGTGTAGGATTTGGATGTTCAGATGGTCCAGAGTAAAATGTATGAGCTTTTGAAACAGAACAAGAGTACATATTGAAAAGACCCGATTCACAATTTAGCTCAACCCAGGGATCGTTCAAATATTACGTAACGCGACAGGGGGAGGGAGGGGGTCTTACATAGTGTTACGGTTCATACAAAAATTTAAAATTTTCCATACAAAAGCTGTTACGTGGGGGAGGGAGGGGGTCTAAAATTGACAATTTTTGCGTTACGTAATATTTGAATGAACCCCCATCAAAACTTTGTTTTTTTTATAACACGGTCGTTTGCGAATACCCTTTAAAGAGTAACAATTCACCCATTTCCGCTAGAAGTGCCTCTCCACATTTAAAGAGTAAAGGCTGGTTTGCTACTGACAAGAAAAGGAATCGCCTATCTCGATGCGTGGGAAATTTCTTACGAGAAATGGTTCCGAAAATTACATTTTTCTGATCGCAGTACGCAGTTGTGAAGAAATGTCATTTCAAAGGGGGCTCTCCGTAGGAAATTTCTTGACCCATTCAGTCAAGGAATTCCTTTACTTTTCTTGAGCGAAACAGCATACTTAGCTTAAACACGGGTTACTCTTTAAAGCAAAGTATGCACCTCAACAGAAAAGTAATCGCCTATCTCGATGCGTGGAAAATTTCTTGCAAGAAATGGTCAAGAAAACATTTTTCTTTGATCGCAGTACGCAGTTGAAAAGAAATGTCATTTCAAATGGAGCTCACTGTAGAAAATTTCTTGACCATTTTCTTCCGCAGAGGTTTTTACTTTTCTTGAGCGAAACAGCATACTTAGCTTAATGGTTGATATCCACTTCGTAAGTACTGTGCAAAAGGATAGGACAAGTAATGACCAAGAAATACTTCAGCTGTCCAAATTATGGGTAGTATCCACTTCGTAAGTACTGTGCAAAAGGATAGGACAAGTAATGGCCAAGAAATACTTCAGCTGTCCAAATTACTTGAGCTGTATCCAGTTGACAAGTAGAGCTGATTTCGTAACATTGGTAACGCCTGCCGTACAAATCAAATGGAGCTGTCACTATTCCGTACGGAAAACGCTCAATTATTCCGCAAGTAAAAGTGACACTTCGCTCATTCTGGATCAGCTGTCAAAATTACTTTGGTAATTAGCAACAAATTGTACTTGACCGCTCTACTTAGGATGTGGATACCAGGTTTAACGGGTAAAAGCGGTTTATGTCAATGGATGGGTATTTTTTCAATGTTGCTGAACATCGATCGGAAACGCGAGGCACGATGAATTTTCGTAGGCATCAAAACAGAATCTGCGAATAAATACAAACAACCGTTCGGGCGCTTCATTCGTTCGTGTTTCATTTTCGGATCGCTGTTTCTCCCGACGCTATCATCGGGTGATTTTCCATCGCTCGATAATGTGAACGGTACGATCCACGGTGCCTGCTCTTCGCGAAGAACAGGAAAATATTCATTTCGATCATCTTCATGTGGGCTTGCAACAATCACGCTAAACTTGCTCCGCTCAAAAATGAGTGCCAAGCGCACAAAATTGGCCTCTTTTAGTGCAGCACAGATTCTGTGCAAAGGGGCTGTACACAGTTTTGTGCAAACGGTGGTAAACAAAACTGAATGAGTGAATTGCGCACAGAGGAGGAACGCTTGGAATGCGGAATTCATTTCCATTTTTGTTTTGCTACTGAAAACATAAAAAAAAAACATTCCAATTTTAAAGATTTTCAGAGATTTTTTCATTTGAATAGCCGAAGCAGAAGAAAATGGGGAAAAAACTTTCGTATTTGCGACCATCTTCCGGCTTTTCGCTAGAAAACATCTCAAAAACCTCCCCATCTTACCAACGGCCAACTGTTTGCTGCCGCGCGGGATATCATTGACAGTTCCGTTTCCATCGATCCCGGACAGCCGAAGGCCAAAACGTCGGCAACTCACAGAATGAGTGCGACCTACTCAGAATTTTCGCTCAGTCAGCCAGTTCTGCATTGGTTGCCTCATTATGTGTAGCTTTAACATATGCGCTGCGTGGGGCTGGCTTAGCGTGGAGTGTTTGCTTGACTTTACGAGAAGAAGCAACCTTGCAATGAATCACGAGAATGAATAGCGCGTGGATAAATGAATCCTAAGAGTGGAAAGGCTTCTCGAACCACTTATCGGTGTGTTCATTTTGCTTCTTCGGCGTTGTATCCGTTCGCTTTTTGCGATGCTCTTCGTGACGCAAAAATGAAAAATGAATTTTGGCGAATGTTGGATCGCGAAGATGCGTCGATCATTGTTCACGATGAAGATCCATCGCAACCATGATTTTTTTACCCATTGTGGAGGTGTTGAGTGTTCTACGAAAAGGGTAAAAATATAAGGCCCAAACGCAATGATAGCGGAACGGCAACGGAATGCGGTACCGGTTCGCCAGGATGAACCACACTATCTCGACTGAGCTGACAACGAATGAAATTGAACTAACACTGAGTCGACAAGCTTGTTGTAGTCTATGCTAGCGAACCGGTTCCGCTTTCCGTTGCCGTTCCGCTATCATTGCGTTTGGGCCTATACCCTTTTTTGGCAAAAATATTTTGCTGGGCGTTTTAATATAATGCAAACAAAAGAATTTCATCATGTAAAGTATTGTGCTCTGCAAGATAAATCCACGTAATGCGATTATCTGAAAATGTCGATATACCGTCGCAGTGATAATGAAAATCTCCAAATGTTTCAGATTTAGCAAATGTGAAACATTTGCGTCCATGAAGAACGAAAAAATCCAAGCCTACTTGAATTTTGACGTTGCGTTTGAATTGCGCGCATATTTTCTGCGCGTTACCGCCGCCGCTGGATGTGGATTTGAAATAAGCGCCGCAATAAAAATATAAGAATCAAAGAATAATTTGTTCCATTTTTTATTTAAATTCCCATTTTGGTTACAAATATAGGCATTAATATTCAGACACAGGTCTGTGAATGATGCGTCTAGCATCTTTTAAAGTTCGTCTTTTAGTTTCGTCGAAGATCTGGAAATTTGAAAGAAATTTGGTATAATTAATATACAATTTCAATATTTATATTTGAATATGGTATTTGTGAACAGAATTATACTAACTTGCGGGTACTTGGCGTCCTGGAAGTTGGTATGGCTCAACAAATGGCTCCTCCGTCAACCGATGGTGATCGCGCAGGAATGATTTTTCGATTTCAACTAATTTTTCACCCATTAATGAGTAAATTTTCACCAGTTTTTAACACTGTATGTGAGTTGAAAGAATGAGTATTTTTTACCCTTTTCATGATGGTGAAATTCCCCCATTTTTTGACAGATATGATTGCTATTTGATAATGCGTATTTTTTACCCATTAAAGGGTATTCGAAAACGACCGTGTAGAACGTTTATCTGAAAAGTTCAATTTACTTGTTTAGCGGTATCCAGTTTTTTTTTTTCAAATATTTTGAATCTACGTTAAAAACTAATGGCCGGTACGCTGATCATAAGTACTGTGCAAAAGGATAGGACAAGAAACAGTCAAGGAATGATTCCGCTACCGAAATTACTTGAGCTGTACGCTGCTGAGAAGTAGAGCTGATTTCATAACGTCGGTAACGCCTGCTGTACAAATCAAATGGAGCAGTCACTTTTCCTTACGGAAAAATGTGCCGCTCAATTATTCCGCAAGTAAAAGTGACACTTCGCTGATACTGGATCAGCTGTCAAAATTGCTTTGGTAAAAGAGATAAATTTTACTTGAGCGCTTTACGTTTAGGTGCATGCTACGCATAAACCAGAACCCAAATTTTCTAAATTTTCCGTGCCGTGGAAGTATATTAAAAACATATTTGAAATTACTACAGAGCAAAAACTAATGTAAAAATCCGATGTAACAACGATTGTAAGATACACAATCACATTTGAATCGATACTAAATTACATCCTTCTGACACACATAATAAAATCTCATTTACCACTGTTTTGCATGTGTGTAGTATTCATATATACCAAAGGTGAATATTGTACGCGCGATAAAAAGTTAGAATCGGGTTCTCGTCAAAGTTAGATTTTGGATTTTGGAAGTCAGGATCTATGAGAGATACCTAACTTCGGAAGTGGTGCATTCGATTCGCATCCTGATGCGCTATAATGAGCACTACATCCATACCCTCTTGCTTGAATACCAGCTAAGGGGCGGTCCATTAATTACGTAAGACAAATTTTGGGGTATTTCAACCCCCCTCCCCCCATGATAAGATTTTTTGTATGAAAATAAAAAATTAATTGTATGGCGCGTAAGAATTCTCAGAATCCCCCCTCCCCCCATCAACCCTTACGTAATTAATGGACTACCCCTAACTGCATTTTCTAACGATTGACCAAACTTACAATATTACCGTTGGTTTGACCACATTTAATCTGAAGGTTGTGAAATTATCTCATACAATCTAATAAATTTATTATTTTATTCACTAAACTTGAAAGTTATTGTGCATCCAGTTGAAAGATGGACTTTTGATATTTTTTTAACGACCGTTTCAAACACTCTCTCATAACGAGGGGTTATTCAAATCCATTAGTTGAATCACCCCTTTCCTGTTTGTTGTCATAAAAAAATATGTTTGTAAACATTAACTCGCATTCCCTGTCGTCTATTATTGTGCATTTCTTGTCGGAAAGTGGATACAAAGTTTCAAGAAGGTAAAATAAACTATGTTTTAGTGAATTTTTGATCGTCTCCGCTAATCATGAGTGTTATTATTTGATTGCTTAGATATGGAAAACGCCGGGTATAGTGTACCCAACTAACATTCACTCATTTAACAAACACCATTATGGCAGTTTTATCCAGCATCATGTTTTATAACATTTTAACAATTTCCATGGCCAACCTTTGTTAAAGCATTGTTCACACAAATTTGGAGAAACTTTAAAGCATGTCGTTGAATACCAACTTTATTTTTCAGCTTTAAAAATGTTTTACAAGCATTTAGTTCAGCTTTTATACGGCTGGTCTAAAAATAATCATAGACTAATAAAAACAAAAAATATTTTTCTAGGCATTTTACTTTATAAATACTATTATTATGATAGTATAACAATCCTATTTAAAAATCGCCTGTATACTGGATTCGAACTCGAGACCTTCCAATCGTCAGCGGTATGCCTTGCCATCTGCACCATCCTAGAATTGATGATTATACCGTCCAGTGCAAAATATAAACTTCTCATAGCTGAATATTGACCATGTTCGAGCTTCTATTCGACAACATCTAATCAACACATGGTACGCTAATCTACAACTGAACAAGCATATTATTCAGCTGCTGTTTAGTGCTGATCCAAGCTGAGTTCAGTCGGCTATTTTTAGCGCACAGTGAGAAAATTTATGTCGATGTTGGTCAAAATAATGTTTATTTACACAAAGTTAAAACAGTCTGAAATGATTAATCTAATTTCATAATAAGTTTTAGTTTGTTCAAAACTGATTAATTAACTTAAATAATTTTATACATTAAAGTTTTATTATTTTTTTATTTGTATTTTTCATAAACCTATTACATATGCATTGAAGTAAAAGTTCTCTGTGTGAATATATTTGAATCTTTTGAAGGGTTAGTCCTCAGAACCCACCTGAATAGAAAAATATTCGAATATCTTGATGCGATTTTTATTTTCAGAAATGGCCAAGTAAATCATTTTTCTTAGAGCGCAGTATTTATTCAGTCGTAAAGAAATGTAATTTCAAATGTAGCTGGCTATAGAGTTTATTTAATCAATTCTGTTAAAGAAATTTCCATTTATCTTGTACGGAAAAACATCCCGAGCAGGCGAAAAGAGGTTAGCAATAGAAAGTATAAAGTCATATTTAGATTCTGCAAGATTTTACCAATAGCTGTGAGCTAATCATTAGATCTGCGTACATCAAATTTTTCATAGGTTTAGTAGTTCCAGGAACAAAATTTTGATATTGTCTTCAGATATTTTATCTCTTATGTCAATCAAGTCAACATCACGCTTTGTTTGTCAGTACTTTGCTCCTACTCGGAATACTTAGCTTAATGTTTATTTTTGTTTTTCACAATAATTCTGCATTTCTGGAGACTGACCATGTTTATTTTCTGAACAGCTATTTTAAAAGTTTTAGAGCAGCCGTAACGGTGCGCGACTAAACTAAATTACATAGCGCAGTATCATTACGCTGATCCGTACCGGGCGCTGCTAACCGGGGTAGCAAAATGACAGCGCTCCCTTCGGAAAGCATCGGGTGAGCAAATTTAGCAGCGCGATAGTTGCGCTGCTATTCGATTTGAATTCAAGCATATGGTGTGGGATATGAAATTCTGGTTGGAGTTTTGGAAATCTGATGCGCATGAAGTAGAAATTTCAAAATTTTGGGAATTCGGGTAAACCTTCAAGATTTTGATAAGAATACTAGGAATCTGATGCAATTATTGAAAATCCGATAGAAGTTTATGAAATATTCGAAAATCCTCGTAAGAATTTATCGATTTCGGAGAATTATGGGATTTTGGGATTCCGACTGGAATTTACGGGATTCCGCCTGGAATCCTCGGGATTTCGACTGAAAGCCTAGGGATTCCGACTGAAAGCCTAGGGATTCCGACTGGAATCCTTGGGATTCCGACTGGAATCCTTGGGATTCCGACTGGAATCCTTGAGATTCCGACTGGAATCCTTGGGATTCCGACTGGAATCCTTGGGATTCTGACTGGAATTGGAAAGAGATTTTGATAAGAATACCGATTGGAATCCTTGGGATTCCTACTGGAATTCTTGGGATTCCGACTAGAATCCTTGGAATTCCGACTGGAATCCTTAGAATTCCGACTGGAATCCTCGGGATTCTGACTGGAATTGGAAAGAGATTTTGATAAGAATACCGACTGGAATCCTTCGAATTCCGACTGGAATCCTTGGGATTCCGACTGGAATCCTTGGAAGTGCGACTGGAATCTTCGGGATTCCGGCTGGAATCCTTGGGATATCGTCTGGAATCCTTGGGATATCGTCTGGAATCCTCGGGATTTCAGCTGGAATCTTGGGGATTCCGGCTGGAATCCTCGGGATTCAGACTAGAGTCCTCGGGATTCCAGTCGGAATCCCAAGGATTCCAGTTGGAATCCCAAGGATTCCAGTCGGAATCCCAAGGATTCCAGTCGGAATCCCAAGGATTCCAGTCGGAATCCCAAGGATTCCAGTCGGAATCCCAAGGATTCCAGTCGGAATCCCAAGGATTCCAGTCGGAATCCCAAGGATTCCAGTCGGAATCCCAAGGATTCCAGTCGGAATCCCAAGGATTCCAGTCGGAATCCCAAGGATTCCAGTCGGAATCCCAAGGATTCCAGTCGGAATCCCAAGGATTCCAGTCGGAATCCCAAGGATTCCAGTCGGAATCCCAAGGATTCCAGTCGGAATCCCAAGGATTCCAGTCGGAATCCCAAGGATTCCAGTCGGAATCCCAAGGATTCCAGTCGGAATGCCAAGGATTCCAGTCGGAATCCCAAGGATTCCAGTCGGAATCCCAAGGATTCCAGTCGGAATCCCAAGGATTCCAGTCGGAATCCCAAGGATTCCAGTCGGAATCCCAAGGATTCCAGTCGGAATCCCAAGGATTCCAGTCGGAATCCCAAGGATTCCAGTCCAGTCGGAATCCCAAGGATTCCAGTCGGATCCCAAGGATTCCAGTCGGAATCCCAAGGATTCCAGTCGGAATCCCAAGGATTCCAGTCGGAATCCCAAGGATTCCAGTCGGAATCCCAAGGATTCCAGTCGGAATCCCAAGGATTCCAGTCGGAATCCCAAGGATTCCAGTCGGAATCCCAAGGATTCCAGTCGGAATCCCAAGGATTCCAGTCGGAATCCCAAGGATTCCAGTCGGAATCCCAAGGATTCCAGTCGGAATCCCAAGGATTCCAGTCGGAATCCCAAGGATTCCAGTCGGAATCCCAAGGATTCCAGTCGGAATCCCAAGGATTCCAGTCGGAATCCCAAGGATTCCAGTCGGAATCCCAAGGATTCCAGTCGGAATCCCAAGGATTCCAGTCGGAATCCCAAGGATTCCAGTCGGAATCCCAAGGATTCCAGTCGGAATCCCAAGGATTCCAGTCGGAATCCCAAGGATTCCAGTCGGAATCCCAAGGATTCCAGTCGGAATCCCAAGGATTCCAGTCGGAATCCCAAGGATTCCAGTCGAAATCCCAAGGATTCCACTCGGATTCATAAACAATCTCAAAAATTTCCGATGGAATTCTAATAATTCCGCACCAGAATATAATAGATATGCCAGCAGAGTTACAAAAATTCCCAACCTGAATTGATCACCATTATTTTCACAACTCATATGTTAACCCAAAAAGCAACGACCGGTACGGAAACGAGTTACTAAATATGGTAGCCACCGGTGTGAGAATGAGTGACTAAACTAAAATGACAACTCTGGGGGTGATCATTTTAATCACTCGAATAGTCGCCCCCGTTAAAGATGCTCTTAAGATAGCATAATTTATGAGCTTTGAAATGCATTCGGAACTCAACCCGAATTTCGGATATTTTGTCCATTTTATGAAATTTAGCTATAGTGTGATCGCTTTTACAAGGTTTATTTATTGCTGAACAATGTGATTGTTAAACGTCATTTTGGCCTCTATTGGATCAACTGTTCTTATAATATACTGAAGCTGAATTAGGATTTTATAAGACATTTCAAGCATAATTCTTCAATCCGACGTATCTGCAAAAATAAACAAATCGAGATTTGCTTTGCATGGGCTTGACAAACGCGTAATCTACATATTGAGCCTATAAAAGTATTCCTAAAACCATTTTTCGCTTTTTTGAAATAAATTTCAATTCTGTCCTATGTGCACTTTACTCAGTGTTTCAATTTGGCTACATACACCCTACGTTTCTAGAGCGACTCAACTGTCAACATTTTTCATTCTAGCACATACACCGTACATATGCTCATAGTAAAGCGACCCATATGCAAAATCAATCCATAAAATTTTAATTAGCAGATACGTCATACTGTTTGGGAATCACTAAACATGTTGGAAATCGAGAAATTCGGATTTCCACAGCTGCAGCTAGCTGACGCGTCGGCAAACTGATGTGGAACACCATCAATATTCGGTTCTAGACAATATTTCTTACCAAATTTCTCACAAGAACTGTCCTCCATCTACTTTTCTTATTCACGGCTCCGTCAGGTGCTCCTGTTAGTTAAGATGAAATTGGAATCATTCGGAAACCAATATTCGTTGTATAGTTGAACGTAAAAACTATTGGAGGTGCACTGTTGCACTGCTACACATCAGCACGCCCCTCGGTGTGCACAACTGGAGAATGCAACTCCATGCGACTGCAGAATCCATCTCTGCTAAACCGGCAACAGCAGCAAATGTTGGCGGTTATTTTTCATTACTGTTTTTCGATTCAACGCGTCCAAACGTGTTTTCTATTCGCTAGTAAATAAAAGTTGTTCGAAAGTATTTCTCGCGAGTTTATCATTTCGTGCTTCCTATCCCGATTCCCATACGCTGTTCTCTGCTGCCGTTTGTCCACCTGCGCCATCAAAAACTAACTTTATTAAGTTTTATGGGAATTTGCAAACCGGTGTATGTGCAACTACAAAACAATACTGGTGTATATGACGTGACGCATGTGAAAAACGAACTGTCAAACCGACGCATCAAGCAAGGTGTATGTATCAATCAAGGTATGATATCGACGAACCATCAAGGTGTATGTGAGCAGCACAAAGCAAAAAGGTTTATTCGATAATTTTACCAGTTTTTCAATCTAATTCAAAACAAATCCGAATTGTTTAATAGTGGTTAGAAACAGTGTTCTTTTTTCAACTTATAGTAGATACAGTAATAGAAAAAATGCAAAACATTTTAAATAGGATTTAAAATGCTTAGCAATATATTGCATTGCATTTTTCTCGAATCCTTCCGAATGTTAGTTACGCCTATTTGAAAAATCATGCTTGATTTATTCAGCTCTTATTCATGCTTATGTTAAACATGTGGGAATAGCTGAAGTGCGACGCAAGTAAAACGTTAGTTCGTCTTCTGAATATCCTTTTATACATATATATTTGATTAGTGGAATATTGGCTTTTTAATTGGGGGAAACATGTCTTATTCAGCTCATTTGTAGAACAATCTTGACTAGTCGAATGAGACTCTTTGGAAACGTTTAATAAGTGGCGATTCAACTTTTGTTCATTGTAATGCATAACGTTGAACATTGATCTAAGTGTGTGTTAAAAAAACACCTTCTCAGCTCTTTGTAGAGCAAATTTTTTATTCAGCTGCCATTACCATTATTGAACAATAATTAAACATGCATGCTTGTTTGTGGCTCTGAATTGTTAGTTGGGTAGGTAATCCTACTTCGCCTGATTCCGATCGCAGTGCACTGAATATGTCCTACGAGGATGAAGAATATTTGGATCCGGGTTTCCAAAATGATCCTTTGCCATCTAGTTGCGGAGAAGTTGATCCTTCGGACGCGGAACAAAATCAACAAGACGACATCAATTCTACGTCCGACGCATGGTCAGAAGCTGACATGAACGCAGAAACCCGTAGACCGTCAGTACGAAACATCACCATCAATCCGTCACCCAAAGAGTACAAGCGTTACCAGTATCACTTCATAGGTGTGTTTTATTCACGGTTCTTTAAAACACAGCATCTTGCGGATCCGGTATGTAAACAAGATGTTTATGGATCATCAATCCGGAAGCTTCTCGACTGCATATGGATGGTTTGCAGACAATACATATCAAGAGAAGTTGTGGTGGAGCAGATTGACGACGAGAAACAAGTTCGGTGGTCGACGAAGGACTCCCCAGATGTCAGTGACCTGCACAAATTTGTGGTCTTCAAGGAAGGAAAAACCAAAAAGATCTATACAATTGCGGAACTTGATGAAAACTCTCGCACAGTGGTGAAATGGCGCGGGAAGGAAATTCAAGTGCATGTATATAAATATTCCACATCTGTTATTTCAAGCACAATTTGGGACCTTATCAATAAACGGCTTCTTCGCCCCGAGAAGAAAGATAGGGCTGGTGCCCCTACTACGGAGGAAGTTTTTAATAGGGTCCTAAAGCCCTGTCTCAATTTTAGTACCAAACGCTTAAGTTTAGGGCAGAAACACATGTTTACTCAATTTTTAATTGATTTTCATTGGTTTAAGTACAAAAAACATTTTTTTATGATTTTGTCACACCTTTTGGTTTAAACTCAAATGTTGGGTATATTTTGTTTTCCGTGTCCCTTCCGAAATGTCAGATAGGAACAACCCCAGTGTTCAAACTATATGCCCTGTGGCATTTTTGTCGAAAAAGTGACTGTCAAACAAGATCACAAGTGTCAAGGTTCATATTCGAAACAATTTTTAAAATTGAAGTTTAAAAATGTTATAGCCGTTATTTGAGCTGGAAAACTTGCTAAAGTAGTTGCAATAACATGCTCTTTCGTATTATTAAATAAAAACAAGAATTCATTAAACATTTTAGGACCCAATTGCATCCACCAGCTGAAAACGACGCACTCCCACTACACAGCTCTCCAATCTTCATGGATTAAATGGGCCAACTACATTCTATCGCAACCTGGCGATCAACGAGCTGCTCAAATTACTGAAGCTCCGCCTGATGAGTATTTACATTTATTCCGTGCCGCTCCGATGAGCGAAAGTGAACTCTTACAAGCAACTCGTCAAGGATTACAAGTGGTCCAAACAATGATTGCGAGTTTCAAGTCGGCTGTAAACAATTTGTGCCAGCGAGCCGGGACTGCTGTTAAGGATTTGAACGAGCTACAGTTGGAACTACATGAACTTAAGGCAAAGGTGGACAACTCACAGATTATGTTGGATGCAATGCAGACATCTCTACCTCCCCAGGAGTCCGAGTTTAGCAGAAAACTGGCTTCCCGTGTTACTGACATGCCAGATATCGATCATATTTAGAACATTACGCTTCTCAAAGATTATGACTGTAATTTTTCCTTCATTCCCAAATGTGTCTAAATTTATCAACTTTCAATGTCAATAAAATGAAGTTTGATTTTATTATTGTTTTTATTCGTTTTATTGTTATCACTTTCAGGTAATTCAAAGCTGTTATTCAGTTACAATAAGGTTACTCAAATCATTTGACGCAGTGTTGAACGTTCCACCTTGGCGATATCCACATTTTGTAAAAATTTTAGTACAATCATATTTAGTGAATCTGGTTAGCGTACTTCCTACTACCATGGATAATGAAGTGTTGTCTCCCTCTGTGTATGTACGTTTCAGATCCCTTTTAATCAGTCCAAAGATAATCTCATTGGGATTGTAAAACGGGCAATATGCGGGCAAGAATATGGGAATTATGCCCAATGAGCGCAAGTATTTGATAATGTTGTCATCGCAATGTATGCGGGCGCCATCCATCACCCACACAGAGTATCTGCCAGGATACGAATGAATGGTGCCACTAAGGGCCAGAGTTCTGCAACAATCGAAAAATTTTTGACGCGTGAAGGTTCCTTCTGTTTCGAAAGCGTCTACTATTCCCGACTGTCCGATGAAACACAACGAAGATACCCTAGGTCGCCTTCGTAACTCACCTCGATAAAGCAAACTCCTTCCAATCACTCCATAGCCTTTATTCCGGAGTATTTCAAGGTTGGCAAAAGCTACTTCGTCGAGAAAAAGTAGTTGATGGAAGTCCCAAGAAAATGAAGAGAGCTCTTGTTGAAATCGAAGTATTTCCGTTCCCCGAATTTGAATAGCTCGTCTCTCGAGTACTTTCCATGATAATCCGTTCGCATGGAGAATGTTGCAAATTGAAGATGCGCTTATGGAAACCCCAAAGTGATTGGCAAACAGTTTACGGGCTTCGTTTAGGTAAAGTACAGGTCGACGTTCGTATAGTCTTATCAACCATTCCCGTTTGTCCTTTCCAAACTTCCGGAATACACTAGCTTTTTTAGCTTTAGTTAGAAGTCCATCCTGCTCGTATTGCATAATCCATGAGTAGTACGTGTTTTTCCGTAGATCGTTGCCAACTGGATCCTCGAAAGTCCCAAAAAATAATGGCCATACAAACAATGGTACTTGGTGCTTACACTTGCCCGGCTTTCTTTCACGCACTCTAAAATTATATTTTTGTTCATTTTGAGCAAAATATGTTTCAATTTATGAATTTTGCTATGAAATGTTTAATTATTTACTGTTTATGTTTGGATTCAAACCTTCAACAAACAGAGATGAACTGTCAGTAGACTGACAGCGACCGTTTCGACGACCATTCAAATCAACGGCTGTTTGAAACAGTCGTGTTCAGTAAGGAACTGTACGTACAATATTAGAATTTAGAAATATTCTGTTGATCTGTTTTTAAATTTTAAAAAACATTGTGACAGTTAAGCATCAACATTCTAAAATGATGAAATTTGTAAGAGCTTCTTCTTCTTCTTCTTGGCATTACATCCTCACTGGGACAGAGCCTGCTTCTCAGCCTAGTGTTCTTATGTTCTCAGGAAAATCAAGGACATTTCCTTTACGAAAAGATCCTGGACCGACCGGGAATCAAACCCAGGCACCTTCACCATGACTTTGCTTTGTAGCCGCATTTTATGCATGAACCCAGTCAAACTTGGATTGTGCATGAAAAATAGTCATTAATGACTTTATTTATTTCTGAGTGTTCACTGTATTTTATACTTCAACTGAAACACAGTGAACACTTTTTCATCGAATAAATTTTAGTTTTGAACAGAAAACTGCTTTTGAAGTTTCGATGATGATGATGATGATGACGATGATTACGATGACGGTGCGTTGAATGGGTTAAAACTAAAAGCCCTGTGGTGTTTTTGTTGATTATGCGAACGTCAAACATGATCAAAAGTGTCAAGGTTCATTTATTGACTCAATTTTTAAATTAAAGTTTGAATATGATGAAGCTGTTATTTGAGCGGGAAAAATTGCTAAAGTAGTTGCAGTAATATGCTCTTTCGTGTCATTCAATAAAAACAAGTTTTCATTAAACATTTTAGGACCCAATTAATGATTGATCCTGCCCCCTTAGTAAGACATTGATTAGTACATTATTAATTGGGTCCTAAAATTTTTAATGAAATCTTGTTTTTATTTAATAACACGAAAAAGCATGTTACTGTAACTACTTTAGCAATTTTTCCCGCTCTAATAATGGCTATATCATGTTTAAACTTTAATTTAAAAATTTGGTCCATAAATGAACCTTGACACTTCCCGGATAAAAACGTATCATTCAGTGAATGGAATAAACCATTAATGTACAATATAACGTATTGGATATAATACAGCGTATTGTTATTGAATGTCGAAGCAACATTATTCTTGTATGGATATACAATTCAAAAACAATATAATATATTGTAACAGAACACTGTATTGTTTTCAATAGGGTCCTAAAGCCCTGTCTCAATTTTATTACCAAACGCTTAAGTTTAGGGCAGAAACACATGTTTACTCAATTTTTAAATGATTTTCATTGGTTTAAGTACAAAAAACATTTTTTTTATGATTTTTAAGATTTTGTCACACCCCTTGGTTTAAACTCGAATTTAGGGTATATTTTGTTTTCCGTGTCCCTTCCGAAATGTCAGATAGGAACAACCCCAGTGTTAAAACTATATGCCCTGTGGCATTTTTGTCGAAAAAGTGAATGTCAAACAAGATCACAAGTGTCAAGGTTGATATTTGGAACCATTTTTGAAATTGAAGTTAAAAAATGATTTAGCCGTTATTTGAGCGGGAAAACTTGCTAAAGTAGTTGCAAGAACATGCTCTTTCGTATTATTGAATAAAAACGAGAATTCATTAAACATTTTAGGACCCAATTGGTTTTATACCTTACAATTTTGGTCAAATTCCTATTTTCGCGTAAAACAACTGTTGCTTTTTTCTATGTAGCTTTGCTGAAAGAAATAAACAAAACAAGTTCAGAAAGCAAGAAATGTTGGGTGAAAAATATTCAAAAAGTAAAAATAAGTAGTTATTTAGAAGTCACTTGACATTAGCTGTAACGACGAATGCAACCATGATACAGTTCGTTGAATTGTTTTTGTATTGTACAACAATACACCAATTGCTTATCAAGACAATACATGAACAATATATCGTATTGTATTTTCAAAATGTTTGTATGAGAAAATATCTATATTTGTATTGTTACGATACTTAACCACCCATACATTATTCTTGCAGAGTAAAGTAAAACACGACTGTTCTGGTTGAACGTCTAACTAATAATGAAAATTTATTACTAATCAACAACCTACGTTGCTAAGTGTTGCTATGGTATTGCCTAGGTTGCTATGCTATAGTACATAAGAGAGTGGGTACATAAGAAGGTATTCGTTGGTTACAAATTCAAATAATCATGGATTGCTTCGATTGCAACACTCCTCCTTAAGCAACGAATCCAATTAACTTCTTATTCTCTTCCAGCTTCTGATTTACAAGGGCCTTGGTGAATCCGTCGGCAGGTTGCTGCTTTGTGTTCACGTAGCCCAGTTCGACTACTCCTTGATCCAGCACATCTCGGACAAAATGGTGCTTAATGTCCATGTGCTTCGTTCGTGGATTGTATCCTTGGTTCCGTGCGATACAGATGGCTGATTGATTGTCGCACCGGATGGGAATCGCTCGCACGCCGAAAATCTGCGATTGGAAGTGGTGCCACCAAAGTGCTTCCTGGACCGTGCGAGAAAGCGCAACGTATTCCGCTTCGCACGAGGACAATGCAACTGTTGGTTGCCGTTTTACGTTCCACGACACAGCTCCTCCCATGAACGTGAAGACGTATCCGGTGGTGGACTTCCTGGAATCCGGCTCTCCTCCCCAATCGGCATCTGTGTAGCCAACCAAATCCGCGCAACGTTCCTTGGAGTACGTCAGTCAGCTCGATCGGGTGCCTCGCAGGTACCGCATAATGCGCTTGACAGCATTCCAGTGGGTACGTCCGGGATTCGCGTTGAATTGGCTAACTTGGTTGACCGCGAAACTGATATCCGGCCGCGTCGTTTGCGCCAGATACGTGAGACAGCCCACTGCCTCCTGGTAGGGTACCTCCTTCATTTCGCGCGTCTCTTCCGGTGTCGTCGGGGACATGGACTTGTCCAGCTTGACACTCGCCTCCGCTGGCGTGGAGACTGGGTGGCAGTTCGCCATGTTGAACCGCTGCAAAATGCTGTCGACGTAGTGCTCCTGATCTACCCACAGCTTGCCATTCTTCCTGTCCCGCGTGATCCTCAGTCCCAGGCAGAAATTCGCTTCGTCGAGGTCCTTCATCTTGAAGCAGTTGTGAAGAAACGATTTCAACTTCTGCTTCAGCTTGGCATCGTTGGTGAAGATCATGAAATCGTCCACGTAGATTGTGACGAAAATCATATTCTCACCGTCGATCCGGAAATACAAGCACGGGTCGACCTTCGATTGCTCCAGTCCGAATTTCTTCAAGGCCTGGTCCAGCTGGTTGTTCCAGACACGGCTCGACTGTTTGAGCCCGTAAAGTGCCTTTCGCAACCGACACACTTGCTTCGAGGTGCCAGCAAACCCTCTCGGTAGCTCCATGTAGATGACCTCGTCCGATAGTTCCCCTTGAAGGAACGCAGTGACGGCATCCATCTGCTCCACGTCAAGGTCGTGCTTCACTGCCAGCGCCAGAAGGTATCGAATGGTGGAATACCGTACCACCGGGGAATACACTTCGTCGAAGTCGATGCCTGGCCGTTGTGAGCACCCTTTCACCACCAAGCGCGCCTTGTACCGCTCGATGTCACCGGTTGGTCCTCGCTTCGTCTTGAAGACCCACTTGTTTCGGATGGCCTTCCTGTCACTAGGAAGACTGGTCAGCTCCCAAGTTTCGTTCTCCTCCAGGGCTGCAATCTGGCCGCGATCCACTTTTCGCGATCCGGTCCGTTGAGGGCTTCTTCGTAGCTTTGCGGGTTATCGAACGACGTCTTGGGGCACATCGGGGTGGACTGGGGGGAAACAACTTCGCCAGAAAACGAACTATACGTAACGTAATCAGAATACTTGCCTGGGGTTCGGCGCTCCCGGTCGCTGCGCCTAAGCCCTTGCTGCTCAACAGCTGGCCTACCAAGTTGCGACGGGAGCGCAGTCTCATTCTCGGAATCCAGGAGGTCCATGAACTCAAGATCACTTGAGCCGCTATCGGATGCACCCGACTCCTCAGAATCGTCTTCGTCGACATCGTCGTCGCCGACACTCGGTTCCACAACCGGGTGTTGTCCGCCACTTGCGTTCGGCTCGTCGACTGTGTACAGCTCCATGAACTGTATCTGCTGCTGTTCCTCGCTGATTCCGACCAAATTTTGCGGTTCTCCCTCTTGAACCACAATCACGTCACGGCTGATCTGGACTGAACGCTTGACCGGATCGTACACACGGTACCCCTTGGTACCATCGGCATATCCTACGAAAACGGCTTTCTGGGATTTGGCGTCGAACTTCTTCCTTCGTTGCTTCGGGACGTGGACTAGTGCTAGCGACCCGAAAATGCGCAAATGTTGCAAATCCGGCTTCTTACCGGTCCAAGCTTCTTCAGGAGTGGTCTGGAGTGACCTCGTCGGGCTTCGGTTGACGAGGTACGCCGCCGTTGAAACTGCCTCGGCCCAAAATTTTTTTGGCAGGTGCGAATCGTTTAGCATGCTTCTGGCCTTCTCGATGAGTGTCCGGTTCATTCTCTCCGCTACCCCGTTCTGCTCAGGGGTGTACGGACAAGTCTTCTCGTGCCGCACTCCATCTTTAGCCATGCTGGTCCTGAAGGTCTTGTTGACGTATTCGGTCCCGTTGTCCGTCCTCAGAACCTTCAACTTCCTCCCTGTCTGGCGCTCGGTCATGGCCTTGAAATTTTCGTAGGCCCCAAACGCTTCGTTCTTTCGTTCCAGGAAATAGAGGAACACCTTTCGACTCGCATCGTCGATGAACGTCATCACATAACGACTGCCACCGACAGATGGAACTTCGATGGGTCCGACCAGGTCCGAGTGGACTAAATCCAATAGCCCTTCGGCTCGCGACTCACTGGAAGGAAAAGGATTACGTGCATGCTTACCCTCGATACAAGCGATGCACTCGGGGATGACGTCGTTTGCCAACTTGATGCCGTCTGCCATCGCCATCAGCTTCCGCAAGCTCTGACGATTGAGGTGACCAAGCCGTCGGTGCCAGATACCGGTGCTCGGTGTAAGCATTGCCTGCTCGTGCTTCCGGTTCAGCTTGTACAGGCCGCCTGACTGCGTACCGGATGCGATCACGATCCCATCGTGCTCACGAACCTCACACTTGTCCGCGTCGAAGACCACCTTCAGCCCCTTTTGGCAAATCTTGCTGATGGATAGGAGATTGGTGGCCAGTTCCGGAATCTGCAGCACTTCCTTCACTTCGATCGGGCCTTCCGAGAGATCCAACTTGACCAGACCCTTCGCGACTGACATCATGCTGCCGTTGTTCGCTGTTGCCACCGGGTGCGCCATGCGGTGTTGCTCGACGAAACCATCGCCACTCCGAGACATGTGGCACGTGGCGCCGGAATCGAAATACCACTCTTTATCGCTTACCTCGCCCATCGCAAAAACGCTGCACAAAGCTTTGCCAGCCGTTCTTGGTGAGTTTTGCTTCTGTGGACACTTGGCTGCAAAATGCCCCCGCTTCTTGCCGTTGTGGCACGTTTCATCCTTCTTCGTAGGACCATTGTTGCCACCACGCCGCCTCGATTTTGGGTTCGAGTACAACGCTCCGTCACCGCCGCTGGTCTTGGGTCCACTCGGCAGCTTCACGTCCTGCAAAATTTTTGCCTTCACCGCGTCCGACGTTAACGCAGTCCCCGACGCCTCAAGTCCCATAATCATGGGTTCGTAGTGCTCCGGAAGTCCCATCAGCAACAATGCAGCAAGCCATGTGTCGTCGACCCTGAAGCCGATTCCCACAAGTTTATGCGCTGTGGACATCAGCTCGTCGACGTACGATTCCACGGAAGGAAAATTCGCACTCGTCCAGCCAAATGGATGTGAGCTTCCTCAGCAACCCGATTCTCCTCGTCAGACCGTTGTCCTGGAAAGCGTTCCGCAGCTTGTCCCAGGCCTCCTTGGCATCCTTTGCGTTCTGGACGAGACTGTAGTTCGTCGTCTCCAGGCTCAAGCAAATTGTGGCCAACGCACGCAAACTGACCTCATCATCGATAGCCTGGCCTTGGGCTGGCGACACCGTGTACCAGGAACCTTCTCGAATGAGCGTCATCTTCATGGCGAACGCCCACGTGGTGTAGTTTTCACGCCCCTTCAGCTTCTCGATGATCGGTAGAGCGACCGCATTGATCCGACCGTTTCCTGCGGCCGGCACTCCGGCTCCGCCTCCAGCGGCCGGCAGTCCTCCACTTCCAGTGCCCTGCGATCCAGCTCCGCTTCCGTTCACCTGCTTCACCGTTCGTCATCTTGAACTAACTTCTTCCACGTGGCTTCACTTCTTGAGAAAAAAAAATTTTCTTCTTGGCTATGGCCAATAGGGTCCTAAAGCCCTGTCTCAATTTTAGTACCAAACGCTTAAGTTTAGGGCAGAAACACATGTTTACTCAATTTTTAATTGATTTTCATTGGTTTAAGTACAAAAAACATTTTTTTATGATTTTGTCACACCTTTTGGTTTAAACTCAAATGTTGGGTATATTTTGTTTTCCGTGTCCCTTCCGAAATGTCAGATAGGAACAACCCCAGTGTTCAAACTATATGCCCTGTGGCATTTTTGTCGAAAAAGTGACTGTCAAACAAGATCACAAGTGTCAAGGTTCATATTCGAAACCATTTTTAAAATTGAAGTTTAAAAATGTTATAGCCGTTATTTGAGCTGGAAAACTTGCTAAAGTAGTTGCAATAACATGCTCTTTCGTATTATTAAATAAAAACAAGAATTCATTAAACATTTTAGGACCCAATACTGGGCCCATAACCTCTTGCAGAGTAAAGTAAAACACGACTGTTCTGGTTGAACGTCTAACTAATAATGAAAATTTATTACTAATCAACAACCTACGTTGCTAAGTGTTGCTATGGTATTGCCTAGGTTGCTATGCTATAGTACATAAGAGAGTGGGTACATAAGAAGGTATTCGTTGGTTACAAATTCAAATAATCATGGATTGCTTCGATTGCAACAATTATATTGCAAAAATCTCATATACCATACAGTGAACTGTTCAAAACAATATATTGTACTGTAATTGTATTGTCATTTTACAATATACTGTATTGTATTTCCAATATATTGAATGGTACTGTTTCAATACGTTATATTGTTTTTGTATTGTATTTTTTATCCGGGTTTTGATCATGTTTGACATTCGCTTAGTCGACAAAAATACCACAGGGGTTTTAGTTCGACCACTGGGGTTGTTCCTATCAGACATTTCGTCAGGGACACGGAAAACAAAATACACCCAAAATTTGAGTTTAGGCTAAAGGATGTGACAAAATCTAATAAAATGTAAACTTAAGCGTTTGGCACTAAAATTGGGACAGGGCTTTAGGACCCTATTGTAAGGGTTCATTCGCAAATTTCATAACGCCAAAAATGGCCATTTTTGACACCCACCCACCCCCTTGTAACGCATTTTGTATGAATGTTTTTCAAATTTTGTATGAACTGTAACATCTAACGGACACCCACCCACCCCCTTCAGCGTTATGAAATTTGTGAATGCCTAACGCTAGATTATGTACCTACTCCATTTACTTTACACCGGGCACATCGGTAACTTTGTTGATAGCTGTCAGCTGTTTTTTGCTTGCTGGGGGATCAGGGTAAAACGCACCATACATCCACTCGAACGTCACCCAATCTGCTCGAAAAATCCATTCGACGTCGCCTCGCGTTTTTCGCATCGTTTCGCGATCTGTCGAAAGACGAGAAGTTTATTGTTTTTGTTTCGTGTCACATAAACTTTGTGCCAGCGCAAGAGTTTTCGTCACACAATCGATCGGCGGATTTAAAATCGGTGAAAATTCGTGCCGCATTGAACTGTGCGTGTTTCCGATGAACATCTTCTGTGAATAAGTGCGGAAGTTTAATTTTCTTTACTCGGAGACAGCAGCGGAGTGATCCACGTAGGTGCCTCTGATTAGCGACGGAACTTTTCTCCCGGAACCTAGAAGCGGAACTGCCGCAATGTCCTACCGTATACTCCGGAAGTTGCAGGGCAACGAGCTCGAGATTAAGGACCCCATCGACGAGATTTCGGATGGGGCCGATGCGGATTACGACAGCACCAGTATCGGAAGCCAGACTCGCAAGAAAATCAATATTAATCGATTCGATTTGGTAAGTGCGGGGGATTTGATCCGGAAGTTTGGGTATACATCAACTATTAGTCAATCCTTTGCCTTTAGAACACTGCCTAAATTAAAGTTTACATTTTCACTTATTCTGTTTGATTCAAATTGTAAGGGAATTCAGGAATGAATTCCCAAGAAATTTCCTGAAGAAATTTCTTTTGAAACTTCCAGTGACATTCCCTTAAAAAACTTGGAGGAAATCCTGAAGGATTTCCCTTAGCCATGCCTGAAACAAAATCCTTCAGATTTCCTGGGATGGGAAAATCTTATGGAGTTATTATCTGGAGGAATTGTTAAAGTAATCTCCTGAGGATTTTTTCACCCAAGAATTGCTGTAGGAACTTCCGAAATATTATCCGACGGAATACTTATAAAAATTCCTAATAGATATATACCAGAAACTACTGAAATAATCACTTATAAAACTTCCGGGTATTTTTTTTCAAAAGAATTAGATAAATTCGTGAAGAATTCTCGGAGCTATATTAAAAAAAAATGTACTGGAGGAATTCAGGGAGAAATTCTCTAGAACGTCTATGGAGTTATTTTCTTTATGAATGCCTCAAATCATTTCCTGGGGAATTTCTGGAGTAATGCCCTGAAGTATTCCTAGAATGATTTATTGAGAAAATCTAAGATGAAGACCTGAAGGAAGTCTCAGGGGAGTTTTTGGGGAAATTTACAGAAACATCTGTGGAGGAAATGCTGAAGGAAGTTGCAAAGTAGTTTCTGGGAGAATTCATACAAAAAATTCTAAGAGATTTACTACATAAATTACTGGGAGAATTCCCTAGAAATACAAGAATTTTTTGATAAGTTCTTTGAGGTATTTCTAGCAGAATTCTCGACGCCTTATTTTAGTAATCTGTAGAAATTACCGGAGTAGTTCGTGGAAGACCCAAGAGAGACCAAATAGGAATAAAAAAACAAAAAGGATAAATCAAATAATAAACCAACAAGAAATTAAGGAGCTCAGAGTTTTCGTAAGCATTCCTCAAATATTATGGCCAGACATTTCTCTATGGATAGTTCTGATAGTTTACAAAGCTTACTAAATTCCTTGTGTTATAGCGACAAATATTATTACTGCTCGCATATGCATCTTTCAAGATTTTCTCCAGAAATAAAACCCAAGCATTCCTTTTGATATTATTCCAAAGATTTTTTTTTTCACAAGCCTGTTTCGCTGCTGACAAGGAATTTCTTGGCCTATCTTGATGCATGGAAAATTCCTGCAAGGAATCGATGAAAAAAGCCCTTGTTTCTTATCGCAGTACGCAGTTGAAAAAAAATGTCAGTTCAAACGGGAGTCGCTGTAGAAAATTTCTGCAAGGAAACGGCGAGAATTTTTTTTAGCGATTTTTATTCAGTAGCAAATCAGGCTTTATTTGTTAACAAACTTCCTAAGGAATTCCTCCAAGAATTTTGTTCAAGATATCTTCAAGCTAGAATTGTTCTAAGCTCTAAGGATAATCCCAGAAATTACTCTAGAAATTTGTACTACCATGAATTCCTTCAAAGATTCTGCAAGGGTATCTTCAGGAATTACTTTTCAAATTTCCCAGGGATGTCTCTAATGAATTTATAAAGGATAAATTATTTTCTAATACTTCCTGCAAAGATACCTGAAAGAACTTCTGGTCGCTCGAGGATGTCTGGGAAGATTTCCCAACAAAGATGGTTATTAAAAAATAATCAATCGAATGTAGATAACATCCTGCAGGATTTGCTTAAGCAATTGCTTGAAAAACATTGGACATAATCCCTGAAATGATTTATATAGAAATGATCGGTGGTATTGCTGTAATATTTTTGTCGTATTTGCTCGCGTGGAACCTTGAAGTAAGTTTTATAGAATTGATGAACATTTTACTTGACAAATTACACGAGAAATGTTTCAAAAAACGGAAAATGTAATCTCTGAATGGAATGCAGGAGATATGTCTAGAGTCTAGAGAAACTTCATGAGGAACAGTGGAAAGGTAGCTAATAGATTTCCTAGAGAAACCTTATGAATTTTCGAAGGAATCCATGCAAAAATGTCTGGTAGAATAACCGCAAAACTGGTGTAGGAGCTCGTTGAGTAACCTCGTTGAGCTGTTTTTAGGATAGCTCACCATATAAAATCATCAAAAACTTTGGATATTTTTTGTTGATTTTCTTTAAAGTACTCCTCTGGAAATCTTGAAAGATCTCAAAGAGTTACAATTGGAGAAATCGGCGTATAAATTAGTGGAAAAATCTCTGGAGGAAATCGTGTAATAGTTTTCGGAGTAATACCTGTGGAAATTACTGGAAGTTGGACTTCCTTGCGCAAATGATGGGGAATGTAATCTAAGTATCCTTTGAATAAAGCAAGAGAAATTTATGGACGAAATCCTGGAAGAATTGGTGGAGGCTCTAGTATTTTGCAATTGTATTCCCTGTAAACAGTAAGAGGTAAAAGTGACATTTAATACTATTTAGGTTAACAAAAAGAGACTTTACATTCAAACAGAGACTTTAAAGAAACTTGCATTATAATAGTGACCAAGTCTTTAAAAAGAGACCTGCTAGCACATAAAATACTGACCTGGCTATAAGATTCGATGAGTAATTTATGGAAGAATTATCTCTACAGGAATTTCTGAAGGAATTCCCTGGCAAAAAATCAGATAACTTTCTGGAGTAATCACTGTCAAAAATCCCAGGGGGAATTGCCTAATTAATGCCCGTAAGAATTTTCGGATGATTTCCTAGAGAAAGCTGCTAGTAGTTCCTGGAGAATCCCCAGAGAAGTTCCTGAAGGAATTTCCAGATGGATTCCAGGTTTCCATTAGGCATTTCTGAAACAAAAAATCCTTGGAAATCCTGAAACAATAAATACTTAAAACTTCCTTGAAAAATCTAACTTTGGAGGAAAATGATCCTTAGAAAAAAATCAGATTAAATTTATAAAGGTATCTTTTACGAAATTCTTGGTACAATTTCTCAGAATGTGCGTGAAAAATCACAAATCAATTTCCTGAACAGATTTTCGGTGACAGAAATCTACAGCTAAACAAGCAGTTATACTTGTCGTAATATCACTTAGAATTCCAAGAAAGTCTCAGAAATACTCTTAAAGAAATGTCTGTAGGCATATTTCGGCGCGTATTTTCTTCGAAGAAAAGAAAATTTTCTTCGAAGAAATTGTTTACCGGAATCCAGCTACTGGTTTCCTTTTCCTTGTTTTTTTTTATTTTTTTTCCAGAATGAGTTCTTTAAAGTTGTCAACCCTGGTTTTCCCTAGGTATCATCTATGAAAAAATACAAAACGCCCTCCAGAGAAATTTTCTGAGTACATCGCTGATGTCCATAAGTCTGAATTCTATTTTAAGAGGAAAGCTTTTTCCTTAAGTTCGAATACACTATTTTCTTCATATCTGACTTATGATTAAAGGCACTAATCATTTGGAAAGCATTCTTGATTTTCGTGAAAATTAAATCAAAATCACCAAAATTTTTCTTAAGTAAGTTGTTTACACAATTAGAACGAAAAGATATTTTTCCCTTTAAGCGAATAATACTTTGAAATTTGTTGATTTTGAAAAATTTCTTGAACCTGGAAATATCAGGAAATTTCATTTCTGTAAATGAGTAGACACTCTGCTGGAGGAATTACGGAAGTAAATCCCTGATAAGCTTACGAAATTAGTCTCTAGAGGAATTCCTAAACTAGTTTCCTGAAAAATTTCAGGACTGATTCCTTGAAGTATTCCTAGAATGGTTCATTGGGAAAATCCATGGGAAGAGTTCATGAACATATTATGTCACGCTTCAAAGGGGGATGGGGTCAAGCCAGGCGTGACAAGCCTTACAAAACTTTTGGAAGTCTCATACAAAAAGCGTGGCAAGGGGGAGGGGGTTGTCGAAAAAGTTTCAATTTAGCGTGGCATAATTTGTGTTCCATCCAGGAAGCCCTAAACGAAGTTACCTATGCACACATATTTTAAGGGGAGACTTTAGAGAAAACTCTTGAAGAATTTCTGTGAAAAATATAAAGAGTTTCAGGAGCCAAGCCCGCAAGAAACTATAAATTGATTCGATTTGGCTCCAGTCTACTTTTTGGATTGCATTTAGGTCCCATAACAACTGTTCAAAATTTCAGCTCGATCGGAGAAACTATATTTTAGCGCCAGCCGTTCAAAGTTTGTATGAGATTTACTATGGGAAAACTTATTTTGCAAAGAAAAAATGCTTTGCGTTCTTCGGCAATGTTGTTCATCGTAGAAATACCTATCGAGATCTGTGTTCAGAATTTTTATAGAGGTCAATGGGCGACCTCTGGCGATTTTTCTTTGCAAAAGTAAGTTTTCCCATAGTAAGTCCCATACAAACTTTGAACGGCTGGCGCTAAAATATAGTTTCTCCGATCGAGCTGAAATTTTGCACAGTTGTTATGGGATCTAAATGCAATTTAAAAAGTGGACTGGACCTAGGATTTAAATTTTTCATATAACCGTATCCCCGGCTAATGTCCATCCGGGAAATCCGGGAAAAACCCGGGAATTCCAAATGACCGGGAAAAATACCCGGGAAATTTTAGAACAAACCGGGAAAAAGCACTATGGGCGAAACTAGCAGGGCACGACGGCTTTACAATTCACACTTTGAATCATGACTTTTTGTGAGTTGATAGAATTGATTTTTTTAGCAAAATCCTGTAAAAAATCATTGGTTTTTAAGATATCTGAGATATCTGGGCAGATTTTTCTTACAAATCTAACCGGTTGCTTTGCTAAATTTCTGGCTTAAAATATTGAGCAATTTCAAATGAAATCTTATGAAATATGATTTGATCCTTTAAAAATAAGGATAAGGTACTAATGAATTCCTGGTAAGGTTGATAGATTTTCATTAAAGTTCATGGAAAATTCTTGATAATATCTTTGCTAGAATCCTAAGGAGAAACGAGGCGATAATTGACCAGATACTTAAAAGTTCTTTGGAAAATGATTTTCTTTTATATGATATTCTTAAAAGATTTCTAGCAGTTGAAAAAAAAAACCTGTTTTTTTTTAAACTGTGTGGATTTTTACTGAAATATCTGTTAGTTTCATTAAAGGTTCCTGATTGAGATGCTAATACTGTTTTTTGATGATGCCTTGTTTGGATTACTGGCTTAACTAGTTCACAGTCCGTGACGAGGTTTTGAATTATCTGTAGATTCACCGAATTCTTACTTTTTTTAAACACGAATTGCTTGTGAGATCAATAATAAATTCATAGCGTTATCATTGATGGATTAATAAATAGTGAGGTCTCTTAGGTATTATTGGGCATATTTTGTTTAGCCCTTGACGACATTCTTCGGGAAATCTTTGATTGCTGTAAAGCTGCTATTTCGGATATTGTCCTTTTTTTGCAAGCTAGCCAGCAAATGTTTTTTTTCGTCACATTACGTTTTTGAGTTTAACCAGGACTCAGAAACTAGGCCATGTCAAATCTTGCCATTGTGTAGAACTAATAGACCGAATTTGTTTTTATATAATTTCAAAATATTCCCGAATTTCCTATGATTTCCAATATATGCACGGCAATCTTCACGCTTTCGAATGAAAGTACTGTATGTATTGAAAGGTTATTTTACGCTGCTAAACATTTTCTTCAAAAATTTCGGAATATACAAGTGTAATTTGGATAGGAAATTGATTTTTTTATTTCTAAAAAATCGAAGACCTGATCCAAATCATGCACGGTGCAGTATTGACAAACACCTATGAACTTCTATTTCTAAGCAAGGACTTGAACATGGTATAAACCTGAAAGTTTGTGAGGATGCTTGAGATATATCCCTAAACCAGATTTCATTACCAAAACTCGTACCAATTAACTCATATGGTTGAAATAATTGAATTTCTGTTAGATATAATTGAATTCCTTAGGAAATTGCATACATTTAGGCGTTTTCCGCGTAATTCTTCAAATTTAACTGTTTGTTATTTATATAAATTTTGCATTGTTATGAATTTGACAAGCATATTCAAATTCAGAGAGCTCAAATTTATCACGTAGAGTTGTTTTGAAAACTAACAATAATGGCATTGACAAGTGATCAATTTCACCCCGAAATGAGATCCCCTGATTTTTTATTTTAGAGATATTTGTTAACACTAAAATTACATGTGTTAAATTTCGGTACATGAGTCGATGAGGCTCACCTTCGTACTTGTTTTCCTGCATTTAGTTGTTTGGCATTGTTAACATTATAGAAAACAGACTAGAAAAACCGTGAAAAATTATCAATTTTACCCGAAATTACGGTACTCAATATTTAACATCCAAGAGCAAGCAGTTGACGAATTCACAAAATCCTTCGACGAGGTAGAAGTTTAGATAATACTCTACTCTATTTGTTACAATAGTTATGAAACTACAGTTAATATTTTCTTGTTGGTAATATTTCAATTTGGTAATATTGGACAATCTTAATACTGACCAATACAGTGGTGTTCTTCTGTTATCGAACTGCATAACGTTTTTTAAAGGAGAAAATGAAAATATTATAGTAGATACTGCTTTGAAATCTAAAGTTTGAAAACGAAAATTGTGAAGGTCTAAACAAATATCAAAACTTTCTATGGAAATGTGAAGTCACAAGACTACACGGGAAAAAATTCTGTGGTAAAAATAACTATTTTAGCTGACTACGCCCATTCTTAAAACTACCATGGAAATTCAGACCAATTTACTATGTTTACGGTACACCCCACCGCATTACTGGCACATTTGACAGAAATAATTTACAACAATCTGATTCCGACTACAGACATGGTAAAATCAAGCACATTTCTGGTCTGCTGAAAATTGCCGGTGCGAGCGCTTAAGTTAACCCCCTAAAATGGTAGTTTTTACCGCACAATTTTTTTGCGTGTATGAAGGCATCCGGGAAAAATCCGGGAATTTGAAAACTGATTTTGAATGGACACCCTGCAATAATTCCTCCGAAGTGATATTACGTCCGACACAAACAATTCTTAAAAATTCTACGAGTTCTGTCAGAAATTTTTCCAGAAGAAATCTATGGTGACATCTCTGGAGAAATTTCTGATGCCCTAAACGGAAATCTTAGAAAAAATCGATAGAAGGAGCATTGAACGAATTCTTGTAGGACTAAGGACTTTCTTGAAACATTTCTAAACTAGTACATAGTTGGAAGAATTTCTGCAAAAAAATATTGTGAAAATCTCTCTGTAGTAATTTATGAGGTTATCCTTAGAAAAAAATCGAGGATAATTTCTTGAAGTTATCTTGAATAAAATGCTTGAAAGGATTGCTCAGAAATATCATAAACAATTGCTAAATGAACTCTTGAATACACTTCGAAGTAATATTTGAAGAAAATTTAGGTCAAATACCTGAATTATTCTCTAATGAATTTTCTGGAGAAAATCATAATATATACATACGGTAAAATAAACAAAAAATCTTGTCGTAATGTGACGAGGAATTCTCTGTGGCATATTCATAAAAAAACTCTTATCTCCTGATTCCTTCTGTTCAGTCTCTTTTTGGTTTGATTTGATTTATTGTGACTGTAGGCATTGCCCAGTTCCTGCGTGGTATCTTTTAATCGCTTTTTTCAGGCATGACGTCTCTAAAGCTCCTATTTTTTAGACACTCATTCGCTACAAGCCCTAAGAACAAATTTACACTGTAAAATTTACAGGGAAATTCTAGATCAAAATCGCGGGAAAGTTCCTAGAGGAATTACCAGGGAAATTTCCTGACGGAGGAATTCCTGAAGGATTCCGCTTAGCCATATCAATTTTTTCCCCGAATGCCTTGAAGAGGTTATAAGAATAGGAATTTCTAAAGTAATTTTCTGAGGAATCTCTGGAGTAATTTGCTGAGGTATTTCTAGGTACTTTCGAAATAGAAGAAGATATTTCAACAGGCGAATCATTCCCGCAGAAAAATCCTGGTTGAAGCCTTGGAAGAGTAAGCTATTTTTAAGAAATGTTCCAGATTTTTACATATTCTGATTCTACGTTAAAAATTGAGTCAGAACCCAAAATTTCATAATTTTCCATGACCTGGAACTATTTTTAAAACACATTTGAAGTTAGTATGAAATCATTTTTGAATCACTTCTCGGCAAATTTACCTACGAGACGCGCTGTCATTATGTAAATTGAAATGTCATTGAGTCTACAGATTCAAATCTTCATTAATCATTTATAATGTCAAAATTAAGGCATTGGAGCGCAAAAAATAGTGTTGATTGAGCCACGTCAAATAACCCATCTAACTCTTCATGCCCCATGGCGATTGACGTTGAACATCAAACACGGCGATGTCATTTATCTACCAAAGACAACATTCAGCAGAATGACACAATGAAGGAGAGACTATAGCCATACAGCCACGTGACGACTTCTAATTTAAAGCGTTGTGAAATTACCTCTTAAATGCACCTTTAGTTTGCTTTATTTAAAGTTAATATTCCTTCCACTTAGGGAATTTGATAAAATAGTATATAGATAATCGTGAATTTATAGTTAAATGTGAGAAATAATGAATTATGTAGTGAACTAAATGCTCACCTAACTATGTTTGCTTTTACAGAGTAAGACAAACATGCTCCATTGAACTAATATCGATAGATTTAATCGCTCTTAGCTTGCGGGGTTAGTTTGCTGAGACAATGCTCTTGTAAATGCTGATTTCTGAATCTTAATTTAGCATGAGCCTTAGCGCTTGAAATTATCGGTGTATTACGATTGACAAGTCTAGGGTCGAATCATACATTTAGTATAGGTAAGGAACTCTATCAATGACTTTGTTGAACCTTACGACATCTTTCACTATTGACAGACCAGACAAGACAGTGACCATAAAGTTGGATTCGACCAACCGTATTGTATAGTTGAGGGGTAGCAAACACCATAGTAAGATGTTGAATTAGATAATTTAGTATCAAAACTCACTGTTCCTTTATTCTGCAGGAATTTTGTAATTATATCTGAGTCGAACAATAAATTAACAAAATCTACTACCCGCTACCGCCCAACAGATAGTGTCATTATTAGAAAAATGCGCTCTTTCGATCATGCTACGGAAACCTGTAGCGATGAAAAGCTAAACAATCCAATTTTTAATATAGTAGTCAAATAAACAAAATCTTGTAGGAATTATCCCATGAATTATCTCTATCAAAAATCCAGGATAAATTCTTGTAGTTATATTGAATAAAATTCTTGAAATGATTCCTTAGGAAGTCCTTAAAAAATCCAAATAAACTCTGTACTGAATACATCTTTGAAGGAGCTTTGGCCAAATATCTGAATTCTCTAATGAATTTGCTGGAGAAAATCATGATAACTACTACTGTAAAATAAGCAGAAACACTTGCCGTATTGTGACGAGGAATTCCCAGAAAAAAATAGGAATATCCCTAGCGAAATAAGTAAATAAAAACCGGATGTAGTACGATACCATTTAATTCCACTAGAGTTTCAATCCTTTGGACCTCAATTGGTCGATGTTCAGACCGACGGAACCAAGTGTTCTTTAATGGTTCCAGGAAAATGTACCCCAGACATATGGAAAGTCAAAATGTTTGCATTATTAGCTGTTATAATCGAAATTATCTATTTGATGATACATCTGCACCAAAATATCATTGAACAAATAAGAAATAAGAAAAATATCATTGAACAAATAAGAAATAAATACGTTTCTCTAAAACGTAAAATTATCATCTAGTCCGGCCTGTCTAAACACTGTAAACTGTAAGGCCGTCTTCAAGGTCATTAGTGTGTGATCTTTTGATTCTGTTGTATGCTCTTTGTGGGCGGGCGACGGAATCAAAATGTACCGTGTCTAGTTTGCGCTATGCGAGTGCGAAATGATATTCGCGTTCGGTCGAGAATGGATTAATAACTGGTGAGCTCGTTCCATGCTTATGATAACACAGGCACCACTGCGTTTGTGTAATTTTCACACAAACTCTGGATGGTTCGTCACTACAACTGTCGGCATGAGCCTTATTCCCGTTTTATATAGTTTTAATGTACACATACTTTTTTTAAACAATTCAAAACTAGTTCTAAGTAAGAGTACTATTTTTCCTCCTTATCCATGAATTGCATTACCGACCAAAGGTGACTCCCAGATCTTTTTCCTTCCTCACTAATAAACATCCTTTCCGTGGTTATTGTGGAGATGCAGAGGTATTCTCAGTCTCTAGAAGCACAATCACACCCTAGCATTCCTTTTTCATCTCAACTGACTGTAAACTTTGCCGGCGCCTTTATTGATCAATAATATGAGAATGGCTAAGATATGCACATCGAGAGTAAGTGGCAAGACCCATTCCTTATTAATTTGGATAAGGGGGCTATGCTTACCAGCACCGATGCATCACGGAGTACCTAACAATCATTGACATGTACAGTGTTCAACTATAAGGCCGTCTTCAGTATCGTGTACTAGACTCGATTTGCATCTGATGAGAAATGCCTTATCAGATTCTCTCATTTTTATTAAAACTTGTATCTCCTGATTGCTGTTTGATTTCTTTTTCTTTATTTGACTTTTGTTCGTTCTCTTTTTAATATCTTTTTAGACTCTTTTTCCAGACACGAGGTATCTAAAATTCCTATTTTTATGACACCCAGTCGCTATTCGCAATGGGAACAAATTGAAACGAGAACGCTGATACTTATTCACAAGAAAATCTGTAGAGGAATTCCCTGAGAAATTTTCCGAAGAAATTTCCTTAGGAACTGCTGTAGGAATTCTGCGAGCTTATGGGGTTGTTCTCTAGCGAACTCCCTAAAGTAATTTCCTCCCTAGAATAATTAGAATGATTCATTGTGAAAACCCTAGAGGAAGTCCTTAAAGAATATGAGACAAGGGGAGATTCGGAAGATATTCACAGAAAAATTTGTGGAGAAATTCACCCAGGAATTGTTTATAAAATTTTCGTGCGAAATTATTGAAAAAAATGCTGCTTAGATAAAATTGTGGAAGAATTTCAGGGTACCATATCTTGAGGAATCTCTGAAGGTATTCCTAAATAAATTATAAGTATAGTTCTTGGTAGAATTCCAGAAGTGTTTCCCAATGAAAATCCTGGAGGAATTTCATGAAGAATTTTTAGATAATCTTTAGTAGATTCGGGATAGACAAAACCTATAACACTGCGGAACACGTTTTTGTCTCAAGCACCAAAATACCGCTATTTACTAAATTAAGGGTTGCTGAGTCCATTGTCGTTTTCAGAAATATCATGACGTGTCTAGTTTTTGAGATATTTGCTGTCAAAAATGTAAAATTTGACTATTTCAACCAACTTGCATGCAAGTTTGCCACCTTGTTGAATGAAAGTTCAAGACCTATTTAGCATGCTTGGTAGATTATATCACAAAAAAGTTTGATAAATCATACTTTAAATTTCATGTAAACATCCATAAAACCAATGTTTTATGCAACTTTAGCGACCTGTAGCTAAATTGTGACGTGCTGGAACATATCTGAGAACGGCATCAGATTCAGCGACCCAAAATCTACTAGAGACACATAATTTGATCCTTGAGACACGCAAAAATGTAATTTTTGTTACGCTGTGTAATCATCGATCTTCTACCATTTCAGTTAAACCAGCAGCAGTCGCTCTCGGAGAGCGAAGTCAAGGAGGACGATAACGACGAAACGGAACGGGACGCCGCCGGAGGAACGCAAAACACAAACCTGGCCGAGTGCAAAAAGAAGAAGAAAAAGAAGAAGAAGCGCACCGGCAAGTACGTGGCCAGCTCGGCTCGTCGCAGCAGCGAGGACAATGCCGACGCGGAAGACGACTTTGCCAAAACCGTCAAGGAGGTCGACCAGCTCTTTGCCGATTACGAGAAGTCGGAAAACAGAACGTCCGTGGCCAACCATGTTAATGGGTCTGGGTCAAGCTTTTCCGCAGGGAAAACGCTCCTATCGGTTCAGCACAAGAACCTGAATCCGCAGTACGAGATGAAGCGGATGTTCGGCAGCAAGGTTGTGGCCGACCAGCAGAACAAACGTCGGAACAATAATCGAGGGGCTCCGCGTACGTTGAAATCCACTTACTTGGTCAATCCCAAAGACAGTTGGCCACCGGTGGGCAAATCTGGCATCTACATGAACCTGGTACAGGCACCGGAGCAAACCTTGGGGGGCACTTCCAAGGGTGTCGCCGACAAGAACGTGATCTACTTCGCTTTCGAGCACAATCCTTCGTACAGACAGATTCAGCAGACGTTCTTGAATGCCGTGGAGAGTATGGATTCAGACAACATCATCAAGATCATCAACCAGCATCCGTATCATGTGGATTCGCTTATTCAGCTGAGCGAGCTATGTAAAATGTCCGAAGACCATGCCATGGCCTCGGAGTTGATCGAGCACGCACTGTTCGCGCTGGAATCTTCGTTCCATACGATGTTCAGCTTGACGCAGGGAACCTGCCGGTTAGACTACCGTCGACAGGAGAACAGAGCGCTTTTCGTAACACTCTTCAAACACTCGCAGTACCTCGAGTCTCGAGCGTGCTCTCGGACTGCCCTGGAAGTGGCCAAATTGATACTTACATTCGATCCCGTCAGCGACCCTCTGGCGATCATTCTGATGATAGACTTCTACGCCATTCGGGCCAAACAGTACGAATGGTTGGTTCAGCTGTACGACGAGTGGGAGGCCACCAACAACCTGTCCCAGCTTCCGAACATGGCATACTCCTACGCTCTGGCACTGTTCTACTTGAAACGTCTAGACGCTGCCGATCGCGCTCTGCAGTACGCCTTGCTGATGTTCCCGGCCGTGCTGCGATTACTGCTGAACGAACTGGGTATCCAGCCGGATTCTCGGGTTATCGGTCACAGCTATTTCGCTGCGAGTACCTACGACAAAGCCGCAGTGGCCCTGCAACAGCTCACGTCTTTATATGTCTCACGATCGAAGCTGGTGTGGCGCGATACGGAGATTCTACCGTGGTTGGAACGGAACGTTGCAGCGGTGCTGGATCGAGTGGATTCCAAGGATGAGATCGTGGCAGAGTATACCGCCAAGCGGAATCAGAGGTAATTGGGGAACATTTTCGAGCCTTAAGAACGTCACTTAATGGGTGAATTCTTCTGTTATAGGTACATGAACCCTCCGAGGGCTATCTTGCGGCACATCGTCCTGTCGGACTTCAAGGAGAAGGTTCCTCTTGCACAGTTCATCAAGAAGGAAACAGAGCCGGTGCTGATGTACGATCCGCTGCCCCCACTGGATTCAATCAACATCTACAGCAGGTAAGACACATTCATAATTGAAAGAAACGGTGATAAGTGAGGCTCAGAGTAATGGGCGGTCCATAACCGGAATCAGTACGTCTGTACCCGAAAGTTCTCCTTTACTGTAAACCTACTCCGTATCGTTTTAGCTATAGCACAGCATCACTTTATTGCTGAGCCTATTGTATAGCTTTTAGAGCTTCGTCGGACTTGAACACTACTTCTCCAGTTTTCCCAAACGATCAGGTTTGTTTAGTGTTCCCAGGTCTTATTCCAGTCTGTATCTTTCAACGCCTACGCTCCATGTCTTTAGGTGTCCGCCAAAAGAATCCAGGTGTCATACAGGGAAGTTAAGGGAACTAAGCTGTATAGAAAATCCGTAAAAAGTCATATGATAAGCAAGGCCTTTTTTCAATACACAAATTCGTTAACAACTTCAAATACATTTCCATCAAACATTACATCAGCAGCAACATCCACCTCTATCTCTACCTGCAACCATGACGGTGTACGGTAGAATTAGTGGTAAATTATTTGTCAACGGTTATTTGTCAAAATTATTGTCATTTGAATCATCAGATCCCACAATAGTGTTGAGCCGATATCGATAAATCCGGTAATATCGATAATTATTGCTCCAATTTATTGATGATATCGGGTATCCTTATCGATGAGCATGAGCACGATGGACTGCCCGCGCGACTCCGTTGTTGCAATAACAACTATAGTTGCACAAGGAACCAACGGTTGCTACTTGGCATGGCAAAGCATGGGAAGTCAATTTTCAAAAAACATTCAAAACTTAATTTAATTAAATTCTTTTAAGTGTAATAATAAGCTATAGAACCCGTAGAATATTGAAGAAAATATATAAAAATCAAAATTACTTATTTGATACTTGATGGGCTACAATCAGCTACGTTGAATCTACGCCGAATGGATAATTCTTCTCTGGACTCGGTCCTGAGCCAAATCGCTTCCAGTCGCCCTGAACGTTAAGTGTCCTTAAGGCGATGATGAATCGAAGCCAAACCTCAAATTTTTAAGAACACAAATCTGGAGAACCGAACACCCATTTGAGTAGGCTGACCATACGTACCGTATTTAACGGGACAGTACCGTTTTTATCCCCTCGACGGACTGTCCCGTCGTTTTATGGAAAATGCTCGAATTGTCCCGTATTTGAGGAAATGGAGAATTGGCATATAATTTTCAACACCAGTACATAAAAAATGAAAATAACAACATAACAAACAGTTTATAGAAATATTTCATTCAGAGTTTATTGTCTTACTCATGTATTTTCCAAGCAATTATATAGTTTCTCAAACAGAGTTAAACTTGATCCGTACATGCTTCTGCTTAACTTTTTGCGTTTCTTTACTCTTATTTATTCCAAATTTTGGTGGATTCCAAAATACAGATCTTCATAAGATAATTTTTCATATAATACCTAAAATGATAAAGTACAACTATGTGTTTACTTCTGAAACCGAATTGATTGGGTTAACTATTTAAAAAGTGGATATATCAATAAAGTAATGAAAAATTACGTTTGAATTTGAAAAATTGAAAAGTTTAAAGATTTTTATTTAGGAAATTTCTTAAAAACGCTGCTTCTCGGAAATCAAAGCATGAGCTTCAAGGTTCTTAAGTGATTTTTATTGAATCATACAGGCATGTAGCTCGGGATTGCATAATCTGGCTCTCCTACTTTCCCTCGAATGGGGGTTTCCCGAATGTCGTTCTCCCAACGCCTGTTCTCAGAATGCTAGTTCTCCGAAAACCCAGTTTTTTCCGAATAGCTCAGTTCTTCGAAAAGTTCTAACACTCATAATTGTCATAACCTTTTGCATTTCAAGGTGGTGAATAATATGTATTTTTGGCAATATGTATTTAGTCGAGAATGATCAAATATCTCTTTCTTTGGTAGCTTATCGATCTTTCTAATTCAACACTATCTCACTACCTAGGCAGAAGCAAAGTTCTGACCATTAAATCGAGATATTGATTTGATTGACATAAGAGATTAAAGATCTGAAATAATATCAAAAATTTATTCCTGGAACTTCTGAGCCATAGATAAATTTAATGTTGGAAGATCTAAAGAATAGCTCGCTGATATTGGTGAGATCTTATAAAAGCTAAATTCTTCTTCTTCTTGGCATTAACGTCCTCACTGGGACAGAGACTGCTTCTCAGCTTAGTGTTCTTATGAGCACTTCCACAGTTCTTAACTGAGAACTTTCTTTGCCAAAGTTGCCATTTTCGCATTCGTATATCGTGTGGCAGGTACGATGATATTTTATGCCCAGGGAAGTCAAGGAACCAAGACACCTTCAGCATGGCTTTGCTTTGTAGCCGCGGACTTTAACCACTCGGCTAAGGAAGGCCCCCATAAAAGCTAAATATGATATGCTAATAGTAATGCGCAGTTCCCACCTTACTGGACCCCGCACTTCATAAGTGCGAGCGGGTTCATAAGTGCGGAAACGTCAAACGTATTGTTTTTGACGTTGGCGGGAAAGAAAACGCAGTGAATCGGTTTCACGCTAATGAAAATTGTTTACGTTTTAACAAAACCATGTGCTTTCAGCAGGGTTGCTAGTCTGTTCGTTTCACTTGTTTTACAAAAAAAAACCTGTTTGTAAATGATTTGTGAAAGTATTTCTGCCACTTATAATAAGCTTGTTTGACTATAATTAATTGTTGCAATTATGCAGTCAGCTAATCGCATTTGGATAGAAAAGCTCCGTAATTTGTCGCGTAAATCTACACGTGAACGACTTTGGGTATGGATCCATTTGCAAGGAAAAATATTTGGAGCCACTGTTTGGCGAGCTTCAAAGTGCGGTTTACTACTTTCCCAATAATCCATCTATCAAAGCAAATCACAATATTCCAGAAGTAAATTTTAGATAATATTTTCGGATCTTTTATATCTATTATTATTATTATCTTTATTAACGAGATTTGCAGCCCGAGGCTGGCTCATCTCGGCCCTCTTTTATTTCTTATATCTTTCAAGTTAATATTACTTTTGTATGTCCATATCAAAATTTGCTATTACTTAGCTTTTTTCGCCTGCTTGGGTAAAGACTATTATTGCACTTTTTTGAGCTGAATTGCTTTACAAGGGAACGGGTCATTCGGGGAAATGGTTTCGGAAAAACGGGCCATTCGGGGAACTAGAATTCGGGGAAAAGTAGCACAATCGTATACTCTATGTCTATTAAAATTGTCCCGTTTTTGTTTTTTATTTGTCCCGTTTTTATCTGGTTGGCTTATGGTCAGCCTACATTTGAGCTGAAAGCTTAATCGATTGGTCACCACCAGCTAGTGACCAATCGATTAAGTTTTCAGCTCAAATGGGTGTTCGGTTCTCCAGATTTGTGCTCTTGAAAATTAAGTCTCTTCAACTTAAGTACTCTTCAACTGCAAAAGCCGCGGCCTACCACGAAGCCGACGGCCTCGTCCGGGTTCTCTGCTGAATATTATTTTTGCTTCCGGCATTCGTACCATGTGACCAGCCCAACGCAGCCGGCGTGTTTTACGAGCTTGATAATATCCACTTCTTTATATACTTGGTACAACTCATGATTCATGCGACGCCGCCAGGTGCCATTTTCTTGTTTACCACCGAGTATTGTTCGCAGCACTTTACGCTCAAAAACTCCCAACACTTTCCGGTCGACCTCTTTTAACGTCCAGGATTCTTGGCCATATAGAGCAACCGGAAAGATTAGTGTCCTATATAGCGCGAATTTTGTTTTCGTCTGCAGGATACGAGACTTAAGGGGGCAGGATCCGTCATTGATTTCGGAATTTTTAAAAGCAGTTTTTTCGTTCAAAATCAAGAAAATTTACAGGAAAATGTGTTCACTGTATTCTATTCTCCAACCGAAAGACAGTGAACACATTTTCATCCAAAAATTTTTAGTTTTGAACAGAAAAACTGCTTTTGATGTTTTGATGATGACGATGATTACGATGACGGAGCGTTGATCGTTAAGCTGGTTACGGAGCCCGCAGCTGCAAGACGCCTTTTCACCTCGCGGGTAACATTGTTATCGCACGTCACTAAAGTACCGAGATACACAAATTCTTCCACTACTTAAAATTTTTCACCACCCAGCACCATTGCACTACCATACGATTGGAACCACGCTGTCTACCAGCGATCATAGACTAATCCAGTTGCCTGCGTAGTAGTGCAATGTTGACAAAATTTTCTTTGTTTGCTGTAAGAACTGTCACAACATTGCTTTTGTTTGCTGTGAGAATCCAAATATAAACAGAATTGCTGCAAAACAACCACTTCCTTGTTGGACTGCCGTTGACCGAAAGCTCAATGACGTCAAACAAACATCGATACGTTTTCATTCTGAGGAAATCGACTTGTGTAAGATTGATTGTGCGTTGGTATTCGTGGCAGTTTGCTTGGGGACCTCTATGTACTTTGTTTTGCTGGTGTTGACGGTAAGTCCAATCCTCGCTGTCTCTTTTTTTTTTGTATGCACGCTCGTTCAGATCTACTCAAAAGTGAGTAGATTTCGACTCACTTCGGAACAAAGTGGAACTGCTCAAAAGTGAGTAATACCATCGTTACTCACTTTAGAGTAACATTGTCAAATGTCAATATGGGAGTAACACTTACTCACTTTGTTTAATCTGAAATTTGCGAAAGTGAGTAAATGTCACTCACTTCAGGAAATAATATGTTTGGAAATAAATGTATTTTGTTATTCATAAAATCAGAAGAAATATACAAAGAGCATAACATTTATTCATTGTCTCTTACATAACTATATGAATAATACATGATAACAAGTAAAAAAAATGATATTTGGGTTGAAATTTTCGCTGCTCTGTAATGGATCCCGGATGTTATAAATCTCTGGGGTATTGATGAAAGTCATGGAGGATGTAGTTTGACCGAGCCAGTAGCCTTCCTGTAAAGAATTGATAATTAGTCCAATAAAAAGTACGACGGTAAAACTTACTGTTTAATTTTTTGTTCTTGCGGTTATTCGATCAAAACCAGGACTTGGTCATTTTCACTCCGACCTCGCTTCACTTGATATCAGGATTATTGACTTCGCCGGTTGGACTTACGAAGCGAAGCTTCAAGCAAACTAACTGTCATTGCTCTGCCGGCTCGGCTTTTGTCTCGACTGTTTTTGAAAACAGTCCGACATCACGTCGACGGAAGAAATTTCACCACAACGGAGAATTTGTCAGTTCGAGTGCGCGAAATTTTCACAAGTCTTTGACGTTTACAAAGTGAGTCAAATATGTTTGTGTTTACTCAAAAGTGAGTAAGGTCCTTTTCTTTCATGGTTGAGTAAAAAGTTACTCACTTTGATAAAATAAAGTTACTCACTTTTGACAGCTAACTTGAAACTTCAAAAGTGAGTCAAAGTTACTCTCTTTTGAGTAGATTTGAACGAGCGTGTGGTATTCAGTTGGAGCTGCCTGACAGCTTAACTTGTCAAGGCTGAAACCTCGGTCTGGCTTTTGCCAAGTTTCCCCTCTACCAGGACCAATACTCAGACGGACTAGGCTATGGTGCCCACATGAACACTGTTTTTTATTAGTATTGTGACGTGATAGTTTTTAAAAAATACCCATTTTCCCTCGCTTCTGAGAAAAGAAAGCATTGTGAAAATCAGCAGCTCCATCAGAATTTGTTTTAAATAGTAGTGTAGTAGTGTCATTACTAATACTGTCTAGTCAAAATGGTTTTGGATAATTTGTCATTTAAGTGCTATTCTGATTACTCCTGTCGTTTACGTAAGATTAGAGGCTTAAATGTCAATTGTCGTGAAGTCTTAACAAATTTAGGCTGTTTATAGTAGTTCTAGTTAATTTCATTTTTTATTGTTAAAAGTATTTATTGGACATTAGGTTCAAATATCCTTTAAGAAAAAAGTCACTTTCCTTGTCTGTTCAACAATTTCTCGAACCTAGCAAGTGAACCCTAATGTTCGATCTCAGCGTCTTACTTTCCATAGTCATTTTTATAGTGAATATTTAAGAGTAAAGTTATCTTAGGCTTCTATAACAGTCTCCTACAAGATTCACTTTTCGGTGGTGTTGAGAGGACCACCCCTACCGGAGTCAGCACGCAGTCGGTGGCTCATCATCTGACAACCGTAAGACTGACAGACAGGGTTGCCACATATACAGATTTATCTGTATTTTACAGATTTTCTGGAATATTTTGTGACCAAGAATCTGTACATACAGATTACAGATTTTTTGCAAATATACAGAAATATAGATTTTGTATATAGAATTTTGCCAAAATTATACAGATTTATACAGATTTTTGAGCAAAAATAAAATATACATTTTTAAAAACTTTAAATTTTAAACTGAGATGTGACAATTTGGCATTGTAGTAACAAATGATGAACATTTCTAAGATTTTCTTGAATAATTCTTATTTCTACGTCAATTTTTAGGAATACAGATTAAATATACAGATATTTTGCTCCAGGATACAGAAATACAGATACTTCAATGAAAAAATACAGATTTTTATGTGGCAACCCTGCTGACAGATGCCGTCCACGCCAGACCGATGGGGAAATGTCATCGTCCAAATTATTAATCTTTGCATTCGCCTAGCATTGTTCAAGTCCACATGTCGTTCATATTTTAATAAAGTTTTTAATTTGTTATTTGTTGCGTTAATTGCGAGTTTGTTATTGCAACAGGTGGCAAATGCAATGCTTCACAACGCCCTACTTTCTACTTGTAAATTTTGCGAAAATGAAGCTGGAATTGGATTTTTTATACCGTTGTTACAAAAGAGGTATTTTTTATGGCAATGTAAAAACCATATTAAAATAAGATTCTACCCCATTACTCCGAATCCCATTTCCCCGAATGCCATTTCCCAGAATTCCATTACCCCGAATGTATCATTACCCCGAATTCTATCACCCCGAATGCTATTTCCCCGAATTCACAAGTATGTTGACATGATGACATTGATGACATTTCTCAATGATATTGGAATTCGGGGTAATGTTATTCGGGGTTATGGGTCGTTCGGGGTTTTGGATTTCGGGGTAATGGCATTCGGGTTAATGGGATTCGGGGTAATGGCATTGGGGGTAATGGGGTAGAATCGTCCAGTGGCGTAGCTAGTGTTTTGTGGGCCCGGTGCGGAGGTAGGTTTGGGGGCCCCTCAAATAGAGGTTTTCAAATTATGCCTTTTATTAACGAACTCACACGTACCTTAGACATTTTTCGAAAACATACCATTTGGACGAAACTTTCGTGATTAAAAGTTCAGAAAATATTATACCGGTAATTATACACCCTGGAAGTAATTTTTGAGTAACTACGTCTTTAGCAATCAAAAAATATATATGAAGCAATTGCTTCAGAAATTTCTATATTTCTATATTTCTATATCATTTTGGAATATACCTAGAAAAACTAGTAGAAATATTTTTTTCTAGAACTCTGACGACGTTCTTTAAACTTTTGGATTTTTTTAACCTCCTTGTAAAAAGAGTTTTAGAATATTTAGGAGAATTCGTGAAAAAACTTCTAGAACACCTTAGGAGTTTCTGGGGAAAATACTGCATTTATCACTTGAAGAGCTCATTTTAGTAATGAATGAATCCAAGAAGGTTGAATCCAAAAGGATTTCCAACTATTTGAGGAATTCTAACAAATTTCTAAGATAAAAAAAAACTCAGATAAATTTCAAGGTGTATGCTTGAAATTAGTCAAATAGTTTGTGAAAGATTCCTTGAGGTTATTGTTAAAAGAATACATACTTGGAAAATCACGAAGTTCAATGGCCAAGAGTACGTCTTTCAGTGGTTTTCATGGGGAAGTACTCAGAGGTCTCCTCAGTGGAATTATCGGTTGAAGCCCTGATAAATTCCTCGAAAGATTCCTGAAGAAATTCTTGAAAATCCTGGAAAAAAACGGGTACAATTTATTAGGAATCTCCGTGACAATTTCTTCAACGTCAACATGGATTATTGCTAGCTATATTATAGTGGTTCTATTCCCGAAGCAATTCTTTCAAAAATCAAAATTAATTTCAGGTGAAAATAATGAGAAGATTCTGTAGAGCTTCTAAATGAAAGTGCTGGATAAATGTTCTTGGATTTATTGCTTATATTGATTCTGAAGAAATCCAGCTAGAATTTCTGCAAAAAATCTGGAGGAATTCCTTGGAAGTATATATATATTTTTTAAACAAAATCTTGAAGGAATCTCTGGATATGTTTAATAAAAATGTTGGTGAATTCCATGGTATAATTCCATATACATTACCAGTAAAATGTTTAAATAAATATCGTGATGAATTGGTTAAGGTCACCCAAGAATAAGTTCGAATATTTTTTGGTAAGTATATTTAGATGATTTAAAAAATATTTAATGGCTGAAGGAATTTCAAAACTTTTTAATCGGTTTCATGGAGAAGTCATTCGGGATTGTTCAGTAAAACCCGTCGAGAAATCATCAAAACACTTCCCAACATAGTTTTAAACAATCGTTGATATACTTTATAGCAGACACGCTGGAAAAATATTTGTAGTTATCTCTAGAGGATTGATTTTGAGATAAGACTACTACAAATATTATCTTTCTTTCATTTCACCACATCTTTAAAAAATAAAATTAAAAAGGGAAACAATAAATGGTTTTGGTTAACCCTATCAGGATATGAACGTTTTCAAAGCCAATGAAATCCATGGAAAAACGACCCCGACGACAACCTAAAACATGAAGAGCGTAACACTACTTTTATATCACTGTTCAAAAGAGAATAATAAAAATTAAAATTGTAATGTTAACTTTTTTGTATTTTATTTGTTGGGTTTGTGCTTTACATATTTTCCCCTTATGGGCCTCCCAAGTGGTCTCGAACATAACAGAAAATTAATAAGTGCATAAGCCTAAATAGTAATATCGAAATCTTGTGACTTTTTCGTTCTACAAAATTCATTGCTTTGCAAATATCTTAAACTCCTAAAGAATCTTCCATAAAAATGTAATCCTTAAGTCGTAAACTTATGGATATTTTATTGAGAAGGTCTCTGTATAATTAAGTCTCTGTATAATTTATAAAATGATTTCAAAATGATTATTGAGTAAGATTCTGAAGGAATCCTAGGCACGATTATTGTAAAATCTTGGACATTATGACCTAAAAAACTGCTTGATCAGGATTTTAGCACATTTCGGTTCATGCTAATAAATTTAGGTCGGATTCTGATAGAATTTGTAGTACGATAAAAAACAAAAATCCAGGTGATTATTCTCACAGGATGCAAAATTTTTGGGGTAAATTCTTCATAATATTCTAATTTTGAAAAGGACTCTCACAATGTCCAGCAGAATGCTTAGCAACATTTTTTTTTATTTCCTCAAATGAAATTTACCCCAATCACAGATTTTTAAAAGGCACGAATGTCTCTTCTACGGGTCGACGATCAATTCCGATTATATCGATATCATCCGCAAAATCCACGAGCATATGCGACCGGGTGGCGATGGTACCGCTTCTTTGCACGCCTGCTCTCCTTATAGCTCCTTCGAGAGCGATGTTGAACAAAAGGTTCGAAAGCGCATCTCCTTGCTTCAATCCATCTAAGGTTACGAAGGAGGTTGAAGTCTCATCCGCAACCCGCACACTTGATTTCGATCCATCCAACGTTGCACGAATCAGTCTAATCAGTTTCACCGGAAAACCGTGTTCTATCATTATCTGCCATAACTCATTTCTCATTACTGAATCGTACGCCACCTTGAAATCAATGAACAGATGGTGATTCTGCAAGTTGTATTCCCGGAACTTATCAAGGATTTGTCGCAAGGTAAACATTTGATCCGTCGTTGATCGGCCCTCACGAAAACCAACTTGGTATTCGCCGACGAAGGACTCCTCCAGTGGTGTCAATCTGTTGAACAGAACACTCGACATTATTTTGTACGCCGAATTGAGGAGCGTTATTCCTCGGTAATCGGCGCACTCCAATCTGTGTCCCTTCTTATACAGAGTGCAGATGAGGCCCTCCATCCAGCTAGCTGGCAATTCTTCTTCCTCCCATATCCTCAACAGAGTACGGTGCAATATTTTGTACAGCTGCTCACCACCGAGCTTGAAAAGTTCGGCCGGGAGCTCGTCTTTTCCAGCAGCCTTACAGTTCTTCAACTTATTGATCGCTTTTCTAATAACATCTAGCTCCACAGCTTGTCCATCGTTGCTGATGATTAATCTGTTCTCAGACGCGCTCGTGTTCTCTCCGTTCAACAATTGCTCGAAGTGTTCTTTCTACCTGGCAGCCACCAAGATTTTGTCTGTCAGCAAGTTACCTTCACGGTCATTGCATTTTGGGGCTGTTTGGGCACGTCAGGAGTTAATCATCAATGTTAACTTCCTTTTCCCGATCAGCCTAGATAGCCGTGTAGTGTCGGTAGCGGTTGTTTCAATTGGCTAAGAATTAACACTACGGACTGCCTGTTCCGATGGTAAAAGTCCACCTAACAGGTGACCCCTAATTCATGCGGCTTTAAGCTTACCGTGCCTAGGAATGAATGGTTAGGGGGGTCTAAATAAAACCTAACCGCAAACGGAGCCTGTGGAGTACCAGGGCGCCCTCTACAGTATTATGCCCTTCCTGTGCTAACCGGAGCAATGGTGCAGGTGACCTTGTGTTTCTCCGAGATAATCGGCTGCCCTTCTTCAGTCTCAAGCATGAGGCTAAATAAGGGTGGGATTATTAATACGTTGTAACTTAGTTTAAATTTTCACCTCTATGGTTTCGCATTATGCGTATTACACAGTGTGCTCTGTGCTTTTCACCTTTGGCGACTTTGAGGATATGTTTTTTTCGCTGCTGGTCTTTTTCGTTCTGAGATTGCGAAAAGCTTAATCCTGCCTAGTTTGGGTAGTGGCTACGGTTAAGATAGCTTTGTTAGACCAATCTTCAGCATAAAATATCAGCAATGATCAATCTTTGTAGACTCATGCAAATGCTAAAGCTCAATTGGCGCTAGTTCAAAAACCTTACTTTTGTGAACTTTTATCTAGGTAACCTTGTGGACCCAGTTTTTGCTACTTTCAGAAACATGAAATGGCAAACTCGCGTGCCATGCCTCGTGCATGCGTGCTCATAAATAGCGCTGACGTTGCTACACTCATTTCTGAGTTAACAACCAGAGATGTATGTGCTGTCACAATTGATATTTCTGTTGGTGACCTCAATAGGAAATACGTCTTTCGTTTTGTGGTGTATCTACCACATGATGAACCATCCCCAATGGATGATTTCAAACGGGTTGTCGTTCACTGCCTATGAAGAGGCCTTCTGCTGATTGTGGGCAGTGATGCTGATACTCATCACATCATCTAGAGCAGTTCAGCTATCAATTTGAGAAGCTGCAGTCTGATAAAGTGCTTAAGTAGTTCAAATCTTGGATTACTTATTTTAGGGAATCGCCCAACCTTCATGGTATCTGCTAGAGAAGAAGTGTTAGACATAATGCCCAGCTTGAACAGAATCAGTCACAAGTTGACGAATTGGTGTGTATTAGATGATGAATCATTATCTGATCATCTCTACATACACTGGGAATTGGTTGTGACCAAATTCCATGGATTCTCTCCGTCCATTGGAAATCCTGGTGATTCGGATGTTCCCACTTCCGGTGTGTCGGGACACAATTGTCCTTGCTTCGAGTGATCTCTTTGCTTATAGGAAATTTCCTACACAACTTCCTTCACAGGAGAAGTGGACGTCTGGCTGTTTGTAAAGTATGTCAGATAGTCAAGCTGCTATAAAAGCTCTTGCTTCGGCCAACTCAAAGTCGAAGCTTGTTATCGCATTCATTCATTTATTTATTTAGTTAACATCTACACAGATAACACTGAATCAACAATTTCACGCCACAATACTCGGTTCGTGGCCGCATCTCTCCATCCTCGGTTCTGCCCCACGCTCGCCAAATCGATACGCACTTGATCCGCCCACCTAGCTCGCTGCGCTCCACGCCTTCTTGTACCAACCGGATCCGAAGCGAATACCATCTTTGCAGGGTTGCTGTCCGGCATTCTTGCAACATGCCCTGCCCATCGTATCCTTCCAGCTTTGGCCACCTTCTGGATACTGGGTTCGCCGTAGAGTTGAGCGAGCTCGTGGTTCATCCTTCGCCGCCACACACCGTTCTTCTGCACACCGCCGAAGATCGTCCTAAGCACCCGACGTTCGAAGACTCCAAGTGCTTGCAGGTCCTCCTCGAGCATCGTCCACGTTTCATGCCCGTAGAGGACTACCGGCCTTATGAGCGTTTTGTACATGGTACATTTGGTGCGGGCGTGAATCTTTTTTGACCGCAGCTTCTTCTGGAGGCCATAGTAGGCCCGACTTCCACTGATGATCCGCCTCCGTATTTCACGGCTAACGTTATTGTCAGCCGTCAGCAAGGATCCAAGGTAGACGAACTCGTCGACCACCTCGAACGTTTCCCCGTCTATCGTAACACTGCTACCTAGGCGAGCCCTGTCGCGCTCGGCCCCACCAGCTAGGATGTACTTTGTCTTGGCCGCATTCACCACCAGTCCAACTTTTGCTGCCTCGCGTTTCAGGCGGGTGTACAGGTCTGCCACCTTTTCAAATGTCCGGCCGACGATGTCCATATCATCCGCGAAGCAAACAAATTGACTGGATCTCGTAAAAATCGTACCCCGGCTGTTAAGCCCGGCTCTCCGCATAACACCTTCTAGCGCAATATTGAACAACAGGCACGAAAGTCCATCACCTTGTCGTAGTCCCCGGTGGGATCCAAACGAACTAGAGTGTTCGCCTGAAACCTTCACACAATTTTGCACACCTTCCATCGTCGCTCTTATCAGTCTCGTGAGCTTCCCGGGAAAGCTGTTCTCGTCCATGATTTTCCATAGCTCTACGCGGTCGATACTGTCGTATGCCGCCTTGAAATCGATGAAAAGGTGATGTGTTGGGACCTGGTATTCACGACATTTTTGGAGGATTTGCCGTACAGTAAAGATCTGGTCCGTTGTCGATCGGCCGTCAACGAAGCCGGATTGATAACTTCCCACGAACTCGTTTACTACAGGTGACAGACGACGGAAGATGATCTGGGATAATACTTTGTAGGCCGCATTTAGAATGGTGATCGCTCGAAAGTTCTCACAATCTAACTTGTCGCCTTTCTTGTAGATGGGGCAGATTACCCCTTCCTTCCACTCCTCCGGTAGCTGTTCTGTTTCCCAGATTGTGCCTATCAGCCGGTGCAGACAAATGGCCAGCCTTTCCGGACCCATCTTTATGAGTTCAGCTCCGATACCATCCTTACCAGCAGCTTTATTGTTCTTGAGCTGGTGAATGGCATCCTTAACCTCTCTCAAAGTGGGGGCTGGTTGGTTTCCATCTTCCGCAGTACTGACGAAGGCATTTCCTCCGTTGTCCCGTCCTTCATTGCCTGTGCTCTCAGCACCATTCAGGTGCTCGTCGAAGTGCTGCTTCCACCTTTCGATCATCTCACGCTCGTCCGTCAGAATGCTCCCATCCTTATCCCTGCACATCTCGGCTCGCGGCACGAAGCCGTTGCGGGATGCGTTGAGCTTCTGATAGAACCTACGCGTTTCCTGAGACCGGCACAGCTGTTCCATCTCCTCGCACTCCGTCTCCTCCAGGCGGCGTTTTTTCTCCCGAAAGAGGCGGGTCTGCTGTTGCCGTTTCCGTTTATAGCGTTCCACGTTCTGCTGGGTCCCTTGCTGCAGCATGACCGCCCGCGCTGCATTCTTCTCCTTCAAAATCTCCTGGCACTCCTCGTCGAACCAATCGTTCCGTCGACTCCGTCCCACGTACCCGACGTTGCTCTCAGCTGCATCGTTGATGGCTGCTTTTACAGTTCTCCAGCAGTCCTCAAGATGTTATCGCATGTCGAACTCAAATTGCGGAACTGAATTCAGTAAACTCTTGTATGGGTACCTAGCCATTCTTCCATCGCTGGAAATGAATTGGCTGATGAGCTAGCTCGCGTTGGAGCATCGCATGACTTCATTGGCCCTGAGCCGGCTATTCCAATTTCGAAGTGCTGGGTGAAGCTTCAGATTAATTCTTGGGCGGCAACTCAGCACAAGCAATATTGGAATAGTTTGGAGTCATGTCGTCAAACAAAATTGTACATTACTGAGCCATCTCCAAGGGTGGCGAAGTATTTAACAAATCTGTCAAAGCAGAATTGCAGTCTCTTGGTCAGAGCGTTGACAGGCCACTGCCGACTCAACTATCACATGGCAAATATTCAGCGTGCTGACTCATTTGTGTGTGATAGATGTGACTCCGATTATGGAACTTCGTATCAACTGATATGTAACTGTCCAGTTTTTGCGCAAATGCGATTCCAATTACTTGGTAAACACTTATTAAGTGAAACTGAATTCAGAAGCCTGAATCTTCAGGACATTCTGTTATTCTTAACCCGCTGTGGTAATGAGCTATAGGCTCTCTTTACGCTCATGCGTTTTGCAGTGCCCTTTTTAGGGCGCTGTTCGAACCCATTGTGGTATGGAGCTACATGCTCTCATTTCGCTTATGCGATCTTCCCTCTTCAAGGGACCCTACTCCTATTTCCTCCCATCTTTCCCTTCCCTTTCCTCTCCCATCGGGTAGATGATGAAATAGGCTCAAATATGGCGATGGCACAAATCTCCCAACTGGTGGGGAACGTGCCTTTGGAGCCGGCCTTCTGATACCTGATACCTGATAGAGCTGCCGCTGAAACATCGGTAGCCAAAGTTGTGACCGCTGTGCTTAAATCAGGGTTACCCCGGATTGAATGTTGAGGTAAGGCGAAAATGGTGTCCAAGCTGGGAATTCCGGAAAGCCTGGTGGTCAAACCGAAGGAGGTGATGGATGATGCCGTGCTGGCATCAGTAGGGCTGGTAACGGAGAGGGGCTTACCACCGGGATTGGAGTACCCGGAGAGCCCAGACGGAGTATCTAACGGCTGGGACTGATTGTCTAAAATTAATGTTCCGGAAAGTCCTGACGATGGCATTGAAGGAGCAGTCGGTGATAGTGAAGTTTCGTCGCAATTTGTACCGGAAAAACAATTGACAGAGTGGGACTTACCACCCGGGTTGGAGTGCCCGGGGTGCCCACAAACGAGAGCTAAATCGTGCGTTTAAACCATAGTTTTAAGTACAAATTTTACTGTTTATGTAGTTTTACTAAAAAGTCTCATACACCGGATTCTGTTTTTGCACGGGGGATGCGAACCGTGCAAAAAAAGTTTTCAGTTCAAAATTTCAAAAATCGTGTAAAAAAAAAAGTAACACCATTTCTCGACATTTCCTGTAAAAATAAGGTTTTGGCAAAAATTTTGTATGGAAACTTTTTTTGCACGGCCGTGTAAAAAAAATCCGTGTAAAAACAGAATCGGGTGTACTTTCAAAACTGTGTACGCATTTATATTGGTCTACAGCAAATTGTAAATGGTTTTCTCCGAATATCTGAATTGGTAATCACTGGATAATATATTATGAAAATAATGTGTGGAAAATGAAATCGACTTTATTACAGCAGTGTTGCCAATTTTGATGATTGTCAATGTACTTTGAAAGGTCTTCTAAGAATAAAGCAACAGTTTTTCCATTGTGCTTTAAATGTGACGTGGGGACTAAATTAGTAACTCTATGAAGGCGTAAGTTATTGCTGTGTGCGTTTGAAATGCAAATATCAAATGCGTGAACACCAAATGCGGTAAGATTTTCAACAAGGAAGGCGAAGTCAAAAATTGATTTTCTTTGCTAGATTGGCGGTGATATGCATCATGGTTGCTAAGTATCCTTTGGTTACTTTGTGTTACCGCATTTGAAGCTCAGTTAGCCTGGATTTGCACGTCAAACGCAAGCAGCAATATTTTTCATATTAATACTACACACTTAGATTAAATTACTGGGGTCGGTAAAGTTCTACTGGGTTTTGGGTTTAACGAAAAAGTCAGTAAAATGAAAACTGTCGCCACGCGTAATTGAAAAGCAAATTTGACCATGTTTTATTTTTTATCGATATATGATATAAAAAGAAAGTTCTCTGCAAAAGTTCAGTGAAAAATCTCTGTTTTTCGATTTCTGACATTTTTTTTAGTTTACTGACTTTTTCGGTAGTTCCAAAACCCAGTTATTTTTACCGAACAGATTGAGTGTGTATATTACGATTTCCGTCAGGACGTACTTTTAACCAAAAAATTCTACTCATATCAGTTCCCTTCAAATTTAAAATAGATTTCTCTAAAAAATAGGGGAAAAATGATTTTATTTTATCTGTAAAACTGTTGTTCCAAAAATAACTTGATTTTTTCTATCAGGCTTCTGATTGATGATGCTTTCGAAGAACAAGCCTACATTGAAAATAAACAAAATAAATTGTCGAATTTTGCAGCCAATTTCTAACAATCACTGATTTTGATAACCTCCACAAATCCACCGTTCTAATCGTTGTTCCATATTCGTGTGAAATTAAAATAATTTGAGAGAATTTTTATTATCACAACACTGTACAATACTAGTCTAATGATGTGCAGAAACCCGATTGAAATTTGATTGATGAATTAAAAAGATACAGTATGCACAAAGTGTCCACTTTATAAAATGAACAGTCCTTATCTACCGTACAGATGTACTCGCACCGATCAGTCATGCATAGTAAATTGAATAGAATTTGTTCCTAGCAGGTACATGCATGCATAACAAATTAAAATTTGATTACGACTAGAACACCAAACTTTGAACTTTGAAAATTAAAATAAATATACCCAAAAAGTTAGTACAAATTGAACTTAAAATAAGTGTGAAATTGCTGGACAGTATATAACTTTGCTTGGTGTAGTATAAGAACTAGACACTTAAGTAAATTCGGCATTATGGCAGTCCTTCCGCGATGCTACCATACTTCGCACATGCTCCTCATTCCGCTCACTGCCATATTATTAATATTTGTTGATACATATTAGACTATATAATTGCATGTTTTGTAACTATGACTGAAGTAGAATTAATAAATGTACTAGCCAACAACAAAATATTTCGCAAAACATGTGTAAAATATCAGTGAGCGAAATTAGAAGCGCGCGCGAAATATGGGTACTTTACGGTAAATAAATTGTAACTAAAAATGTGATTCATGTACCCAGTACAAATGAAGCGTGCTATCAGACTATCCAAAGCATCTGTTCATTGATTTTTTGATTAGCTGGTATAGAAAAATGACCAGCCTCTCTGGACCCATCTTGTTGAGTTCAACTCCGAAACCATCCTTTCCAGCAGCTTTTTTTAACTGATGAATGGCACCTTGACCTTCTTAAAAGTGGGAACTGGTTGATTTACATTGTCTACAGTGCTGACGAAGACATTTCCTCTGTTGTGCTGACCGCGCTGAGAGTACCATTCAGGTGTTTATCAAGGTGCTGCTGCCACCTTTCGTCCACCTCACGTTTGCCCGTCAAGATCCTCCCATCCTCATCCTCATAGACATCCCTGCAAATCGCGGCTTGCGGCACGAAACCGTTGCGGGATGCGTTGAGCTCCTGGTAGAACTAGTGGATGTGGTACTTGAATGAAGTGTTGGTGATGGAAGCCACCGTTTGGAAATCACGTTCTCCGATTTAAAATCAGGGTTTTTTTTTTCAATTTAGCTGCAACGTTCGAGCCGACATTTAGCAGTTCACGAGCCAGGAATTCAACATGCTCGAGATCATTCATAATTTCCACGTTTCAAGATCTAACGTTTCAATTATTGCCCTTCATTCGAAGTCCGTCTGTTACCGTGAAATCGATCCATTGTTGTTTCTTGTTTGATAAACAGTCTTGGATATCCAGGTAAACAATAAGTCGTATATTAGCCCAAATATTGATTTATGGCTTAATAATTCTAATACACGGCTTATGGCTCTCTGGGTAGACCATCTCACCAGAATTGCGCTTCCTACATCGAGCTTGAGAGGCTACCTACTAGGCATGATACAGCATTGTCCGCATTTATTAACCTAACTTTATTTTTTCAGGCCATCAATCAGCCCGACCACGCGGAACATGATCAACGCTTCGCCGTTTTCGATGTTTTTCCAATCCCTGCTGCCGAGCTTCAGTCTGCAGCAAGCGCAACAGCAGCAACCGGGCCAGCTACCGATCCGCAACCGCGAGGCCGGCGAAGGCCCTGCAGCTGCTGCTGCCGCCGGTGCCGGAGTGGGTGCTGCAGCGGGCGAAGGTGCCATTGCCGGCTTGCAGGCGTACACCAATTCGCTCAACTCGATCGTGGACGCCATGCGAGACTTCCTGTCCGACATACGGGTGCTGGAGCGGCCCAACGACGCCGACGTGGACGACAATGAAAGCTCGGACGGGGACGAGCCGAATGACTATCTGACGTAAGCTAGAGAAACGTTTTTCCTTGGAGGTAGGTGATAGTCGTTACGTTTCATACTTTTCCAAATTGAGGTTGGTGTTGACCAAGGATCAGATTGAGGAACGCCGCGTCGCTTATGATTTTGAAAACTTTACATCACACCGAAAGTAGTCAATTTTTAAGGCTTTCTAGTTTGATAGTTTTGTTTATACTTATATTTTCCTACTTTTTTGATATGGGATGTATTTTGTTTTCGTGTTGTGTTATTTCGCCTCTTTTATGTAAAAGTATCATTGTTGAGTTGAGTATGTGAGAAAAAAAAAAACTAAAACGGGTATCAACAAATGCCTGCAAAGATATCAAGAAGCAAAACAATGGAGGCTTCACAGTTTGATAGTTCCCGAATGAACATTTCAACCATCCATTGGGAGTTATATTTGTCGTGTACTTTGACATTTGAGGAATATAATTCACATTAACAGTGTATTGAAGTTGTTCAGTCAACAGATAGGTGCGGATTCAGTCGATAACTGTAATGCTTGATCGCGGTTCTGCTTCTTGGTTTCTAAAATGACTGTCAAAATAAAATAAATTTCAACAAAACGCTTCAAAAAATCAATAACCATAATTTATAATCAAAATTTATTTTGCGTCGCAATTTGACAAGGAAAACATAGTATTGAATAAAAACCAAGCACAGCTGAACGTTTTCATCTAACACACTGCTACAGCAGGGGTAATAATATGTGATCACCAAGATTATCGATAAAATAAATCATATAATTCTAGATTCCAGTTAACGACTTTCCGTATATTTACTCTCACTGATTGTATGTGCACTGATCGTTTTTGGTCCCATTTATGTTAAAACGGTAGCATCCTTGTTTGTCACAATTCGCTAATGACCCTAATGAAAGTAGAGAACCGGACCAATTTCCACTATTGAGTTAAAATCATTGGTTTCCATCTATTTGAGCACTATCTTCAAATAAGTGTAATGAGAATTCTAATAGAACGGGTTGTAACAAAAAGAATACACAATTTTTGGTTAGAAAAGGAATTATTTGAGGTATATCCAATAATATCGAACAATCTTAAATCAGATTTCTTATATAATGTTGCAACATCCAGAAACTCCCCGACTAGCTTTGAATAGCTAATGTGGGACCCAATATTTATCAAGTAAAGCCGTATATATTAATTGAAAAAAAGATCAATATTTCATATATCTTACGCAAAAAAAAAAAACTGATCAAAATGAATAACATATTAAAATCGAGCAATCAGCGGGACAAATATTGCAGAATACAAGTCTTTAAAGAAAACGATTAATACAAGTATAAAATACAAATGCAAATCAGATTTTTATGGAGCCCTTTATCCTCATTCAAGTTCAGTCTACTTGTTTTGCAATCAATCAAACAATGTAAATCACATCCACTACTCGGAAAGAGGAAATTACTTACATACACCCCACACACACACAGATGAAGAGGGGACATCTGTATAAACACAATTTTCAATTGTGGCAAACGTTTCTCATAAGTTACGTAAAGTGTATAGCCATTTCAAAGGGATGGTGAATAATTGAAACATCAAATTTAAAATAAATATGCTAAAAATAGACAATTGTTAATGGGTTACTTGAAGTGATCAATATCACAACAAATCCTTATGCCATAGCTCAGAAAATGTTAGTTTAGTTCTTTTATTATTATACCATTTTTATTCTAGATTTTATTTCGCTAGCTAGCAATTAGTCTGTAATGCATTCATTCACCACCACTTCTGCTACCTCGCCTTTCAGGCCGCTGTACAGATGTGTCACATTTTTAAATGTTCTTTAGGCAATGTTTTCGCGAAGCAAACAAATTGACTAGATCTGGTCAAAATCGTTTCTTGGCTGTTGTACCCGATTCTCCATATAATCCCTTTTACTGCAAGCCACGAAAGGCCATCTCCTTGTCGTAGTCGCCAGCGGAAATCAAATGAATTGCAGTGTTCGTCCCACACAGTTTGGTACACCATCCATCTTTATTCTTTATTCTTTATTTGTATACTTTCAACTGATCTAATAATGATCTTATTGAAATTTTACTTAGAGCTAATGACACAAATACAGAGAAACAAATCATTACAATCTTGATGAAAGCCAAACTGAAACTATTTAAACTATTGAACAACATTACATAAAAACATTCATTCAGTGTTCAGCTATGGACCAGTATTATAATTTCGGGTCTCAAACATAATTATGGAATTCTCTGAAGCAAATTCCCGTTGGCCAAGTCGATGGAAGTAACGCCAATTCCTTGAAACGAGTCTCGATCCCAACTTTGAATGAGACGTACGGCATAGTCGATGGATCTTTCCACGCTGGAACAAGCCTTTTGACTACTGTTGAGACAGTTGAACCGAGAGAATCAGAAATTATTTTGGAGGACAAATCGCGTTCAGTAACGTTGTTCTCAAGCCTCGTGAAAAACAACCAAAATCTGTCATCGGTTACTCTAGGGTAAACGACATCGCTCATATCGTAAATAGTTTTTGTTCCGCATAACAATCTGGATGAAGATACAGGTGAAGATTGTGCAACGGGAGTACCAATACTTGTGCTTCGGGAAGATTTTGAATGAGCTCTTGCTTCGGTGATAGTAACATTTCCAATGGTCTCATGAATGGCAGCTATTTGTTGTTTCAGAACCGTGATTTCCTTGTCGTAATTCATTTCGGCATGAATAACATTCGGAGAATTAAAAGTTACGATATCGTTAGAAGGTACTTGCGATTGCAACAAACGGTCGTTACGAATCGCTCGTATCTGCTCAATGCATGCGTCGCAAATCCACCACATATTTGATTTCTTGCGATATCTCATCAAATCATCACCACTTACTTCGACACATTTGGCGTGAAATGCTTGTCCGCAAAATCCTTCGCAATGTCACCTCTGGCAATCGATGTGGAGCATTGTTTGCAAATGGTCAGTTTGTTTTTGGTAATTGGTATCCATTACGTAGGTATACACATGACAGCGACAAAACAAAAGGGTAAGCAAGAGTTAAACAATTATGGCTTTTGCGAACTTCAGTTTAACTCTCGCGTTTAGTATCATAAGGACGTATCTGCAGTGATCGATTTTCTCTTCTGCAAATTACTCGGCCGGGTCGATGTTTTCGACTGCTATTTATGTTTTAGTAGAAAATATTAATTGTCCTCCGTCATGCAGCATCGTAAAATGTTCCGAAAATCTTTTAAGTTTCGTATACTAAGCCAGAGAAAATCGACGAAGAGAAATCGATCACTGCAGATACGCCTGTATGATTCTCAACGCGAGAACTTTTCGCTTCAATTGCGGCACATAAACGTGCAAATAAATATTACTCAACATAGACGTTACATTACATTAACTCTACTATCGATCACAACAATATTTCGACGCTTTAACACTTCAAATTACTGAATCAAATTTCGACTCCAACAAAACATGCTATACGTAGCGTTACAACAACAACCGAGGTACTAATCCATCGTCGCTCTTATCGGTCTTGTGAATTTCTCTGGTAAGATATTGTCGTCCATGATTTTCCATAGCTCTACGCAATCGATACTAACGTAGGCCGTCTTTAAATCGATAAATAGGTGATGCGTTGGGACCAGGTTTTCTAATTTTTTTTGAACAATTTGCCGTACAGTAAAGATTTGGTCCATCATCGATCGGCCATCATGATAACTTCTCACGAATTTGTCTACTGCATGTGACAGACGACGGCTGAATATCTGGGATAACAAATTGTAGGCCGCAATTAGAATGTTGATCGCTCGGAAGTTCTAACAATCCAATTTGTTGCCATTCTTGTGGATATGGCACTTTACCCATTCCTTCCACTCATCCGGTAGATATTCTATTTCCCAGATTGTACCTAGCAGCCGGTACGGTACGGATCAGCCTTTCCGGATCCATCTTTATGAGTTCAACTCCATTACCATCTCTACCAACAGCTTTATATTTCTTGAGCTGATCAATGGCATCCTTTACCTCCCTCAAAGGACGAACCTATTGGTTTTCATCATCCGCAGTACTTTTTTTTTTAATTTCTTTATTAGTACCATTCCAAACATTACATTCGTTATTTCTTATATCTAGGTGTTCTGTGTTATTAGGCAACACTATCATCCTAATTTGGTAAAACAAATCTAAGATTTCATTAACATTTTGGTAACAACATATTACATTTCATTTGCCGTAGCAGTTCAGATTTTTTACAGGTGAGTTGATTTCACCTGCTTATAAGAGAAAAAAAAAACGTTTTCAATATACTTAACCTAACTTTACCTAAACATATAACGCATTAATCGTGGCAATACAAGATTGCAACGATTTTTGCCTGATATTATTAATGATTTTATTTGACATTTGTTCCAATGTTTCAACATTGGATATTCTATGTAACTCATTGGTACTATACCAGGGAGGAAGCCTCAGAATCATTTTCAAAATTTTATTTTGAATTCTCTGCAGAGCTTTCTTCCTGGTATTACAACAGCTAGTCCATATTGGTACAGCATACAACATGGCTGGCCTGAAAATTTGTTTGAATATCAAAAGTTTGTTCTGAAGACAAAGTTTTGATTTTCTATTAATAAGGGGATAGAGACATTTTACATATTTGTTACATTTGGCTTGAATGTTCTCAATGTGATTTTTGAAAGTTAAATTCTTATCTAGCATGAGCCCTAGATACTTAACTTCATCTGACCAATTTATTGGAACCCCTCTCATCGTGACAACATGTCTACTTGAAGGTTTCAAATAAAGAGCTTTTGGTTTATGTGGGAATATTATTAGTTGAGTTTTGGAAGCATTAGGAGAAATCTTCCATTTTTGCAAGTATGAAGAAAAAATATCCAAACTTTTTTGCAATCTACTACAGATGACACGCAGACTTCGTCCTTTGGCGGAGAGGCCTGTGTCATCCGCAAACAAAGATTTTTGACATCCCTGAGGTAACTCAGGTAAGTCAGATGTGAAAATATTGTACAATATTGGTCCCAAAATGCAGCCTTGAGAAACACCAGCTCCTACAGGAAGTTTTTCAGATCTGGAGTTCTGATAATTAACCAGAAGTGTACGATTTGACAGATAACTTTGAATTATTCTAACAGTGTATGTTGGAAAATTAAAGTTTTTCAATTTTACGATCAAACCTTCATGCCAAACACTGTCGAATGCTTTTTCTATGTCTAGAAGAGCAAGACCAGTAAAATAGCCTTCAGATTTGTTGGAACGGATCAAATTTGTTACACGTAAGAGTTGATGAGTGGTCGAATGTCCATGGCGGAATCCGAACTGTTCATTGGCAAAAATTGAATTTTCGTTGATGTGGGCCATCATTCTGTTCAAAATAACCTTTTCAAAAAGTAGATGAAAAAACCGAATTTAGTACTATACCATTTAATTCCACTAGAGTTTGTATCCTTTGACAGATACGCGTATTTCGACCTCAACTGTAAGGCCGTCTTCAGTGTCGTGTACTAGACTCGACTTGAAGAAAACCATCGTATGCACATATTATATATTAACACTAGGTATAAACGTATTTCCCTACCCATTATTATTATTTTTTTTTTTTTTTGACTTAAAATTTATGAGCTTTAGGTACATTCCATCCCTCTTTTGTTGAAACTTTAAATGCTGAAAGGTACATCACGGGAACGATTAGTAGGTACCAAGTTGAATAGCCATGTATTGCCGTTGCCGTTGTCTCTGTTGAGTAGCGTCGTAGGTACCTGTTTGCAAATTTCCAGACTCTCCGCCACATCCAGTTTCCAAGGAGAAGAAACATTTCTCAAAATTTTGATATCGGCCGTCGTAATTGTATGTCCTTCTGAAAAGATATGTTCTGCCACCTTAGATTTGAAATCGTATGTCATCCCCTTGTCTATCGTCTTCTGAGCTTTTCCTATTTCCGCTAAGTGTTCCTTGAATCTAACCTCGAGAGACCGCTTTGTTTGACCAACGTAGACCTTGCTGCAGTGGGAACAGCTGATTTTGTAAACACCAGCCTTGTTTAGTGTGTTTACCGGATCCTTGGTAGAGCCTAACGAAGTTCTAAGTTGGTTGTCTCTGCTGGAAAATACCAAATCGATTCCGAAATTCCTTAGCTTTGGGCGGAGCTGTTTGCTGATGTGTACGTCGTATGGGATGGAGACTCTCTTCATGGGTTCGGTGATAGGGGTTAGTGTCGTCAAAGCATTCCGAATTCGCTGTCTTTCCTTTTTGTCGATGATAGCTTTTATCGTCCTTTCCTTGTATCCGTTAATCCTTGCCGTCTCGTAGATATATTCCAGTTCCTTGGTCTTTCCGTGTTCGCTGAGGGGTAGAGTCTGCATCCTGTGGATCATGTGGTGAAACGCTGCCATCTTATGCTGGAACGAATGATTCGATGTGTAAGGGATAACTCGCTGGGTGTTTGTAGGCTTCCTGTAGATTTCGAAATTGTAAGTTGAACTTTCTTCCCTGGTGACAAGTAGATCCAAAAATGATAGTTTTCCATCCTTCTCCTCCTCGTGGGTGAACTTGATATCCTTGTGTACGCTGTTGATTGTATCCAAAATTTTAGCCAGATCGTTCCGCTTAATAACGCTGAAAATGTCGTCGACATATCTCCACCATTTATCCGGTAATACTCCTTGTTTCTTTAAATTTTCCTCAAAATTCGCCATGAATAGTTCGCACAAAAACGGGGAGAGAGGGTTTCCCATGGGGGCTCCTTTCGTCTGTTTGTAGAAATTTCCTCGAAATTGAAAGTAGTTTTCGTCCATGCACAATCTTGCCAACCTCATGTATGTCCTGACCTTTCCTTTCCATGCTGCATCCGTCCTTTGGGGTAATAACCAGTCCTCGAGAAGATTTAGGGAATCCTTTACTGGAACGCTGGGGAAAAGAGCCGCTACGTCGAAAGAAACCATCATCTCGTCATCCTCGATGTGTCCTGACTCTAATAGTTTCTGGGAGAACTCCTGGGTGTTTTTAACTGACCTAGTGGGGAATGGATTCGGCATACTCTGGAAATCCTTGACTAACCATTTCGCCAGTTTATGAGTGGGGGATCCGTCGGCCGAGATGATTTCTCGCATTTCCTTTCCTGGTTTGTGAATCTTCGGTAGTCCTTTAATCCGTGGAAGAATGGGGTTTGACTCTTTCAAACGAGCCTCGCCAATAATTGCCTTGCAGTCCTTCAGGGTTTTGTCCGTGAGCTTGATGAGTCCGGGTAGTGGATCCACTCTCAAATGTCGGTAGGGGCCTTCGTTGATCTTTTTCGCCATTTGTTCGTCGTAATCCGTCTTGTCCATGATGACGACTGCGTTGCCTTTATCCGCCTTGATGTAGAATACTGGTTTATCCTTGAGTTCTTTCACGATCCTCGTCTCGTCCTTGTCTGCCTTGCCTCGTTGTCCTGTTGTAATGGCCTTTGCTACGATGTTCCTCGTTGTGTTCTGGTCCTTTATTGGTACGTTTTGGATGATTGCTGTTTCCATGTCTACGATTATTTTCTCCACATCAGGCTTCGTAGTCACCGCATATCCTAACCCCTTGTTGAGGTGTGTCAATTGCTCTACTGTGAACTGCTGCGTCGAACGGTTAACTACGAAATCTTCAATGGGTTCTATAATCGGAGCAGGAACGCAGTTCACTTCCGTCGTCTTGGATCGCATGGAGGCTAGTTTTTTCCGATGTAGCCTGTTCTTCCTGTCGGCTTCGCATTCTTCCGCTCGTTTAACCTTGGTCAGGAATAATGGGAATCCTTCCGGATATTCCTGAGCCAATTTTAAATGCAGAAAGTAACACCTCGTCGTCAGCTTGTCCAGTTTCGCATAGTGCGAATTAATCGATGCCGTGATGTACTCTTTCTCTGCTGTCTTCTTGATATGTTGTGGGATATGGGGGCCCATCTTAATCCTATGGCTAACGGGTGTTAGCTTTTCCTTCAGACATTTCTTCAGAAATGCCACGTCCTTTTGGGTGCTTACGATAGATCTCTTCAGGTCGATGAATATACTGTGCTCCGTCCGCTTGGTAGCCATGATGATAATAAATCTTCGAGCTGTTTAGTAGAATACCTATAAGTAGATGGTTCGACGCAGCAGTTCACAGTAGAGCAATTGACACACCTCAACAAGGGGTTAGGATATGCGGTGACTACGAAGCCTGATGTGGAGAAAATAATCGTAGACATGGAAACAGCAATCATCCAAAACGTACCAATAAAGGACCAGAACACAACGAGGAACATCGTAGCAAAGGCCATTACAACAGGACAACGAGGCAAGGCAGACAAGGACGAGACGAGGATCGTGAAAGAACTCAAGGATAAACCAGTATTCTACATCAAGGCGGATAAAGGCAACGCAGTCGTCATCATGGACAAGACGGATTACGACGAACAAATGGCGAAAAAGATCAACGAAGGCCCCTACCGACATTTGAGAGTGGATCCACTACCCGGACTCATCAAGCTCACGGACAAAACCCTGAAGGACTGCAAGGCAATTATTGGCGAGGCTCGTTTGAAAGAGTCAAACCCCATTCTTCCACGGATTAAAGGACTACCGAAGATTCACAAACCAGGAAAGGAAATGCGAGAAATCATCTCGGCCGACGGATCCCCCACTCATAAACTGGCGAAATGGTTAGTCAAGGATTTCCAGAGTATGCCGAATCCATTCCCCACTAGGTCAGTTAAAAACACCCAGGAGTTCTCCCAGAAACTATTAGAGTCAGGACACATCGAGGATGACGAGATGATGGTTTCTTTCGACGTAGCGGCTCTTTTCCCCAGCGTTCCAGTAAAGGATTCCCTAAATCTTCTCGAGGACTGGTTATTACCCCAAAGGACGGATGCAGCATGGAAAGGAAAGGTCAGGACATACATGAGGTTGGCAAGATTGTGCATGGACGAAAACTACTTTCAATTTCGAGGAAATTTCTACAAACAGACGAAAGGAGCCCCCATGGGAAACCCTCTCTCCCCGTTTTTGTGCGAACTATTCATGGCGAATTTTGAGGAAAATTTAAAGAAACAAGGAGTATTACCGGATAAATGGTGGAGATATGTCGACGACATTTTCAGCGTTATTAAGCGGAACGATCTGGCTAAAATTTTGGATACAATCAACAGCGTACACAAGGATATCAAGTTCACCCACGAGGAGGAGAAGGATGGAAAACTATCATTTTTGGATCTACTTGTCACCAGGGAAGAAAGTTCAACTTACAATTTCGAAATCTACAGGAAGCCTACAAACACCCAGCGAGTTATCCCTTACACATCGAATCATTCGTTCCAGCATAAGATGGCAGCGTTTCACCACATGATCCACAGGATGCAGACTCTACCCCTCAGCGAACACGGAAAGACCAAGGAACTGGAATATATCTACGAGACGGCAAGGATTAACGGATACAAGGAAAGGACGATAAAAGCTATCATCGACAAAAAGGAAAGACAGCGAATTCGGAATGCTTTGACGACACTAACCCCTATCACCGAACCCATGAAGAGAGTCTCCATCCCATACGACGTACACATCAGCAAACAGCTCCGCCCAAAGCTAAGGAATTTCGGAATCGATTTGGTATTTTCCAGCAGAGACAACCAACTTAGAACTTCGTTAGGCTCTACCAAGGATCCGGTAAACACACTAAACAAGGCTGGTGTTTACAAAATCAGCTGTTCCCACTGCAGCAAGGTCTACGTTGGTCAAACAAAGCGGTCTCTCGAGGTTAGATTCAAGGAACACTTAGCGGAAATAGGAAAAGCTCAGAAGACGATAGACAAGGGGATGACATACGATTTCAAATCTAAGGTGGCAGAACATATCTTTTCAGAAGGACATACAATTACGACGGCCGATATCAAAATTTTGAGAAATGTTTCTTCTCCTTGGAAACTGGATGTGGCGGAGAGTCTGGAAATTTGCAAACAGGTACCTACGACGCTACTCAACAGAGACAACGGCAACGGCAATACATGGCTATTCAACTTGGTACCTACTAATCGTTCCCGTGATGTACCTTTCAGCATTTAAAGTTTCAACAAAAGAGGGATGGAATGTACCTAAAGCTCATAAATTTTAAGTCAAAAAAAAAAAAAATAATAATAATGGGTAGGGAAATACGTTTATACCTAGTGTTAATATATAATATGTGCATACGATGGTTTTCTTCAAGTCGAGTCTAGTACACGACACTGAAGACGGCCTTACAGTTGAGGTCGAAATACGCGTATCTGTCAAAGGATACAAACTCTAGTGGAATTAAATGGTATAGTACTAAATTCGGTTTTTTCATCTACTTATAGGTATTCTACTAAACAGCTCGAAGATTTATTATCACTTTTCAAAAAGTTTACTGATGGAGGAAAGCAAACTGATTGGACGATAGCTAGAAGCTTCTGCAGGATTTTTGTCTGGTTTAAAAATTGGAACAACCTTAGCATTTTTCCATTTGTCAGGAAAATATGCTAATTGAAAACATTTGTTGACACAGTTATCGCTCAGCTTATGAGACGCAAAGACGTGTTTACGATTGCGCTCCTCATAAGTCAGGCATTTTTTCAGACCGTTCTATCGATATTCCGTTGTACCGCGTCGCGTGTGTGGTGATTACGCGATGTGGTGAGAAAACACCTTTCGGATCGACTATTCGAACTTCCCCGTAAAGCCGTCGTTCGAAAAGGTGCACGGCTTTTGCCATACAGTGCTCGGCCTGAAGAAGGAAGATGTGTTTAGACTACAGTGTAGTAGAGGTGAACAATGTGCGTTCGTCAAGGTCGGCGACCTGACGCTCGCACAGAAAATTGTTGAAGAACACGATGGACATCACGAAGTGGAAATATACGGGAAGAAGCACAAGCTTCGAATAACCATCGAGGATGGAACCCAGACAACCAAAATGTACGTATAACGAAATCACCTGGAGGCTTTATATGTGCAAAAATTCACTTATAAGATGTCGCGAAAAGGCCTTCTACGTACAAAAGTGGAGGCGATATGCGTGCATACATCATGTGATGAATAATAACATACAAAGCGAGTGTATAAATTTTCTACCGAACTAATCTGTGATCTTATCCGACTTAACTTATGATAACAAATGTTGATTTGACAGCTGCTACGAAGTGATCCGATTTTGTTTGTACGAGTATACGAGACGAAACAAAATGTACAAGTGAACTCAGAAAAAAAGTGTTTTATGCGAGGAAGGTCATCAATCTGACGAGTTTATCCACGGTGTTTTGCGGGTTTGATGTAATTGGTATGAATAAACGAGTTAGAACGTGTACTTTCATGCGATTTCTGGTTGTCTGGGAAGTGTCGAAGTGAAGGTCCATGACCTCCCCGAAAACGTGACGAAGGAGAAGATCGTGGAGTTCTTGCGTGCGTTCGGTGAAGTGATCTCGATTCACGAACTAACGTGGGGCGAGAGCTACGAGTTCGCCGGTGTACCGCTCGGCATATGGTCGGCCCGTATGCTACTCAACCGATACATCGACTCATGGATCACCATCGATGGGCAGCAGGCGTACGTGGGAACAGGGGAGGAGTTCAAATTTCCTGCTACGATATCGGCAAAGGATTTTCCGTGGGTAGATACATTCGAAATTGAAAGATTCGAACGGCTACCCGACGGATTAAAATTAGCTTGTGAATGAGCATGATTATGATCTTCCTGATGGGTATGATTCCTAATCAAGCGATCGTTAACTGAAAAATGAGTATTGTTCGATACTCTACCAGGCAAATTCCGGAAACGACCGTTATCGTAACGGATATTATCTTTCATCTGCCTGGCACGAGCCTCAATGACACTCTTGCGTGAAGGGCAATTCCAAAAATTTGACTTGTGATTAGCCCCGCAATTAGAGCATACATACTTGGTGGTATCATCCTTCACTGGACAGACGTCCTTGGCGTGAGAAGAACCTCCACAAATCATGCGTTTAGCATCCATGCGACAATTTTTTGTACCATGATCCCACTTTTGGCACCGACGGCACTGAGTGGGGTTCTGGTAATTTCCTCCAGGTTTCTGAAAATGTTCTCATGTCACACGGACATCGAACATAAGTTTTGCTTTTTCTAAAGCTTCAATATTATTTAGTTCTTTTTTGTTAAAGTGAACTAAATAAAATTCTTGAGAAAGCCCTTTCCGAACAATGTCAGATTGGGTTCTCTTTTTCATAATGATTACTTGGACTGGGAAAAATCCAAGTAAATCATTTATTCCATTTTTTATCTCTTCAGGTGACTTATAGTCACTTGAGAGACCTTTCAAGGCAACTTTGAACAAACGTTCAGTTTTATCGGCATAAGTAAAAAAAATGTGCTTCTTCTCTTCAAGATGTCTGAGAAGAAGTTCGCAATCTTTAAGAGTTTCCGGCAAAACGCGACAGTCTCCTTTCTTTGCGATTTGGAAGGAAACCTTGATTCCCCTAATGGAGTTCAAGATCTCCTGCCTAAATTCCCCAAATTCGGAACAACTGAGCACGATAGGCGGCACTTTTTGCTTCCTCACTTGAATCAAAGAGCATGGGCTAGCGGCTGCTTCGATTTGGTGTTCGGAAAATTTGTCTAGAGCATCGAACTGATTGCTCATTTCGATGCAATTATTCATTTCACCCTTGGAAGAAACTTCGCATTCCGGGGAAGCGTCCTTTCTTCCATTCTTGCCACGTGTAGTGACAGTTTTAAAACCCACTTTTTTGAAAGGAAGTAGTGAATTCAGAGATTCACCCTTCCTTTTGTTAGTTGTTGATACCATGTTTAGTTAATAAACGAAAGAAGACGTGACCTTCGAGAGGTTTTTTCCCTAGACGGTGTCCAAGAAGGATTACCACCGCTAGCTTTCGCCAACGGGTCCAACGAAAAATCGAAGGCACGGCTCCAAACAAGGATCGTAAAGGGATCAATAGTAGAAAAAATAGTACTGAAAAGTACTGTTTTAGTAGCACTGAAAAGTACCGGTTTTAATTTTAGCACTGAAAAGTACTGTTTATGTAGCACTGAAAAGTACTGTTTTATTGCTTTAGGTAGTTTTTAAGAAAACTTCCAAGAGCAGAGAGAATTCGTGTACAGCACGAAGGTACGATGCGCACTGAGCTCAAAATCTTTCTTTGTTTAATCCTTAAAGTTCGAGATTTTGTAAAATAATGATAGTCTGAGCTTCTGAACAACTTTGCCGAAGGTGCCTGTCTAAAAAGTTAAGATCCTGCAGATGCCTGGTGGCAAAATATCCTATTTCTTGGCTCAAATAATGATAGCCCTTGAGCTACTGCACTACTTTCGAAGACACTATCTTTCTAAGTGGTGAGGCTCCTGAGATATCTGCAAACAAAAGTTTCATGCTCACTAGCGCCGCCTAGTGGCAAAACTTTGAATCAACTAGCTCGAAAAAAGAAAGTCCTTAACTTACTCAACAACTTTGCCGAAGACGACATCCTTCTAAATGGTCAGCAGGATCCTGAAATATCAGCAAAACAAAAGTAAAAATTCCATGTCCACTAGTGCCACCTAGCGGTCAAATTCCGAATTAAATGAGGTACCATCAGATAGCGCTTCACCTCCAGAACAACTTTACTAAAGATCCCAAGTTTCTATATTATCTGGATTTTGAGATATGACGATTTCAAACCGTGGTTTCCTCGAACCGTACATAGTGCGTTCATTATTATGCGACTTCCAAGTGGATTTGTTGATTTTACCGTATTATAAAGGGCCATACTTTAAACAAAAACTATCGAGTATTGTTCTTAAGAAGATTCTTGAGGAATACATTTTGGTTTGGTGTCGATAGATATCTTTGTTACAAAATGATAGCATATAAATCACAACTGTTGTACAAAGTACAACAGCGCGACAGCCCGAAGGTTAAAATTTATTTGAAGAATCTGTATAAAAAATCCTGAAGGAATTTGATGAGGAATTTCTGGTGCATTTCCTAAAGGAATCCGAAGATAAATTTTATGTTTGTATCTTAACGAATGCCGAACGAATATTTTAGAGGAAATGCTCAGAAATCCTCGAAGGAATCTCCAAAGATATCTATAGAGGAATTACTGGTTGAATTCTTTAAGAAATTTCTGAAAGAATTACTGCACAAATCTCTTTAGTAGTTCAAGTATCTTTGAAATGATTGCTAGTTGAATTCTTAAAGGTATTTTGAAGTGATGTCTAGTCGGATTCTTTGAGTCTCTTTTCCTTGGCCTGAGGTCTTTATTTTAGATGTTTAGTCGCTACCGGATTTCTATATGATTAAACTAAGTTTACGGCTTAAGCAACGCTGAACAAACATTTGACTTACTTCGATAAAGTTGTTTTTGACTTCCTTATAAAAGATGAACAGAGCCCGCCTCATACTACCTAGAATATCAATCATCAACGCCAAATGAGACGAAAGCAGATAACAACGCCCTTGGTTACTCTACTACGGATTTCCAGGCTTTGAAAGACCCTGTGGTATTATTCTCCGACTTTACCGTTCCCGAATCAAAACTAAGCGATTTCTTATTTAATTTAACTTTATTATCTAGAATGTGTTTACATATTTGATTTATAATTCATTAGCTTGCTTGCATTCTTTTGCCCCTGCTTGATCACTCAATCCAAACACAGAGTTCGGGAGTAATTTTAAAAGAATGAAAGACTTCCCAAATACTGTGAATAAACTTCGCTTAGAGTGTTAGAAGATTTCGTGACCGCTGAACTTGATTTACGTTTCGTTGTAGCTCCAAGTTCCTATAATCGTCATGATAAGGTCCAAAATAAACGCATCCTCGATTGTTTCTATCTTGAATTTTGGCATGTTGGTTGCTTCTGGTATCAAATGTGTAGTATCTTACCACGCTTTCTTACGGTTGTTTCTTCCAAGTTGACGTAATTTCTGAACAGAGTATGTTGGAATTTCAAAGAAAAGCTAAATTTATTGATGCATAAAACAAAAGCTAATTATAGGTGTCTATAATTTGTAATGATGATCCAATGCTTAAAGTAGCATGCGAAAAATGTGAAAATTATCTAGTGATCAACACTGTTTTACTTAATTTTTTGTTTTGCACGGTTTCCGCAACGCACGATCGGAACCCGCTTTACGCAAATGGATTTGTGTGTCCGTTGACGCCTGTTATGGAATTTCGGTTTCTCTAAATGCAATTTTAAAAGTTGCTAGTATTTATATAATAATCGGGTAAAATCAATGCAGCAGCGGAAGGAACGATCCAAACACGTCGCGTCCGACGTGACAAAACTACGTCATGGTGCCGAAGACGGGATTGTGACGGCAAATGCCCGGACCGTACTCCTCGTAGGCGGCTTTCGTGTGACAAACCTGGTAGAATTCGGGCTTAAAATAGAATGGACGAAGAATGAGAATTAATGGTTGTGCTGGTAAGGTGACCCATAATGATAAAATCACAAAACTTTTATGTAATATTCCCAAATTTGTTTTAGTTCTTTTGAACCCCCAGAAGCTACTGTGATAATTTGAGCGGAATCCGACAACATTAAGGCGGGTCTATAAGTTCGTATGGAGAAAATCGATCAAATATATGGGAAAACTGCTACAACTACATTTTTGACCAGCACTATTAGACGATTAAATTCTATCGTTAGTGATTTGAAGATTCTTCTATCAATAGAGCATCCCACTTGCTCCACGGTACCTTAGCAAAATTACTTCTACTTTGGTGCAGTCTCCTTTTTATTGATAGGAGAATTTTCAAGTTCTTATCGAAAGAGATGCATCGATTACAATGTACTCTATGCTCAAAAATGTAATTGGGAACATTTGTTCCTCTACATTTGATTGATTTTCTCCATACAAACTTCAAGTTCGTCAGTCCCCCTAGAGTTGACGGATTATGTTCAAATTTCTGAGATCTAAATGAACAAATTTGGGGACGTAACTTACTTGTTCACGATCTGATTGAGTTTTCGTTTAAAAATGGGCCACCTTAATTATGAAATAAGATATCTTACCGTAGAGGCCAGCATACTGCCACCGAACCAAACTGCATATCTTTGCATGTGATGGGAAATCACCGAAACATCGATTGGTTTAGGCTGAAACCAGACAATATTAAACTGAGATGTTCAAAGCCACTTCAATTGTCAAATTATCTTACCTTGATTCGACCCTCGCTAAGGTTCTCACTGATTCTCAAACGAGCATCCACACTACGCTTGATGTCACGCTGCAGCCGTCGACCTGTAAATTGAAAATGGGATTATCTAGTGTCCTCTGAATAACATTATGGTCATTCTCACCGAAATCCCTGAACATGGTCGATCCTCCACTCAGTACAATATTATTATACAGCGGCCGCCTCACATCGATCGGGCAGTTCTGGATAACCGTATCCACAATCTCCGACAGTGGTGTCGTAAAGTCCGGATTGGAAAACTCCGGATGGAAGAAAATTTCCGGCCCCAGGAATCGCTCATATCCCACGTCGACTCCAAACGGCTGCTTGGTGATTGCATTGATTCCCTCGTAGTGGCGCATCCACTTGGCCGGTTCCGAGTCGTACTTGGCGAACTCCTTGGCAATGTCCGGGCAGATGTAGCTGAACCGTTCCTTGATGGCCTTGGCCGTCTCGAGGCTCTGCTCCGGAGGGATTCCCACCTCGCGCTCGCGGAGCAAGCTCTGAATGAACGAAGTTATGTTCCGACCGGCGATCGGAATGTGCTTGATGCATGACCCGATCACGTATCCCTCCGCCACCGGAATAACGTGCGTCACACCGTCTCCACTGTCGACCACGATTCCCGTCAGTGTTCTTTCCTCCACCGGACGGGATGCCCAACTGGCTGCCAAGGCCAAGACCGCCTGCACGGCAATGTACAGTCCCGGCACGTTGAACGTTTCGAACATGATCTCGGCAGTGTATTCTCGGTTCTCCGGGGTGTTCAGCGGGGGCTCCGTCAGCAGGAAATGATGATCTTCTGGCTCGGCCCGGAGGTACTTAAAGATGCACTGCTCCAGAAATCGTTCCATCAAGTCCCAATCCTCGACAAGCCCGTGACGGACGGGGTACTGAAAGTAGAAAAATTACATTGATCAATACATTGAATGAATCATTCAGCTTGAAATTGGGATTGATCGTATCGTGGTTCTGCGCTTTTATTCAAGCTTGCCCATCTACCAATGACTGAATAACGAGTGGATGATAAACTTCATTCTTGAGCCTGAACGTTGCTGTTCAGCAGGGTTTCCTACGCTAGTGCGCATCGTACCTTCGTGCTGTGCGTATACGAATTCTCTCTGCTCTTGGAAGTTTTTAAAAAACAACCTAAAGCAATAAAACAGTACTTTTCAGTGCTAAAATTAAAAACGGTACTTTTCAGTGCTACTTAAACAGTACACTCAAAATAATCCAAACGTCAAAGCTACGTGAAAACATACGTAGTTTTTTTCCATCCTACACTGCTCACACTATTATGGGTCACCTTGTCACGATTATTAGTCACTCTGTTCCACACGCAATTCAAATGCAAATGACCCATAATAGTGGGTGACCCATGATAGTGTAACCACTGTACTTTCCACGTAGCACTTACGGGAATCGTAGGTAGTCAGGAATGAACAAATGAACTCCCATTCTGACGCAGTACAACGTAGTAGCTACGTGAATTTCCCGTACTTATCACCAAGCGTGGTTGTGAAAGTTACATTCTGTTCCGGCATATTCTATCAGAACTTCGAATGAAGAGCACGTTATTAAACAATAACATTCATAATCATATTTTGTGAAAATTACATGCCCAGGAAATTAAAGATTAAGATTGAACGTAAGCATCAGCAATAAATTAGCGCTGATGGTAAGCATTTATTATAGAGCGCTGCATATGACGAGCCTAACCTCACTTATTTGACAGCTGCTGGTCCTGTTGTTTACATTTCGGACTTAGTCGTTTTTTCCATCATTTTTTCATCTTCGCATTTCTATCACCAGCATGCTGATGGTGACGATTTTCCACGGTAGGAAGATAAAATAATACGATCCGTGGATATCTGCAGTGGATTTGATCTCTCCTCGCAGCAAACTTTCACGAAATTAAGAATGATTCGAAAAAAGTACTAAGTCCAAACTGTAAACAGCAGGACCAGTACCTGTCAAAATTGATGCGTAACGTCACAGTGCAGTGGAGTATTGTCACATTTTGGTAATTGCAAATCCGGAACAGATTGTTTACGATCCGAGTAGGTAATTGGTCGTTTGTGCGTAAGAACGACCAAGGTATATTGAAGACAGGTACAGCAATCTAAGCAGTCAGTGGATGCGGGGAGTCATAGACAGCAGGGGGAGGAAAATGACAGCTGACGAGTCGGCGAGCTGGCGAATTTGTTGATGCAATTCTCCCCTCCGATGGTTGCTATCGTTTCCATAGTGTTTATTATTACGCTTTGAAAATTGAAAAGGAGTAGAAAATTTCTGGACACAAACTACAGTTTGAGAGTACAGGTACCAAATAAATGTGTTTCTTAGATAAGTTTAAAACATAATTCAGTTGTTCCGTTTCAGGCTGCCGTTTTTTATCAATGAGATCCAATATTGGAAACCAATTAAATTGCCCATTTTAAAGTGAAAACAGATGGTTTGTGTAACATATCTCAAGACTGCTCTGCCTACATTTTTGTCTTGATAAGGTCAGTTTCAGCTGTGGATGATATTTTGTATAGCAGAAAAATAACTGAATTTGTCGATTTCAGACTCTGCTTTACAGCGTGCATTTCAAAGATGGGAATTGAATCGAACGAAGCTTTGGATATCATGGAGGATTGTGTTATTTCTACGATATTAAATTTACATTAATTTGTTTATGTTTGGAGAGAAATAAACTAGAAGATTCTGGTATTGTGTTCATTACTACATTCATCAAAGTCAAAAAGTTGATAAAAGATCTTTCATCCCTCTATGTTCTTTTTCGCGGTACAATCGACAAAAGTAAAACCATTTATTTCTATTTAAATCGCATGCGCCTTTTCCCAATGTGATTCTCAAATTATCACCGTCACCAACAATTTGCCTTTGTTTTTACGGGTGAACTGGTTCAAACCCATTTCGGGTTTTCTTTGGATAAATGTCGTCACCGGTTAACATAAAGTTTTACACTTGGTTGTTGAATGACGTTTTCGAAACGAAATAAAAAATGAGGGGAAAAGGTTGCTAGGATCTCAAGGCTCGCTAGCCTGATGGAGCAACATAAACTCGCCAGCTGTCAGATTGTTTCCCAAAATGGCGGATTGTGCTAAGTGACACATTGAATTACCTCCCTTCTAGATACCTTGAGAACGACTGTGCAGCACGATATGGCGGCAGGCGCAGACGGAATGTCAGTCACTTTTGAAAACCAGTAGTTATCCCCTAATACAATAAAAAAACTAAATTTCGAAATTACTTATATCAAGCACATTTACTTACGTCCACTTCTCGTCGTGTGATGATTATAGGAAAGATGAAAGAATGCGTGCGGCGTCAACCATTTCGGGAAAAAAAAAAACAAAGCTTTAACCGTTGCTGCAGAGGGTTTTCCAAAAAGTGGGTGTTTATCTACCACAACAGATTTCATCTTCAGTTCACCTGACGCATGAATATCACAAAATGAACTCGGAAAATAGGTAAGGTGCCGGTGCCATTAGTGGACTACCTAAGCTATAAAAAATCATAACAAAATAACGAAAAGCCCTAACGCCCTTTGACGCTAACAGAAAGATTTCAACCTTTACTATATGGGAAAAATATAAAAAGAGTGATAAAACTAATTTTTTAACATAAAATCGCTTGAGCCACTATTGGTACACGTGTTCCAGTAGTTGCGCTAGTGCTCCAGTAGTAGACGTTCGGGAATGATACAAGGAATTTTAAACAAAATGGTAAATTTTTACATAGGTTTAACATTTTTCCCTCGGAACAGCAACTAATATCTTTCGAATGAACCATTAAGATCATCTCTGGGACTTTTCTTCATTTTTCTACATCCATTTTAAAAACTGCTTCCAACCGTTGATCCACTACTGGAACACGACGGCTACTATTGGTGCAAGGGAGCCAATTTTTTATGTAAACTTTATTATTTATATGACTTTTTGATAAGATAAAAAGCTGAAATTTGGCAAATCGACTAAACTAGAGGCGATCTATCCACCAAAAATAGCACATGTCGTTTTTATCGAAAAATGTACGTTTTATGCCATAGTCCAATCTACTGGTACATTACAACCATTGGTACCGGCACCCTACGTGTTTTTCCACATAGGGTCTACGGGTAGATGTGATACAAGATACCAGTGTTTCATTTCACATTCATTCGTTGTCCGGTGATAATTACCTTTGACAGATAAACTTAACGGAATGAATATGTTTTGGCGCTTACGTGTTTTTTCACGTAGCATCGACGTTTGGATTTTTTTGAGTGTACTTTTCAGTACTATTTTTTCTACTATTGATCCCTTTACGATCCTTGTTTGGACCCGTGCCTTCGATTTTTCGTTGGACCCGTTGGCGAAAGCTAGCGATGGTAATCCTTCTTGGACACCGTCTTGGGAAAAAAAAAAACTCTCGAAGGTCACGTCTTCTTTCGTTTATTCACTAAACATGGTTGCGACGTCTCAGCTTGCAACTACAAACAAAAGGAAGCGTGAGTCTTTGAATTCACAACTTCCAAAAAAGTGGGGTTTTTGTCACTAAACGTGGCAAGAATGGAAGAAAGGACGTTTCCCCGGAATGCGAACTTTCTTCCAAGGGTGGAATGGATAATGTTGATAATTGCATCGAAATGAGCAATCAGTTCGATGATCTAGACAAATTTTGCGAACACCAAATCGAAGCAGCCTCTATCCCTGGCTCTTTGCTTCAAGTGAAGAAGCAAAGAGTACCGCCATAGTGGTCAGTTGTTCCGAATTTGGGGGATTTATGCTGGAGATCTTGAACTCCATTAGGGGAATCAAGGTTTCCTTTCAAACCATAAAGAAAGGAGACTGTCGCGTTTTGGCGGAAACTCTTAAAGATCACGAACTTTTTCTCAAATATCTTGAAGAGAAGAAGCACATTTTTTTTACTTATGACGACAAAACTGAAAGTTTGTTCAAACTCGTCCTGAAAGGTACCGTAAAATGGAGCGAATAGAAACACTTTCCGACATGTTAGAATGTGTACAACTTAAACCGTGTGGATAACAACCAATTTTATTAGACTTAAATATGGGTCGCGTCTTCCTTTATTAAGACCCCAATTGCTGTTAAAAAAATAAAAATTATATTGCACAAAGATTTATGAAAATGTTGTATGTTTCTATTCACCCCGCAATGGGGCGAATAGAAACACTGTTCAGTAAATATCAATGCTTTTTACATTTTAATGGAAAAATAAACATATTTTCAAGTGCATCTTGAAAAAATATCATCATGTATTTATTTAGTGAAGAAAAAAATTAAATTTTTAAAACTAAGTTCAATTTTTGATCATTTTTGAAATCAGCCAAAATGGCGGATGTTTCAAGCTATCAAAAATGAATCTCTTTCCAATTTTTTAATGAGAAATGTAGCAACATTTTTAATTTGAAAATAGTCTAGCGATGCTCTGTTGTTATTGAACTAATGAAAAAAAAATATTTCAGTAGGTTTTAAAGTTTATCATTACATAATAGTCGCATTTTTAACTGAAGGTCGCTTTGTTTCTATTCGCCCCACTTTTTCTATTCACCCCGTTTTACGGTATCTGAAATGACTATAATTCACCTGAAGAGATTAAAAAATGGAAAAAAATATTTACTTAGATTCTCCCCAGTCCAAATACCTAATCGTTATGAAAAAGAGAACCCAATCTGGCATTCTTCGGAAAGGGCTTTCTCAAAAATATTATCTAGTTCACTTTAACAAAAGTGATCTAAATAATATTGAAGCTTTAGAAAAAGCCGTGGGGTCATGGAACAAAACATAGCCGCATGGATGCTAAATGCATTATTTGCGGTAGTTCTTCTCACGCTAAAGACGTCTGTCTTATGAAGGAAGATACCAACAAGTTTGTATGCCCAAATTGCGGGAGCAACCACAAATCTAACTGTAGAGATTGCCCTTCGAGTCGTTGAAGGCGTTGAGGCACGTACTGAACAGATGAAAGGCAACATTTTTCGTAGCTGGAATTCCCCAAGGTTGAATCTCTAACAAATTTTCATTTTTCAGTTAACGATCGCTTGCTTAAAAATCATACTCATCAGGTACATTACAAGCATGTTCATTCACAAGCTGATTTTTTTTCGTCGGGTAGCCGTTTGAATTTTTGATTTTGGATGGATTTACTCAAGGAAACTCTTATGCTAATATTGTGCAGGTAGTTTCAGATCCTCCCCTTCAAATGGTCTTCCTAGGGATAATCATTCAGACAGCAGACAGCTCCTTTCACATCTCTTCATTACCGGATAATCCCAACAAAAAATTACCAGAAAATGCACCTACTTCTAGCAACATGTCTCCCTCTGATTTTGAGTTTTTGACTGAACAATTAAATCATACGATTGATGCAAAGTTCAAAACCACCCCTATGGCTGAATCAGTCCAAGTTGGTGTAAAATTTACTAATACATTTTTTTATTGGATTACGTTTTTCTATTGAATTCAAATTTTCATGTGGCTAAATTCCGCTTAACTTCAAAAGCGGAGCAGTTCTGCTAGCGATTGCTATGATATTTTTTTTTCAAATATTGATTTATAAAGAATTCATAGATCTCACTTATGAAACTTATGATTCCACATGCGAAATTTTTAAGCGTTCAGTGAAACCATAATTTTACTGGTTCATAATTCGTGATTTGTGGAAAACCTAAGGTTTTTTGCCCCAGTGCATACCAAGGTGATGGTGTGAAACGATAACGCACTCAATGAAGATCGTATTTCACGAAGGAAATACGAGGAGTGCTCTACCGGCCTTATAGCAGAGATACATTTGAACGTGTTCTGTTCGAAGCTTGTGGTCACGAGAGTCGTGTTCAAGTTCAAAAAATCTGCAAAGTTTGAACACAGTGCACCGATTATGTTATGGCAACCACTTCCGTCGTCGATGTGTGTTGCAAAGACAGAAAAAAAAGTTGATTCGTGGTGAGAGGTGGCGAGTAAGTTTCCTTGGTTCCAACATTTTGCTATATTTAAGTATCAATTTCGATTAACAGGATTGTTACAAAAATCTTAAAATCGTATCCGCGAAAATCGCGACTTCAGAAATTCGATACGCGCCTAGAAGCACAAATCGACGCCTAAAAAATTCTGTTTCATTGACATCTTTACTACTCATTATAAAAAAAATGCCTAAACGTGCTTGATTAAAAACTAGTTTTTAATGGTACTAAGTGATTATTGTCACCTTATCCTAAAGTATCTACCATACTCCACTGCACTGTGACGTCACGCATCAATTTTGACAGGTACTGGTCCTGTTGTTTACAGTTTGGGCTAGGTACTTTTTCCGAATCATTCTTAATTTCGTGAAAGTTTGCTGCGAGGAGAGGTCAAATCCACTGCAGATACCCACGGATCGTATTATTCTATCTTCCTACCGTGGAAAATCATCACCATCAGCATGCTGGTGATAGAATTGCGAAGATGAAAAAAATGATGGAAAAAACGACTAAGTCCGAAACGTAAACAACAGGACCAGCAGCTGTCAAATAAGTGAGGTTAGGCTCGTCATATGCAGCGCTCTATTGAGCAAGACAAGTTTTTATACGCTTTTTTGCAAAACTAAGGGTATAGTTTAATGATGAAATATATTTAATTTACTCCAGTTGCGCCACTAGGCAGGAAAAAAAGGTAATAAGTGGAAAAATCCATTAATTTGAGTTTTTCATGGATAAAATCGCATTCAAAAACATCACTCGAAATTAATTTGTCATCAACATTTCAAATTTTTTAGAAAATAAATGGTAGTGTCGCTACAAGCAGAGAGGAGGCCCAGTTTGCAACAATACTTAACACGATTCGAGGAGATGCAAAATGAAGTTATTAATGATATCTGAAGAAGAAAAACATACACAGTAATTTTACATTATCAATTAGAAGCATAGAAAACCTTAAATTGCTATTTAAATTTCGAATTGTTATCTTATCTAACGTTACACTATATTTTAAGTGATGATGTTATCGAGAGCTAAAACATTGCCATTAATACGATTAGATCGCCAATACTGTATTTTTTTCATGAAATACATGGATAGGCAAACACCATCATATTGTTTTAGAAAATGATGTTGCAAAACATATTGTTTTATTTATGAGATGAAGACAGTTAAACAATAAGTTTCAAATGCATGCCATTCATTGTATGAAAACTGTTTTATTTTTTTATAAAACTTTAAGTCTTAATACTCAATCAATTTGAGGTAAAAAGACTTAAGATTGTTGTGATAATTTAATATTTTTAACAAATTTCTGTTTGTGAAAATTGTTACATTTTGTTCAGTAATATTCATTAGTCATTGGCATTACATTGGACTATACATTTAAGGCTAAGTAGCCCGTCATTCGTTTTGGCAACAATGATGACTTTTCAGCTTGCATTTCAAAGTGATAAAACTCAGTCTTGATGGTTTATATTGACTTGAAAAAGTATCACTGTACGCGCTAACATGCTTAAAGTATGCTGATACTTTTTCAGCTGTGTCAGTGCAAAACCAACTGATTTTCTTTGATTCGAAATCGTGAGATGAATTAGCAACAATCATCAACGACGCGTACAAATTTCAATGGCGGCCTACTTCGCCTTAAAACTCTCTCGACGTTTGACACAAAATGTCCAACTCTACAGGTTCTGAGCCACCAAAATTTCAAAAAAAAAAAACAATAAAATTTTATAAAAATTGGTTTGTAAACTACTCAGTTTAATTTTGCGGAGTCTACTATTTTACACAAAAGTATTGAAAATGTAATGTACATACAGTTGTGTTCAGAATAATAGCATAGTGAAAGCCGATTTTCATACAAAATGCTCAACTTTGGCATGCTGTAAATTGTTTTCCTATGAGCAAAACGCATGGAATTTGAATAGAAAATTCTAAATATCTTTAATTTTATTATCACAAAATTTGTCATAGTACTGCATTTGATAATTTGATAATGATTTTGATTTGATTTCAATCATGATAATTTGATAAATTTGATGGTATTAGTACTTAAAAATACGTCATTCTTGTAAAATTACGTCCAATGTGACTGAAAAATTTTGTGATTCGAATAATATTCGGTCCATTGTGACGGAAAATTACGTCATTTGTGACTTAGGGTCAAGTCATTCTACTTGCTTCAATATGTCGGGAACATATGCGTAAATTTTAATGATTTTTTTAAGTGTGTTATTGTAATCGCTCAAAGTAAAAGTACAGTCGAAGCTTGTTATAACGACATCGCAAGGGACCGTCTTAATAGGGAAAAGTTGTTATAAAGAACGGTTAAATCATTGAAATATTTTTCAAGGGATCGAAAAAAGTCGCTACAGAGAGATTTTGTCGCTATAAAAGTTGTCGTTATAACGAGCTTCCACTGTAGGTAGTTTTGATATCAGCTGCATTATGACTTTTTAATTTTTTTTTTACTTGTCGGTGTTCAACAATTTTCTCCAAAGTTACAAATTTTTAAATGATCATCTTTTTTTTTAGACAATTGTGCTTCAATCGTTGCACTGGTTTTCAAAGCAGATCGTAAAACGGTTTTATGATGATCAAACTAAATTACAAGAGGTTTTATTTAGTTATATTTTTGAATATAACTTTAGATTTGAACGGTATAATTTTCTATTTCCAGTTTATCTTAAAGTCAAGAACTTATAGATCGCCGTCAATGGAATCAATAGAATTTTAGATTAGTGTCATTAAGAATTTAGGGAGGAACTATCTCTTGATTAACTAGCGACCCTCTAGAAAAATGACTCCAAATAAAATGAAAATGATTTACAAATAAAATGTTTCTACTTTTTATATTTCCCTGAACATTATATTTGATATCAGTGAATATACTAACTGAACTTCACTGCTCTCAAGGAGAAGACTTGAATTTTATGTTTTAAATAGAAATTTCCCAATTATGAAATCACGACTGTATGTATATAACTGCAATTTTTGCCGCATAAATTGGGAAATCCGCGATTTCCGCGACAGAATTTAATCCACGCGCAATTTTCGCGCTTGGCTGGCCAAATCCGCGAAAATCGCGAGAATCGCGAAATTTGCGCCTGTTGTAACAGCCCTGCCCTTTTAAGCATCTCTGTGAGCTACACATTTTTGAGGAAGATTTGTCCCAGCTTTGAGAGATATGTACCTATAGATCAAAACGCAGAAAAAAAAATATTGTCGGGCGTGCCAACTAGTTAATATCAATTTATTTGCAAAATTAGTAATTTATTGGAGCAATATTTTTATTGCGTCTTATTTCACTGTCATTAATTTGTCTGGAACACTATTCTTAATTCTTATGATTATGTATGTTTCCGTTTCAGAACTTGTGATAGTCTTCCTTTTGATCCCGTGAAATTCCGTTTATTTAAAAACTTTTCTCTGGATTCTGTAAGCATTATGTACCGGAATCTGATTACTGCTTCGAAATTCTGCAAAGTCTTGCCTAAGATCACTAGGATGTAGTCTAAGAGGGGATAGGCAAAATTATGACTAAATTCAAATGCTTATAACTTTATGAAAAATTTATGAAATTGGATGCATCCGGAAGCAGTCGACGGTAAATTTGGTCTAGTTTCAGGAACTTGTTTGGCCATGCATATTGGCCACTGGATACCGGAGATGTTCCGGATTTTCCGAGGTCATGTTTAAATGTAATTTTTTCTGTCGCTTGTATTTTTGTGTGGTGTAAAGTTGGATAGATGTTTTTTCCTAGAAACTCGAACTACCTTCATGATTTTCAAAGGTTACACGGAAAAAAATCGGTTGCCGGATTCATGAACAAAAAGTCATGAATTCATAAAATTTTATGTTTCAATATATCATGACTCGAAGCCATGAAATCGTAAGTATTATGCAAGAATTTGTATGCTCAGGGCGTTACACAAATCTAACTGTCACTTTCTTCATCTTAGTCAACGCGTCTCATGGCGATCGGTGATTTTTTCTAGTGAAATCATAAAAAAAGTTTTGTTTTTGAAAAAGTTTAAATCGAAGCAGTGTTTCGTATCGATGACATTCTTGGCGAGATTTCCGTAAGTTCCCACATTGTGTCACGACACAATCAATCTGCCGGAGCTGTTAGATGCTCCAAAATATACTTACAAGCCTTCATCCTGATTTTGCAGAACCGGCAATGTTTGACTTTGAGTGAAGATTTCGCTTCACAAACTCGTCGGCGATTTTAACTGTTCGGATGTGATGCCTTCCCTATGTCCTATAGCAGAGCAGCTCACAAAAAGCCTTCGGCAGCCGGATGTTCCAGTTTATTTTCCACAACCACAGTGTTGTTAAGGAGTGTTCCATTACTCATGCAATCCACCAACATTTTGTGAGCCCAGGGACCATTTGTCAAATCAATTGATGTTCGAAACAATATTTTGCGTACAAACCTAACCACTGAATGTTCGCGTTCCTGCTAAAGATTTGGTACTCGTTAGGTTGACAATTGTGGAATGTGTTCGCGGTGTACTACGAAACTACCGGTACAAAAGTCGCAACGATTTTAATTTTCACTTCATTTGTTTACCAATAGCAAATATAAACTGGGATCTAATTTGACGTATAATGTTTCGTTTTCATGAAATGAGTTCATGATTCAGGGATCCTGCTTCATGATTTCATGACTCAACTTTCCACTTTTCAGCACCAAAATCGGAATCATAAATGACAGCCATCTAAATACATGAATAGTGCTTATGTTTTCATGAACTGTGTTCATGATATCAGATTCTGCTTCATGATTTCATGACCGAAATTGCCACTTTTCGTATCAAAAATAGGAATCATAAATGACAGATGACTAAATCCATGAATAGTGCTTATGTTTTTATGAATTTTATTCATGGTTTCAGCATACATGCTTCATGATTTGAGGATTCCAGCTGACATTTCTCTTCGCTTCAAATTGAAAACGTAACGTATAGCCGGCGTTACGGTAAAATGCTTCATGATTTCATGACTTTTGGTCATGGTGTACTTTCATAACACGAAAACACACTTTCCTCCCGAAATCATGACTCATTCTCCTTATTTCGAGTGCCGCATTTTTACCCGTGTATGCTTTGCGAAGCATTTCAAGCACCACCGGCTGCCATGGCCACTTTATAGTAGGTTCTAGATGCCCCGGGAGATGTGGCCAATTCAAAACATGTCTCCAAAACATGGTCATCTCGTATAAATTTTCAACTTTGTTAGGATACCATGAAGCTATTCCTTTAATTTTTGAGTTACGTATATTATAAACATTTATCAAAAAAAAATCACTTTATTCAAAAGGTCGAAAATGTTGCAAATGTATTCTGCCCGGGTCTACCCCGTTTGGCATAATGCCGTTTGGCATACAGTCGTTTGGCATAATAGCTGTTTGGCATAATGCCATTTGGCATAACGGTCGTTTGGCATAATCGTCATTTGGCATAATAGCCGTTTGGCATAATTGTGAAAAACATTGAATTTGATCATTTGATTCCTTCCATTAAGCAAAAGGGTGTGTATAAACTGCTCACGATCGTACATTCCGTTGTCATTAAGTCATTAAGTCATTAAGTCCAGGATATTATGGCGCATCTTTAACAAAAATATATCCAACGCCTAAGTTATTCGATGTCATTTGAAAAAATGAAGGAACATGGAATTTTATGACGCTTCTTATGGTACGGCATATGACTGTACCACTGCAGTATCTTCCTTTTTCAAATTATGCCAAACGACCATTATGCCAAACGACTATTATGCCAAACGACTGTTATGCCAAACGACTATTATGCCAAACGACTTTATGCCAAACGACTCAGGGTGTCTACTCGTTTACCGAAATGAAATTCCCTGATATTTCCAGGTTTTTACAGGTTTTACAAAAAAAAAACCAGGTTCCAGAAGTACTCTAATTTTTTATGTCTATGATTTTTTTCACCCCCACTTAGGTCTTAAATCTAGTTTTATTATATGGGTTTAACGTGGTTTACGGCTTAAGCGAAGGTGAAGAAAAGGGCCCTAAAACAAACAAATGACAAATTTAAAAAAAAAATCAATTTAATAGCTATACACTTCTGGACATTATTTAAAGCATGCTGATGCGATTCTAATATCCAATATTACAATATGAACATGCTAACAATACCAAAGCTTAAATTTTATTCAAATGAATTGTATTTTCCAATGATATTTCGTTTGTTAGAGCTCCGTGAACTAAACGAAACTTTCAAGTACATCAGTATGCTACTTCTTGAAAGTACTTTTAGTACAGATGAATGGTACATATCATTTCCATCGGTCGTTTAGATAACTAAGACAACTTCATGGGCGCAAAAGTAAAACTTTATTTGGATTTGTGGTAATATTTTAAAATAAATACTAAGTTTATCGATGTATTAGCAAGCAATCATACAGTTCTGATCTGCATAAAAGCCAAATTCTTTAAAATATCTTAACATTAACACGGTCATCTGCTACATATTTAAGTAGATATACATATACCCATCTAAATTAATACAAATAATCCGTAAAACTTTTGGATCCCGATCCATTTTTTTCGGAAATAGAAACATGAATTATCAAGCCCCTGGGTAATCGCGTTCGACCGTATAACATATCAATGTGGTAATTAAAATAAATGTTGAATTTTCGCATTCCCTTCGTAAAAGTTCTAAATTATTCATGATTGTTACGAAATTTTCAATTTAACACTTCAGTCGTCGCGCTGTTGTATTTTGTACAACACCGCTGAAAAAAACCTCGCTTTTCGTTCACAACAGCAGCACGGTGGTTCTGACGGTGGCAAACCGCGCGACGACTGGAAGGTTAAAGTTGTACAAATTCCAGAATTCTTTTCGAAAATCTAAAATTGTTCTAAAACCGAATATTTTCCAATAATTTTAAAAATTATGCATGAAGCAGGGCTGGTGGTGACTGAGTTTCTTGAAAACAGGAAATTTAGAAACCTCTTTCCAGAAAAAAAAGACACTAAAAAGTAATCAAAAAGAGACGAATTTGATTACCGTAAAACGGGGCAACTTTAATAATTTATATTTTTAAAACAAGTACTGGCATCCTACCTATCGATTGCTGTTGATAGATTGCCAAAAGATTTATTCTGAATGGATATATAATTTTTCATATAATCGAAAGTCGGTTTTCTGTTTTGGGGTAACTTTGATAATGGAGTATGCATCGAACAAAATTGAATGAATTACGAACATTTGTAGGGCATTGCATACCTATAGGCGTTTAACGTTATACGGAAATTTCTGACTTAGATTACAAAAATGGTCCCAGTATGTGAAAATGCTTTTCGCTAAGAGATTTGAGACTGTATTTAAGTTCTATGATAACTAGGCTACCAAATATAAGTGGCCAACTATTCAAAAGTACATCAAATAGTGATCGTAGAACAGATTGTTTGTAAGCGTTTCAAAAATGCTAAAATTGTGTCAATTTTTAATACTCGTGTAAAAAGCCTCAAATGGTCTCGATTCAAATGAAAACAGCTTTTATATGGAGTGTCATACTAATATTCTTCAGTTTTGCATTCGTTTTGCTTAACCGATTAACAGAAATTATGATATTCCGTTTAGTATGTGGTGGGTTACGCACTATCAAAGATACCCCGTTTTACGGTACTGTCAAAAAGCAAAACGAGACCTAACAGGAACCAGGATAGAATAGTTTGATCAGACCACATATTTCTCTGAGAATATTTTAAACTTTTTTTTCAAATTTCTCGTGACATTACGACGATATACCAACAAATCTGGTATATGCCAGTAAATGACAAACATGTATTATGACGACATTACGATGGGGATTGATTGATATCTTTTTTTTGAGATTTTCACTCTCCAAGAATTTCCTAAGGAATTCCTCCAAATGTTTTGTTTTGGGTATCTCAAAAAAGAATCAAGATTTTTCCAAAAAAATATCACATACAATACCTCAGGGCTTCCATTAGAATTTCCTATAATTATTTCCATTATTTCAGATATTTTTCGAAAAGCCTTTAGTCCTCTAGGATTTTGTCCGGTGATTCTCCAATCAGTTTTTCTACAAACATCCTTCAAGACTCTCGTTTAAAACATGTTATAATATTCAGCTAGAAACTTCTCCAGATTATTCCAAATTCTCAAGGAGGATACCTTCAGGAATTACTCTAGAGATTGCTCCTAAGATTTCTTCGGAAATTCCTCCATTAATTCTAAAAGATTTCTCAAGGAAGTTTTCGCAACATTTTTCTCGAACATTCTTCCAGGAGTTTTCTTCGTGGAAATTTGAATGAAATTTTCCAGTATGCTGAGAAATTGTTGAGAAAAATTCGTGACGTATATTCCTAAAGCAAATTTTAGGGTACCTTCTGTTACAGTTACTTATGTAATTTCTTAGGTCACCTTTGATGGAAAAGATTTTTAGAAAGTCACTCTTGAAGAACTATTAGAAGATTTCCAAGATTATTGCTAATTATTTAAGATAAGATAATTGAAAAATATAAAAGAAAAAATCAAATCTCGCAGGATATTGTGAAGGAACTCCTGAAAAAACAGGACGAAATTCCTAAAAATAATGTGAAGGAATTATTGTTACTACAATCGTAGGATCTTATGAAAAAATGTTGGAGTGTTAACTGGTGTGGAACCTTAATTCAATATTCCATGGGGATTTTTTGAGAATTCATTCAAAACGTTTTCCAAAATTCCTTGGAAAAAACGCTGGAGAAATTTCTAGAAAAAAATCTAAAGAAACTTAATAATGGAAACAGGTCGAATATAAGGAATTATTTGTAATGTTCTTAATAGATTCATTCGAATAACCCCTCGAGGAACTTTGGAGCTATTCTTTGGAATAACCATAGATGAAATGGCGTGGAAATTCTTGTCGGGTTTTCTTGAAAGAAATTCTGTGGGAAACTTTGAATATCTCTTAGATTAACGACTGTAGAATTCGGTTGAAAAGTTAGTGAAAAAGTATCTGGAAGAAGTCCTAGGATAGACTTTGTTCACAGGGAATACCTTGAGAAATAACTAGAGGTAGTAACGTTGAAATGCTCAATCCTGAAGCAATTTCTGGAGAAATTCTTGTAAGCATCCTACGAAAAATTGCTGAAGAAATTGGTAGAGGAATGATGAAATCTTTGGAGCAACCACAAGGATAATTCCTGAAACTGTTCTCAAGAAATATGAGAAGAAATTTTGTATCTTAATTATCTGCAAGCAAGATAATGGAAAAAAGAGACTTTAGAGACTATTTTGGTTAAAATAGAGACTTCAGACCCCTTTTATCAAAAATAAAGCCTTTTTAGAGACTTGCATAAAAATGGTATCTAAAATAAACCTGCTACCAGCCCTTGATATGTTAATCTTTCACTAAATAAATAAAGAGACATTAAAAACATCAATCATGTTTTGGAAAGCTGATAAAAATTCATACTTAAAAGGATCTTCATTGAATAGCTCATATAGTGCTCATGAGAGCGGCACAGCCGAATTTTTTTTTCGAATTAAGAGAGTTTTCTGGCAAATAATGGTAGCTCTGGATTATGACGCAAAAATCCATTGTCGTTAACATATTCTATCATGAATTACTGCCTCAAAGTAATTTCCCTGATTGTGATCAAAATTCCCTGATAATTCCAGGTTTTCCAGGTTTTTCCAGGTAGTAGACACCCTGCGACTGTATGCCAAACGGCATTATGCCAAATGGCATTATGCCAAACGGGGTAGACCCATTCTGCCCATAACTGCATAACAGTCACATTCGACATATTTGACAATTTCGAGTTAATACCCGGGAGAGTCATTAAATAACAAATACTTTCGATCCACTTACTAAAATCTGTGAGATTGTTCTAGAAAATTCGAAAAAATACCAAGTTGTTTTATCACATTCGCAATTGTAATTGATTATACATGAGCCTCATAATGCAATGGCAACGATATTTCTATCAGAATTTTTTTCTGACTATTCACCCAATAAGCGATATGAGTTGTACAAAACTTCAGTCTCAAATAAGCACTTTTGAATTTTCAGTGATTTTTTGAAATATCAGTTCCCTCCCATACTGCAATAAAATGCAAACTTGGTATCCCATTTACTCAATGCCTACTTTTGTCGAATGTTACAAATATGCAGTTATGGGCAGTAATTGTCCAATACTATATGTTACTAATTGGGAGAAAATATATTAAGGCTCAAGAATCCATCATTCAATCATCAGCAATCATCAAAAACGAAAAACCAGTTTTTTCGTTCAAATTTAAAGGAATGCCCATAAAAATCTATCATTGCAATCCAGATAGCAAGTGTAATGCAATGATAGATTTTCTTGAACATTGCTTAAATTTTGAGCAAAAAAACTGGTTTTGAAAATTTGTAAAACGATGATGGTTATTTTCCTCTTAAAGGAGTTAATAGTGAATGGGATCGATCATGTATCGATTCATCGTTGTAAGCTTTCAATGTTGCTTGCCCACTAGCTGAATAACAATTGGATGATAAGTCTCATACCATCGAGTACGGTATACCGTGACTCATCACTCGCTCAATGAACCAACCCCTTAACGGGAAACCGAACCTTCTCTTACCTTAACCGAGTACCCGGTGGCATCGAACGCCTCATCGCCGATGAAGAAGTCCAAATCTTCCACCCCTTTCGTGACGCGGCGGGCACTCTGGTCCCCGACTTTGGCCGTTTCCTTGATGGCAATCGCCGACGGAATGATGAACTGGGGCTCCTTGTTCGCAGCGAAACCGAGCTTTGTGTAGCTGAAACGAACAGATAACGAGTCGGTAATGTTGATAAGAAAATTACTGAGATAAAAAACGTATGAAGCAACCACTATGTGGAAATTGAAAGAAGAACCTCCCTCAGTGGGAGCCGATTTTATTTTGTCTCGCCTCTTCTTACCCCGTTCCGACATCGATCACACAAGCTGGCAATCTTCCAGACATTTTGCACCAGTTTCCACTTGAAATTCACAGAACACTGCACTTTTCCCCAACTCACGAAATACGGAACTACGCAATCGACTACTTTTACTGGTGAATTTTGAGGCTTTTCTAGCCGAAAATTGATAAAACTTTTTGCAACCACACCTAAAAAGAGGACCCCGATTTGTCACTCCGATGCAGTTTTCGCTTTTGAAGTTTATTCTTTCTTGTTTCCTTTTGTGGGGTTTTCGGTTTTCGGGTTGCGTTTTGCTTGATGATGCGGACTGTCAAAAATCGACCGAGAGCTGATGGCGCGACGCTACTTTTTGCAGGGTTGTATACATATAAATATTTCAAGACTAACAATTCAAAAGGCCTCATCTCCAAAAAGTAAACAATGAGAAAAATGCAATCTTGTTTTGTCGAACAATAAATCAAATTTCAATTATGAATTTTAGCATTGTATGTTATTTTATTGTCCAGAAAGTCGATGGATAAACTGATTTATTGCTATGAATATTCATTACTATCATTTTAGCAAAAAATCCTGCTAAAAAAAACGAGTCAAAGGAAATGAGGCTTTTATTTCACCAAAAGCTGTGCAGCCCTTTTCATTTGTGCCCATAGACGCCGGCCGACGCTGATGAGGCCTGTGAGTTGACGCCTTTGTTTACTCTAAAATGTGTTGAGGCCTTCTAGTTGTGGCTTGTTTTTTCATCATCTTCAGATGTGGCCTTTTGAAAATCATTCAATATTCATGATAAAATACGATAATTGAAGTGTAGAAGAGTGTTACGTGGTAAAGCAAGGTACATGGGATCTCTGCAGCAAGAGGAGATTCGTGCGGTCGATTAAGTATGTGATTGATTGAACCCTTCGTGCTACGCGAGTTTGTCGTCGAGAAAATGTATAGACATATTGGTTCAATTGAAATAATATTGCAATTGAACGTTATTTTTCATGCAATTAAACGTTATTTTTCATGCAATTGGGTCCTAAAATGTTTAATGAAATTTTGTTTTTATTCAATAACACGAAAGAGTATCTTACTGCAACTACTTTAGCAATTTTTTCCGCTCAAATAACGGCTACATCATGTTTAAACTTTGATTTAAAAATTGGGTCCATAAATGAACCTTGACACTTAAGATCATGTTTGACGTTCGCTTAGTTGGCAAAAACACCACAGGGGTTTTAGTTTTAACACTGGGGTTGTTTCTATCTGACATTTTGGAAGGGACACGGAAAACAAAATACACCCAAAATTTGGGTTTGAGCCAAGGGGTGCGGCAAAATCTAAAAAAATGTTTTTTGGACTCAAACCAACGGAAAATATTAGAAAATTGAGTAAATTATTGTTATTGGCCTAAACTTAAGCGTTTGGCACTAAAATTGGGACAGGGCTTTAGGACCCTATTTAAACCAAATCGTGTTTTTGTTGATAATTTGTGAAATACAGACAGGCTGACACAGGTATTATTAGATAGTATGATACAAAATACATCAGTCTACAGGAACCCGATAATGTTCGCCGTTTAGACAACCACTGTATAAAATAATACAAGGAGCAGTCGCTCCGTAGTATAACTTGCATCTACTTAGTGAATTTGGAACGTTTTTCGCAATCTACATTGCAATTTTGATGTTTGTTTAACAGGCCTCAACATTTTTGAGAAAAGGCCGCATTTGCGATGAATATCCTGGTTAGCGGAAAATGAGATTAGGCCTTTTAGAAAAACGCTATTTTTTCAACATTTATGCATATTTTTAAATGACTATTGTATGTTTTAGAAAGAATAGGCTAATATTTTCAAAGCTGAACGATCACTTCGACATCTGGTGGCTAGTAGGAGAACCGTCATAAAAGAGGTTGGGTTGAAAACGCACCGTGTGCAGCATAGGAAGGAGCACACATATTACACTTTTTCTCGAAATAGTTATGTTGTACACGATCAGAGAGCACTGAAAAACATGATAAACTTTTTTTCCTTCCAAAATGTACAGATCCGGTCAGTGCTTATGTACGATTTGTGGGATAAAATTGGAAAATTGGTGTTTGGCTACATAGGTTATAAACTTCCGGATTCTTTGTTTGTGGCTAAATTTGTTGTGAAATCATGCGTATCGCAAGAATGAAGGGTCAAAATGATTATGCCAATGGAAAATAGTTTAATAATTAATTGATTATAAGCTAATTTTTGGGTCGAAAAATTGAATTTTGGACGTAAACAAACATTTTCAATGACATTTCTCTCCTTCTTACCTAGCGACCTCTGTGCTGGTGGCGCATTAAATTTGCCTATAGGCTCTTCTACATTGAAATTAGCAGAAAACCGATTTGTTTACTTTTTGGACTTGAGGCCTTTTCAATTGTTGGTCTTGATTTATCAGTCCGTACACTGAAAACAGCATTGTGGTAAAAATTACGAGCACACTCAGAAATATAAAAAGTCACAGAATTACTAAAGTTTACCCGCATAGAAAAATACAATTTGCTGCACATTTCAAACAGTAAGTTTCTTTTAACTGTTATGGTAAGCGTATCACAAGCAGTTGCTATTTCATTGAACAATATGAAGCCTTAAGGTAGGAACTGTTAAAAATTGTTAAAGTAAAGTGACCAGACGTCCTGCTTTTCGCGGGACAGTCCTGCATTTTGAGCATTTGTTCCGCGCTGAAAAGTGTCCCGCGAAACGTCCCGCATTTTACTAAAATCATGGAAATGTCCCTCATATCCAAAGAAGTTATTATTAACCTATATTTTTAACATGTATTCTTTGAATTCATTTTTTTCGTGCATAGAAAACATATAATGTTTGTGTATCTGAGAAGCCAAATGGTTGCAACAGAACAGAGTTTTCAAGTTTCAACTATAGAGATTATGTATTTTCAACAGAAACATTATTTTTAAGTCATGAACCTTTTTGATGCCCCGCTGAAATATTTTTTTTTTTGGTAAAATCAAACGATTGTCAGTCAGTGAAATAAAGCTTTTGTAGAAAATTTCACACTAAATTTATGATATTTTGAACAATAGATTTTGTGATAATTTTGTTCAGGGTCTTCGAAATTTGGCCAAGAGTTCCATAGTTCTATGAAAATCCATCGCAAAACTAAGAGGCCCAAGCCTCATGGGGTGTAAGTGACATTCTGTTCGATTTTGAGATGAGTATACTGAAAAATTCTAATGTTTCCAAGCTTTGCAAAAGTATTTTTGGGAATTTTTCCTGTCCAACAAAAATATCACATATCTCTTAGAAGATTTCCTACATAAATATTGTTGAAAAAAAAAACAATTAGCTAATTTTTCTCATATTTTTATCACTAACATCCCTTTGTTTCTACCCCCTCAACACTGTTTGAAACCTATTGAGATTTATTCATAAGTCCTTTTCTGAATTATGTAGTTATTATATCTCAGAATCTTTCCTCAGATTATATAGCTCCTATCAGCGGTTATTGTACAACATTTGCAATCAAACTATAATTTTAAGTTTCAATTTTCGAATTGTAAAAAAATGATACTGTCAACAGCTCTTCTGATTACTTGTATAAAAGAAGAAAACAATTGCAATTTTTGTGTTAATGAATCCTTGAACTTGCTTGTCGAACTTACGAAAGTTAAAGTGTGAGTTGAAAAATGAAAATTACTGGAATTTCTAACAAGTTGCAGCTATTTTTTCTTCTACCTTCTCTTAAAAAATGAACATATTTTCCAGTGTAGCAGAGGCATATACAAACATAATAAAAAATGTGAAATGTTGTCCCGCTTTGGACCAAAATACATCTGGTCACTTTATGTTAAAGTAAACTATCCTAAACTGTGACGTAACACTATAATGTGTAGATATTGTTGAACTATATAGGGATGTTTTGTTCTTTTATATGAGTAACAACTTATGTATGTGCAGTTTACTATATAAGACTTCATTGCAACAGTTTGGCGAACGGTTGCCGATACACGCTTTATAAAATATAGGTGGCAGTAAGTGAAATAACAACAATACTTTCATTTTTCGAAAAGATGCACTTTATACACGTCGACATTTGAATAACTGTGTTAATCATAATTTATTAATATAATACGAGAAAACAAAAATATTTTTTTTTTCGATGATTGTACGTAAGTTTTTGATCACTGAGTATTTATATTTTTTAGCGTGCCTTTTTCGAGACCGTGAAAAAACAACAACCCAGGCCCCTGACAACCATATATCAATACACAGTGATCTTCGTAGCCATGATGTCCTGGGCGATACATGAATATCGCCCACTGTCAGTTGCGACAGCTGTGAAAATATAGACAATTTCTTTGTTTAATGTTTGTTATGATTTGTTTATAAATTTTTGATATCGTTATATCAGCCAATACAGCGTCAAAAAACTGAAGCACATTCAATATTACGATGGTTTTGAAAGAAAAGCAAACATTTCAATACATCCTGCAAGCCTCCTAGCATGCAATCAGTTATTTTATTTCGACGCATGTTCGATTTCGGATCATAAACATTAAACAAAACATCAATTAATGATTACACTCTCGATTCAATTAACCCGAAAATGGGTAAACACATCAATATGTTGACTATGCTACAAGTCGTCTCGTGCCATGGGCCTGCAACAACCAGAACCTCGGTCGCGAAAAATTTGTTCTGTTTTTTCCTTCAAGGATGCAGGAAAACAGCGATGGGACATTGTGCGGCCTACGGCTTGAGGAAACAGGTAAGTTGGTGAACGTAAGTCATGAATACAGCGTTATTGATTACGTTTTTCTTTTTCAGTTCAACGAACCGTTCAACAAAAGGAGAATTGAAGACCCGGCTACCGTCCCGGTTACCGTTTGGGCCACAAGAAAAATACGCATCAAAAACGATTTCAAACCACGTCCGTAGAAACATCGTAAGTAAAATTTAGAATTGATATTGTTAATTTGAATGGTAAAACTGGCTATCCTTTTATGTTGCAGTTCCTGTTACACCGACGGACTTGTACCCCGGCAGCAGCATCACCAGAACACCATCTAAGATATAATACCGATCCTTGCTTAATCATTCCGGGAGGGCCAGTAGACGACCGACGATTTTTTGTAATTTTCGAGCTTCTGAATGCTCAACGGGAACGAGCAGGACGGATAATGAAAATTCTGATTTAAGCTCAAGTTTTCTGTTTATAAATAATATAACATAATGAAATACAGAAAAAAGGTTAAACTTGTTGTTAAAATTATTTCTTATTCAATTTGTTCGAAAATCATTCTTATAATATAAACATTTAAGTACAGTACCGCATATGGTACAAATACCGTAACAAACCATATTTCAATAATTACACATACATTACCCGTTTTCATTCCAATCATATAGGTCAACTATTCCATAGCTATTTCCAATACAGTGATTTGTGTGGAAGAGTGGACCCAAGTAACCACAAGCATTATACCATTGCATTAATTTGGTCGAAAGTCAACATTTTTTGCATTAATAATGTTATCATGCATTTATTCAATAACTGTCAAGCAATGATGCATTTGATTAACATTGTAAATGCTTTGTAGCATTATTTTAATATAGCATTATGCTAAGCGTTTAGAGTGAATATACAGTTATGCTGTCATACAAGATTACATAACCTCATTAAACACACTCGAATCTGTAATAAATAAGTAAAACGATCGAGCACGTTCGCACTCGCTCATTGCGTTTTGTGGGATATGGAAGAATAATGAAATGACTTTCTTTCATCTCGAACCCCCATTTCATGATCTAAGGATATATGTATTCATTCAAAATTGTTGTATTTTATCTATGAGACTCTTTTATACATAAGGAGTGAGAGGAAATGTCGATCAATTTCTCTCCCCCCGAAATCTGTTTAATGCGCTAGGGCTTCGTTTTGTGGGTTACGTTCTGTTATTTCCTCTACGAGAAAGAATGGTGATCAAATTATTTCTATTGATGTTTCATTTGGTGAGGAAAGGAAATCAATCGCCGAAGAGAATTCTTTCTATTCGTAATAACTTGGCGAATAGTAATGTTAACACACACAGTGGCTTCGTTTATAAGGAACTTTTATCCTACCTTTTTACATCAGCAGCTTTAGCACAGGACACCAACGCGCCAGGCATCCAGCACACCATCATCCTACTTGTGGGTTCGAATCCTGATTCCATCAAAATAAAATCATTCAAATGGTAAAGAAAACCATTGGAAGGTAGCCAATGGATTCATTGTTTTGTTTATTTTGGACGCAAGCCCTAAACATACATTATTTTAAGCTAATATACATCATGAACCTTAAATATACAAACATAAATGCTTTAGTAGGGCTTGTGCATTAAAACTGCTTTACCAAGTATTGCATTAATTTGGTTGTTGTGGGGCCCTTTCCCACTTTAATTATGCTTTATAAAGCTCTTAAAGGTTATGTCACTTTAAAACAAAATCTGATAGCATACTATAAAGCAAACATAAAGTATTCATATATAGCTTCGTGGTTACTTGGGGACAATATATCCATCATTTGGCAAACTGTAAACGAAAAATTTTGTTCGGAGAAATCGACGTTTTTAAATGGTTACATAACTTAACCGCCTATTCCCCATATTGTGATTTTCCCGGTTACTGTTCACCAAATTGTAAAAACCGTTTTCGGTAGTGTCGGTTTATTGTTATTTTTGATGTTTAACGAAATTATTGATATATTGTTGCAAATTGTTGTGCACAGTACGGGATACAGTACGAATATAGTTCTTGATTATGCGGGTATACATCAATGACTATTTTCTAGCTGCCTCTCTTTCATTCTGCTGTGAATTTCTACACTAAATGTCAATTCATCTGGGTTGAAGCTTAGCGATGCTTCAACCCAGGCGAATTGACAATTAGGAATAAAATTCCCTGCAGAATGAAAAAGAGGCAGATAGAAAATAGTCATAAAATCCTGGGTTAGTTTCATTGGAACTTTCGCCTGAGCGATTTTTGCACTTGAATAAAACACGTTTCGAAACATTCTCCGCTGTTTCTAAAAATGCTATTGGGTAGAGAAATGAATTCTCTATCGTTAAATTTCATTCAATTTCATATATTACTTCACTTAAGTGGTAAAAATAAATATTTTATTCCGAATGTTTTGAAACCATGAATGGGTTTGACATTGCTCTCGTGAACCATAATCATGACGACAGCAGCACACCCCAGCGGACGAATTGTCGTTTTGGAGCGAATCCTCTGTCTCCATAGAAGATGGTGTCTCCATCGATGTCGATAGCCTGGAAATTCCGGTAGTTTCAGCTAAAATAGTATTTTTTACCACAGATCTTTTCTCGTGTAGAAAACATTTTAATTATTTTGTTTCACCCTAGTGGACATGCTCTCAAAGATCAACCCTGCGAGCTCCTCTCTGCCAGAGCTGATTGTCAAAATTTCTCTGATGCGGTGAAACGAAGATTACGTAAAAGAGAAAAACAAAATCTTGTCACCGTCTCATCTGTTTTTCGTCGGCAGCACATCACAGGTTTGGATTGCAATCATGCTGAGGTAATTATAATGCAAATTTTTAACCAATAGCACTAATAATAATCGACGGTTCGGTTGTTGTAGGCTTGCCGTTAAGACCGGCCTCGCCGGAGGTGCCGTATATTACTCCCGGGAGGAAGGAATCTGGAACGAAAACACCGACCAAGTGTACGAACGATACTCGACGGCACTGCAACCACATCTCGCGTCGGTAAAGCAGCAAATTCCCGTCGAGGTGAGTGGCTATTTTTAGCATTGCATTGAATTTGGATTGATCAGGTACTAGTGGACAAAAATAATGAGATAGAGTAATTTGCCCATTGTTACGGTAGATCCTAATAATGCGATATAAGAAATATTCTTAAATTAAAAACTATTCTATAAATATTATTGATCATTAATGAAAGCCTATAATATTCCCAAGCTGAACGAAATAAATGCTTCCAAAGTAAAACAGCTTTGATCGTTCTAAGATCAGTTTTTGTATTATGCAGAGGATTACATTCGTATAAAATACTCATGAACAGAAAAATATAGTATTGCAAACTTAGATCTGAGTTTATGCACCGATTTGTATGAAATTCACAGTTCCTCACTCAGACATGATTGAAAATTTAACATATATTTTTGAGCGATTTCTCCAATCACGAGTTCAAAAGCAATAAAGGTTTGACTTAAGTTAACATTATGACTAATTTTCATTATTGATGTAACTCAAAAAGTTGAAGGAATAGATTTTTTGTGTTTTCAACAAATTTGTAGATTCATACAAGATGAACAAGTTTGCTGAAGACAGTTTTTGTGTAGGGCTTTCCTATTTTCAGACAAATCGTTCATAATTTGTCGTCGAAAATTTCACTTTAGTCAAACAGTTATTACTAAAACATATTGCTAAAATTCACGTTATATCTGTTGTACATGCTGTGGAAATTTCATTAAAATCTGTCTATAAATAGCTATAAATCTACCTTATCAAAGTTGGCCATTTTGTATGGAAAATCGAAAAAGTTGCAAATGTTTTGTAGAATACTGTATCTAACCTCGTATTAATTGAATACAAAATTTCATAGTTTTATTAAAAAAAATACTACTAGAATTACTCTAAGAAGTTCACAAAGATTTCTCCACGAAAGCTTCAACAGAGTGCTCCATAGAATCTATAGAGCACTTCCTTTAGTCATTGTACAGGACTATTCCAGATATACTTTCAGGAATTCCTCGAATTATTTGTTTTGAGAAAATTCTTCTCGGTGTTCTCACGAAAATTCCTATATTTTTTCTCAGTTTTTATTCCGAAATTTTTCTTAGACTCGAAAATAAACCTCGGATTAATTGCAAATCTCAATTGAAGAAAATTAGTGCCACCTAACGGATGAATTCTCAAACAGATTTCTCATCGCCAGATAATCCATGATCTGCTGAATAACTTTGCCGAAAACACTAATCTTCTAGCTCATTTTGATGTTCAAATGGTTATTTTTAGGCCAATTTTGGACCCCTCGTGTCCACGCTTTTTCCGTTCCCTAGAAAAGGGGGAAGGGTAAAAAGGATGTCTCACCCAAGGATACACATTTACTAACCACATTTACTTCAAAATTTATTTCAAATTTTTGATCTACTAGTCTGCAACTTGTGGCCACTCAAAAATTCAAGGTTTGTCTCGTGATTTTAAGGGTTAATAATGAGCCCGACTATTTTTAACTAGATTTTTTTAAGCATTGAAGTAGCTATATAGTATTCTGGGGAATAGTTCATTCTGGGCAACCGGTTTCGGGGGAATTGGTTTTCTGGAGAATGTTGTAGAATTATTGTTTTGCATTGAAATTTAGTGTTCTTCAATACATTTAAGTTTAAACAGTTTGGAATCAAGCTTCTAAGTTTGCATTAAAACTTCAAAGGCACTAATCTCGAGAAAAAAAAAACCATCCAACAACAGTGCACTTTATATTTTGGCATTGTGCACACACGTAAAGCTTACAATAAGAAGATCAGAAACGTTTGCTAACCGTTTTTCCAGTTTAGTGCCTTTGGAAACGTGAATATACTTATGTATGTACGTTAACATAATCCCGGGATTTTAGGGACCTCAACAATTATATCGCGGGATACCAAAAATCCCGAAATTCGACGAATCCCGGGACTATAGTGTTTTCCGACTTTAATTTTTTTTGTAGGTTCCCGCTCTGCCCACGACCGGTGAGCTGTGTTTTCTAACCAAACATTACTGGAACGAAGGCGTGAAGGGTTCGATCTACTTCGTTCACCGGCTGCCGTGCTATCTGGGCCAGTGGACCAAGAAGGCTTCGGATGCGCTCAAACAGGCCATGAATCCTCCGCCGCCGCCGGAAATTGCCCCGGTCGCCGCTGGGGCCGCGGCCACCAAAATATGAGGTATATGTCGGAGAGGAGTGAACCACCATAACCGGTCAGTATATGGGTATCATCTGTTTGAGACGCAATAAAAACGTATTACGATGTAAAGCGATGTTTTAAACTATTCTGATGCGTTCAAACTAGTTTCCGAAACGACCAAAAAATAGTAAATTAGTGGCTGACCAAGGGACTGCAATTCTGCTTTGACAGATTTGTTAAATATTTCGCCAGCCTTGAAGATAGCTCAGTAATGTACAATTTTGCTTGACGACACGACTCTTCCAATTTTGCTTGTGCTGAGTTGTCGCCAAGAATTGATCTTAAGCTTCATCCAGCACTTCGAAATTGAAATAGCTGGCTCAGGGCCAGTGAAATCATGTGATGCTCCATTACGAGCTAGCTCATCAGCCAATTCATTGCGAAACCATACAGGTAATAATTAAAATTAAATAACAACATATTCATAATCCCACCCCTATTTAACTTCAGAATAGAGACTGAAGAAAGGCATCTTCAGGAATTCCTGTAGCTATTTTTCAGGAACTGTCCAGTAAAATTATTATTTTCTTCAACATTTTAACCAAGGAGTTAATGTTCCCAGGGATTCCCCCTGAGTTAAATTTATTTAGAGATTCTTTTAAAAATATCACAATAAAAGCATAAATAACTTGGGGAAATAAAATGGTCAAGAAAGGTTTTTAATAATCATTTCATTTTCATTTTGTAGCGTTTAGTGTTGCAAAAAAAGCGCAATCAAGTCAGAAAGAGGTAATAGTCTATGTCTAAATCATATAAAGAGCGAAAGAAAGTTTTTTCCCAAAAGATTGTTAAAAAAATCCTGAAGTTTTACAGGTATTTGTTTGACTTATTGAGAAACATATGATAAACTTCTGAAATGATTATTAAAGAAACTCTTGATATCAGTGAATCAAATTGTCATCAACATAGACGAAAAACAAACAACAAAGCAAGCTCGCTTACAACCGTTTGTCGCAACTGTTGCGGATAAGGACACAATTAAAAGCAAAATTGTCATGACAATCACAGAGCACAATATTGTTGCAACGTTTTCAACTCGCGATTAATCAGTAATTTTAAACACAAAACCAAATTTGTTCTATGGATGCTGTTTGATAATGTTTCAATGTTTACCAACACGGAGAAAGTTCTCGAATATTGCAATGCGAAGCCCAGAAGATCGCTGCGCACGTGGTGATCGATCTTTGTCATATCCTGTTCAAGTGATGATAAACTCATGTTGCGGAATAAAATTGTTGCAACAAGAATAGGAGGTGACAATGTCTTTGTTGCTGCGTGTTGGGTGACAATTGATTCACTGCTTGATATTGATAATTTACTGAAATATAATCATTAGAAGAGCCACCAAACGATACCCTGAATAATATTCTGAAGAATTATTTAAAAATATCGAATAAAATCTTTAAAGAATTTTATCATTTATTTCTCAGGCTCAAGCGAAACTTGATAAATTACTCGAGTATTTTACATACCTTACCAGTCTGGCTAAGACCTGAGTGGCCTCTGCTGTACGTAGGAGACGTCTCCATTCGACTCGGTCAATGGCTGCCCGTCTCCTACCAGGGGCCGCAGATCGCCTTCAACTTGATCGACCCATCTTGCTCGCTGCGCGCCACGTCGTCTTGTGCCGGTCAGATTGTTTTCAAGAACCATTTTCATCGGGTTGTTATCCGACATTCTGGTGATATGCCCGGCCTACCGCAACCTCCCAAGTTTTGCGAGGTGGACGATGGTTGGTTCTCTCAGCAGCTGGTGCAATTCATGGTTCATTCGCCTTCTCTACGTTCCGTCTTTCACCTGCATTCCGCCGTAGATGGTCAGCAACACTTTCCGTTCGAAAACTCCGAGGGCGCGTTGATCCTCTGCACGTAGGGTCCATGTTTCGTGCCCATAGAGGAATACCGGTCTAATTAGCGTCTTGTAGATGGTTGACTTCGTGCGATGGCGAACTTTGCTCGATCGAAGAGTTCTGCGGAGTCCGAAGTAGGCACGATTTCCAGCAACGATGCGTCTCTGGATTTCTCTGCTGGTGTCGTTGTCGGCGGTCACCAGTAAGCCCAAGTACACGAATTCTTCGACCACCTCGGCTTCATCACCATCAGTTTGAACTCGAAGTGGGGGGCGTGCCGTGTCCTCCCTTGAACCCCTCGCTATCATGAACTTTGTCTACGACACATTGATGTTCAGTCTGTCTGTTCGTTCATGTCACTAACAACTATTGTCAAATCACGCGGCAAGCATCCGTTATATATCTGCTCCAGCTGCGCGTAAAACGTCTACTTCTCGTCGTCAGGTCTCCCTTCATGTGGACAGTGTACGTTGATGATGCTGTAGTTGAAGAAACGGCCTATTATCCTCATCTTGCACATCCTTGCGTTGATCGGCTGCCATCCGATAACGCGTCTTGCCCAACACTATGAAACCAGTTTCTAGCTCATTTGTGGTGCCACAGCTTTGGTAGAAGATAGCCTCTCGATGCCCACTTTTCCACACCTTCTGTCCAGTCCAACAAAGTTCCTGCAGCACTACGACATCGAAGTTACGGGGACTTAGTTCGTCATAGATTATTCTGTTGCAACCTGCGATACCAAGTGACTTGCAGTTCCAAGTTTCCATTCATTCATTTATGTATTGGTATTACAATAAAACCGCGTCAACAATTCCACGCCATACAACTCGGTTCGCAGCAGCCTCTCTCCATCCTCGGCTGCGACCCATACTCGCCAGATCTTGCAGTACCTGGTCAGCCCACCGTGCCCGCTGTGCTCTTCGCCTTCTTGTACCTGCCAGATCGGAAGCCGTGTAGTGTCGGTAGCGGTTGTTTCAATTGGCTAAGAATTAACACTACGGACTGCCTGTTCCGGTGGTAGAAGTCCATCTCACAGGTGACCCCTAATTCATGCCGCTTTAAGCTTACCGTGCCTAAGAATGAATGGTTAGGGGGGTCTAAAAAAAAACCTAACCGCAAACGGAGCCTGTGGAGTACCAGGGCGCCCTCTACAGTATTGTGCCCTTCCTGTGCTACCCGGAGCAATGGTGCAGGTGACCTTGTGTTTCTCCGAGACAATCGGCTTCCCTTCTTCAGTCTCAAACCTGAGGCTAAATAAGGGTGGGATACTGCGAGTTGGGGAGTTGCCCAGGATGTGGTGAAGTTCGCAGTGGGCTCTGATGAACCTTCATAAAAACCACAAAAATCCGAATGCAACTCTGTCACAGCGACCGATGCCGCTTAAAGTACCCTAGCCCAAACTAACAGGAGTGCCAACCGGCACATCAGGATTGATACCAGTGAGATCCTGATTATGGCATACTGGTCGCGATACAAACGGACAAGGCATGGAATTACGAGTAGGAGTGCTTCGAGCACATTGGGACCAACGCCAGTACGGCCCCAATTATGTATACTGGCAGCGCACGACAAAGGACAAGTAACGGTATATGTACTGGATAATATGCTTTGAGGCTGACAGCGGCGACATTCTACTCCCTTAGTAGGGTCGGGTGACACTGGCCCGAAACGTCGATTGGGTTAATGGTTAATCCGTCGCCTGGTTGTTCCAACTGGGCGGGAGTAGGCTCAGATGCCATTACCTGGCCTGCGCCGATCCGGCTCTGAACATAGTACCCCATAAAGGACTATGTCAACCCTAGCATGGCCTCCCTGCTTGCATAGATAACCATGGGATCATAAAGGCGACTATTCCAGCGGAGATGGATAGCGGCTCTTAGGGGGACCCATAAGAGATGATCAACCAAAACAAACAACTAGCGTAATGTGAAGGAGAGGCTTCTGGACCTATCAGTAACCGGCTAAGGTTCCCGCCAAAGAAGGAGGCGACCAACTTTATTGAAAACAGTGTGGGCAAAAGCCTAGATACTGTGACGACGGCAGGCACTGGCCGCTCCAGTGCAACATGTGTGGTGACCGATGGCCCGGGACTAATCGAGGCCATGGATCGCAATAGGGAAAACAAGTCTACTGAAATTGCGACAATCAGTCCTAGCTGCAAAGCAGGACTACGAGAAAGCCAAGGAACAACTGGGCAAGGTAGAAGGCCAAAAAGACACTAGGTCGTGTCAGACCGAAGTGTTTTCCTTCACAGGCAACGCGAATATATCTGATGATATTATTCGATACGCGATGCGGAAGAGGGAAGTTTCCGGGGATGAATACGTGGCGAAAAGACGTATGGTTGCTAAGGGAAAAGTGACCTACGCGGCCGTCCTCCAAAGCGGAAAAGCTGGCACGAGCCAAGCCCCGCGATCAAGAGGACATGGCAACAAAGGAGAGGCCAACACCAATCCTAAGGCCAAGAAAGCCAAGAAAAAGGAGCCACGGGTTAACCGAAACCAGGCAGTGCATCCACAGAAACCACGGGCGCAAGGCAACAGCAACCCGTGGATACGAGTTGGAAATAAGAAAAAACAGAGGAAACCGAAAACGGAGCCCAAGGAGAGCGCTAAACCGAAAACAGCGAAACGTAGGAATTTAGGCGAAGCCCTCGTTATCAAAACGGAGGAAGCAAAATACGCCGAGGTTCTGAAGGCGATGAGAAGCACAGAGAAGCTATCGCCATTGGGCGCAGACGTGCGAAGCATAAGGCGAACTAGGATTGGTGAAATGATCCTAGTCTTAAAGAAGGACGCCAAGGAAAAGGGTGCAGTCTATAAGCAACTGGCACAAGAAGTACTTGGTGACGAGGTTGATGTAAGATCCCTTACTGCTGAAGCGACTCTCCAGTGTAAAAATCTGGATGAGGTCACCGATGCAGCGGAGGTCTCGGCTGCCCTCAAAGAGCAGTGTGACATCGACGTAGCCAGTAAGGCCATCCACCTTAGAAAGGGCCCGCAGGGCACCCAGGTGGCGGCGATCAGGCTGCCGGTCGCAGAGGCCAACAAAGCGAAGAACTTGGGCATACTCAAGGTAGGCTGGTCGGTTTGCCGGCTGAGCATACAACAGCCTCCTGAAGTTTGCTTCAAGTGTTTCGGGAAGGGCCATAAGTCGTGGAATTGCAATGGTCCCGACAGAAGTAAGATGTGCAGAAAATGCGGCGCTGAAGGCCATAGGGCAAGCGATTGTAAGCAAATCGCTAAGTGCCTAATATGTGTCGACAGAGCAGACAACGGACACTTAACGGGCGGACCCAAATGTCCGGGCACAAGCGGAGTATCAAAGCAGCCAAAACGGAAGTAACACAGTTAAATTTAAACCACTGTGATGCAGCCCAGCAGCTGCTTTGGCAGTCAGTCTCGGAAACCAAGACTGACGTGGTGTTATTATCGGACCCATACCGCATACCAGCCAACAACGGGAACTGGGTGGCGGATAGGTCTCAACAGCTAGCAGCTATAGGGACGACAGGACGATACCCAATCCAAGAAGTAGTCTCTAGCTCAAATGACGGTTTTGCGATAGCAAAAATCAACGGCGTGTTCTATTGCAGTTGTTACGCGCCCCCAAGGTGGTCGATTGAGGAATTTTCCCACATGGTTGACAGGATGATGGCCGAACTAGCTAATCGGCAGCCAGTAGTGATTGCTGGCGACTTTAATGCATGGGCAGTGGAGTGGGGTAGCCGCTGCACCAATCAAAGAGACCAGCTATTGTTGGAATCCCTGGCCGCATTAAATGTAGAGCTGGCAAATGTGGGTACAGTGAGTACCTTCCGCAGAAATGGTGCAGAATCGATCATCGACGTGACGTTTTGTAGTCCTAACCTTTTAGGTACCATTAACTGGCGCGTTGATGACGGTTATACTCATAGCGATCATCAATCGATTCGCTATAGTATAATACCAGGCGGGCAGAAGGCAGCGCGATGTAACTCGACCCAAGCCCGAGGATGGAAAACAGCGCGCTTCGACGGCGAAGTATTCACTGAAGCCCTGAGGCGCGAACGAAACATTCTGGACCTAAACGGTGAAGAGCTAGTTGCTATGATATCACGAGCGTGTGATGCTTCCATGCCGAGAAAAGCCCCTCCTAGAGAGAACAGGCCGCCAGTGTATTGGTGGTGCGAATCAATTGCAAATCTTCGAGCAATCTGCCTTCGGGCTAGACGAAGAATGCAACGCGCACGCACAGAAGCACAAAGAGAGGAACGCGGTGCAGCATTCAGAGAAGCAAAGTTGGCTCTCAAAAAGGAAATCAAGAGTCGAAAACGGGCATGCTTTGAAAGTCTATGCGAGAGTGCCAATTCTAGTCACCCCATGGACCTACAGAGTGGTAATGGCTAAGACCAAAGGAGCCATAGCGCCCCAAGAGAAATCGCCCGAGTTGCTGCGATCGATAATCGATGTACTCTTCCCGCACCATCCCATAAGCCCATGCCCCCCAGCGCCGTATGCGGCAGATGAAGGAGAAGAAGTGGCGAGAGTGACGAACGAAGAGCTGGCAGAAGTCGTGAAATCATTCGCGTCAAACAAGGCACCGGGACCCGATGGTATCCCGAATGTTGCCTTAAAAGCGACAGTGAACACGGATCCGGACATGTTCAGAACCACGATGCAACGCTGCATTGATCAAGGAATCTTCCCGGATGTATGGAAGCGACAGAAATTGGTGCTACTACCCAAGGCGGGGAAACCACCAGGTGACCCGTCGGCGTATAGACCTATCTGTCTACTAGATACGACGGGCAAGTTATTGGAGAGGTTGATTCTCAACAGACTAGTACCGTATACGGAGAGTGCGGACGGCCTGTCCAACAACCAGTTTGGATTCAGAAAAGGTAAATCTACTCTGGACGCCATCCAGTCGGTCGTTCAAACAGCTGAGGTGGCAATCGAGCATAAAAGGAGCGGCATCCGTTACTGCGCGGTTGTCACTCTGGATGTGAAGAATGCGTTCAACAGCGCAAGCTGGGAAGCAATAGCACACGCGCTTCACCGCCTCAAGGTACCGGTGCAGTTGTGTAAGCTTCTAGAAAGCTATTTTGATGGTAGGATTCTACTGTATGACACAGAGGAGGGGCAGAAAAGCGTTCGAATTACCGCGGGAGTACCTCAAGGTTCAATCCTGGGCCCGCTGTTATGGAATGCGATGTACGATGACGTACTGAGGCTGCCCCTTCCGACGGGTGTTAAGATTGTTGGCTTCGCCGACGATATCACCCTAGTGGTCTATGGTGAATCGATGGAGGAAGTAGAGTTGACAGCAGCGCACTCTATTTCCCTGGTTGAGGAGTGGATGAAGTCTAGGAAACTAGGACTGGCCCGTCACAAGACTGAGGTGGTGGTGGTCAACAACCGCAGGTCCGAGCAACGGGCGCTTATCTCGGTAGGTGATTGCACCATAGAGTCCAAGCGATTCCTTAGGCATCTTGGGGTAATGATCGATGACAAGCTGAGCTTCGCTAGCCACGTTGAATATGCCTGTAAAAGGGCATCTACGGCTATAGCGGCGCTTTCGAGGATGATGTCTAACAGCTCTGCTGTAATTGCCAGCAAACGCAAGCTGCTGGCAAGCGTGGCGCTATCCATACTAAGGTATGGAGGACCAATCTGGTCAAAAGCGCTTAGAACGAACAGAAACCTAAAGCGGTTGGAAAGCACGTACAGGATAATGTGCTTAAGAGTAGCAAGTGCATACCGGACGGTATCTAAAGAGGCCGTGTGCATCATAGCCGGGATGACGCCCATCGGGCTCATCATCAAGGAAGATGTTCAATGCTTCAACCAAAGGGGTACCAGAGGAGTCCGCGACACGTGTAAAGAGGAAACGCTCAGAAGCTGGCAGCAGGAATGGGATAACTCCACTAAGGGTAGATGGACCCATCGACTAATACCAAATGTGTCAGATTGGTATGGTAGAAGCCATGGGGAAGTGAACTTCCACCTGACGCAGTTTCTGTCAGGACATGGTTGCTATAGACAGTACCTGCATAGGTTCGGGCACTCAGAATCTCCTGCGTGCCCCAATTGTGCTGGTGTAGAGGAAACAGCGGAGCATGTCGTGTTCGATTGCCCCCGTTTCATTGTTGTGAGAGGTCGCATGCTCACTACATGCGGAGGGCACACGTCCCCCGACAATATTATAGAGAGAATGTGTGCGGATGCCGAGTGCTGGAATGCAGTAACCACGGCTGTCACTCACATTATGTTAGAATTGCAGCGTCTATGGCGCGCCGACCAAGAGTTGGCTGCAGAGGATTAGCCCTGCCGAGGCTGGTCCCTTGTAACATTGTTTAAGTCGGCTAGAAGAAGCAGTTTGCCTAGGTTACTTCTGCTACACGTGTTGTGCTATATGCACTGGTCCCTTCCCGAAGAAATACCGTAAGGTGGTTCCGGGGAGATGAGGGTCTGAGTCCAAGGGTCATGTCGATGCACTGTTCACCACTTGAGCAATTCTAAATGAATTGCTCATGCACAGTGCATAGGCTGGTTTTAGCGGGTCGTCGTTGGTGCGTCATCCCCGCATTCCCTGAGTTATCTTCTCAGGGGATCTGTTTGCAGATTTCCCCCTTGTAAAAAACAAAAAAAAAAAAAAAAAAGATCGGAAGCGAACACCATTTTAACACTAGGACGATCGCGCTGATGGGATACCAGAACAGACGCTGTTTGAGCCGCACCTCTTGATCAACAGACGCTCGAGACCTACCTTGATACCTTGATGGCTACAGCGTAGCATCACGCCATTGCCGGGCGTATTGTAGAGCTCCATCTTCGTCGGTCTTGGGCGAAACTTCTCCAGTTGCCCCGAACGTTTAGGGTCGCCAGGTCCTCTTCCACTGCGTACAGCCAGCGTATTCGTGGTCTTCCCCGAAGCCGCCGACCTCTACCTGGTTCCCTGCTGAATATTATTTTCGCAATTCTTTCTTCCGACATTCGCACTAAGTGACCAGCCCACTGAAGTCTGCCGTATTTTACACGATTGATAATATTCGCATCTTTGTACACTTGATACAACTCGTGATTCATGCGTCTGCGCCACACACCATTTTCGAGTTTCCCACCGAGTATTGTCCGCAGCACTTTATGCTCGAAAACACCGAGAGCTTTCCGGTCTGACTCTTTCAACGTCCACGCTTCGTGCCCGTAGAGAGCCACCGGAAGAATCAATGTTTTATACAGGGCGAATTTTGTTTCGGTTTGCAAGCTGCGGGACCTAAGCTGGTTACGTAGTCCGTAAAAGGCCCTATTCGCAGCCGCAACACGTCTTTTCACTTCGCGGGAAACGTCGTTGTCACATGTCACAAGTGTTCCAAGGTAAACAAATTCTTCAACAACTTCAAACACATCCCCATCAAACACTACCTCAGCACTTACACCACCATGCCTGACTCTATCTCTACCTGCAACCATGTACTTCGTCTTGGCAGAATTGATGGTCAGGCCTATCCTCGCTGTCTCCCTCTTCAGAGGCACGAAGGCCTCTTCCACTGACCTGCGATCGATTCCAATCAGGTCTATATCGTCCGCAAAGCCAAGGAGCATGTGCGACCTTGTGATAATAGTGCCATTTCTTTGCACGCTAGATCTCCTAATAGCACCCTCAAGTGCAATGTTGAACAGTAAATTCGAAAGTGCGTCTCCCTGCTTCAATCCGTCTAACGTATTCAGCTTGGTATTCGCCGACGAAGGACTCCTCGAGCGGTCTCAGTCTGTTAAACAGGATGCGCGACAGAATTTTGTACGCCGAATTCAGCAGGGTAATTCCTCTGTAATTGGCACACTCCAGTCTGTGCCCTTTCTTGTATATAGGGCGGATGAGGCCATCCAACCAGCCGGTGGGCAATTCTTCGTCCTCCCATACCTTCAGAAGTACTCGGTGGATCGACTGTTAAAGCTGCTCGCTTCCGTGCTTGAGAAGCTCGACCGGGATCTCGTCCTTCCCAGCAGCCTTATAGTTCTTCAGCTCGCTGATAGCCTTTTTAACCTCTCCTATGGTCGGTGGGTCCACAGCTTGATCGTCATCATCTATGTTCATCCTGTTCCTCGCTACATTTCCATTCTCACCGTTCAACAATTGCTGAAAGTACTCCTTCCACCTGGCAGCCACCGCCGTTTTATCGGTCAGCAAATTCCCTTCTCGGTCATTGCACATGGCGTGCACTGGTACGGTATTGTGCCGCGCACCATTGACCGTTGCATAAAATCTCCGCATATCATTCCGGTTCATGCTTTCTTGTGCGTCAGCTACCACACTTTCTTCGTGCTGCCTTTTCTTTCTGCGGTGGATTCGCTTTTCTTCGGCTCTCGCTGCCCTGTACCGCTCTCTGTTCTGTCGGGTACCGGCCACAAGCATAAGGCTTCTGGCGACATTCTTCATGTCTGTCACCCTCTGGCACTCTTCATCGAACCAGTCGTTCCGTCTTCGTCGTTGACCACTGCCGATCACTTCTCGCGCCGTTGTTGTCACAGCTTCGTGGATAGGGTCCCACAGGCTGTCGACGTCTGCAGCAACGTTGGCTCTTCCCAACTTCTCGTCTAGTTGCTGACGGTACTGCGCAGCTACCCCATCAGTCGACAAGCGTTGTATATTGAAGCGTAGCGTTCTGTGTGTTGCGGAACTCGTGACGCTGGATAACCGCGCCGAATTTTAGCTACAACGAGATAATGATCCGAGTCGATATTAGGGCCTCGGAAGGTCCTGACATCAATGACATCTGAGAAATGTCGCCCATCAACCAGCACGTGGTCTATTTGGGAGCAGGCATCGCCACTCGGGTGTCGCCAGGTGTGTTTGCGGATATTCTTTCGCGCGAAGTATGTACTGCTGATTGCCATCCCTCTAGCAGCAGCGAAGGTTACTAGCCGCAGGCCATTATCATTGGTAACGGAATGAAGGCTTTCCGTTCCAATGACGGGTCGGAAGAAATTTTCTTTCCCGATCTGCGCATTTGCGTCGCCGATGACTATCTTGACGTCTTGTTTTGGGCACTCTCCGTAGGCCTTATCCAGGCTCTCATAGAACTCATCCTTCATGTCATCGGGCTTATCGTTCGTTGACGCATATATGCTGATCAGGCTGTAGTTGAAGAACTTGCCCTTCATTCTCAACACACAGATTCGGTCGCTTACCGGTTTCCACCGAATAATTTGCTTAATCTGCTTCCCAATCACTATGAAGCCAACCCCACGTTCTGCTCTGTCGCCACCGCTGTAGTAGATGTGGTACTTGAATGAAGTGTTGGCGATGGGGTCCACCGCTCGGAATTCGCGTTCTCCGGTTCTCGGCCAGCGTATTTCCTGGATAGCTGCAACGTTCACGCCGACATTCCGCAGTTCACGAGCCAGGAGCCCAACACGCGCGGGTTCATTCAAAGTTCTCACGTTCCAAAATCCAACTTTCCAATCGTTGTCCTTTATTCGTTGCCGGGTCTGTTGCCGTAAAATCAATCCGTTTGCTCTACTTTTGCCTTTCTTGGTTGGTGAAGAGTCTTCGATAGGCCACCTAACCAGGGTTGCGCTACCTACATCGTGCTAGAGGGGCTGCCTCCTCGATGCTGACACGATACAACATCGTCCGCTTGTTCTTTACATGATGACCACGGTCATAGCCATCACAACCATCCACCTTTATCAGGGCTTTGGACCTGTAGCTCTGGTTCTCAATAGTTTCAAGTTCTTTCGGACATGCTACTATGGTGAGCCGTCATGCGCTAGCGGTGTTAGACGCTCGAGACGTAGATCCTTAATCTAGCTGATATCAGAAGGACAACAGTGCCCAGGCTGCACTACCAGCTAAGTACGCAAAGTAGGTAGGAACTTGTGAGGATCAGAGATGTGTTCAACGCTCCTCCCTAGTTGTCGACTCATCGTTTTGCACCTCGATTATCTACTGTAGTAGTATAATACCCTTAATAAATCTCTGTAAGAAATTCCTCGATAAACTTCATGAGCAAACCCTGAACGAATTGAGACGTCCTTGAGGTATTTATGTACTAGAGGAATCGGCTAAAAAACTCCTAACATTCTTGGAATAATCCTTGAAAGAATTCGTGGGATAATCCGTGGATAATTTAAGAAAGACTTCCTACGGAAATACCATGCAAAATTAGATAAAATCTATCTATATTAACTTCTGTGGGAAATTTTGTGGCATTTTCTGGAAGAAATCTTGAAGGAATCAACTGTAGAAATCGATGGAACAATTATCGGACAACTTTTTGAAGGAAACCCTGAGGCAACTTTTACAACAATAAATGTAGAATTTACTAGAGGTATCAGCGTTGGACAGCTTAAGTTTTCTGGAAGGCATTCTCTAATAAGCATGCCTTAACACATCGTAGGAGGAATTTCTGTACGAATCATTGGACTTACCTGGGAATGAACCTCCCTACGGCAGAAAATCCTTTTAATAAAAAGTAATTCAATTAAAAAAAATACTGAGAGACTCGCGGGGACAATGTTATGTAGTTTTGAATGATTCTTTAGAAAAATAATACCCTGGATAATCTACAGTATTTTGTAGAGCAATCCTGGAAAAATCTCAGAGAACACTTTGTAGAAACTAAGTTAAAAAAGAAATTACAGGGAAAAAATATGTAGCACTTTCTGATTTGATGAACTTCTGCGGAATTCATGGAGATGTTACTTGAGAAATTTTTGAAGAAATGTTTGGAAGTACTTCTTTCAGAAGTAATCCATCATTGAAACTCTGGAAAAATAATTGAAAAAATGTCTGCAGGAACTTCATGACTAATGCCTGGTTGATTTTATTGAGGAATTCCTGAAAGAGTCAGTAGAGTTCAATGATCTTTAAACTATCCAATGAAGGCTGGCAAAATTGATTTTTGCCGCCTTTTAGTATGGATTCCGACCATTGTGTACAATAGTGATCTGTGCGCAAAGTTGGGGTTGTCCATTGAGTATGTTAGGCTATTAAGGGGAAGAAGGTTTCAATAAAACGTGACGATGTATAGAGTTGGTGACAAAAGTTAGTTAACAAATGCTGTTTTTCCAAACAAAATGCCCAAGTATAGAGATCTGTATCTTAGCTTTTTGGGCTTATTCTACGAGTGGCGTGAGGTGAAAATTGTCGGTGTCGTATAGCGAGGTGACAATTGTCGACTCGAGTAAAGAGACCTGAAGTTTTGGGTTTACTGAGCTCATTAAATTTCAATCATTTGCTAAGAGTTTCAGAGGGTTGTTCAAAGACAGAAGTATTTAATGGGCGCCCCTTTACAAGAAACTCAACGCATTCGGTAAAGGCTTCGTACCGCGAGCCAAAATGTATCGTGATGAGAATGGAGATATCTTGACGGATAAGATTGAAAGGTGGAAGCAGCACTACGATGAACACCTGAATGGTGTAGAGGCACTTGGCGATCCCAGTACCCAGGAAAACGCGCTATGCTTGGAAGAGTACAATGGACGGGCATGTTGTAAGAATGCCGAGTGCAAGACGTGCGACATTCGAGCAGACAAATAAATTCAGATTCGAGTCTATCTGACACCAATAGATCGCACGAAGGTTTCCCCCTTAAGGATATTTCGGACCATTTAAAATCACAAGTTAGTTGTTTACCTAATACGCATCTCTATAATACGTAAGTAAAATTTATTTGGATGCTCTCCTTTTCAAAACTTTATTACGAAACAAAAAACGGAATTACAATTTTAAACGACTCAATAAATTTGTGGTTGCAGTTTGCTTTTTTTTATACAAGGTGAATGAATGCGATTGCTCTCTCCTGTCAATGTGTCAACACGCGCGGGTTTCCATTTCTGGTCAGATAGTTTTTCCGAAGGTACAATGGCATCGTTTCCGTAGTATACCTTTTCTTATCTACATACATCGTTTCGACACTATTTTGCTTTCCAACAGATCACTGGTTTCTCTGGAAGTAATTGATTGCCTTTTCTCTCCAATGTACTTTCGTGAAAGTACCCTACCATGGCTATATTTTTTTTTGAGTAGTACGATTCTGATCGGATTTTTCAACTGGTCACGGATGTGTATTAACAAATGTGGTTTGTGTGTAAAGAGATGGGCGGGGGGATTATACTGAGGTCACGGGAACATGCTCCTGGAAGGCTCTGGAAGATACCGCGCCCATAATCGGCGCTTGGAACGGACACAGTCTGATATCATAAGGGAAACGAATAACTCTACTAACTCTCGACTTATTGCGAACACTTCAAAAACTAAACGCCTTACATTCTAGGGCGAGTCGCAGGCACCGATTATAGACTCTGTACCACAAAAAAGAGCATCCAAACTAAGATCGAACAGTCCTCAACGGAAATGCAGGATGACGCTCCTACCAGTTCCGTACCAAGGTTCCGATCGAGCGCAAATGGAGGAAATCAAAACGTAGAACCAGACTTTCTGAACGCAGCTGCGAAAACCACTGCGGAACCCTAACAACATACAACCTCTTTCGCTGCGATGGCCACCCTCACACTTAGGCGGCATTCTCCTTGCCGGCTTCCTCTGCAGCCGCCGTTTCGCCGGCAGCCGCGGCCTTCTTCTTCTTCCTCTTCTTCTTGTCCTTGGCGGCTGCCACCGGGGCAGATCCATCGGCAGGTGGTGCTGGCGCAGCAGCAGAGGCAGTAGCAGCCTTGGCGGCATCACCAGCGGGTTTGGAGGAGGCAGCCTTGGTCAGGTTGGCCAACGCCGACTTTTTGGCGTCCGCCAGGACCAGTTCCGATTCGAGCAGTTTCTTCATCTCCTCATCCTGGACGCTGTGTTCGCTCTCGAAGCAGTTCACGTCGAAGTTGGTACCGGTCACCACCGTCAATCCGTTCGGCAGGATGAGCACGGTGTTCTTGAACTGGGCGACTAGTTCGTCTGGAAAGAAAATGGTAAAAAACATTCAGTGTGAGGATAGAGTCAATTCTAATTTTTAAAACAACGAGTATTTCAAGATTGATGAATTATTTAGTAATAATTGCCTCCGTTTATGCCTGCAACCATGCACTTTGGCATATGCAATTCGAATCCGGAGGATCTATTGAAACCGTGAACGATTAAAAAAAAATCACTACGAAAATGTCTGAAAAATAACTTGAAAAGTCGGCGTAGGAACTTCTTAAGGAATTCCAGCCCAACCTTTTTGAAGCGCGGGCCAAATCGCAGAAACAATATTGTGTTACGGGCCAGGTTTTCAAATGCACAAATATTCGCATGAAATTTGAGAAAAGTCAGTAAATGAAGCAAATTTATTCTGTGAAATCATGCAAAACTCTAGCACAGGATATTTTGAAGAGCCAACCTAAAAAGTTTTGAACGATTGGAAATTAATGTCCAGGACTCCAGGATTTTATAGGAATCCTACCAGAATTTCACTTAGTAGGGTGCAAAACCACTTGGGCACTTCCATGATTCACTTTCTTGTCTCGGACGGATGGCTTTTTTCTCGAACGAATTGTCTGTGAATCTTTGCAATAAGAAGCTGAAGCGCCAAATAACAGCTGTACCTTCAAAAAAAAAAAAAAAAAAGAAAGGACGCCCCGCCGAAGTCAAAAGTGCCAAGAATAGGATTCGGCTCCTCATGTTTCGGAATCGTGCATAAGATTTTGTGAGGCTCATGACCCGGATTGAGGAACTTTTGCGAAAATCTTGGTCAGAATTCTGACCAGGATTGATTCAAACTTTTCAAATTAGATTAAATTTTACCCGTTTTTTAAACTCCAATCGACAGTACCTAAAATTAAGCTGTAAAAAATTCATGACAAAGATTTTGAATAATTCCAAGGGATTCGAATGATAAGAAAATTACAAAACAAAATAAATAATTAAAAAGCTAAAATATTTGTTCCAAGCTAAATTGAAAACTAAAACAGTTAGCATTAGTATGTCTAACTTGAAGTAGATAAGTTTAAAGATCCGAAAATGAGAAGAATCTATAAAACCTCACCCAGCCGTACAAAATGGAGTCGCGGGCCGTACGTTGACCAGGCCTGCTTTAACACTTCAGTCATCGCGCTGTTGTATTTTGTACAACATAGAGGAAAAAAGCTCGCTTTTCGTTCACAACAGCAGCGTGGTGGTTCTGACGTTGGCCAACTGCGCGACGACTGGAAGGTTAAACAAACCCCAAATAATGTTTTGACAGATTTCTGTGAATTACCAAAAACAAAATAAAATCTAATACTAGTCTTTGAAAGAAAACAACTGTAAAAATCGATAGAGTAAATTCAGTTCGAAAAAAAAAAACATTTGGACGCAATCTTGTGATAGGTCTCTGTGAATATTTTCAGAGTAATGCATGTGAAAATCAAGTGATGAACTAGCCGAGGACGAAAACCCACTTAAAAAAGATAGGGGAATTTACGTATTCTCGGCAGTTTAAGCCGATGTCGCGCTTCTTTTATAATTTTCTCGGACATCAGCAGACAAATTATGTGTTTGTCTGTCTACATTTAGGCGCTGCTCAATCCTCTATCGATTCACACCGACAGAATTGATAGAAGCTTTTTGAAAACGTTCTTCTTCAGCAGATTCGTTTTCTTCGGCAGCTTTCTCATAAGAACTGCAGGCGAATCTCTTCGGCGGTCACCTCACGCCACTAGTGGATTAAACCCAACTGTGTATTTGGCGTTTGCAATTTGGTTGCCGATAATAGTCAAATGGTGCCGACGAAGTAATTTTCCCAAATAAAATATAGAAATTACTGGATAAAATTTTGGAATGCTGAAGGATTTCCTAAATAAAAACTGGTGAAATTTCCTTAAGCACATCTTGAGTAATCACCGGAGGAGTTTCCGGGGGAAACTCTGACATTGTTCCTGAAGAATGCTTATATGAACTAGTACTAGAAGAATTCCTGAAGTGTGTTCGTCGAGGAATCCGAGAAAGAAAAATAAAAAAATAGGATTTTGCATCAGGAAAAAGGGAAAGCTTGCCTTAGAGTCCATTTTAAAAAATACCGTAAAACGGGGCAACTTTGATAAGTTTTTTTTGAAGAAAACTTGAATATTTATGCATGCTGTTTCAAAGAATTATAATTTATATTTTTAAAACAAGTACTAGGATACCAGTATAACTATCATAACATAACTATCGATTGCAGTTGATAGATTGCCAAAAGATTTATTCTGAATGGATATATAATTTTTCACATAATCGAAAGTCGGTTTTCTGTTTTGGGATAACTTTGATAGTCGAACAAAATTGAATGAATTACGGAACATTTATAGGGCGTTGCATACCTCTAGGCGTTTAGCGCTATATGGAAATTTTTGACATCGATTACAAAAATGGTCCCAGTTTGTAAAAATGGTATTCGCTAAGAGATTTGAGACCGAATTCATGTTCTACTACAACTAGGCTGTCAAGGATAAGTGACGAACTCATTATGGCTTCATCGAATAGTGATCGTAGAACAGATTGTTTGTAAGCTTTTAAAAAATGCTAAAATCTTATAAATTTTCAATATTTGTATATAAATCCTCAAATGTACTTGATTCCAATGAAAACAGCTTTGACGTGAAGTGTCACACTAATACTTTTTACATTTGCATTCGTTTTGCTTAACTGATTGACAGAAACTTTGTTATTTCGTTTAGTATGTTGTAGGTCTAACACTATCAAAGTTTTTGGAGACTTTCATAAAAAATAGTGATCAAATCTCTGAATAGAGATCTGTTACCAGTCATGTTATTGAATTTCTCTTGAGATCCTTATTGAATATATAAATTTTACCCAAATTTACATCAAGGCAAAATTAAATGCGAAGCTTTGAACATGATGTTAATGAAAGTTAACTTTTTTTTTCGTGAAATTTGCTTCATATGCTAACTTAATGTTTCTGTAGCTAAATTTTTCACCAATATTAAATTTTACTTTCATACCTTGTCACTTCATCTTTTGATCTATTGATCATCTATTGATAGGAATAATGTCCGATTCACTCCCAGCAATCAGCGAAGGCATGTTATACCTTCACTGTCAAGGCCAAATCCAGGCGGCAGTCCGCTTGCGAAAATCCGAAAACCCCCGAAAGCGAACCTACACCACCTGGAAGAGCACACAATCGGAATTTACTGTAGCAAGGTGTCTGGCCGCAAATCCCTGGGTAGTGGGAAGCGCGTAATTCTCCTTGCAAATACAGTCGAAGCTCGTTATAACGACAACTTTTAAAGCGACAATAGCTCTCTATAGCGACAATTTTCGATCCCTCGAAAAATACTCCAATGTAATAACTGTTCTCTATAACGACTTTTCCTTATTACGACGGTCCCTTGCGATGCCGTTATAGCAAGTTTCGACTGTGAAAATGGACTATTTGCAACATTGTTTGTTCGAGCGCTAATGCTCTAGAAATCGTTGATTAAAGTCGAGGTAAAGAAAGGGTTAATAATTAAACCTGGACTTCTTCTAAGAATAACTCAAGAAATTACTACAAGGATAGTTGGATTTACATCAGGATTTGATTTTCAAAGATTCTTCAGAAATTTCTGAAGAGTTCCAAGTCCTCCGGAACATTATCCTCTGATTGTTTTATCTTCCATCGATTTCCCCAGGAATGTCTCAACGATTCGAGATTCGTTTAGGATTTCTTCAAATATTCAACCAGAAATTACTTAAGAGATGCCTCCGGTGATTCCCAAGGATTTAATCCAAAATTTGAATATGAAACCTTCAATGACGTATTGAATAATCCATGGATGATTTTATATTAGGAAAAAAACTTGAAAATGTTTGGAATCCCTGGATGAAATTATGGAAATGTTCTACAAGTTACTTCAGGAGGAATACCTGATTGAATTTATCTACGAATTCCTGAAAGAGCTTAAAGATTTCCTAGAATAATTCCGAAGGATCTTGAAACCGTGTATGATGTTTTAAAGAAAATGAAAATGTCTGAAAAAATAACTTGAAAAAATCGGCGTGGAAACTGCTTAAGGAATTCGTGTGAAAATCACCAAATAATATGTCTTAAAGATCTCTGTAAAAAAAAAACTCCAGTACTCCAGTATACTGAAAAAATGTTTGGACGCAATCTTGGGATAGTCTGTGTGAAAATTTTCAGAGTAATGCATGTTAAAATTAAGTGGCGAGCTCGTCAAGGACGAATACCCACTCAAACAAACATAAAAAATATGAAAACTACTTGAGATAATTTTGGAGTGCTAAAGGATTTGTAATTGCTCAATCCACACCCTGGCAGACAATTATCCGCCCATCTAGACACGGGCTGGGTGAGGACCTACCAAGCCTCCCCCGTTAACATGTCCTATACCGTTTAGCACACCGGGATCTTCCACAAGCAGGCGCCGGAATTAAAGCGGTCCCACAAGCTTCAGATACATTAAATAGATTTAGTCCCTCTGGCACTAAACCGAATGGCGCCCTCCGCTTCACCACTAGTACTGCTTCCCCACACGCCAAGCACAATATCGAAAGTAGTGCGTTGTATAGCAAATACAGTACACCACCTCCGACACTATGCCAAATGTACAGGAAAAACAGCACCAGTAAGAAAGCGGAAGGCGCACCACTCGGTTCAGTGCCAGAAGGACTATAAGTATAACGAAGAAGAAACGAAAAGATAGTAGAGTTGGTTCGGTTATTTGATTGCTGAAACGAAAAAAAAAACAGAAAAAACAGAAACAAAGTGTTAACATTAAAACGGGGTTTTATAATTGATAAATGTATCGATAGTTTCTCATCTGTTACGTTTCCTTATCGTAGCGCTGTCGATTTTTCCATCTCCAGGGTGTTCGTCTCCGCTCGAGCAATGAGGACCATGATGAAATGAGAATATAAAAATGTGAGCATTAGTGTTGATCTAGTAATAGATTAATTTAAACTGCTTTTCATGTGCTAAGTAACTTGTAAACTCCTACTCAATTATGTTTTGTTGGCCTACACGTTTTATTTAGATACAATTTTTATTTAGAAAACTATTTGGATCCGAGATTTTAGGTGCAGATTGAGCATGTTTGATAAAACAAGCATCCTGTTTTCAGTTGAAGAATGTTCAAGAAGTTGATGATTCTGTTATTTATACTGGCTACATACAAGAATTCACTATTGATGTAATATATGGATATTGAAAGTTCCAACGCGCGATTATAATACTTCAGTTTTCGTGCTGTTGTATTGGTGTAAGTAGTGGGAAACCAATCAGTTTGGTGATTCTAACGGTAACAAATAGCAAGACGAAAGGAAAGTTGATAATCTATCATCATTATGATTTCAGTCCTAATTTCATGATCCGTTTAATAAATTCCGCGTATGATTCGGCAATTTTAACAATTTATACATGTGTATTCGAATAAAACAGACTACGGGCATTTATTACCTGTTGCAAGGTTCCTAAGTGATCAGATATTTATCATTTTCTACAGCCTAATTTAATAATACCTACATTGGGTTGTAACAAAAATTTGATCTTGGGATGTTGATTTGCCTCCTAATCATAGTTTCGACAATAGTCACATGCTTACTATCCCTTATGGCAGTGTTGTTGATTCTATTGTCTATCGCTCATCAGTTTCGCGCCACCCGGCAGGGACTTGGTCCTATGTACCCAATACTCTGCTGTGTCTTAACTTCACGCAATACATTCTGTAGATGTGTGATACAGTTTGCGGAATATTATGATTTATCACTTCGTTCAGATGGAAAATTCTGTTATGGTACCATATTCACATATCAGATAACTCCCACCTGGAACGATGTAATACATCGGAGACATGTAGATTCAGATGTATGTAGACGATCTATGCCTAGTTCGGCTCTGATCGACAGGCAATCAGTGTATTCAGTTTTTCAACTAGCTTGAAGCGATGAACGTATCAAGACAAGCTCTCCACTATATCTGCTAGCAATCACCGGTCGTCGATAGACATTTCGGTTCTTTTCTGCTAAAGAAAGACCCGATTGTATGCCAAAGACTATGGCTCATGCTTTTCAATACAGCTGGAAAAACAAGAACTACACCCAGCACCAAATAGTACGTAACTATGAGGCGGACCGGAAGGTTTGATAAGCAATCCCCACCAATTTTGGAGTGCTAAAGGATTTACTACAAAAAAAAATCTGGTGAAATTTCTTTAAGCACACATTGAGTAACCGTAGGAGTTTCCGGGACAATCCTGAAATTGTTCCTGAAGAAATCTTTAAAGAACTAGAGTACATGAAGAACTCCTCATGTTTCTCACGATGAATTGTGTAGGAATAATGTCCGATTCACTCCCAGCACACAGCGGAGGCAAACTAATCGACCTTCGCCGTTTATAGGCCAAATCCAGGCGGCAGTCCGCCTCCGGAAATCCGAAAACCCCCGGGAGCGAACCTACACCACCTGGGAGAGCACACAATCGGAATTTACTGTCGCAAGGTGTCTGGCCGCAAATCCCTGGGTGGTGGGAAGCGCGTAATTCTCCTTGCAAATAACTATCCTTTTTAGACAATTTCAAATTGGGGAAGTAATACTCACTGTGTTTCTCGTATAATACTTGGAACGGTTCGACCAGCTTGTGCGTCACGCACTCGTGCACTCCCATCTTGGCTTTGGCTTCCTCCTCGAAGTTGCGCAGGTTGAATGGCATCGGGCCGTACTTCTTTTTCACCTATGGAAGATTAGAAGTTGTTCCGGTCAATGGTCTACTTTATCGACATTATTGAGTTGCACATGGAATGTGATAAAAAAAAATGTGCCCTCAGCTCTCATAATCTACTACTCACTGGGAGGGGCTAGAATTCGGAATGTCCGGAAGCACACCCTCCGTGGTGGGAAGTCCTATTACTCGAAACAGACTTCCGGGAGTGTTGCGGGTCACAAACACCACCGAGGATGGGATCCCTTCCAAACGTCCTTCCGGCCAACAACAACCCTCAAGCGCTTGTTTCTAATCATCGGACACACATAGAGAGGAAACCTAGAGAAATGGTTTCGATCGGGATTCGAACCCGGGACGGCGACCGTACCCAAAGGACACGTGCGTGTACCATCGGGACCAAACGTCCTACCTACCTCAGCGTAGAATGCACGCGATGCCTTCAGTTTCAGCAGGTAGTTCTCCTCGGTTTTCTTGTAGATGGAAACCTTGGTGTCCAGTTCCTTGCCGAGGCCCTCGCCGGTACTGACCAGCACATCCATGGCGTACACTTCGTACTTTTCGAACTCGCACTTTTCGTGTTCCTTCTTCTGGGCGATGGTCGGGTTCTGGATGATGGTCTTCTCGCCGTCGATCTTGAACTGCTTCAACTGGTGGCTGAGCATGCCCTCGATCGGTTTGCATTTGAACTCGGCGGCAATCTTCTGCACGGCATCCGTCACCGCGTAGTTGCTGGTTCCGTCCTTCATCAATCGCAGGGCGGCCTGGCTGGCGTGGTAAGCCGCGAGGACAACGTCCGCCGCACGGCCCTTCGCCTTGTTCTCCAGCTTGGCACCGACCACGATCGTGTGGGCGGCCACCGCAATGAAACCGTCGATGTGCGCTCCCAGGTCACTGAAACGAATCGATCAATTTTGTTAATCTATTCAGTGAATCGGTCTAAGTACGTCACGCTATTAGACGGGAGAGGGAGTTCAGCAAAGCGTCCATACATTTTTCGTAGGTACCGTATAAAAAGTGTAATATACAGTATTGGACAAAACATTTATAACTTTTTCGATTTTCTTTACAAAATGATCGACATTACATATACTCTGCAGTAGCAATAATTGAAAAATATGAAGTGAAATTTACAAAAAAAAAAAAATTACATGTCTTCTTGGTGAGAATCGAACTCACGACTCTCAATTCACCAGTCAGATACCGTAGCGGTAACGCGCCTACATAGCGAAATGGGAATCGTGAGTTCGAATCTCATTGAGAAGACGTGTAACTTTTCCGCAAATTTCACTTCAATTTGTCTACTTAGTCCAATTGCAAATTATATGTAAGGCCATGTTTTGTTGACAAAAATGCGAGGGCAACTGCAGAACATTTTGAATGATTTTTCAAGCACTCTCTTCAACATCCAAGATTTTTTCGCCGAGATACATCCAATAATTTAAGGAATATTTGTAAAAGTAGCTTAACCCTCTAATACCCAAATTTTTGGTTCCAATTTAAATATCATTTTTCGCTATCTAAAATCGTGCTAAACACGTTTTGGACAATGATACATTTTTATTCGCGAATTTATGAATTTTGTTTTTTTTTTTAATTTTTATTACATTAATTTTTAATCCAGAAGCCTCTTCTGATTACTGATTTTTCAGGGTGTCGACTCAATTTTGGAAATAAAATTCCCTGACTTTTTCTGACCTTCCAGTCAAATTCCAGAAAAATTCCAGAGCATTAAAATTGTTGATTTCAACTGACACAAGTAAGAGTTTTACAAAATATTTCTTCGTTCTTGCGTTACATCCTCGTTAAATCTCATTTGTGTTCCTATCAGCACTTCCACAGTCATTAGGTGAGAGCCTTTATAAATTACATTAATGACCATTTACAGTATGCATCGTTTGAGCTATATTACTAGAAAACAATGTCAAAAAATTAAAATATTCCAATAAAATATAAAAAATACTGTCGATTGAAATTTAATTTTAATGGTTTATGACTTTTTGGTCACTGCAAGTCGTAGCTGCTTTCCAGTTCGAGGCCAGTAAAAGCAGAAAACAACTGAAACCGATGATTACGGAGCTGATACACATTTACTAAATTAGAGAAACCAGCAGTATAGATACAAAACTTATATTTTTACATTTTTTTTTTCAAGCATCCTCGATAGAAAGATTTGAACTGATCAATAAGATCCTCAATACTTTGCTTAAATTTGTCTAATAAACAGGCTTGATAATACTCCTCAACATCATCAGAGTTCGATGACATACTCTTGAGCAACGTACTGCCTTTGCTTCTTTGCGAGGAAGCGAAAAATGAGCGAGGAAGATGCAGCACAAAACACAACAGAGTGAAATTCCACCAAAAACTGTCTTGTTCGGGCGTGACACTCAAGAGATCGTTTGAAGCGTGAGTAAACGTGAGCATTGCAACAAGAAAAAAAGAGTGCCTGAAAAAATCCTTGCATTTTTTTGCACTCTCGCTCGAATCGCTTGAGGATCTGTGTTGAAAATTTTGAGTTCAGTTTTTACTTCTCAGAAAAACGGCAAAATCGCCTCATTTTTGTATCGCAGAGGAGTTTCTATCTAGCCTGATAATAAGTTTGTTTTATTGAAATATTGATTACAACAAGAAAACTTAAAACAAAATGATTTATAAAAAATCGAAAAAATCTGATCATACTTTTAATCAACATTTTCGTTGAAATATCCGGTTATCGATTTATTTTCAATTCTTTTTTCTGACATTACGTTCCAACAGGGACAGAGGATGCTTCTCAGCTGTTTTTGTGATTGTCGCAAATTATCTGAATTATCTGATTGTTGAAAATTACCTTAACGCAAAGATCCTTGGCCAGAATTTTCTATGTGATGTTTTCATGCAGTTTTCTAGGATTCGTTACAAAATTTCTATACGGAACTTCTTAAATATGTCCACCAGTATCTCCTATTATCTGAGAAATCTCCATAAATTTCGTTCAAAATTTCTTTAAGAATTCAACCAGTATTGATTTACAAACAAAACAGCTGATACAAAATTTGAAAAATATTCAAACAAAATGTGTTACGAATGAGTGGGTGTCGAAAATTACCATTTTTGGCGTTATGAAATATGTGAATGAACTCTTAATATTTTCTTATAGATTTTCATGCTCCATGATACAAGAATTCTACGTTCATTTTTATATACATTTATATCAATATGTTGAGCAAATCTGTGAAAAACTTTGGCGTTATTGAAGCAAATTTCAATAGGGTAGAAGCACCGGTTTTGGCTATACACCGTTTTACATAGCCAATCAGCATGAAACCGTTTATTAAAAGATTAACGACTATTTTCGAATCATTGATTAATCATTTCGTCCAAAAATCTCGGAATCACAACCAATTCAAACATCAAGAGGGCTTGATTATGTTCAATGGATCAGTTGAAATTATATCGGACTATCGATAGGTCTGTTGAGATGATTAATTGAATATTTTGAATCAATTATCAAGAGATAACAATCTTTTCTCATTTGTCTCATGAGCAACTTTGTAAACAATCAAAAAACAAATGTTCAGTTAAAAAAATCGAAGATTTTCACCTGTCTTATATTGGTACAACTCGTTTGGATATTGAAACACAGTACGGGAATTTTTTCCCTGACTATAAGTGAAATTCCCTGACTTTCCCTGCCTTTCCAGGTCAAAATGTAATTCCCTGACATTCCCTGACTTTCCAGGTTTTTCCAGGTAGTCGACACCCTGTTTTTGGCAATAATAAATAAAACAGTTTTAGAGTATTATTTTTATTTTTTTTTCTGGAACATTTTTTTTTTTATTTACCGTTTAACAGAAAAACAGGTTTGAAATTATTTTAATACAGTAGTGACCCGGTTTTGTCAGCCCCCGATTTTGTCTACCCCCGATTTTAGCATCCATCGTTCCCGATTCTGTCAGCCTTAAATTTACATTAATAAATTAAATTTAATTAGACTATACACGTCTATACTAGCAAAATTGGGTGCATAAATTCAATTATGACCTTGGCCACGTCTATACAATCATCTAAAGAACAAATTTATGAATTTTGAAATTTTTAAGAATTATTAAAGAAACTTATCAATGTAACCTTGGATTACGATACATAGAAAATGGAAGTAAAAAAAAATGTTTGTATTAACAAAATCATAAAACTAAGTCCTTAAGTTAAAATAAAACTTGAAACCAGTCGAAAAATGTTATCCCGATTTTAGCTCTTTCCCGATTTTGTCAAAATCGGGACATTACTGTATCACCAGGTCCTCTATCTGGGATAACTTGATTGTAGAAAAATGTAAAAGGCACATTTTTTTAATTATATAAATGAACCCCAGGTATGTTATAAAATTATACAATTTTTCAAATATTTCACAAAAATACAAAAAAGTTTAGGAAGTCATAAAAACTTTCCTTGTGTGCGTTTTATGGTCCAAACTTTAAGCCAAAATTGAAATCATTTTGATTTCCGAACTACTAAAACATACACAAAATTATCCTGTCTAAAGGCGGGGTTGGGTTATAAAATTTATGTTTAAAAAAATGTTATCTGACAAAAAAACAACTACAACTTCTTAGTAAATTGTCGGATATTGTAAAACTGGAATAATTTTGATGTTTTTTTTTATTATTAAAAAATGATTATTTCTGCGTTTTGTCTCAAAGATTTTCATTTTATATTCAAAACAAGTTTTCAATTGCAGTCGATATACAGTCAACTTTCGTTCGTTGCACTATACCTGTAGCCTACCTAGTGAAAGACTTTCACTAATCGGGCTGAATTTTTAGCTGTCAAAATATTAAATACAATAGGCCCAAATAGCCGTAGCGGTAAACGCGCAGCTATTCAGCAAGACCAAGCTGAAGGGCGTGGGTTCGAATCCCACCGGTCGAGGATCTTTTCGGGTTAGAAATTTTCTCGACTTCCCAGGGCATAGAGTATCTTCGTACCTGCCACACGATATACGCATGCAAAAATGGTCATTGGCATAGTAAGCTCTCAGTTAACAACTGTGGAAGTGCTCATAAGAACACTAAGCTGAGAAGCAGGCTCTGTCCCAGTGGGGACAGAGTCACATGAAAAGGCCTCTTAACGGGAGCCCAATTGAAGCCCACCTAAAGATAGTTCAACGAACGAAATTCGATTGTATTGGATAACGATTCATTTTGAATGCACCTATATTTTTTCAAATCATCGAAGCTCTATTTTTATTTTTAAGGTGACTGATAATGGGTGCGTAAACACATGAAAACTCATATCAAACTATCGTTCGATATATTTGTAAAGAGTGACGATCTTAATATGTAAGATTTGAACAATGATAACTATAAAAAAATGCATCTATATTTTTCAGTTTTGTTCCATTTGATAAGTAATACTTTCAAGAATATGTCAAGCGTGTAGAAAAAGCAAAAGATCAAAATAAGAAATTAAAAATATGATTTCGCCATATTGACTGAAAATTTCAAACACCCACATAGTTTAGGAGAAGAAATGGAACAATTGTAAAATATTGTTGCTAATTCACATTTAAACGGATAATTTAAAATAATTTTAATGAACGATTTCTTTACAGATTTGATCTTTTTGCATTTTGGAGTCCTAGCAGGCCTGGAGAAAAAGGTTCCTTCGGCAATTGGATTTTTTAGCGATAAAAAAACTGATAGTTTCCGAAGTTTTATCAAAAGAGCACATTTTTCTAAGTAAAATATAAATCCATGGCGCTTCAATATGTTAATTATGACATTATAAATGATTAATGAAGGTTTCAATCCGATGTGGGGTATTTAGAAGTGCGGTCGAAGATCAAATTAGTATTTGTGATAACATCAGTTATGAAGTGGTAGTTGTGCAATGCCAACTTCGGCGAGCCGAAAGTTTACGAAGTTGCACGAAGATGGCGTCATGTTGGCAAGCTACGAACAATTTTTTTGGCAGGCTTGTCGTCACCATCAGCTGATCGTTTAGTTTATATCTTTTTCATGACAAATACAAGCAAACACATACTAAGAGCCGGACCTGTTATATAAGACATTGGTTTCCTTCTGTAGACTGGTCCCGAAGTAAAATTTGTCGAGGGGTGATTCAAAAATGATTTCCATACTAACTTTGAACGTGCTTTAAAAATAGTTCCAGGGCACGGAAAATTATGAAACTTTGGGTCCTGGCTCAATTTTTAACGTAGAATAAGAATATATAAAAACCCAAACGAGCCACTTGCCAAGTTTTTAGAGTTCCATAAGAGAACCATGAGAGCGACAATTCAAAAACCCGAAACACACGAAAGTAAAAAAAAGATTTAAAGTAACAGAACATATCATTTATTCAAAGGTACACGGAAAGTTTGTTTTTCTTTGGATATCGGGATTTGTTTTTTTTTTGTTGAAAAAACTATGATATTTTTTTTAAATGACATTCAATACAGCTCGTGCTCTGGATGCTCATGGATGTCACTATTATTCCACAATTTTAGCATATTGACACGGAATTAAAACAAAGAAAAAATATACAGGACTTTAAATGTTCCAAGTTTAGTTCATCACAGTCCTTAGTTGGCACTGGATTGGAGAATGTTAATAGAGAACGTGAATTGGATCGTATTGCAAAAGTAAAGAGTCGTCCGGAAAAAAATCATGACAAGTCCACACGTATAATTTGTTTAAAATTAGTTTATTGCGGAACCAAAATTTTCACCATTCGAAAGCTTAATCACAGACAAACAGACGTCACAATCTCATCGCTGTCCATCGACCAACTTTTTAACGATCGATTCAAATATTGGGTAGGTGGTCAATCGACCACCCGTAGCGCTCGCGTCGTTTTTGTTTGTGTTTGACGTTTACACACTACCGCCACCTGTTGGTCCATCGGCCAACTACAGTGTTTTTAGCATTGGGCGTACATGATTTCGCGACTATGATTTTGATCGAGATTTGTTCTAAGTGTTACGTCTGTTTCTCTGTGGCTTAATATTTCAAAGGCTCAATAACGCGGAGGAATCATACAAAATTATTTATTTTCAATGCTTTTTGATGATTTATACTACAATGAGGCCTTAAGTTTTTTTTTATTCCAGATTAAGTCACTTTGTCTCTCCAAACAACGGAGCGGTGAAAGTAGGGGGGGTTAGGTTGCGAAAGTAGTAAATCTTACTTAAGCCGTTTTGTAATCCGGAAATTAATCGTTCTAAAAATGAAAAATCGAGTTGGTTTAGAACGCAACGTAATTTCGTATGCGAAACACGTAGGATTGATAAAGTAAGTTTGTTTAAGTAGATGAAAAAAGCGAATTTAGTACTATTCCATTTGATTCCACTAGAGTTTATATCCTTTGACTGACGCATATTTCGACCTTAACTGTAAGGCCGTCTTCAGTGTCGTGTACTAGACTCGACTTCGAGTTTGTTTACTTTTCTGACTAGATGCTGTTAGAATAAGTTTTTGAGAATTCTCTACTCATTATATGAAATTTTTTGTTCAAATTGAACAACAGTTAGAAAGTATCACCACTACAACTGCAACATTTTTTGTTGAAACATTCGTAATAAAAACGTAGGAGATCCAAACCGTTGGAAAGACAGGGTTAGGGCTTAATAAGCGGAGAAGTATTGGGCTCATTTGATGAAATTTCTAGTGTAATTCCTAAAATTATGTCTGGCAAAATTGCAACACGTATAATTTACTGAACTCCCTAACTTAAATTTAAGCATAAGTGGAAGTTGTATGCTTTTTGTTTCAAATTCATAATTTAAAAATTACATTATTTCTGGCTTGAATTCTTAAAAAGATAAATAAATCAATGGCTTGTTAATCGCCAACTGCAATTCTGGAAGCTATCACACTTTTTGTACAAATCTCGCATAACTTGTGATCTTGCCCTTAAATCCATTTTAAAACTGCACGTTTGGTGTCCGGACATAGAGGCTGTCCTCCATTACAGGACTCTCCCCTATATCCTGGACGAATATCTGACACTCTTTGAATAAATTTGCGTGGAATTCCCGAGAGTCTGTGGCTTACCTTGATTCAACAGTCGAAAATTATTGTAGAAAGTATACTAGCAATTCGTTCTGTCAGATATTGGTTCAGATTTTCGTCGAAGTTTATTCAAATATCGCGGCCAGAAAAAACAAAACCGTTCAGAATCGTTTCGTAAGTTTTGTCAGCATCTCATCCAAAAAAAACAATAAAATTTCCACATTTTGCGTTAGAAGTGTCTATTCAACCGAATTCTTCCAAAAAGACAGCCAGGAATCTTTAATGACTATTTGATAAGATAACCCAGTCGTAAATTTAGTTATCATCAGATCACAAAAATAGTGACTTATAAGACATTGTAATAACTCTATTCATTTGAAGAAGCAATTTCAAGTACCACTCCATATATCGATGTGAAAATGTATAAGTATAATCCTATATATGTATCTAGTGCGCACAGCCCATTACATTTACAGCTTCATCGGTTCACCAAAACTCGAGATTTATTTCTGCAAAGTTTTGCTGACAATTGTTAGAATGAGACAAAAGATACGGAAAACAACACGGCTTCCAGTGTTACCAAGATTTTTTTGAGTGACTAGCGGCTCTTGTTTTAAACATGGTAGACCACCAGGTAGAAAAAATGTGAGCAAGTTTCTAATAATGCACCAGACCTGCTTTGAACTTGACCATTGTATGCAAAGTAAAAATTAAACGTAAATGTGTTTTTTAATACTGTAGGAAGAGAGGGTCGAAAATATACATTTTTTTTTTGGTAACGAACGTGATGACGAATTGACGAGTGAAACTTACATTTTGACGACATCTCCTGCCTTCAGCTGATAGTCCGGATCGTTCTTCGATGGGGAGAAGTGGCAAATGCAGTTGTTCACCGAGAGACACGTTGGGAAAGCGATTCCCTTCTTCATATCCGGTTCATTCTTGTATTTCTAAAATTGCGTGAAAATTCATTTATTAATAAAATTGCATCTTATTTTTATGTGGAAAAATATCACATTCGAGGCAGCCCTCATATATCTTTATGGTGAATATCACGGTTTGATCAGTTACAATCTAGCGAGATAAATTTAATCATTGGGCATCGAAATGTGATTTCGTCGAGAATCGAACCCCCGACCTTGGGTTTGTGGCGGCAGCAAGCACGCTTACCACTAGACTATCGGGAAGTTCGTCGTCATATTGGTACAGTTAACCTATCAGTACAGACGAAATAATTAGGAATGCTTTACCTTGCCAGTCTCGGATTCCATCTGATTGTCTCCCTTTTGGCAGAGGGCTTTCACGGAAGCTCCCACTTTGCATCCTTGGATGAGACTGTTTAGCGTTTCTGGAAAAAATATAAGAAAAAATATATAAGTAGGTATGGTTACATTGTAGCACCAATGTACGGTAGCCGAGATTTTGACCAATAGTAGTTCATTTTACGAGACGTTTTTGAACGGCTGATCGCTTATTTTATGAATGAAATTTTGACACAAGGCGGTGTCGTAACGTGTGAAAGTAACAGCAATATCATCAGTGTTGCCGTTTCGTAAAATGGACTATACTCCACTGCACTGTGACGTCACGCATCAATTTTGATAGGTACTGGTCCTGTTGTTTACAGTTTGGACTTAGTACTTTTTTCGAATCATTCTTAATTTCGTGAAAGTTTGCTGCGAGGAGAGGTCAAATCCACTGCAGATACCCACGGATCGTATTATTCTATCTTCCTACCGTGGAAAATCGTCACCATCAGCATGCTGGTGATAGAAATGCGAAGATGAGAAAATGATGGAAAAAAGTCCGAAACGTAAACAACAGGACCAGCAGCTGTCAAATAAGTGAGGTTAGGCTGGTCATATGCAGCGCTCTATATTCGTCCAACCCCCCTGTCTCTGATGCCATCAGATAGGTCAGATCGGTCAGATGCTGTTTGACTGATAAGGATAGTGGCATAAGCTATCGTTAATATTGAACAAAATAAAAAAAAAAACAATTACATTTTTTTTTGTATGGTATTCAATTGGAGCTGCCTGACAGCTTAACTTGTCAAGGCTGAACCCTCGGTCTGGCTTTTGCCAAGTTTCCCCTCTACCAGGACCAATAGGCCAGGAGAAGTGGATGAACTTGTCATTCATTTTTCTGTCAATTCTCATACAAAATCTACTTTTTCTTTGACATAAATTCACTCTAGGTGAACCACTTCTCCTGGCCTATACTCAGGCGGACTAGGCAATGGCGCCCACATGAACACTGCTTTTTTATTAGTATTGTGACGTGAATGAATGAATGAATTTTCTTTATTAGAGAGACTTTCAGCCCTTGGCTGGTTCGTCTCTATATTGTGACGTGGTAGTTTTTGAAAAATACCCACATTTCCTTGCTTCTGAGAAAAGGAAGCATTGTGAAAATCAGCAGCTTCATCAGAATTTGTTTGAAATAGTAGTGTAGTAGTGTCATTACTAATACTGTCTAGTCGAAATGGTTTTGAACAATTTGTCATTCAAGTGCTATTCTGATTACTCCTGTCTTTTACGTAAGATTAGAGTCTTATATGTCAATTGTCGTCAAGTCTTAACAAAATTAGGCTGTTTAGTAGTAGTTCTAGTTATTTTCATTTTTTGTTGTTAAAAGTATTTATTGGTCATTGCGTTCATATATCCTTAAAGAAAAAAGTCACTTTCCTTGTCTGTTCAACAATTTTTCGAAACTAGCAAGTGTACCCTAATGATCGATCTCAGCGTCTTACATAGTCATTTTTATAACGAATATTGAAGAGTAAAGTTACCTAAGGTTTCTATTACAGTCTCCTACAAGATTCACTTTTCGGTGGCAAATGCAATGCTTCACAACGCCTACTTTCTACTTGTAAATTTTGCGAAAATGAAGCTGAAATTAGATTATTTATACTGTTGTTACAAAAGAGGTATTTCTTTTTATGGCAATGTAAAAACCATATTAAAATAAGATTGTCGCTACTCAGTGAATCTACTAGTCATTTTCATAAGAGTTCCTAAGTATTCCCTACGTCGTATATGATAACGATCTGTTTAGCTAGCTAATAGTAAGAGTGGCTACGGATCATTCTGGTTAACAAAAGGCAAACTGAACGTCACCAATAGTATTAATGTCCACTTCGAATAGATTAATTATTTGAAACTAGTGGTCCCGGCAAACTTCGTCTTGCCATCAAGTAGGCTGTTGAAAAACGCTATGGATCGTCCCATACAGTTCCGTTCACGCTCATTTTTCTGACTTTCTCGGTGAATATCCTGGGATTTTTATACACACAAACACGTCGGAACACTTAACGAACAAAACGGAAACATAATCATTCAAATCCGTTGACCCGTTTGGAAGCCATTTCGTGACATACAAACACCATTCCATTTTTATTAATATAGATGGGCATCAATTCTATCAATGACGCAGAATGTCCGTTGGATCACATCCGAGATATTATTGCGTCTATGCCATATGAATTATGACGCGGCTTTAAGCAAAAAATGCCAAAATGTGATACCACCACTACAGGTTACGCCTTTGGTTTTCATCATATGGGCTAATGGATTATGCCCTCCCATCGCGGCAAGGTCGCATAACCAAGGGGAGGGAATATGTAGCTTAATCTCATGGTATGGTTTGGTCAATTATTATACTAAAATAAATTACAAAAAATAACATGAATGTTAAGCCAAAACCTTCAAAATTCCAATTTTTCAAGCTTTATTGGAATTGAAGATGCGTTTCACGTTTTTGCAGGATCTAAAAAAATGGCTAAACCTGTTAACTACTTTTCAATTCAAAGAGTTTATAGTTTTCCTATCTAAACTCTATAACTTAAACATATTTGCAATGCTATCAGGAGCTTGAAGTGAAATAAAAATTCGTTGATGATTCGTTTAGTCCTTGAAACGTTCAATGTTGCGATAATGTCGAATGCCAGAAACAATTACAACAATTCCATACACAATTAAAAAAAGTTCTTGTCATTATATCAACTAGTGGCTTTGTTCTTTTTGGCTGAATGGAAAATATTAAAAAGAGTAAAAAGATACAACGTTCAATATGAGGGGGTTAAAAGCTACATCGGAGGAAATCGGCTTTGAAGCTTTTCAGCAATTTTTCACTCCATACAAGTTATATAGAAACCAATACAAAGGCCAATCTTCTACGAATTGTTGAAGAAAGTCAAATTTTTCGATGAAAACTAAATGATGCTAAAAACTGACCAAAACGACACTTACACTCCTTTGCACATCTTACGACCGAACATCTAGTTCAAAAACCAAATTAAATACAGTCGAATTTCGTTCGTTGCACTATCTTTAGGTGGGCTTCGTTTTAATTGGGCTATAGCCCACCTAAAACGAAGGCAAACGTCATTTTCTGTTGGATCATAGCAACCTAGCAACCCACTAGGCGGTTGCTTATTTAGGCCATTCAATAAGTGAAAAGCCTCATTCCTAGTCACGCACCTGAAGAGAATAAACGCTAAATTTGTTACCTCTAAAAGTTCTTGTTCTTGATTTTGGTGGCTGTTTGGGCACGTCAGGAGTTAATCATCAATGTTAACTTCCTTTTCCCGATCAGCCTAGATAGCCGCGTAGTGTCGGTAGCGGTTGTTTCAACTGGCTAAGAATTAACACTACGGACTGCCTGTTCCGGTGGTAAAAGTCCACCTCACAGGTGACCCCTAATTCATACGGCTTTAAGCTTACCGTGCCAAAGAATGAATGGTTAGGGGGGTCTAAATAAAACCTAGCCGCAAACGGAGCCTGTGGAGTTCCAGGGCGCCCTCTACAGTATTATGCCCTTCCTGTGCTACCCGGAGCAATGGTGCAGGTGACCTTGTGTTTCTCCGAGATAATCGGCTGCCCTTCTTCAGTCTCAAGCCTGAGGCTAAATAAGGGTGGGATTATTAAAACATTGTAATTTAGTTTAAATTTTCACCTCTATGGTTTCGCATTATGCGTTTTATGCAGTGTAATCTGTGCTTTTCGCCTTTGGCGACTTTTAAGAGCTACCGATCTGGTTTTTGTTCGCTGCTGATCTTTTTCGTTCTGAGATGGCGAAAAGCTTAATCCTGCCTAGTTTGGGTAGTGGCTACGGCTAGGATAGCTTAGTTAGATCAATCTCCAGCATAAAATGTCAGCAACGATCAATCTTTGTAGACTCATGCAAATGGTACAGCTCAAGTGGCGGTAGTTCAAAAACCTTACTTTTGTGAACTTTTATCTAGGTAACCTAGTGGACCCAGTTTTTGCTACTTTCAGAAACATGAAATGGCATACTCGCGTGCCATGCCTCGTGCATACGTGCTCGTGAATAGCGCTGACGTCGCTACACTCATTTCTGAGTTAACAACCAGAGATGTATGTGCTGTCACAATTGATATTTCTATATGTGACCTCAATAGGAAATACGTCTTTCGTTTTGTGGTGTATTTACCACATGATGAACCATCCCCAATGGATGATTTCAAACGAGTTATCGTTCACTGTCTATGAAAAGGCCTTCTGCTGATTGTGGGCAGTGATGCTGATACTCATCACATCATCTGGAGCAGCTCAGATATCAATTTGAGAAGCTCCAGTCTGATGGAATGCTTAAGTAGTTCTAATCTTGGATTACTTATTGTAGGAAATCGCCTACATCTCTATATGAACATAAGAATGTAAATTCGCAGACTATGCATTTGTTATACTCCACAAACTGTGAATTGGTTGTGACCAAATTCCATGGATTTTCTCCGTCCATTGGAAATCCTAGTGATTTGGATGTTCCCACTTCCGGTGAATTGGGACACAATTGTCCTTGCTTTGAGTGATCTCAAAATTGCTTGTCACTTTGCTTATAGAAAATGTTCCCCACAACTCCCTTCGCGGGACGAGTGGATGTCTGTACATTACTGAGCCACTCCAAAGGTGGCTAAGTATTTAACAAATCTGTCAAAGCAGAATTGCAGTCGCTTGGTTACAACCTTAACTGGCCACTGCTGACTCAACTATCACATGGCAAATATTCAGTGTGTTGATACATTTGTGTGTGATAGTTGTGATTCCGATTATGGAACTTCTTATCACCTGATATGTAACTGTCAAGTTCTCGCGTAATGGCGATTCCAATTACTTGGTAAACACTTATTAGTTGAAACTGATTTCAGTAACCTGAATCTTCAGGACCTTCTGTTATTCTTAACCCGCTGTGGTAATGAGCTATAGGCTCTCTTTACGCTCATGCGTTTTGCAGTGCCCTTTTTAGGGCGCTGTTCGAACCCATTGTGGTATGGAGCTACATGCTCTTAATTCGCTTATGCGATTTTCCCTCTTCAAGGGACCCCACTCCTATTTCCTCCCATCTTCCCCTTCCCTTTCCTCTCCCATCGGGTAGATGATGAAATAGGCTCAAACATGGCGATGGCACAAATCTCCCAAATGGCGGGGAACGTGCCTCTGGAGCCGGCCTTCTGATACCTGATACCTGATACATCGGAGGAAATCGGCTTTGAAGCTTTTCAGCAATTTTTCACTCCATACAAGTTATATAGAAACCAATACAAAGGCCAATCTTCTACGAATTGTTGAAGAAAGTCAAATTTTTCGATGAAAACTAAATGATGCTAAAAACTGACCAAAACGACACTTACACTCCTTTGCACATCTTACGACCGAACATCTAGTTCAAAAACCAAATTAAATACAGTCGAATTTCGTTCGTTGCACTATCTTTAGGTGGGCTTCGTTTTAATTGGGCTATAGCCCACCTAAAACGAAGGCAAACGTCATTTTCTGTTGGATCATAGCAACCTAGCAACCCACTAGGCGGTTGCTTATTTAGGCCATTCAATAAGTGAAAAGCCTCATTCCTAGTCACGCACCTGAAGAGAATAAACGCTAAATTTGTTACCTCTAAAAGTTCTTGTTCGCTTATTCATATTGTGTCACCACGGTTGTGGGACATATCATTTTCTGACATAAGACGCAATTTATCAATGTTGGTAGCTTTGATTTTCTTTTGGTCTATGTTATTTGACAGCTCTAAACTCAGCCCGATTGGTAAAAGTCTTTCACTAAGTTGGGCTACATGTTTAGTGCAACGAACGAAAGTGGACTAGGGTAGATGTACCAGTTATGGACATAGTGGTTCCCTATTTCGCCATACGGGATTACTTGAATGTTTTCACATTTTGAAAAATTTTTTGGGTTGTAGTAGTAAGATTTTAGATATATCTTGATGTTTAAACATTGAAAAAGATTTAAAATGTGAAAGTGATCGGAATTTTACGTATGGCCAAATAGGGAAGCACTATGGCCATAACTGGTACACTTTCCCTATACGTTAGTTTGTGGAATCGTGCTGATTTTTTGGTTAAGGGGGTGGCTTTATGAGACCTGACACGGGCCCCCCGAAGGTCAAATCCGTTTCTGACGCTACGCTGTAGCCATCAAGGTATCAAGGTAGGTATGCGCCATTCATCAGTTTGAATCAAAAACAATACATACACAATTAAATACACGGTTATTAAATAAGTTTTTGATAAAAAATATAGGCCAAATCAAATACAAACGATTGTCTGTGTCATTACTTTATACAAGAAATACATCTATATGCATCTATATCTATATGAAATTCAACGTCATTTATGGACGGTCTCTTTACAAGAGTTAAAAATTTGAAGAGAAAAAAAATAATAAACTTAATATGGATTCATTTCTCAGTACAAACAATTGTTTTGATTTTTAATTATGGTGTAAATAAATAAATGAATAATGTTCAAATTACACATTTGACCTTGTGACATTTTGACCTACATTTGTTCCAAGTTGGTTCACTGTGTGAGGTGCCAAGCTGGAAACAAGTTTTTAGGTTATAAATGTGTCAACTTGTTATTATGTTTCCAGGATAAAATATAAGCTCCCAGCAATCATCAATCGATTGGTTAATTCATAAGGAATGAGGATCAGTTTTGTTACAACTAATTTTAGCAGAAAATTACTTGTAATTATCTAAACAACAAGCTTACAAACCCCCCAAAAACGTGGCTCCTTTCGAAACATCATTCCTTCTCGCTCACCCATCCCTTCTTTCTATTTTGGAAGTCCAACCAAGAGAAAGGGACAGCTTTAGCCGAAAAGTTGACCTCCTGCCAAGAGATCCGGAATCGGACCCAAATTTCTACCGATTCCCAGTCCCGTAAGACCCCGATACTCACTGTTGACGATGGTTCCGGCTGTTTTGTACTTTTGCACGACCGTGTTGTCCGCAGTGGTGTGTTCATCCTCCTGGGGCTGATGCTTGTCGTTGTTGACCATCTTGTACGGCAAGCTCTCCGAATCCGATCACAATTTCACTTCTATTCCACAATAAACAGTTCTCTGCTCTCGTCGGAAACACGCAAAAACGGCACCTTTTGCCTTTTGACGCGGCAGATTTTCCCTTCACTGATTTTCTCAAACAAAAACGCAACGACGAGCACTTTGTGTCTTGTCTTGTCTGCTGTTGGCTGTGAAAAACGCGAGACGAGAATGCGAGCCAAAGTTCCTCCCTTCCCTCTTTTGGGGGGTTGCGTGCGTGATGAAAACGACGACGTCGCGCGCGGCGGGCAAAAATGGGCTGTCAAAAAATTTTCCGATCAGGGGTGGGAGTGAGGTTGTCAGAATGCGGGAGCTATATTCTGCAAATCGGCACGGAGAAAAATGGAAATATTCTCGCCCTAAAAGCCATTGGTAAATTTCTCAAAATCCATGGGAGATTATTCGGAAATTATGCGTTTGATGTTTAATGTCCTAAAATCCTGTGAAAGTGATCGAAAAAGTCGAAATTTAGCGTGACATAATTTGTGTACCATCCCTTAATCTGAACAATTTTTTAATTTATACCTCGTTAATTTGCACATCGTTCAGATTAAAAATGGTTCAAACGTCATTTAGTTCATGGAACGGGGTGAAGTGAAATGGAATGCTGTGGAACGGAACACAGAATCAAAACAAAACAGTGAAAAAGGTAATCAGAAACACGATTCTAGGGTGACTAGATGTTCCAATTAAAAATGAACCCCGATGGTTTGCATGAGGTACCGTTCAAATTAACGGGGGTGTACCAAGGGGGTGGTCACTCTACACGGAGAAAAATGGAAATACTAATTAGGGTACTTATTATGACATCTACCGCATTTAAGCTTTTTAATCCTTGGTCATCATATACAATATGCATCACCAAATTTGTTTTTAATCTTGACTATGCATTTACGGAAATTATTAATGGCCGTGCATTTGTGTTGATCGGCGCTATATACATGGGACTTCATTATTTTGTCTGTTTCAGTTTTGATGCTGCTCTCAACGAGGAACACTTTTTCAACAATTTAGAATTTTCATAGTTGTAGCTTTTAAATTGAACGTGTCGTTTAAAAGATTAAAGTGGCAAGCAGCTGGCTATTGTGCACACACTTGCGTCGAAAAGTACTCCCCGCGCAAACACGGTATATTCCAAAATAATTTACTACCAGCGTCGCACCAATCAACTCCATTGCAACTTTTTCAGATTTCCCTTTCATTTCCCGCTTATCCGGCATTTCATTCGTGTGCAGGAGAACGTAACTATCAACGAAAAATCCTCGAAGGCTCAGCTTTCAGCCGGAAACAACCAAGATGACTCCAGGAGGATTACAACTTCACCTTGTTAGGACAGCAGCAGGTGCAGCAGTTTGGGCACTTACCAATCTATTTCATAGTTGCTTTCAATTCGTGATAAAATTTAACCCTTAAGGAATTGCATGATGAAATAAATTCATATTTATCATTTTGTTTCATTCAATTCACTTTTTTTTGTTTCTTTGAACTTTGAATGTAAACAAAAGCGTACTGCAATATTAAACATTCAAGACTAATATCATGCTAATATGCATTATGATTGAAAACGCAGTTCATACTATCCAGCTTTTTACGCTAGCTATAAAACTGTGGGGGGTGATTTGACTATGACATTTGTTGGCAACCGATTTTATAGTTAGGTCTTAGTAGGTCATGCTCTTCGATTGTTGATTGCAATGTCAAATATTTTCACTGGGTTTGTTTTGCAGCTGTGTTTTTTATATTACAAAACTCACCTAGTTTTTACGAACTTCTTGCTATTTATTTTAGGCATCGACACGAGAAAAGCGTTCCCGACCTAATTATTTAAGATTAAGAAATTCGAGAGGACAGCATTTTGTGCATCGTTATTGGCTCTATACTCTGATTAACACAATCAACAAACATAATCCAACCTCGGCCGTTATATTTTTGATAACCTTCCGGAAACTTCACGGAAGAGGAGATACATTAAAAGTTACATGGATATTTTCAAAGTGGTCTGAGATGTTCTAATATAGATCTCCGTCCAGGTCTATGTCATTCACACATGCTGTTACTTTTGGGTTTATTCTGCGAGTGGGATGAGAAACTCGGTCTCGTATAGCGAGGTGACAATTCCAGACCCGAAGTGACTCGCCGTGTAAACCAAATGTGGGGTACAGTCTATCTACCTATTGGATCACTTGGGTGTTAAAAAAAAGTTTCATTCCTTTGTATTCAAAAAAGGCTCAGTAACTGCCGGGGAAGGTAGGGTTGAAGGTCTGTTCTATAAACGAGAATAGCTCCGAACTCCATAAATTCATTCAAAGGTCGTCCAAGGTACGCCTTGCAGAAAAATCTAAAAAAATATTAGTATTTGATCACTGGAGCACTGCCAAACAAACTAAATTCGTTGTAAAATTCGTAACATTCATTCACGTTGTTTAGTTCTCAAAATAACCTATCGAGAATTAACAGGCACCAGTCCATGGCTGCTTATCATAAATCTAAAATGGCAAAAAATAGTATTAAACTGTATTAAATGCAGATAATTCGGAATAAAACTTTCAGGTTTTTGTCACCTGAATGAGGGATTTTTTTGACGTTCGTTTGCATAAACATGAAAAATTTTCAGCAACTCAAAGCTTGCTTAGATTCAACCATAAAAACATTATAGTGTAGACAAGGAACGTCAAAAAGGGGTAATTCAAAGTTTATGGCAAGCTAGCGTAAAAAGCTGGATAGTATTATTTATATTATAGTATTATAAGGCTGCTTAATCCAAAGATATGCACTGCATGGGGTAAATAGACCGAATATGGTTTTAGAATGACTTATAAACTTTCCAGTATTTAATTATTTAAGCGTGTACACACTTCGTTGGCGCATATTTTTTCATGCTGTGCCATCAGAGTGCCAATTCACGCCAAGCGTGCCATGCTTGATATTATTCCGAATGCTATAAAAATCCAATGAACTGAAATTACAGGAAAACATTCTCAGCAAACATTGAAATCTGTAATTTTCTTTTCGTTTGTATCTTGTTCCACAATTTTTAGATGTCTTAGGTACTGTCTAGGGGAACGACACTAATCAATTTCGTTTTAATTTTCGTGCAATACGACCCTATTTTTTTGATTTTTCGAGTTAGCCCCAGATTAAATCCATTTTATCAGATTTTGCACATTATTTATCGATTTGCAAGGATTTAATAATTTTGTGTTTTCTGCTGAGTAATTTTCACAGTAAATTGATAATAATCGACAAAATCAGAAATTATCCCAAAAATCTCATTTAATGAGCTTTATCCGATTGAAAATCGAAATTTTTGCTTTGTCTGTGTCGGTGTCTTCGCATCAGCCATGAAAATTGACATTTCTTCCCCCACGATGGTAAACAAGTGCCAGTGGCCGCTGCAGTCGCTGCTTAGCACTAAAACCCTTTGTGGGTATGCTAGCCTTGCAATAAGCAAAATTTCGCCGATTTAGATCAAAACCTTCATCCTAGTCTAGGTGACCACAACCTTCTGGTAGATCCGGACTTCAACTTGTTGTATGAATAGGGTACAAGACCCTTTTAAGAAGCTTCTCCCGTAGAGAAAAGTTCCACAGCAAATCAATATTTCAAAGTAACATTTCTGTTATTGTTAGGGTACATTCACAAATTTCATAACACCAAAATATACCATTTTAGACACCCAACCACCCCTTCGTAACGTTATTTTGTATGAATATTCCGATGAATATTTCACGAATTTTGTGTGACCTGTAACATTTCTAGTACTCCCCACCCACCCTCTTTAGCGTTATGAAATATGTGAACAGGCCCTTATAGGTATTTATATCATTTGGAAGAGAATTTTTCTACTAGCAACTTGTTCCGCTAACCTCAGCGGCAAGCGTCCAGAACAACTCTCGAAAAATCATCATTGATAAGGAAACACATTCGGAGTATGCTTGAGACTCTTGTTTGAAAGCTATTTTTCGATGGCACATCCATTCCGTTATGACTATAGCTTAAGCGGGGGCGGGAGCGGTGCTGTTGCTGGTGCTAGCAGGGCGAACTGATCTTCCATGGCCTGCTGTTGCGTTTGTCGTTCAGGAAGCTGAGGTACTGGGTCAGGCGGAGGACGGCAATCAACGTAACGACGTACTCCTTGACATCTTCCTTGCGGAGGGATTTCACCTGCTTGGACACGGTGCGGTAGTCGCGGCGGGCAACTTTGTTGGAGAGGCGTCCTACGGTGTGATCTTCCTTAACCGAGGTGAGAGCATTATGTATCATGAGAGTATTATGTATCATCAAATAATGTCCACAGCGGGCAGTTTGAGCATACGGTCCCACGATTCCCGATGTGGCAACAGGCCCGACTGATCGTCGCCGGTCGAGCAGGATTCTCCGTTTTCCTGTAATTTAGCAGACATGGTTCTTGTTAATGATTAATCGATTTCGATTCTCCCAAAAACTCACTTCACACAATCAGTTGGGCCTTATCAATTTGTAGTCACTTTGCGGAGTCCGGCAATCAGGGCTGCCACATATTCAGATTTATCTGTATTACACAGATTTTTTTTATTATGACACAGATTCAATTTGTATGGAACACAGATTTTCTTTCAACAATTTTTGTATGGACACAGATTTTTTTTGTATGGGACACAGATTTTCTAACCCGATAGATACAGGTTTTCTATCAAACCATCTGGCAGCCCTGCCGGCAATCGAATTTTCTCCAACAGAAATGCCGGTCACAAATAAAGCTAAGTATGCAGTTTCGCTCAAGAAAAGTAAAGAAATTCCTTGACTGAATGGGTCAAGAAATTTCCTACAGAGAGCCCCCTTTGAAGTGACATTTCTTCTCAACTGCGTACTGCGATCATTATTTTGGGTTTTGTGCAACGTAAGAACTATATCACAATCGCACGACGCCACGCGAGACAGGACACAACACTTATGGTTCTTACAAACGTTTGTAAGAACCATAAGTGTTGTGTCCTGTCTCGCGTCGCGTCGTGTGATTGCGTACTGCGATCAGAAAAATGTGATTTTCTTGACCATTTCTTGGAAGAAATTTTCCACGCATCGAGATAGGCGATTCCTTTTCTTGTCAGTAGCAAACCAGCCTTAAAGTGGAACAAAACAAACGCCAAAATGGAAAAATTTGACATTCGAGTTTTAGGGATGTCCATAGATTTTTGTCGATTCGATGAATTATTACAGATTTTATCGGATTTTTTCGTATTTCATCGATTTTTAGTGATTTATTATACATTTTATTTATTTCGATGGAAATTTTGCTCATATGAACATTTTTTGCATTTCGGCTCACTTTTGGCATAAAATGAAGATAACCTGCAAGTGTCGTATCCCTAAGTTTATTCACAAATTTCATAACGCCTAAAATGGTCATTTTTGACACCCACCCACCCCCTCGTAACGTATTTTGTATGAAAATTTGTCGAATTTTGTAATTTGTAATTTGTAATTTGAACTTAATTATAAACGATAACCCACAGACAAACAGACGTCACACTCTCATTATTGTCTATCGACCACCTTTTTAACGGTCGATTCAAAAATATGGTAGGTGGCCAATCCGCCACCCGCAGCGCTCGCATCGTTTTTATTCGCGTTTGACGTTTGCACACTACCGTCATCTGTTGGCCCGTCGGCCAAATACACTAATTTTAGCATTGGGCGTACATGTCCTCGTGACTATGATTTGGATCGAGATTTGTTCTAAGTGTTACGTCTGTTTGTCTTCGGATAACCTGTTTGTTGAACTTTTGTATGAACTGTAACATTATGAGGACACCCACAGTAGCGACATTAGCATTTTTAGGTTAATGCTTCTACTACACCCACCCATCCCCTTCAGCGTTATGAAATTTATGAATGGGCCCTTTGAAGGAGCGTGCACATCAAATTTTTTCAGAACCAACGATCTGATGATTGGCCCTATTGAAATTTTACACGAGAACTGCAGGATCCAGCTCTTGACAGGCGGGATTTAATTTGAGCCGGCGAACGAGCCGACAGTTGTTTTGTTTACATCCAATTTTGTGTTAAAGTTTGCATTTCCCAGCTGTTTATTCGTGAAAAACTCATTTGAATTCTTTAGAAATAGGAGTAAGTATCCTTTTTTTAGCCAGTGCAGTAATGGAAACCACCACAACCCAAACCAGCGACCATCAGGGCAAACGGTGGAACCATCTGCGCAAGATTCTCGAGCGCTCCGGTCCGTTTTGTCCGCCCAATTTTACGGCTTCGAATGAGACGTTGGAATTTCTGCAGAACACTTGCAAGATTCTGGTGATTGGTGAGTTATTGATTTCTTGAGTTGTTGTGGATGACTTTATTTCATCCTGTTTCATCTGTTTCAGGTGCCGGCGGATTGGGATGCGAGCTGCTGAAGGATATGGCCTTGATGGGCTTCCGTGACATTCACGTAATCGATATGGACACGATTGAGTTGTCCAACCTGAACCGACAGTTTCTGTTCCGTCGCGCGGATATCGGCAAATCCAAAGCGGAGTGTGCGGCCGCTTTTGTGAATGCTAGGATTCCGGGTTGTACGGTTACGCCACATTTTTGCAAGATTCAGGACTTCGATGCCGGCTTCTATCGGCAGTTTCACATCATCGTTTGTGGGCTGGATTCGATTGTGGCCCGCCGATGGATCAATGGGATGCTGATTTCGATGCTGGAGTACGAGGAGGACGGTTCCGTTGATGAGACGTCGATTATTCCACTGGTGGATGGTGGAACCGAAGGATTCAAGGGGAACGCCAGGGTGATTCTGCCAGGGATGACGGCCTGCATCGATTGTACGCTGGACTTGTTTCCACCGCAGGTTGGTTTTTGTCGAAATGCTCCTCTCACAGGACTGGCAGCGAGACAATTTTCAGTGAATTGGTCACTATTTTTGTTTGATTCACTAAAAAGTAACTAGCTACCTATTAGAAACAAAATGTCACAAAAATTGGTAGTGGTTTCTGGAAAAGTTTCTGAGGTATTCAGATGGATATTTTGTAGAAATTTCAGTCGCAAAGTTTGTTTTTTTTTAATCCCTCTAGGAGAAGTTTTGGTGGAATTACATTCCAACCTATTTTTGAAATTAAAATGTTGTTACTCGTGACAGTAGAGGAAAGATTAAATAATATTTCGGAACCTATAAGCGATGTTGTGAAAAAAGTGAACCATTTTTAAGAAGCATAATGTAGTAAAGTAGAAATTAAATAATTACAATTTTTAAAGCATTCCAATGAAAGTTACTTGCTCAAATTCACAAATGCTGAATTACAGTATATAACAATTTTCTACAACTTATGGTTTGAAGAATCAGAGCGACAAAAAATGTTCGTTCAAGTTTTTTCTCGGTGATTGCGACTTCCCGTTTTCCAGAATTTCGGCTTTTCAGGTTGAATACAAATCCTGGAAGTATCAAGTTTTTCAGGTAGTAGACACCCTACAAAAATATATTTATTATTCATGATAAACTTGAATATAATCCTTAATCACCTAATTAATTATTGGTAGCCGATAAATATTAACGCTCTGTAACTCATATTGAATTTACAGGTAACTTATCCGCTGTGCACTATTGCTAATACCCCGCGCCTGCCGGAACATTGCATCGAGTACGTTAAAATAATCCAATGGCCCAAGGAGAATCCCTTCGGAAGTGACATCGGTTTGGACGGAGATGATCCCCAGCATATCACGTGGGTGTACGAGAAGGCTCAAGAACGGGCCAACACATTCAACATAACCGGTCTCTCGTACCGGCTGGTCCAGGGCGTATTGAAGAATATCATTCCGGCTGTGGCCAGTACCAATGCGGTAATTGCGGCAGCATGCGCTACCGAGGTGTTCAAAATTGCCTCCAGCTGTTGCGAACCGCTGAACAACTACATGGTCTTCAACGACAGCGATGGGATCTACACCTACACGTACGAAGCGGAGAAAAAGGCCGACTGCTTGGCCTGCAGTCAAGTTCCTCGCCCGGTGGATGTGGTCGACCCGAACACGATGACCCTGCAGGATCTGATTCAGCATTTGTGCGACAGTGCCGAGTTTCAGATGAAGAGTCCGGGTTTGACGGCTTCTATCAATGGGAAGAATAAAACGCTCTACATGGCGACCGTGAAAAGCATCGAAGAGGCCACCAAGGGCAATTTGACGCAGTCGCTGGGTGAGCTGGGATTAAAGGACGGCCAGGAGATAATGGTCGCCGACGTTACCAATCCGAACGCAATTCTAATTAAGCTTAAGTTCCAAAGCAACGAAGTTGAAATGGCATAAGTAAGGTACTTTTTGCTATCGGAAAATGATGAGAAGGAAGTAGTAATAAAAATGGATGCCTGAAAACGGATTATTTTCAATTTATAGTATGACAATTCCCATTGGGTCTCTTTCTTGTTCTTCTTTCTGGCGTTACGTCCCCACTGGGACAGAGCCTGCTTCTCAGCTTAGTGTTCTTATGAGCACTTCCACAGTTATTAACTGAGAGCTTACTATGCCAATGACCATTTTTGCATGTGTAGGTGTGATCGGGGCAATATGGGCCGCCTAAGGAAAACGTCATGGAATGCATAGTAAAACAGCAAAAATTATGGTTTAAATGCAAGTGACTTGTACTATAAAATGTTATCTTCCATGTTACGTCGATAATTAATGTTAACATCGACTTGCAAATTATTTCAGGAACTTTTTGGAAAACCATGTTTTTCTACGTGATCATCAACCATATGGGGCATTATGAGCCACCCTACGGGGCAGTATGAGCCACCTCATTCAATCGAATGATTTTTATTTAAAACAGTAGAGACTAGTTAGTGGTAAAGAATACATTATTGGAAAGGAAATTGTATTAGCTTAGCTTGAAGTTATTGGTTCTAGCGGCTTATTTTTTAAAGATGCATAATACATAGTAAACAGACCGTGTTATATTAGTACTAAATTGCGATACATGGTTCAACGTATTTTCTAGCAAAGTGTTCCACTTGTAAAGGTGCATAAAAATGACTATGCAGTAAAAAAAATAATCTGGTATATTTAGGCAATGCATTTTTATGTTCAAAACATCGTTTGTTTTGCTTAAATCTAGGTGGCTCATTTTGCCCCGTCCCTTCATCTCGAAAATAATATATTGTTTTTCAATAATTTTGTTTACGAACAAACCTAATTTCGCTCACGAACTGTTCATTATTTCATTTCATATTTATCCTTAACTTATACAATTTGATGGTAAGGGCTGTTACTGAGATGTGGATTACCTTACAGCAGTGATATTGAACATGTTTAAACATTAACAAGTAGGCCAAGCAACAAAAATTGACGAATATGGAAAAATATACAGAAAAAAAACCTTAGAAATTACATGAAGGAAATCGACAGAGAGCGAAAAAGCTTAATAATATAGTATCACAGTTCTAGATGTCCAATTCTTGTATTGGGGATTGGCAGAGGCTAAGCAACTAAGGCGAAATTTTGGCATCAGTCTTAGGAACCAATCGTCTACCAGCTCAATTTTGGCGAGTTGATGAACTTCATCGGTGGGATGAGACGGGTGTAGATTCAGCATCATCAGTTTCACCTGAATATTCTTTCGGTGACTTCGTGGACAGTTGGACCACGCAGGAAAACCGTACGTAACCGTGGGCCGAAACACGGTTTTGTACAGTAGCAGCTTGATGATGGGGTCCAAGCGAGATCGTCGGTTTATAAGAGGGTACAATGTTTTGATGAGCATATCACATTTGCGAAGACAAGAGGAACCGTGAGTTCCAAAATTAAGCTTTTTGTCTAAGGTTACTCCCAGATACCCTACGGTATCTGACCACAAGATAACTATGCCCCCGCAGATCACTTGATTTTGGGGCATATGTCTCGGACTTCTTCGGCGAGTGAAGAATATTGCTTGGGATTTTAGCGCATTCACCTTCACCTTCCATTTTTTGTGGTATTGCTGGATAGTCTCTTGAGCTCGTTGAAGATTTTTTACGATCACTTGTGCGTCTCGATCGGTAGTTAAAAATCCGGTATCATCAGCGAAGCAATAGTAATTAACTCTATCGATTTTGGCGAGGTCAGCAGAAAAAATGTTGTACAGCGTTGGGCTCAACACCGAGCCTTGGGGAACACCAAAAGGCACTCCCATACGATCTGATGTACAGCCGTTCACCATGACTTGGAACGTTCGATTTTTCAGGAATTCTCGTACGACTTTCAATAAATAGACAGGAAAGTTACCCAGAAACATCTTATGGAGAATAGCGTCGTGCCACACCGAGTCGTTCGCTTTTTCGACGTCGAGGAGAACCAACCCCGAAGATTTTCCTTGCTGGAAATTTTGCCTCACTTCATTTACCAAACGGACAATCTGGTGACTTGTGGAATGGCCTTTGCGGTAACCAAACTGATCATGTGGAATGATACTAGTTGTTTCCAGGTGTTTTTCAATGCGCGCTAGTATTATGCGCTCAAAGAGTTTACTGACCGTTGGTAATAAGCTAATTGGCCTGTATTTTGATGGCAATGTGGAGTCTTTGTTTGGTTTAGGAATGGCTACAACTATAGCTTGTTTCCAACTGGGTGGAAAATAGCATAGTTTGAGACAAGCTGAGAAATTTTTTGCTAGAAACACAGAACCTTTCCTTGGAAGGTGTTTCAGAAGACAGTTCCTTATCCCATCGTGGCCGTTATATATCGTAAAATATATATAATGTTGGTCCTTATTTCTGTCGGATCCACAATATTGTGCGATTGGGCAAAGCTCTCTGCAAGTAATTTAGCCTTCTCTGTTGGTGTAGCAAAAAGCGTGTTTCCACTTCGCAGTGGTGGGCTGTATTTGCATTTGTTCCTTAACGCTTTGGAAATACGCCAAACGGAATGGTCTCGGCGGTCGATTGTCTGCAAAGTCTCAGCAAATTTGTTGTACCTAGCTTTTGCACATTGCTCTTTAATATTGTTGTTAAAAGATGAAACTATTTCCTTCAGCAAAGGGTCTCTGGTCCTCATCCACTGGCGTCGACGTCTGTTTCGCAGTTGAATTAGGAGTTTGGTTTCATTCGGGATACAGGCGACTTCGTAAGGCCTTGGGACGATTGTCGGAACTGCAATACGTTCTGCTTCTAACACGCTGTTTTTGAAATAATCGATGGCAGCATCGACCCCTACTTCGTCACGAATGTCCGTTATCAGTGAATCGGTTATATTGAGTTTTGAGTTTACTATTCTTTGGAACGTAATCCAGTTGGCTCGTGCATAGCATCGTACAGTATGCACGAGTTGCTCGGGCTCACTAGAAGGCTTGATTTCGAATGTTACAGGAAGATGATCGGACGACAACTCGTTCTGGGTTACTGGCTTTGTCATGTCGAGCTGATTGTTGGATAGTACTAAGTCTAGTGTATATGGCTTACCACGTCCAAAAGGAATGAATGTCGGAGAGTCTGGATAGCTGACATAGAGACCGAGACGAGCCGCTTCCTGCCATAACAAGTTGCCTGCCCTATTGCCTTTTGAACAATTCCAGTGGCGGTGTCTAGCGTTCAAATCTCCAACCAGAAAGAAAGGCTCGGTACGATTGGTACGGATATCACGTCGAAAGAGTGACCAATCAGCACACCGGCGGCTGCCGGGGAAGTAAACAGCAATTATGTGTACAGGACCGCTTGATGTTGAGATGGAGATTCCAGTTGCTTCGATAACCTTTGTAGAAACATTTAATTGGCTGTACTTTAATTCCTTTCGGGTTGTTATTAGGACCCCCCATCTCTGTCAACCTCATCGTTCGAAGGGCGATCGAGACGGATGCAATGGAAATTCGAATGGAGGAAAGATATACTGGGACGCAGCCAAGTCTCAGTGAAAACTGCTACGTCTATGTAATGCCGTTCGACGAATTCGAAAAACTCCAACTGCTTACTGTGAATGGATCTCCCATTCCAATTAACCAAACGTAACGTGGCTGTATTAGACATTGTAAACGTATGTCAAAATTAGCTCGGAAAGAGCTAGAAATTGTTCCGTTTTGCTTTGGCAACCCTTCAGTCGCTGAAATAGATCCTTCGCCAAACACATGAACTCGGTGACACTGAACAGATCGGCGCTTTCTTCAGCAACGTGTTGCTGAGTATTTGGGCGATGAGCTCGGCCTTGAAGAACTTGGGAAAAAGTCAAACCACCGACATTATTTGGTTGACAGTTGTGACTCGGTTCGATGGCGTGGATACTGGCCGATCCACGATTTTCTGGTTGCGATTGCGAATGAACACCAGTGACGTTTTTCTTGGAGCGCATTCGTTTCGTTTCAAGTTCCCTAATGTAGTTTTTGCGAGCTGGACAGCTACGAAAATTAGCAGTGTGATTGCCACTACAGTTTGCGCACCGCCCTGTCAACCATTTCTTTAAATTTCTTCACTTTTCTTTATATCGAGCTTTAAAGACACTCATATAACAAATCGATAGCGATCGTCATCGATTCGTAAAAAAATAGCTTTGCATAAAGAATATTCGATAAATGTTATCAAAATTTCGACACCAAAATAAGCGAACTTCTTCTGCTTTACCGACTTTGAAAAAAATCTGGCTGCTTTTTTCAAATAGGCGAAATTGACATGATGTCTAAATTGAGAAATTGACCATTGAATTTTTTCAACAGTAAAAAAAATTTCTATTTCCTATAACAACAGTTTTCTGCCCAAATTTCTGTACCCGCATAGATCGGAACAATACAGTCACTGTTTCCGAAACTATCCGCAACTATTTGCGACAATTTATGAACAGTTCCATATAACATCAAAAATAACAATAAACCAACCAAACCATGAACGATTTTTACAGTTTGCTGAATGGTATTCGGGAAAATAACAATGTGGGGAATAGGCGGTTGAGTTATGTAACCATAAAAAAATGCCGATTTTCTCGAACATTTTTTTCCGTTTACAGTTTGCCGAACAGTCGATATACTGTAGCAATTCACTGTAAAGCAAACAGTATTGAAATAGTGGAACTATAAAGTTGGAACAAAATTAAATAACGTATGTGTAATATCTGTTTTAAGGTGCTTTATTGTAATTTTTACCCTATACTGTTGGTTTTTCTCATTTGAAATAAATAGACGAACACAAAATTAAAATATAGTATAATATTTATTTGTATTAAGGATTGCCTTGCCATCGATTTCAATAATATACTAGGCAGCCAACATATCGTTTTCCCAGAGTTTCAACTGAAGTTGACCCTTGGATTTTTCAGCTCACAGGCCATCAAAGAGTGTTCATGGTGTAATTGCGGACACTATTTTTCTTGTTGGAGGTTTTTTTGTGGTAAAACACAAAAACCACCAACCCAGACCAATCCCCCCCCCCTCCCCCATCCGGAGAATACATCCACGCATAGTGCATAGCTTGTTATCATTCATTTTCCTTGCAAAATCGCAGAATAGGGATTCATTTAGCATTGTCAAAAATAATGTGAACCAACTTAGCATAAACTAATTGTTTAATCAATAGTTTATGTAGAAAATAGGCAAGAAATTGTTGAGTGCCCAAAATTGAATCAGTTGTTCAGTTTAGCCCTTTTGTCACCGTTTGTTTGTATGCGGGTAAATGGGCTAAATTGCACTAAAATAAAAAACAAATTCAAATTCAATTACGACTTTTTGTTTTTTTAGTTTTATTTGAAGTAAAATTTAATTTAATTGAAATTGAGTGGTGTTTTTGAAAACTACACTACAAACAGATTCCAATCCAACCTTATATTGAATTTGTATATTTTTGTTAGATTCGCCCCTTTGAAAAAAGTATCCAGAAATAATCATTAACCAAAAACATTGTGGGGTTCCATGCGAACCGAACCGTTTATGTTTAATATGATTTTTTTTGTCAATATCTTTTTGATTGGAAATTGAACTCTAATTGTTAGAGGAATACCAAACCGAAGGACACTTATCAACTATGCCACACTATATCACATCCTTAAGGGTGGCAAGAGGCATTCATAAACTAGGCCTCAAGAATGGCCAGCACTCTTGCAGCAGGCATGTTTCTTGCGCATACATATTTGCGATAACACCTACCAATTTAAGAGCATCCTTCTGGTTATGATATTTAAAATGCTTATCAGTAATGTTTCGGATCTGAAAGAAAAGATCCGAAAAAGCCATGCAAAATCATATTCGGTCTCAAATATGCCGATCCTTGGAAAATCAAAACATTGAGACCTGCCATGCGATGTACCGGTTGAAATAGTCTTCGTTAGAGACGGTAAGCTGAGTCCCCGATTTCACAGCCTTCATGTGATATTCGGTCTGGGGAATATTGGCCAAATTCAACAGCTCGCGGGTTTGCTTGGCGCCAATATTGACAATGGAAATAGAGGGCAGGCGGCACTTTTTCGTGTTGATGGTTGAGGCAACTTGGGAATTTATATTCACATTGGTCGAACGTACTTCATCCGGATCCATGTCGGCCAGGAGATCGAACCTGTTCTCAGTTTCTACCATAGGCTGAGGCTGCAATTGCTGACTGGAGATCGAATCATATTCAGGCAGAGAGTTGATGTTTTTTTTTCTATCTTTATTAACGAGATTATTAGCCCTGGGCTAGTTCATCTCGGGACCAACGGCTTTACTTCCCTTCCGAAGGAAGTCGTCACTGAAAATTTTTAGTGACTATCTCGGGGATGGGATTCGATCCCTGGTCCTCGGCGTGAGAGGCGTGTGTTCTAACCACTACACCAGGTCCGTCCCCTTGAGAGAGAGTCGTTGTTGTTTGAGAATCGTCGCCTTTTATTTGCTTGGTCATGATCCCAGTCATCCATCGATGAGGTTAGAAACGACGAAGGGTTTGATGATTTAACGTAATTACAGCGAATAATTATGTTTGATCCACTACTGGGAACATCTTTGGGCCGCAGACGACTGCCGCTAGCCACTTTGATAACTTTCGAGATTTAATCACGCATAAATAACCAATTGAACCGAAATTAATTGTAGCTCTTACGTCCACACTATCCGGTTGACAGATCGAAACTGAACTGTTCATTATGATCAGAAGTTTCAATGGATTGGTAAAATTTACCAGAATCATAAATATAATTGTCTTATAGGCTTAATTAAAAACTGTCAAAATTATAAGCTTTTCATGACGAAGGACAAATTTTTACATTTTTGTAAATATCTTGAGTGTTCAAACGAATATTCTTACGGTTTTAATTGTGGTGACTATTTAAGGCATCCTTTAGCAGATCATATTGACACTAGACATTAAAACACTGTTTTTAAGGTCAAAACCGGGGTGGCTCATATTGCCCCGTATGTTCATATTGCCCCAGGTACGAAGATACTCTATGCCCTGGGAAGTCGAGAAAATTTCCAACCCGATAAGATCCTCGACCGGTGGGATTCGAACCCACGACCCTCAGCTTGGTCATACTGAATAGCTGCGCGTTTACCGCTACGGCTATCTGGGCCCCTCTTTCTTGTACTGTGGGCCAATAAACTTCCGGTTAGGGGCTATGAACCAATTACGTAATACAATTTTGGCGGATTCCAGACCCCTCACCCCCAATGATAACATTTTTTGTATAAAAATTAAAAAAAATAATATGTATGGCGCGTAAGAATAAGACGACCCTTTAGATGATAAGCTGAATCGATTGCTAGAGGTCTTATTGACTGACTGACATGGCTAACACAGAGGCCCAGGATCAATCTCAGTAACTTAAAGCAATTAAAGTAATGAAAATTGCTCTTCAAACCCGAAATTGTTACTTGGGATGGCATTACTTAATCAATTGTCCATCCAGCGATACTTATATGCAACATTTTCTACACAAACCAATTTTTTTTCGCTGAAATCTGCAATATTTTGCTGAAATTTGCCGTGCTGATATTTTCTACAAATCAAATTGGTGAGATACAGTAGAAACTTGCTGATTCAGCAATTCGGCTTACTGAAAATGTCAGCTCGTCAAATTTTAGCAAAAAATGCTGATTTCAGCAAACAATGATGTGGTTTGCAGACATTCCTTACACAGCGTAACAAAACTGACATTTTTACGTGTCTCAAGGATCAAATTATGTGTCTCTAGCAAATATGGGATTGCTGAATCTGATGCCGTTCTCAGAAATGTTGCTGCACGTAACAATTTAGAGATATAGGTTGCCAAAGTTGTATAAACTCTGGTTTCATTAATGTTTACATGAAATTTAAAGTATGATTTATCAAACTTTTAGTGATATAATCCACCAAGCATGCCATATACCCAAGCTACCAAAAGTTCGAATTTCGCTTAGGCGAGTAGGATTTGAGTTCCAATTAAACTTTATTGCCGAATAAGAGAACATAATGGATACTAACAGAACTTGATTCTCCAAAAAGTGACTCATGTACTTTATAACAACTAGAAAGTTCAGAACAAGTTCAAGTCGAACTTTTTCCCTACTTTATGGTTGTCACGACCCCTCGGTCGGCGCGTCGGAGTAGACAGTTGAACAATCGAGCAGCCACCAACTCTCGGATGAGATGAGCTGGCATTCTGACATTTATGTGTACGCTATGAATGAATGCCATATCGACTTTGAAAACCATGAAGCAAGAGAAGTGATGTGCACATGAAAACAGATTTATTCCTATTAAAAATATTGTATTGCCCTGCCTAATTAAAATTATATTGAATTAGTTTCTAATCAGTTTTTGAAATACTTGTAGGGTAAGGTTTAATTAATACAAAGTAAAATACAATCTAAACTAATTTGTCCTTCTCAGATATAACCTTGAAATTGTGAATTATTCAACAATAGTATAAGTTACACAAAAATTAAAATTATTATTGCCGGTAAGCTTAATTGAAATCCAAATGAAAATTTTCTTATAATATGCACTAATGATAGGTGGCATCGATTAAGAAGTATTACTTCGATTATCATAGTTTGGAGACTGCTGTAATAACGAAAAGTGACGGTAAATTCAACTAGAATCAATATCAGATTAGAAATTTGTAATCGGACGTTTTTGCAGGTGTAAAACTAAAGGTATTCAGAAGGGTGAACATTAAAAGAAAGAGGAGTAAGAATCTACCCAAGTAACCACGAAGCTGTATATTAATACTCTATGTTTGCTCTATAGTGTGCTATCTGATTTTGTTTTAAAGTAACATAATCTTTAAGAGCCTTATAAAGCATAATTAAAGTGGAAAAGGGCCCCACAACAACCAAATTAATGCAATACTTTGTAAAGCAGTTTTAATGCACAAGCCCTACTAATGCATTTATGGTTGTATTTTTAGGGTTCATGATGTATATTAGCTTAAAATTATGTATATTTAGGGCATGCGTTGAAAGTAAACAAAATAATGAGTCCAATGATTTTTCTTTACCATCTCAATGCTTTTTTTTTTGTTGGAATCAGGATTCGAACTCACAACTAGGATGATGGTGTGCGGATGCCTGGCGCGTTGGTGTCCTGTGCTAAAGCTGCTGATGTGATAAGGTAGGCTAAAAGTTCCTTATAAACGAAGCCACTGTGTGTGTTTACCATTACTGTTCGCCCAGTTATTACGAATAGAAAGAATTCTCTTCGGCGATTGAACAACAGTGATTTCCTTTCCTCACCATATGAAACATCAATATAAGGAATTTGATCACCATTCTTTCTCGTAGAGGAAATAACAGAACTTAACCCACAAAACAAAGCCCTAGCGCATTGAAAAGATTTCGGGGGAGAGAAATTGATCGACATTTCTTCTCGCTCCATATGAATAAGAGTCTCATAGACAAAATACAACATAATTCTGAATGAATACATTTATCCTTAGATCATGAAATGGGGGTTCGAGATGGAAGAAAGTCATTTAATTATAAAAATTGTTCTTCTTCCATATCCCACAAAACGTAATGAGCGATTGCGAACGTGCTCCATCGTCTTACTTATTTATTACAGATTCGAGTGCGTTTAATGAGGTTACGTAAAAACAAGATTAGCATAACTGTATATTCACTCTGAACGCTTAACTTAATGCTGAATTAAAATAATGCTACAAAGCATTTATAATGTTATTCAAATGGGTCATTGCTTGACAGTTATTGAATAAATGCATGATAACATTATCAATGCAACAAATGTTGACTTTCGATCAAATTAATGCAATGATATAAAGCTTGTGGTTACTTGGGTAAACGTAAGTTTACAAAAAAAATTGTTATCGATATTTTTCTAAACATTATGTATCTCATTACAGAAAGTTTTTAATACACACGTTATTCAAAAACTTGGAACATCTTATTCTTTATTGGCTGCGAACCAACAATGGTAAACATCATTCTTTTTAAGCAGCTTAAATACACTTTGTGTGAACTCAAGTTCAGTTAATTACATAAAAAGTGAGCTGCTTAAGCGAAAACATGCCCTTTTATCTGAACTTTTAGTTGCTTGGGTAGGACTTAAACTTTCATTTAAATTGCACGATTAAATTTAGATTATATCGATTTTTTTTAACATGCTTACAGTCTCCATACAAAATCCTTCGTCTTTCTTATAAGGTACCGCGGGGCAAGTGGGTAAATGGGGTAAGTGAAAACAATTGATATATTTTACTGAATATGTGAATTAACGTTTTGAACTCATGCGTAAACCTTTGAGGCCATTGAGAACATTACGATAAGCAAGAGATTTCTGAGATTTTTCAGCTATTATTGCATAATAGAGCGAAACATTCCCAAGTAACCACGAAGCTATATATGAATACTTTATGTTTGCTTTATAGTATGCTATCAGATTTTGTTTTAAAGTGACATAACCTTTAAGAGCTTTATAAAGCATAATTAAAGTGGGAAAGGGCCCCACAACAACCAAATTAATGCAATACTTGGTAAAGCAGTTTTAATGCACAAGCCCTACTAAAGCATTTATGTTTGTATATTTAAGGTTCATGATGTATATTAGCTTAAAATAATGTATGTTTAGGGCTTGCGTCCAAAATAAACAAAACAATGAATCCATTGGCTACCTTCCAATGGTTTTCTTTACCATTTGAATGATTTTATTTTGATGGAATCAGGATTCGAACCCACAAGTAGGATGATGGTGTGCTGGATGCCTGGCGCGTTGGTGTCCTGTGCTAAAGCTGCTGATGTAAAAAGGTAGGATAAAAGTTCCTTATAAACGAAGCCACTGTGTGTGTTAACATTACTATTCGCCAAGTTATTACGAATAGAAAGAATTCTCTTCGGCGATTGATTTCCTTTCCTCACCAAATGAAACATCAATAGAAATAATTTGATCACCATTCTTTCTCGTAGAGGAAATAACAGAACGTAACCCACAAAACGAAGCCCTAGCGCATTAAACAGATTTCGGGGGGAGAGAAATTGATCGACATTTCCTCTCACTCCTTATGTATAAAAGAGTCTCATAGATAAAATACAACAATTTTGAATGAATACATATATCCTTAGATCATGAAATGGGGGTTCGAGATGAAAGAAAGTCATTTCATTATTCTTCCATATCCCACAAAACGCAATGAGCGAGTGCGAACGTGCTCGATCGTTTTACTTATTTATTACAGATTCGAGTGTGTTTAATGAGGTTATGTAATCTTGTATGACAGCATAACTGTATATTCACTCTAAACGCTTAGCATAATGCTATATTAAAATAATGCTACAAAGCATTTACAATGTTAATCAAATGCATCATTGCTTGACAGTTATTGAATAAATGCATGATAACATTATTAATGCAAAAAATGTTGACTTTCGACCAAATTAATGCAATGGTATAATGCTTGTGGTTACTTGGGTTGTTAACCTGTCAACTGTTACTCCGTAACAAGTTGGCGGCGTACAATCTTATTTTAATATTTTCAGTGGAAAAAAGTTGCGGAAAATAATTTCCTGTACCACTTCTTAGTTGTCCTCTGTGACAGTTTCAAACTGCAATAAAAAAAGTTTTAGAATTAATTCGACGTAGACCTAAAAATAACTAAATTTAAACACCGTCAATTTTCTTATCAGGTGGGGCAAGTGAAAAGTTTATCATTAGAGATTGAATTTATGTTTTCTCTTTAAGTAGCCATAAGTAAACATGGTTCGCAATTATCATAGAAAAACATAACGTGCTGATAATTCAAGAAACACTATACTCAAGCGTTGAAAGCTATTAGAAATCATGGAACTTCTCTAAAAGATGTTGCCAAACATTACAATATTACTATGTCTACTTCATGCAGCCAATAAGAAGGAAGACGTTGACAGAAAGGTTGCAATATTAGAGAATACACGGAAATCTCGTGGAATGTCTATGTAAAGCTAGTTCAAAACATAAAAATGGGGTATAGGTCTATCCAAATAAAAAAGATTCTAAATACGTTATTGAAGGAATCCGTTTGATTTCTCCCGAAGAGTTATCCGACGTCATACCCGACTATCTCAAAAACAAATAACGAGCGGTGAAAATTATACAGAGCAGAAATGCAATTGCTGTCCTATAATGTAAGAACTAACATTGGGAATGTTGCAGTTATAATGTTGTCGAATCATTTCAACTAACATAACTGAACAGAAGAAAATTCAAATGAAAAGAATAACATTTTCTTTGTTTACATGTTATTCATGTTATTGTTCATTAGGAAGCCTTAACAAATGTTAAAGTTAATAGAAATCTTGAATATAACTGTTTGTTTTTGAATTTATTGTTCAAAAGTGTGGGGTAAGTGAAAAGTAAGGAGACATTTTTCAAAAACTTTTTCTGTATTTTTTTCTTCAATTTTTTATAAAAATCTATTTTAGCATGCTGTTTATATTTGGTGGGAGTCAAGCTAAAAAATATACACGACCTCATTTGTTTCAATTTAAAGTCTCTAGAATTTGAAGAATCTCAACTATGCGAATTCCATTACCCACTTGCCCCACGGTACCTTATGGCGAAAAACAGTACTTTTCTAAAACATAAAATACACCACTATTCTTGTTTACGTTCGAATACTCTTTCGATCGAAAACCCGTTTTGCATTCCCGTTAAGTTGGATCCGCCGTAAACAAGAATAGGGGTGATAGTTATTTAAGCAACAAGTAAAATGATGATTTTTTCAGCACGAGTCGTACATTGGTGGATCATGGTAGTTTTTGTCAGTGCTCACCGCATCAAAACAAAGGCGCCACTGTATATGGGATTTAACATTGTGACAGCATTGCTGTTCTGTCAAACACACAAGGCTACGGTGGCGCTAGCTATGCTTTCCATAGTGGCCGTTTTGGTTATTTTAATGATCCATTACGTCGAGTACAGAAAAAAAAATCAAGTTTTGTTGCATACTTTTTTTTTGCAATTACGAAAAATGCCGTTGCAGTTGGATTATTTCAAGGAACCTAGACATGTTTCAATAGAATCTACATGGACGTCCATACGTAGTAAGAGCCCAATATTTTTCAATCACGTAGGCTGTAATGGTTGATGGTTGAATGACTGTCACATATTTTGACGCGTTCATTCTACATTCGAAGACAAACCAGGTAAGACGCCGCACAGTGCTTCGAACGTATGGCACTTGGGGACAAAAGTCATAACGGGATGTTTTATGCGGTTTTGCTCTACACTGATCAAAATCCACACGCTCGATCTGTGTGTTTAAAATTATGGATCGATTCATGAACGTCCATATCTCTTTGCTATGATTTTCTTGCAAACTTCGTGTGTGTTACACATTAAATTCCTGTGTTTTGCTTCATGGATTGATTCATCAACCGACAACAGGGATTCCATATTTTTTCCACATAAGTTCCCGAAGCTTTCTCTTCTGATTCGTATGTGTCAACCTATGGACGCATAGATCATCACTCCAACACGGATTCAGTGTGTTTTGCTTATGGTTATCTTGTGTCATAATCATCATGTTCAAGTTGGTCGATTCATTGATTTGCGCAATGAGATTGTTGTGATGAAATCCATGAGCTATGCTATCGATTTCCATGTTCAAAGCTTCTAAATTGTTTGTGATCAACCCATGGGATGCATAGTGAACTGAATTGCGGTTGGACCTCGTGTCGAACGACAGTCATCACCATGCTTCCAAAGAGAAGAAGCAAATTTTGAAGCTGAAAGTGTTAGATGGAATTTTGTGAATTCGATTTTTCTTTTATTAGTGAAGTTGACTGATATACGAGAGTTCTACCTTTCTATAAGAAAACATTGATTATAATGTATAGTTTAGTAGAAAAATCGGATTCCACTAAGAGATTTTCCTGGCTTTCAGTTTCGAAAAAAATGGAATATGCTTATCCCTGGCTTCCCAAACTATGCATTTGCGGCGCCCCGCTTGTTGCTGGCTCACGGGTTTGAAAAAAAAATCAAGAGAGCTTGCGACAAGCAGAGGAGCCTCGGATCCATATTTTGGGGAGCAAAAGTTTTTCTACCAAATTTCTTCTTTCAGTCCCTTGACATTTATGTTCTATCACACATGACTATCTAAAGCTACTACATTTCGAATTCAATAAGCAAATCAGTTGGTTTTCATGATTTAATATTTGGAAATTCATGTTTGTTTTACATGACAACCTAATGTTGATACACATGTTATTATACAGTGAAATCAATGATGAATTCCATATGGCTACCACACTCAAATCATGTGGTTTTCCTCATTGCGCAAATCTATAAGTAAAACACACGACCTTGACGTGTAGATTTTTCTCAGTGTACGATGTTGAGAAGGATCTCGTTATACACAAAAAAAACTCATTATTGGCATAAATGACACATATTACATCAGTAATGGCATGAGTGGCTTATACGCCAAATTTTACATTTGACACCATAGAACAGTGCTCGCTTGGAAGAAATGTTCAAAATAAAAATGCAAGAAAAAGTATTTTTTTTTTGTTTTTTACAAGGGGGAAATCTGCAAACAGATCCCCTGAGAAGATAACTCAGGGAATGCGGGGATGACGCACCAACGACGACCCGCTAAAACCAGCCTATGCACTGTGCATGAGCAATTCATTTAGAATTGCTCAAGTGGTGAACAGTGCATCGACATGACCCTTGGACTCAGACCCTCATCTCCCCGGAACCACCTTACGGTATTTCTTCGGGAAGGGACCAGTGCATATAGCACAACACGTGTAGCAGAAGTAGCCTAGGCAAACTGCTTCTCCTAAAGAAAAAGTATTTGAGTCGTTTGCATGTCACATGACATGCGTAACCATAAAAGTGTCTCAATAATTAACTTTTTATAAAAATATTGAAGTACGGATGATTCCAATGAAGAAAATGGAATCCAATAAAAAAGGTTGGATGAAGTTTCTTTTTATTAGCAACACAATTTAGGGCCCTATTTTATAAGTCGAGTCGATCAAAAACGACGTTGCCATTAGCAATGCAGAAATCGGTTTCGGAATAATTTTTGGTTTCTCTTGCTTTAACGCATAAAAGCAAAGGAAGCAAGTTCGGATGTAATTCGTTCAAAGTGGTTCGAAGCAAATTGTACTTTCGTTCCGACTGATCTAAATCGATGTTCAAAGCTTATGCCTGTGCTGCAGTCATGACCTGTACTTGATCCCCACTCGAAGAATTTGATAAATTGTCAGCGAATGCGAGCTTTTCTTTGATAAGATCTACAACACGGCCCTTTTTTTCTTGAACATTCATTGAACGGTTTGTGAGGCCCCATGCCAGCATTTGCAGCCGAGCTGGAAATAAGGAGTGTATTGAAAAGTAGTCTCAAACATTCAAAACAGTCTAAAAAATATTGGGTTGAACCTACAAACAACTTTTTGATCTGAAATGCTTTACAATGTATTTAAAAATAGTGATGCGGTGATATCGTTTCAATAAAGTGGCATTTTGTATGATAATTTTGCAAATTACTAACAGATGTCGATGAAAATCTTGCACACCTCTGAAAAAATTCATATGTTAATAAATGTGTCAAATTTTAAGAGAAAATGGTTTTTGTTGATGCTAATATATTCTGTGCCACAATTCTCATGACATAGTGTAAAAAATATTTTGAAAAATATATTAACCAGCATTTGAGAGCAAATACAAAAATTGAAAAAAGTCGATTTTTAAGGACCTGGTTTTTTGATTTTTTATTAATTCACGTTTATGGTAATATCGAACGATTGTAACCAGTGTTGTTAAGACTCATTTCCCCGAAAATAATATTTTCCGAACTACGAAGCCACGAACTACTACAACCATGCTCTATCCTCCTAAGATAGAAAAGCAGATGATTAAGCTTGAATACTGCACACAAAATCGATTGATTTTGATCCCAGAGAGCCACAATTCATGTTTCGGTGAAATGAAATGAGTGAGTGAGTGAGTGCGAATCATTTCACCGAAACTTGAATTGCGGCCCACCGAGATCCAAACTGTCGGATCCCATGTGCAACACTCAAGCCCAACCACCTCCCCCTCCATCTCAGGAATACAACGCACAGTTATAATAGTTCATAGCTTCACAATTCGAATTTCGGGGAAATGAGTCTGGTCAACACTGATTGTAACGAATAAAAACTTGTTTTTTTGATTGGAAAAGTTTCTTTGCATATTTATGAAGTAGCGTTAGCAAAAAATTGTACTCTATACAATTACCGCTGTATATGACAGAGCTTCAAAAGTTGATTACGCAAAAATGACTTTCTAAAACCGACCTTATTGCAATGATTGAGCTTTCTTAGAGCAATAATTTATTTTTTTGAAATCTGTTTTACGTGCTGTGTGAAGTAAACACATTTTCCGATAGAATAAGCTTTTCATCCTATTTTGTTTGATATACATTTTATTCAATACAAATCATCGAATCTTCAGAAAACACTTCAAAAATGTAATTTTGTGCAAGATTTTATTTTCTATGCTTCATAAAACTTTTTGTATTTATATTAAGACTGCATATTATTCAATATTTTTTTAGTTGCTTCAATATTTGATGACATGATGAAGATTTGCGCGAAAAAAGCTTTTAAAACGATGAACTATGCTCTGAGGTATACCGTTCTGAATGTTTGCGACTACTTTTCGATACACTCCTTATCTGCATCGTCAGTTTCCTAATTGCACGGGAGCTGAACTGGTTTTGCTAACCAGTCGGAGTTTTGCTTCACGAAAATTGTGTATGATCTTCCACATTTAGCCCACTTTTGGTTTATTTTGCAACAATAAAATTTGCAAAACGTCTTTAGCTTGTTCTCAAATATTAGCGGTTAGAGTCCGCGGCTACAAACCAAAGCCATGCTGAAGGTGTCTGGATTCGATTTTCGGTCGGTCCAGGATCTTTTCGTAATGGAAAATTTCTTGACTTCCCAGCATATAGTATCGTCGCACTTGGCTTGCCATACGATATACGAATGCGAAAATGGCAACTTTTGGCAAAGAAAGCTCTTAGTTAATAATTGTGGAAGTGCTCATTGAACACTAAGCTGAGAAGCAGGCTTTGTCTCAGAGAGGACGTAATGCCAAGGAGAAGAATTGGTTAATTTTAACTAAGTTTCTAACTAAGCTGGATACACTTCAAAACGCAAAAGTTGTTTCTTGCGATCCGATTTGCGTGTATTACCCATACCTCAAACAGTGGAGTGCAGACGGTTCTGTGCAAATTAACGCACCATCTATTGACTTGTTTGCTTACTTATTTGTATGACTGTAAATACATAATCGAGAAGACAATTATCCACACAAGTTAAATAAAACGGTGATCCCCTCTAGGTGTCGCAAAGGGTAACCGCCAGAGTTATTGCCATTTATTCGTTTTATTTATGATTCCAACATAAGATGCACCGGAGCCACAGTTCAAATTTTCAAGAGCATAAATCTGCAGAACCAGAAAGCCATTTACGCTGAGAATGTGATCGATTGGTCACTGTAGGGAATAAGATTAGTAACGAAAAGTAATGTTTCCAATGAATTAGGATCAATCACAGTAATAATACTTCGGAACGTTTCTTACTCGGACCATCTGACCAATTTAAACAATTTTCTCGTTCTTGTTCTCCAATGTATTTCTAATCACCTTTCTCTTACAAATTCTGTCACAAAACTAACAATATTTTTTTCACCTCAAAATCAATGCCTACTTGCCAAATCTTAATTCTTTCTAACAAAACATGGTTTTATGTAACAGTATCAAACTTTCTGAATATCCTGATAATACACTCATCTTATTCTCTACATTGCCTTCCTCGTCTACACTTGGTATTGAATATTTACGGCGTGTCTTATATGGTTAGTTGTGGTCTTGAATTGCTTCTTATTTTTTTACAGTTTTCCAAGTCGCATCTCAATGTCCCTTCTCATAACAACGAATCGCCTCCGTAACCTATTTGGAATGCAATATAACCTTGAGAATCCGTTTCTGCCTCAGTGAGAAGAATACTACAATAGTATTTTGTTTCGAATAAGTTTTCTTATTTTTGAGTCTTCTTTCCTGTTATAATAAAAAATCTGATGTTATTATGTTCATGGATTCAGAACCAAATTGAAATTATTTTTCATGTTGAATGTTATTAAATTTATGTCTCCAAAGATTGAATTTTTGAATATTTCATGAATACTTGAACTTTCCGTTTCAGTTACCATAATCTATTTTGAGCTTCCTGTTTTTTCAGTTACTTGGCAGATCTTCATATTCATTCATTATCTTGTGCAGCATCCAGCTTGTCTCGGTCTTTTTGATTAGTTTACACTCGCTTCGGCTTCTGCGAAAAAGCGTCCTTTGTATGTTTCAAAGCTTCAGGCTACATCACACAATCCTTAAAACATTATTTTCCAAAAAAATATCATAAATTTGAAATAATAAGTTTTATTGGAGTAGGTTTCATTTTGCATCAAAATTGTTTCGAGCTTGTCTTGCCTCTCTCACCTACTCTCTAGAGCATACATAGGTCATTTGGTTTTTTATTTTAAAAATCAAGCAATTGGTTCTCCAGGTTTTTATAGCAGCATCCTCTGATCGACTAAAATATCTTCATCAGCAGAACCATTTATTCTTCAAAGAATTTTTAATTGGTTAACATTTTTATAGGCTTCTATTTCTGTGGGAAAAAAGTCGATTATTAAAATGTAAAAGTATTTGAAAACAATATTAAACTATCCATACCGAATACGCATTTTATACTTAACGTGGAACAAATAATACATCATTTAAATCGTTTGTATGTTTTCGTTATTTTCTACTTGCCAAACTTCTTAAATATCATTGATATTCTATTTTTCATTTAATTTCTATTTCTTCGTTTGTATTCTCATGTAATTTATGGCTAGCAAAGTTGCACATTTATGCTGAACTCTGAACTACTTGCCAAATGAAACTGATTCATCCTAATATTCTTCTTCATCTACTTCCTCTTCTTATCTTTTTTTTCTCTCTTCTGCTTCATATTTCTTCTTTTTCTTTTTGACATATCGTCTCTTTGAATTCTTGATGAGTCCAATCAACCCACTCAGAGGTTGATTGTAAGATGAGTCCAATATTGAGACCAAAACGCGATTATTCAACCCACTCAGAGGTTTTATTATTAATCCGTTATTTTGAATTCTAAAAGTGACACCAACACAGAGGTGATCTATTGAATCCTTTAAAGAGTCCAAGATGAGGCCAATCAACCCACTCAGAGGTTGATTCGATATTGAGTCCAAAACCGTAAGGTTTTATATTGAATCCATTATTGAGTTCTCACTATGACCAACTCAAAGGTCTTCTAATGAAATCTAAGCAATTTTACAACTTTATCTCGCGTTATGAAGAGTTGATTATATAACATCAAATTCTAAGTCGTATATTTGCTTTAAATCCATTATGAGGCCGTTTACTTGCCTCTGGGACTCACCAAACCACTCGGAGGTTAGATATTTAATGTTTGAAACACTTATAAGCGGTTTCTTCACCGCCGCTTAGGCCTTAAACCTGGTTTAATCATATGGGTAAACGTGGTTTACGGCTTAAACGAAGGTGAAGAAATTGGCCTTTAGTCCGTTCTGAGGCTATGTATTCTATTCATTTTGAGTCATATATGAGTCCACTTAAAGACTCAGCCAACTCGGATGCAGAAAATTCATTTTTAGTCCACTCTATACATAATAAGTCTTAAGTATAAGTCTCATAGACCCACTCGGAGGATGATTTTTATTTCCAACATTTTTGTTTATTCTGATGCCGAATATTAATTTTGTGTTATTTCGAATGAATTTACACAAAGACGTCAAACAACTCGAAGGTTGAATATATTTCATCAGTCCACTCGCAGACGTATCAATCCTCTCAGAGGATTGTTTAACAGTCCCTTATGTGATTAAAATAAACAGCCTCAAATCGGACTCAAAAAGATTATATGGCCTCAGAACGGACTGAATGTTTGAATTTGAATATAAAACCTCCGAGTAGGTTGATGAGTCCCTGAGGACAAGTAAATGGCTTCAGAATGGATTCAAAGTGAATAAATGACTTTCAGAATTTGATGTTATACAATATCGATACCGAGTTATTACAAGACCTCTGAGTTGGTCGTAGTATGAACTCAAGATTGGATTCAGTATAAAACCTTGTGGTTTTGGACTCAATATCAGATCAACCATCTTATTCTCTGAGTGGGTTGATTGGCCTCATGTTGGACTCTACAAAGGATTCAATAGAACACCTCTGCGTGGGTGTCTGAATTAGAAATCAATTAGAAACACATAAAAATTGAATTCCTACAATTTACATCCGCATTGAGACATGCCTGCAACTGAAGAACAGCAAGAGCCAGCAGGACTTCTACGGTTTTCATACGATGGACAGCAGCTCGACATCGATGGAATCCAGCACACGGGCAACAACCAGTCTGGGACTTCAATGGCAGAACTTATTTATATTTGCATAATAAGACTTGATTTCAGTTCTTTCCTCTCTAATATTGTTGTAATTTTTAATTGTATGTAATAACATACTTCAACACCAGAATTCTAAATCGAACAAAGAGTGAGTGGTGAAAATAGAATATTCTACACGAAATTAACACTGTGTCTTTGCAGCTTTGAGTAGCTGTAGCACAGTATTATGATTTTATTAGCAACACACTTGTTATTCAGCTCTGAATGGTGTAAGCTATCGTATTAATGAAGGAGCATATAAGTTTTGGATATGCAGCTGTTAGAGACTGAGGCTTCGGCACTCTGGGAGGTGCATGGCGATTTGCTAATATGAAAAGTAAGATTTTTTCTGCAAATACCTTTCTAAAATTATATGGAACAATATTTGCAACAATGCATTACAAAAGATAAGAGTGATGGAAATCGTTATATATTAAAGTTATAGTTGGATATATCGAGTCTGAAAAAAAGTTTTGTAATGACATTAACCAGATTTAGCTATGTAATTTATAAGAAACCGAAAATATGATATTTTTTTTTTCATTAAAATCTTTGATTATTGTGCTCAAATTGCAAGCCTGAAAATGTCATCCAAAAGAACATTATCTATTACAGAAGTTTCATGGTGATGGTTTTATTTTGTACAACACTGGTGGAGAAACCTCGCTTATCGTACAAAACAGTAGAAAACTGTGCGCTAGATGAACATTTTATGTTGTCAAAGTTTCAATGTCTTTAATATTCAAAGTTATATTGCGTGTTTTAAAGATAAAATATGAATCAATATTAGGGTAAAGTGGAACAGTTTGGTCGCTTCATGGAAAAGTCGATAAAAGTGATGAATATATTATGGTTTCTTAGCATGATTTTCAACATTTTTTTACACTTTACACTAGATCTACATGATTTCCGTGGTCTCACAGAGTTCACGAATGAATGATTGTTTGTAATTTTGCTAATGGGTTTATATGAGCACCTTTTTTTTTTGGTTGTTAAGTTAAGTAGTTTGTCATTTGTTTAGGCAGTCATGTTGACATTGTAGCTCGCAATTTCAAAGCAATAAATCTTATTCTTCAGAGTTCAAATTGACCCAGAAAAATATCACTATAAGTGCTGGCAGGTAGATAGTATGCTGATACTTTTTAGGTGCGTCAGTGCAATACCAACTTAAATTCAATAATTCGAAACTGAGATATTGTTTGGCAATAATTATTAACGACACGTACACATTTCAATTTCGCCTTAAATATTCTCATATAATCGGGAAATACTATTATCATTTTCATTACACTTGAAAGTTAGTAACATTGTTGTAATGGATAAGATTGATAAAGTTTTTCTCAATCGTTGAAACATGAGTCGTCATGGGCAGTATATTGGATGAAAAAAATAATTGTTTGTCGTTGCTATAGTATCATGGTAGTACATGGTTCTGATTTTTAATGCCGATTTTTTAACGAGTAAAAAGCGATTATTTGAACATGTAACGAATTTGGATCATCTATGGTTCGTTTATTGAACTGTAAAAAGTAATTTTAATTATTTTAATGGATAGTGTGTTGTAAACCAGGTGATTGTAGTTGTTATAGTATCATGGCTTTTGAATAAATCATTATCATTCCAATTGATAACTACTTTCACTGAATCGATTGACATTTTATTTCCATTAGGCAACTCTTGATTTTGTAAAATTTATAGTGATGTGGTTTCAGTTAGTTCCTGTGCAATAGTCATTGATATTTATAATATGTGAGTTTTATGGAATCAAATTAACTTGATCAAGTTTGTGACCAAAATATGATTCAATAAAGAATGAGTGAAAAATTTAACCAAGCTAAGTTCTTGATAGGTTTGGGAAGATGCATTTAAAACTTGAAAACTGATTTTAGGTAAAAAAAATGGATTTTTCTACTATTTTATCGATGAGCTAAGTAAATGAATTCAGGATTGAAGAAAGTATTCCTTATTAAACTTCTGAGTAGACTGATCAACTAGTCTCCATTAGAGCATTTTTATTTGGACTTAACACATGATGATTTTATTGATTGTTCACATCTGGGGATCAATAATAGACTTTCATTTGTTGTGCAGGTACTATGATATTGCAAAGTCATTACTTTGAAGAAATCGGCACACATATTTTTTATTATGAATTATATCACAATAAAATTTCAGTTATTGTTTTAATACATTGGATATCCAACCTCTGAGAGGATTGATACGTCTGCGAGTGGACTGATGAAATATATTCAACCTTCGAGTTGTTTGACGTCTTTGTGTAAATTCATTCAGTTGGTTATGAAGCACCATATAACACTTGTTCTGATTCAAAGTTTCATCAATTTGTCCGTTTGTTCCGTCGTCAAGATCCTTTCCAATTCCTGTATGTCGTCTGAAGTCCGATCAATCCTGTCGTTGTCCAGTTATTCATTCAACCGCTTGTCCCTTCATCAAGTTCCGTCCAAGTTGCTGTCTAGCGTCTGCAGTTTGGTCAATTGCCCGTTCGTCAAGATTCGTCCCTGTTGCCGTTTGTCGTTCGAAGTCCCGCTTATCCTGTCCGTTCGTACATTGAGTCCATTTGTTGGTCGTCAGCCATTAATTCCATGGGAGGTCACTACAGTCACTACCACAGAGTGACCAATTGATCAAATTTTCAGTTTTATCGATTGTCTGATTCTCCAGTTTTGTGCTCTTGAAGATTTGAGCTTTGGCATCGATTCATCTTCACCTTGCCCAAATCTCAATTCCATTGCTTAATCTGGAACATACAACAATTGTTATATATGACCCTAACCGGGCCATCCACCCTATACACCTGCTACCGATCGTCGCTAGACCGACACCGAGCGCAAACATGGCGCATGAGTTGGAATAATCATCATTGTTAGTTGACCACTTATCTGGATGACATTAAACAAACGGCTAATCTCATGCATGCATATGTGTAGTTAAACTAGCTGTGAATAACTGACCTTAAACAGGTGCTAAATCCTCCCATTTTTTGCACCCGTCGTTTCCGATTTGAGCTTTCTTCCTTATCGAGCGGGAAATTGCAAATCGATTAATTCAATTAAGACTGTACGGATGGCGAACCCGTTGACATTGAAATTAGTTCATTTAGCAATGCTTTTATACAGAGTATGGAAAGTTTCCATTAATTAGGATTCATAAGGAAATGAAATTTGAAGTCTCTATCTGTTTTCTGCAGAAATGGTAGCAAATTCGGTGTAAAAAATAGGAACTTTAGAAATTACATGTCTGTAAACAAGAAGCCTGAAACATACAATTTTGGAACTAAATAAAAACGGAAAAGAGACAAACAGGGACCAGTAAATACCCTAAGAGTTTGTTTCATAGGGATCATGTAATCAGTCTTCAAATTTGCCTTTGCATTGCGTTGCTTTGATGCATAAAACAAGGAGAAAGAGAATGCACGATCCTTATTTTGCAATCCAACAAGGCTTTGATTTGCTCCAATCATTTCTGTGAAAATACTGCATCATTTATCTGAATCTGAGAGAGAGGAAACAGCTCACTGACAACTGGCTTGTTTTCTTGGCTTCTTTGATTTCTTCTTCTCATGTTTGGGTTGTGCACAATGGTTCGGAGATCACAAACTGGGTCAAAACCATTTTCATATTCCATTTGTTATCAAACAGATCATAAAATTTAAAAATTTCAATATCAATTTGAGTTTAATCGACAATATTTAAATAATCAACGATTTTATATGCGAGATCACAGGAAAATAACCTGAATTTTCAATCATATCCAGTTTTAGTTTGGCCAAATTTTGACGGTTTTTCACGTTCTGCCCTTCAAATGTGCGGTTTTCCAGTGACAGTTGATGACAGGTTCCCTTGACTTTTGGGAGCTCGCAATCGAAGCCAGCTGTCTCCTCTCTCTCAGATCTGAATCATTTGAAGCTCCTCGACTAAGCGGACTACGCTGCACACGGTGTACTATTATTATTTTTATGCCGTGACGCTGCAGAAGGGTAACAACGTTGTTGGTAGGCCTAGCAACCAACAATGTTTTCTTTTCATTACGAGTTTACAAAGTGCGTGACAGTACTCAGTTAAGAATAGTAGTTTACGGAACAAGGTGCAGAATGATGATTTTTGAGCACGAGGCTTGCCGAGTAGGATAATTACGACGAGTGCTGTAAAAATCGAGTTCTGCAACGAGTTACGTACAACATTTTTTGCAATTTCGTAGAAGACCACTTGAGGGTATCAGAAATTATATCGGAATACATTCACCATTATTTTTCAATTTCTGAGAAATTGTTGTGTTATGATCCATTACGCAACTCAAAACAGTTGTGTAATGAGAACGCGTTGCGTAATGAATCATTACGGCACTGGTTTCAGTTAGGTAACGACTATTCCCGCACTACATACTTCAGTGCAGGAAAGTAGGCCGTTTTATGACAGATTGGCGTGATGAAAAACAGCCTATTACGATGAGAAATTGCAAAAATATGATTTCCCTGCTTCTCTAAATGGTGAACGATCTTGTGTGAACAAAGTGATTCTCCTAAAGATGTTGTTTGTATCTGATTTGCCCAAGTGTCTTAAGATGTTCATATAATCTTTTTTATTAGGGGTTTCTGGGGTAATATGCAACACTTAAGGAAAATGTGCCGGAATGAACACTAAACAACACGTATGTAGTATTTCAATACACGAATCTAGTTGGTTTGGGTTCACCCTACATGGTGTTGAGCGAATTTTCATCATTATTACATTAGATTGTTGGAAAATTTAACTTTTTTCAAACACTATTTTTGCGTGAATTACGATTGATGCGGGGCACGATGCACCGCTTTTTGGGGCAGAACGCACCACAACATTGAGGCAAGACGCACCTAAACAAAGGGGCATAATGCACCACAACAATGAGGCAAGATGCACTATCGTGTTTTAAAAGGTAATTTTATTTATCGTAAAAACACGAGTTTTGGATGATTTTCGTCTACAAGATGATAAAATTGTGCATAAATACGTTACTAAAGACTTCAAATGACCTAACTTTTATGATTGTAGTTTATTTTGGAATGGATCATTCTGCCCCGATCAATGGAGTGCATGTTGCCCCAATTCGACGCTTATCAGAAAATGTGATGGAAAATATAAATCGTTGTGTTATTTCGCCAAATCATGTCATCAACAATTTACCCAGTCTCTAATCAACTGTTTTATGGTGAAAGGTTCTAAAAATTCTCAATTCATCGCTTTCAAAACAACAAGTAAAATGATCGGGAAAGTTACATCAGAATCACGCTTTTTGAATTTATTGTTCTATCTCCCTGTTAAATTTTTCAAAATGCATGAAATTTTCTGGGTGTCAACAATTTGCAACGATTCATCAATCCGCATAGTGTTTTTTCTCTTAAAACTCGTTTATATCAGATAAATTGACAAGGTGCGATTTGCCCCGGCAGTGCATATTACCCCAGGAGCCCCTATAGCCACAATCCGTTTCATATTTCTATCCGGAAGAAAATGTGATGTTTCATCAATATGCATTCTTTCGACATTGGCATCATGCTCGAGCAGGAGCATCAACTTTGTAGCGATGTTGGTTTTATAGATCGTTTGAAATTTGCATGTGAACTATGGAACGGATCCTGATCTTCGACACATTGTAATACTCAACAATATGTTTAATAAAAATAAAATGTTTTTGTATTGCTTGGGAAAGGTCTACTATATCGGAAACGCGCCTTTATTATTTTCTTATTTGCTTTCGTTTGGCATCCAGTCTTATTAAATTAGATGAATAACAGCGATTTACTATTCTCCGACGTTTCGGCGCAATGTATTTTGCCTTCTTATTGAATACTGTGCGGGAATGAAGCAAAACATCGATTCTTTAGTAAGGTGCTTTAAGATAAAGTTTAATTTTATAAGAACGGAGTTCAGTTCACTTGATCAATCATAACTCTCAAATTCGTTTTGCTCATTCCGTGAAAAAGTAGTCTTGCTGCTGGGTATTGTTCGAGTCTAGAAGGTAAAACTAGTCGCAATCAATTAGGGTCAATAGGGGCAGTATGGTCCACCTAAGCAAAAGTTCTTGAAAGCATAGAAACACAATACAATTTAATCGATCCATAAGCTTAATTTGTAGTTTGAAGTAGCTCCTTTCTTACCACAGTTGTATTTTAGTAAAAAGATTACTTAGATTTTTTTGGGAACATTTTTCAAAAACACTATTTTGTGTGTGACTCTACATTATACGGGGCGAAATGGTCCCCCCTACGGGGCAATATGAGCCACCATACTAAATCTTATTATTTTGATTGGAAAACCGTTTGCAAGGCTTAATTTAGAAGAAGACAATAATGTATGATAGAGATTAGTACAAAAACAAGGTTGAAGTGTGATTTGAATCATGAAAAGGTATATTTTGCTGACAGTTCAATAAATCATGGTTCTAAGAGCTTCAGTTTTCAAACTTAGTCGTTCAAATAAGTTTTACCAGTTAAAAAGTCTAGTTTTAATTGAAATCACGTGCGACAACAATATTGCATTGAAACTGCTAAAATGACATGCCATTTTTGGTTACCTATTTTTGTGATAAGATAGCTTTGATCGGCTATGACCATATTGCCCCGTTCCTAGATGTTTCATATAAATTTTTTTTATTGAGAATTTATTTTAGAATCTATACAATTTCGTGTACATAATGTCTATATCAGGTATCAGAAGGCCGGCTCCAAAGGCACGTTCCCCACCAGTTGGGAGATTTGTGCCATCGCCATATTTGAGCCTATTTCATCATCTACCCGATGGGAGAGGAAAGGGAAGGGAAAGATGGGAGGAAATAGGAGTGGGGTCCCTTGAAGAGGGAAGATCGCATAAGCGAAATGAGAGCATGTAGCTCCATACCACAATGGGTTCGAACAGCGCCCTAAAAAGGGCACTGCAAAACGCATGAGCGTAAAGAGAGCCTATAGCTCATTACCACAGCGGGTTAAGAATAACAGGATGTCCTGAAGATTCAGGCTTCTGTATTCAGTTTCACTTAATAAGTGTTTACCAAGTAATTGGAATCGCATTTGCGCAAAAACTGGACAGTTACATATCAGGTGATACGAAGTTCCATAATCGGAGTCACAACTATCACACACAAATGAGTCAGCACGCTGAATATTTGCCATGTGATAGTTGAGTCGGCAGTGGCCTGTCAACGCTCTGACCAAGAGACTGCAATTCTGTTTTGACAGATTTGTTAAATACTTCGCCACCTTTGGAGATGGCTCAGTAATATACAATTTTGTTTGACGACACGACTCCAAACTATTCCAATATTGCTTGTGCTGAGTTGCCGCCCAAGAGTTTATCTGAAGCTTCACCCAGCACTTCGAAATTGGAATAGCCGGCTCAGGGCCAATGAAGTCATGCGATGCTCCATCGCGAGCTAGCTCATCAGCCAATTCATTTCCAGCGATGGAAGAATGGCCAGGTACCCATACAAGGTTCACAGAGTTGACTGAATTCAGTTCCTCAATTTGAGTTCGACATGCGATAACAAGCTTCGACCTTGAGTTGGCCGAAGCGAGAGCTTTTATAGCAGCCTGACTATCTGAACAGAAGTATATGACTTTACCCATTACGCGCTGTTGAAGTGCTGATTGCACTCCACACATAAGAGCAAATATTTCCGCCTGAAAAACGGTGCAGTTTCTACCAAGTGAGTAAAACTGATTCAGCCTTAGCTCACGAGAATATACTCCTGCACCAGCTCTACCTTCAAGAAGGGAGCCATCAGTGTAACATACTATATTGTTTGATATACTTCTTTCCAAATAGCCAGACGTCCACTCTTCCCGTGAAGGGAATTGTGTGATAAATGTCCTGTAAGGAAAGTTACAAGCAATTGTGAGATCACTTGGAGCAAGGACAATTTTGTCCCAATTCACCAAAAGTGGAAACAACGAAGTGTGTGTAGATCTACGATTCACTGGATTTTTCTCCAGTAGATCCAGTACCCATAAACGGTAAGAGCAAGAAAGTGCTTCTTGTTTAAGATATATGTGTAGTGGCGCAACGTCGAAAAGGGCCTCGAGCGCTGCTGTGGGAGTTGTAGAGAACGCACCAGACATCGCCATCAAGCACATCCTTTGGAGATGGCCCAATTTTGATTGGATTGTTCTCACTTCGCCCTTTTGCCACCACACAAGACATCCATATGCCAATATTGGTCGAACAACTGTTGTGTAAATCCATTTGATATATTTGGGTTTGAGGCCCCAAGTTTTACCAAAGGTTCGCCGGCATTGACCGAAGGCCATGCAAGCTTTTTTGACTCTGAAATCAATGTGAGGTGTCCATGAAAGTTTGGAATCTAGAATGACTCCGACATACTTTACTTGATCAGTCACATTAATCTCAGTGCCAAAAAGACGTAAAGGTCGAATTCCATCGCGGTTTCGTCTTTCCGTAAAAAGAACAATAGATGTTTTATTCGGGTTAACCGAAAGGCCATATTGGCGACACCAACTCTCGACTACCTGAAGAGCACTTTGCATCAGGTCGAATAGGGTGCTTATGCACATACCAACTATCAGAGCTAGATAGTCGTCGGCAAATCCATAAGTTGGAAAACCGCAATTATTGAGTTGCCTCAATAGCGTATCTGCTACGAGATTCCACAAAAGTGGTGACAAGACTCCCCCTTGGGGGCATCCGCAAACACTCAATTTTCGAATCGCTGCTTGACGCAATGTCGAGAAGAGATGTCGGTTTTTGAGCATTTGATGAATCCAATTGGTAAACATTGTAGGTAGCCCATGGTTTCGTGCGGCTTCCAATATGGCATCGAAAGACACGTTATCAAAGGCACCCTCAATATCCAAGAAAACACCCAAGCACGATTGCTTCTGAGCGAATGCTTTCTCGATATCGTATACAACTTTGTGTAAAAGAGTCACAGTGGACTTTCCAGATTGGTAAGCATGTTGATTCACATGAAGAGGCATGTTTGCCAAATAAACATCACGGATGTGATGATCGATAATCCGTTCCAGACATTTCAGAAGAAAAGAGGTCAGACTGATTGGTCTAAAACTCTTCGCTTCCTCATACGACGCACGTCCTCCTTTTGGGATAAACTTTATAGTAATATCACGCCAGGATTTGGGAATGTACCCGGTAGCAAAACTGCTTACAAGTAGCTTTTTCAAAACATGTTTGATAAACTCAAATCCCTTTTGGAGCAGAACAGGATAAATCCCATCCGCTCCTGGAGATTTGAAAGGAGCAAAACTATTAAGTGCCCATTGAATCGATTCAGTAGTTACGATACTGCGAGCCGAGGCCAGAGACTCGTAACTACATGAAAAGACATTTGGTTCATCCGTAGAGGCTATGTCCACACATCCGGGGAAGTGTGTATTGAATAAACATTCTAAAACTTCTTCATCGGAAGAAGTAAAGTCACCATTAGGTAAGCGAATTTCGTTCACTTGGAAATCCTTAGATTTTGCAAGAATTTTGTTCAACCGACTGACTTCACTCAAACTGGAAACATTTGTACAAAGGTTTTTCCAGCCGGATCGTTCAGCAGAACGAAGAGCCTTCTTGTAAGCCTTGCGAGTTGACTTGAACGACTCTGATCCAGCTGAACGGCGTCTGTTCCAACTCCTTCTACATTGTTTCCTGAGTCTAGTCAGATCGGAATTCCACCATGGGGTCCCTCTTGTAGTCTTTACAGACCGCAGAGGACATGCTTCTTCAAAAGCTTCCATAATGTAGGATGTTGTAGTATCAACGGCATCATCCAGATCACTTGGATTTTCAATGGACGGAGAATATCCATGAAATTTGGTCGCAACCAATTCAATGTAGAGTTCCCAGTTTGTTGACCGGGGATTCCTAAAACGCAAAGTCTGCGCAGTTACATTTGAATGTTCAAAGAAGATGTAGCGATGATCAGATAATGATTCCTCATCTGATACATGCCAATTCGTTAACTCGTGACTGATTCTATTCGAGCAGAGCGTTATATCTAACACTTCTTCTCTATTAGAAACCATGAAGGTTGGGCGATTGCCTATGTTAAGTAATCCAAGGTCTGTACTACTTAAGTATTCCATCAGACTGGAGCCTCTCAAATTGATATCCGAGCTGCCCCAGATGATGTGATGAGCATTGGCATCACTGCCCACAATCAGCGGAAGGCCTTTTGTTACGCAGTGTACGACAACTCGTTTGAAGTCATCCGTTGGGGATGGTTCATCATGTGGTAAATATACCGAACAATAGACGTATTTCCTGTTGAGGCCACCAACAGAAACATCGATTGTGACAGCACATACATCTCTGGTAGTTAACTCAGAAATGAGTGTAGCAACGATTGCTTTATTAACGAGCACGCATGCGCGGGGCATGGATCGCGAGTTTGCCATTTCAAGCTTGCTAAAAGTAGCAAAAACTGGGTCCACAAGGTTACCTAGATAGAAGTTCCCTCTACGAAAGTAGGGTTCTTGAACTAGCGCCACTTGGGCTGCACCATTTTGCATGAGTCTGCAAAGATTGATCGTTGCTGTTCTTTTATGCTGAAGATTGATCTGAGCTAACCTAACCGTAGCCACTACCCAAACTAGGCAGGATTAAGCTTTTTGCAATCTCAGCACGAAAAAGACCAGCAACGAAAAAACCAGATCGGTATCTATTTAAAGTCGCCAAAGGCGAAAGAGCACAGAATACACTGTGTAAAACGCATAATGCGAATCCATATAGGTGATAATTTAAATTAAATGTCAACATATTCATAATCCCAACCTTATTAAGCCTCAAGATAGAGACTGAAGAAGGGCAGCCGATTATCTCGGAGAAACACAAGGTCACCTGCACCATTGCTCCGGGTAGCACAGGAAGGACTCAATACTGTGGAGGGCGCCCTGGTACCCCACAGGCTCCGTTTGCGGTTAGGTTTTATTTAGACCCCCCTAACCATTCATTCTTAGGCACGGTACGCATCACACCATAAATTAGGGGTCACCTGTGAGGTGGACTTTTACCACCGGAACAGGCAGTCCGTAGTGTTAATTCTTAGCCAGTTGAAACAACCGCTACCGACACTACGCGGCTATCTAGGCTGCTCGGGAAAAGGAGGTTAATATTGATGATTAACTCCTGACGTGCCCAAGCAGCCTATTATTCCGTGAAAAAGTAGTCTTGCTGCTGGGTATTGTTCGAGTCTAGAAGGTAAAACTAGTCGCAATCAATTAGGGTCAATAGGGGCAGTATGGTCCACCTAAGCAAAAGTTCTTGAAAGCATAGAAACACAATACAATTTAATCGATCCATAAGCTTAATTTGTAGTTTGAAGTAGCTCCTTTCTTACCACAGTTGTATTTTAGTAAAAAGATTACTTAGATTTTTTTGGGAACATTTTTCAAAAACACTATTTTGTGTGTGACTCTACATTATACGGGGCGAAATGGTCCCCCCTACGGGGCAATATGAGCCACCATACTAAATCTTATTATTTTGATTGGAAAACCGTTTGCAAGGCTTAATTTAGAAGAAGACAATAATGTATGATAGAGATTAGTACAAAAACAAGGTTGAAGTGTGATTTGAATCATGAAAAGGTATATTTTGCTGACAGTTCAATAAATCATGGTTCTAAGAGCTTCAGTTTTCAAACTTAGTCGTTCAAATAAGTTTTACCAGTTAAAAAGTCTAGTTTTAATTGAAATCACGTGCGACAACAATATTGCATTGAAACTGCTAAAATGACATGCCATTTTTGGTTACCTATTTTTGTGATAAGATAGCTTTGATCGGCTATGACCATATTGCCCCGTTCCTAGATGTTTCATATAAATTTTTTTTATTGAGAATTTATTTTAGAATCTATACAATTTCGTGTACATAATGTCTATAAATAATGGAAGAACGAACTGCTGTGAAAAAATTGAAATAAATAAACAAAACTTTATGCAAAGCTTATTTTTACATCCAAAATCTTATAAGATTTTCGTAGTAGCATCAACGTTTCAGATTTTTATCGATATATGAAGTTCAAAATCACATTTTTGCGTGGTTTTCACAGCGATGACTAATTGAAGCATACTTTACGAGGTCCTAAGGTTATTGAGATCAAAATCTGTTTTTTAAGCTCAAATAAAAGGTGGCCCATTTTACCCCGTATGACCATGCTGCCCCGCCTTCCCCTATATGCTTCTGAGATGGTCATGGGTACATAGTTTTATCTTAAGAAAAAAAATCATAATCTAACCCCAATCAAACTTAATATATTTCATATCAAATCTTTAAATAATCTAACGACAAATATCCGAACCCAGTAATTACAACACTAAATTAGAGTTATGGAATAATGAGCTAATACTGCAGTACTAGCAGAATACTAGCGACATAAATGGACTTAACTAACGAAAATATACTTAAGCAACATTTCACACCAAACTTTTTTTTCGTAGATAGAGCTAATCTTGAAACGAATTCTTTTACTCAGATCAATTATAAGTTTACACCTATGGTAAATATTTTAGACTACAACACTTTCATTCATTTGCTATACTGTTAACAAAGGCCATCAGATGAGTTGCCCAACCGGGGAGCTAAGATTCTAATTGTATACAAAGCTCGCTGAAAACCACATGTTTGCTCGGAGTTGTTTCTTATGCTTACCGAGGTTTATAGTATGCAGTTTGCGTTGAAATGATATGAATCAATGATGTATTATTTTTGATCAAGTGAGCACATGAGCAATTGAATTGAAAAGGCGGGAATCCTACGCAAAGCATTGATATTTTCAAAGCATGCTTTTCAAAATATCAGCGCAGCAAAGATGATCTTTGAAGACTGCATGTACCGTTTTGATTCATATTATGGACACTTAAGGCCTCAGTGAAGTATAGCCCAGCTTGGACCATACAAAATAAATCATTCTGTATGATTTTTTAGCGTTATCGAGCGTCGGAAGCCCTTAACTTTCGGATGGTGGGTAAAGAATACGCGTCCGCAACTTGAATAATTTTCAAGGGGGTGGTCACTCTACACAGTGTGCCTTGCGCAGCTATGGCACTTTTCGGCGCACTGACTGGCACACCCTACCAAAGTGGGTTGCTATAAAAATCACAGTGAACTGAAATTTTCGTCCCAGCAATCATTGAGTTTTCTGAGTTGTTTGCCACATGTCAAACACAGATTTTCCAAAACTTTCGCGTTGGTTTCGGATTCAGAACGAACCTTCTAATCTTGATTAAAAGATACCCACAGAAAAGCGTCTGTGACCTTGTTAGCTCAAAACAACTTCCAAAGATGTGGAAATGGGTAAAAATGTTGGGAATCTGATTTGATTTTGAAGATCATCATCATCATCGCCGTGTGTTCAGAGGATTACAGGGATCCACATATGGCATACGTCTTACTGCATCGCGATGTTTTCACCGTAATTTTCTCCCAACTCTTCACACCCCCTCCCTGCCACAACGATCCCGTTGACGCTCCGTGTCACAGTTTCCGTGTTGTCTTTGAATTCATGTGGGTCGTTTTCTTCCTTCCCATTGAAGTGTTTCATATACTTGAATAACTCTCTCAATAGTTTCCCCTGCGATAAGAAAACGTTCATAAATACGTAGCATTTTTTGCCAAGTTTTTAGCTCTTCCCCATCGTATCATTTTCCCTATACCTAATACATAGTTGGTCACAAAATCGTAAACTGCCCTTCCCTTTGAATTGTAACGTCATTTATGTACGGTCTCTAATGTAAGTAAAATGTATCCCGGAAAAACACAGCTCCATGAAAATCAGTGATTGGGAAGTAATGTAAAATTTGAGAGGCAAGCCAGAAGAAAATGAAAAATGTCAATGCTTGCTGAGAATGTTTTTTCCATAATTTCAGTTCATTGATTTTTATGGGATCAATACAGTACCAGAACAACGGCCTAACTGACAAATGTAAACAAATTGAGTTTTATTCACCTAACAGTTGACTTGATAAACTACAATCATATAATACACAACTGTTTCTTAAAAATAACGTTTTTCACGAAATAAGTGAGAAAAACATAAAGGCGCATTTGATATTCTCTGTCGATACCAACTCTGATGTCAATTTCGCCCAACTTCCCCCCCTGCGGTAACCGGGCGCATTTGCGATTGAGTGTGGCAGCAGGGCGCATTTAAAACTGAGTGTGCAGAAGGTCGATAGTGAAGAAGGTTCGTGTGGAAGAGCGTAGCAAAACGGCGAAGCTGATGATAGTCAAACCAGAAGGATGAGGTAGAAAGGCGCAATCGCTGCTGTCAAACTGAAGGAGACGAAAAACCGAGGGGCGCAACAATCCAAAAGTTTGATTAATGGCGCATGATGCTTTTTTATTTACTTTAACATGTTGTTCATAATATGAAAATAAATCAAATGGTTTGTTACAAAAGTAATATTGTAATGGATCATACAAAAATGCATCATGCGATTAAATCGATCGGAAACATAATATAGAATTGAAATTATATCCGCTGAACTTCAAACCGATTTTACTGACAATGTATTAGTGTTCACATTCGCCCTAATTCTGACTCTGTATTGAGCATTTTGCACCTTATTAGACTACTGTGCAGAAAATTTTTGCACAGTGAACATTTGCACACCTCGCACATACACTCACATTACCGCTTGACAACGTGCTTGGATACTAACTTTTCTATTTTTGTTTTGATTTTGCGCGAACGGTTAGCATTTTATAATTGACTTATCCACCGATTAACTAAATTCACTCCGTCCAGGAATGCAACCCGAACATTGCCAGAAACGCCATGGGAAGAATGCTCCAGTACTAAATTATAGTTAACGATGAAAGTTTTAGTTCGTCCCTCAACGTGGAGTACTCGGGTGAACCGATAGATAGTGACTAAGGTGAAGTTAATGCAAGGGTTTTTCTCAAACTTCATAACGTCTAAATTGGCCATTTTTGACACCCGCCCACCTCCACTTTTTGTATTTTTTATAATAACTGTAACACTTAGGGACACTTGCACACCCCCTTCACCGTTATGCAATTTGTAAATGGGCCCGAAGATCTTTCGTTAGGCGAAACACCAAATCGCTAATCGATTACGCCCTGAACTTGCGGGAAACAGATCTGATTCCGAAGACGATTTTGATGATGATCATTCTGGATCCAGCAAACAATAGCTTCCCAAAGGAAAACTTCCCGATGAGCTAAACGGCTGCTGGCTATTGGTTGCCGTTCACGATTTCACGGAGCATTAGCCAGGAAAAGAAATCTTAGCGGGGTGTAGCTGGCAATACGGTGAATATATTTTTACTAAATGCTGGTCGCTTTCGAATAAACATAACAATAAAGAAGTTATGATGCAATCTCTTTGATTGCTTTTAATTATTGTGAAACGTCATAAACAGGTTTCAAAGCATACGCCTGCTGATGTTAGTGGGTGTGCAAATTGTATCTTACCCTTGAATAATTTCATTAGAATCTAAAAATTCGTGCAACGATCAATATTGGGATGTAGAATTATAGTAGGTTTGGCACGCTTGGCACACCTTGGCACTTTGAAGGCACAGCTGTGCCGAATGAAGTGCGTAGAGTGACCACCCCCTTGATAATTTTAAATAAATCAAAACGTGTGGCCTTTTCATGATTCTTATTCCTGACGCTCCCTCACTTTTGCCTCATATTCCGGACGCTTTGATTCGAATTACGGACAGCTCATGATAATCATTAATGGAACAGTCAAATCATCAATTGAAATCGTTCAACCGCTTAAGAGACGTCTAAGGTAGTTGGCCATTATAAATTTGCAATGATATTTATGGAAAAAACCTAATAAAACCAGCAGTGCTGGGAATGGTAATAGTAGTAGGCTTGACTTTTCGCGAAAATCACGTGGCTCTCCCAGTACAGTAGTTTGAAAACGTGAATCTCATCAAGTAGCCTATGTTGGGTACACGAATTTTCTAAATCATGAGTGTCATTGAAGGCTCCACTGAACCAACAAATATCATCGAAAATATTAAAAACCTCACATACCCTTGCGATAATTGAAATCCGATTCATTTTATGTGCATCCAATGATATTCATTTCAAGAACACATAAAACTCATTATGATGTTCAATATCATTCATTTACCAATACTGTGAATTGTATATGAACAAAAGTCATGTGTGCAATCCGATGAATGTTATGTGATTTTCCGATGTGAAAATTCGTTCTTATTATTTCCTTATTTTATTCGTATTTTCGTGATGGCGAGTTTCATAATTTCAGTTTGGTGCATTTAAGTCGCTTTAAATTATAAGCAACATGAATTGGAATCATAACGTCAAGGTGAAAGAAGGGTAAGTAAATATTCATAACACAAATTGAATGTAAATGAATTTTTTGAATTTAATTTACAGGAAACATCACTTTAATTGTAAGCTGGAGATGGCGGAACAAGGACGAAAGGAAAAAAAAAATGCTCAGAACACCCAGCAGTGTTCAGAATCGTACGGGATGTGTTGTTTCAAGTTAAAATTATACCAATTGATGTGATCGGCTATCCATTGTAATTAATAGTTAATTAAATAAACGATGTTTCAATTATAATTATATTGTAAATTCTACTGAAATCTGAAATGAAAGCATCGAAAATTTATTATACTGTCATATAGAAATCACTGACATTACTAATATTTGTCTACTGAATTTAACATAACACTCATTGGCAACATCCAATGGTTCTTATCTTCAATATGCATGACATGTATGTGTTTTACCAGATGAATCTAATTGAAACGAAATGCACAAGTGTATGTGATAAATTGATGAGCGTTATGTGAAAAGCTATATGGAAAAAAACTATATGTGTTTTCAGATAAATCGGACATGATTACTTGGTTCAGTGTCTGAATGCGGGAAATAGAACATTTTTCTACAGTAATTCTGGGTTGCGCTTAGCAACGGGTGTTTTGCTATTTTCGAGGCATTTTGCCTACAGCAGCGATGGGCGTGAGTTTCACTGGCTTCGCTGACTGTGATTGGCTTTGCTTGGCTACTGTAGAGTGAATTTCAGATTTTTTCCCAACCCTGAAAACGAGCCTCGAAAATGAGAACTTTTGGATGGCGAAAATTGAAACATTTCGTGTGAAATGTTTCCCATACAAACGAGAGTGTCCGGAATTTGAAGCTGTCCGTAATATGAATCAAAACGGTAATCCGATCTGGCATTTCTCTTAAAAAAACTTAGCAAATTCCTCGTGACATTTATTGTAACGATTATTTGTGTTACAATCAATGGTTATTGTTGAGTGTATGTTAATTTGTGTGGAATAATCGACTAATATATTAAAGTCTCCTAGAGCAACTATATGAAACCTTACAATTACACTTTAATTAATGGAATAAAATTCCCTTGAATGGAATTCAAGGTCTGGGTTCGATTCCCGGTCGGTCCAGGATCTTTTCGTAATGGAAATTTCCTTGACTTTCCTGGGCATAAAGTATCTTCTTACCTGCCACACGACATACGAATGCGAAAATGGCAACTTTGGCAAATGAAGCACTCAGTTAATAACTGTGGAAGTGCTCATAAGAACACTAAGCTGAGAAGCAGGCTCTGTCCCAGTGCGGACGTTAATGCCAAGAAGAAGAAGAAGCAGAAGTTCACGAATACACTGGCTGCAGATATTGGAGGAGAAACCTTAAACGTTCGGAAAAAGTTATTTTTTACCACTGCTCCATCTAGAGTAGCCTGATTCCTATTTGGACTCTATAGATGTTCCTGCTAGCAGAGGTGTCACACCAATTCCAATATAAGCGGAACTTGCAATTCATTCGTTTGCAATTATCACATTAACGAATGGAAGCACTTGACGAATTCTGAGCAAATTCGTTTTAATATTCCAATCGCACAAACACTCACCGTGACGCACGACGCATGATTCACAATTTCATATACCATGACCCCACAGTTATGGATCAAATAGTGTGGAATCCAACCTATAAAATTCAATAAAACGACATGAAAAAAGTAAAATTGTAGTTGAAAAGCACGAATTGAATCGTTTCGAATTGGAACTTCGGTTAGTAAACTGTTTTGAGTGTAATATTTTCATAGGATTGCATAAAAATTAAAAATTGCATCGGTTTCTGAAAACCATATTATGGATCAATTTTCATATTATGGATCAAATTGTGACATATTACGGATCAGTGCGCAAAATCAATAGATTTTAAACTCAATGCATCTGTATTGCATGGTATGGCGAAAGTTAACAATGTGTCATATATTACTGCAAAAAATAGCAGTGTTAGAGCTGGAAACAATGGTAAAATGTCCTTTTTTGTGCTATACTGCATTGTAGTAACTGAGGCATGAACTGTTTTCGCTCCACACCAAGTATTCCACCATTTTTCTCTGCTAAACAATGAAATTTACCAACCTTGATGTTGTATTAGTTTTATCCTTAGTGCTATTGTCTGAAAATGTCGAATCCAATGCTTAAAATGGTAGAAATCTACATTCTTTGGTAGTGATCCATAACCGTGGTAAACAATCATTTCTTGGTCCATATTATGGATCACTAGTTAGAAGTGCTAATATTCGGTAATTAGAATCAACAATCAAGAAAACTGTTTTCTAAAGATGAATTCACACTAAATTGAAGCGAACGAGCATGTTTTTTGCTATAACATATGAATTTTAACACTTGTGGGAGCTTATGAATGCTGACGGCACTTCTTACAGAAAACGACCATATGATGATAGCTGTGTGGTACCAACTAAACATTTGTCAAATACACAGTTATTAAGCGGTTGAATGTTGTGCTTAACTTTACAAATGCTAAAAGACAAATAGTATAACATGGGAAAAATACTTTTTACGTCAAAGTTTATGTTTTGAGAGAGTTATCCGTTGTTGAACGTCAAAGTGATCCGTCACTGTGGGTGATCCGTAACTGTGTGGGCATGGTATCTCAAATCAGTGCACAGATTGGTGTCCCGAAGGGTTGATCACTTTGTTCCCAGGTTCAACGCTGCTAACGGTCATCTCTCGGTTGAGGAACACCCCTACATAGGTAACGAATTCATATTTGAAGTTAAACGTCGTTTATGACTGCTTAGAGCACACGAGCAATGTGTAACCGATTAGAAGGAAGAAACAAGATTATAACTGAACAGACCCATTGTCACGGTGAGATGGATTCCAATAAATTGGTCAGATGAAGTTAAGTATCTAAAACATGTTTGATAAAAAATTAACTTTCAAAAATCACATTGAGGATATTCAAGCCATGTGTTACAAATATATAAAATGTCTGGAATCTTTGGATCCACTTATCAATAGGAAATCGTAAAGTTGTCTTAAGAACAAGCTTTTGATCTTCAAACAAATTTTCAGGACAGCCATGTTGTATGCTGTACCAATGTGAATTAGCTGTTGTAATACCAGGAAGAAGCCTCTACAGTTATGAGCTTGTTATGCGTTTCTGATCGGGTACCTCAAAACAGCATCTCAGTATACCGTACGGGGCACACATAGCCAATTGTAGGAAGCCGCAATTTAAAGGAGGCATGACGACGACAACGGCGTCTCGTCGTCGTCGTCGCGAGCTGCATTCTATTCTAATAAATTAAATCGCTACTGCGGCGGCGATCGGTTAGAATTATTGTTGCAGGCACTTTTAATGGGTATAAAATTATCATTTTCCCAGACGACCGCGCAGTTTGATCTAGAGAAGTGAATCGTCAAGTCGAGTCGAGATTATCATCCGGTGGTCCCCTCGTTCCGTCGTTCGTCGTCGGAGAAAAGTAAGTTTCGTTTCGTGATCTCATGTTATCGGGTGGTGAACAGAAGAAAAGTGGACATTTATGTTTAAGTGATCAGTCAGAGTTCGGAGTGAATTGAGGAAGATTTGATTGTTTTAGTTTGAAAAGTTCGTCACTTGCACAGGCATTGAAGTCACTGAATGTCTGGTGGCATATCAATCGTGCGCAATCTGAACGGAATAACAGGCCAAGTAAGGACAATGAAACAATTTTTGGCAGTGTGACAGAGCTGATAGTCTTTCCAGGGCTGGTCAGGCAGCAAAATAATAGTGACTTTAGTGACCAAAATGGTCAAAATAGTAACCTTAAAGTTATTTTAAAACTACAAGTGCTAGTCATAAAAATTACTAGATATGACAATACGTTTTATGTGGATATTAATCAATCGACATATTGAGTGAATTTAGAATGTAGAGAACTGCAGTAATTTGAAATATTTATTAGGACTTGATTGCCATAAATAGTCAATGTAGTGCACTGGAAATTTCATTTTCCATTTTTTACGAGACGAATATTAGCTTGGTATAGGTTACTTTTTAAAACTTCTGATATCAGTCAAAAAAAAACTCATAATCTCACGTTTTATCTGTTCTACGACCCTGAAAATGACAAATTTTTCATACTTAGATTGTATAGGAAACGGTAGAGGCTAATTTGCTGCTGAAAAGGAAGCGCTCAAGAGATTGCTAGTTGATCCCTTGCAGAAGTTTTCTACAGCGACTCATGTTCGAATTTACGTTTCTTTTCAACTGTATACAAACATCAAGATAGGCCAACAAATTACTTGTCAGCAGCAACCTGGGCTTAAACAATTGAAACCGTCCTTTATGAGAAATCTTTATGCATACTTGTTGCTGAAATTCATGAACATGTGAATTTGAGGTTAGCAACACAGATATCATCATTGATTAATTTATTGTCCAACAATGTTCAAGCTTTCATAACAGAAACGCGTTTTTCTTAAATACAAACAGTTGACCATAGCCATGGAAAACAGTATTAAGGGACAATGTAAAGCTTATTTGTTGGAATTTCTATGTATGTCCTGAACTGAACGAGTTTCTGACAAACACTTTGAATTTGTTGGTTGTTATTCCTAACCGACTCTGGCTTATCTTCCGGAGGAGTTTTATTGAAATTCTCTCAGGAGGCAGATTGAGATTCCATCTATTAAAAGAGCCGCAGATCATTGCAGAAGGTTTACTAGTAATTTATTCTGCATATTGGTCCTGGTTCATCTTTCAAACATTTCACCCAGAAAATTCAGCCCACAATCGTCTTTTAAGTTTTGCTTTTATTTTCCGTTGGAAATGTCTACGGAAAATTCACCTTAATTGTTCCAGAAAGATAGCCAGCAAACTCTGTCTTCTTTGATATCCAAATTTCCAAATACGTTATATTTGTCTTTATTTGTGTTCGAAAATCTGATCGAGCCTTCAATTCCATAATCAACAGATCACAAAAATTATTGCTTTAGTGACTATTTTTCTGAAAAAAAGTGACTTTAGTGACCAAGTCCTTAAAAAATGACTCATTGCCAGCCCTGTCTTTCGGTATTGGTACCTATACCTACCTTCCACTTTAGTGAATCCTCTCGGTCGTTGGAACGTTTTCAAGGTGGTTTACCACTTTTTGATACAAGCATAAATCTTTTGGGCAATTCTTGCTATCAGCCTTTTCTTTTTTGTATTACAGCTCAATTGAAAAAGTTGCTGCTACACAGTTGAGTGTCCTAAGATGTCCTTAGTTTTTAAATGAGAGCTTACTAAGTCATAGTTGAGCGGTTCCATTTGAATTCGAATGTCGATTTACTTTTGTATTTTTTGATTTGGATGAAATTTTGCACATGCTTTCTTTATGCCCAAAAATGCCTTTTTGCATCATCGGCTCGCCATTTTGACTCTAGCCTTACTTTTGAGAAGGGCCTAAGAAAAAAATCCTTAATAATTTAAAAAAAAATATAACTTAGAAACGGTTTGTCCGATCAGTTTGGTGCCTTCCGCAAAGTTTTAGGTTATTGTTGGGACTATCTGGAAAAAAATATACACTGTAAAAAAATGTTGTTATTTTTTATATATCGAAAATAAAGCTTAAAAATCAATTTTTTCAAAAATCGTATTTTTGATTTTTTTTATTTTTTTATATGTTAAAGTAGACAAAAAATGAAGTCTTTTGCACAGTGGGTCAAGATGGAGAAATCATGGACAAAAAAGTTATGATTTTTGGAAAATAGGTGAATTTTTGAAAATGGTCATAATAAACTTTTTAAATATTTTTAAACTCGATTTTATGAAAGTACGCAAAATTTACAACAAAAAAGGTATACAGAAAAATCAGGCTAACTTTTACCGTTTTAAAGATGCAGCGATTTTAATACAAAATTATGATATAATATTCAATTTTCGGTCATTATAATATAACTTAGAAACGGTTTGTCCGATCAGTTTGGAGTCTTCCGCAAAGTTTTAGGTTATTGTTGGGACTATCTGGAAAAAAAATATACACTGTAAAAAAACAATGTTGTAATTTTTTATACATCGAAAATAAAGCTTAAAAATCAATTTTCTCAAAAATCGTATTTTTGATTTTTTTTTTATATATGTTAAAGTAAACAAAAAATGAAGTCTTTTGCACAGTGGGTCCAGATGGAGAAATCATGTACAAAAAAGTTACGATTTTTTTTTAAAAAAAAGCTGAATTTGTTGAAAATGGTCATAATAAACTTTTCAAATGTTTCGGTAGCAATTAGCAAAATTTTCTCATATACCTTTTTTGTTGAAAATTTTGCGTACTTTCATAAAATCGGGTCAAAGCATTCAAAAAGTTTATTTAGACCATATTGAAAAATCAACCTTTTTTAAAAAAATCATAACTTTTTTGTCCATGATTTCTCCATCTTGACCCACTGTGCAAAAGACTTCATTTTTTGTCTACTTTAACATATAAAAAAAAAAAAATCAAAAATACGATTTTTGAGAAAATTGATTTTTAAGCTTTATTTTCGATACATAAAATATTACAACATTTTTTTACAGTGTATATTTTTTTCCAGATAGTCCCAACAATAACCTAAAACTTTGCGGAAGACTCCAAACTGATCGGACAAACCGTTTCTAAGTTATATTATAATGACCGAAAATTGAAAATTATATCATAATTTTGTATTAAAATCGCTGTATCTTTAAAACGGTAAAAGTTAGCCTGATTTTTCTGTATACCTTTTTTGTTGTAAATTTTGCGTACTTTCATAAAATCGAGTTTAAATATACAGGTATGTTCCGTTTTTATCACGTTCCGATTTTGTCACTCTCCGGTTTTGTCACGTTCCGATTTCGTCAACAAATTATTCCGTTTTTATCAACACACAAAAAATGATTTTTTTTATTTCCAAAATGTTTAGAATGTAAACTATATACTTATGTTGAAGCAATTTGAATGATTTTCAGAGTTGAATTTTCAATATTATGTTAATGTTGAGCACCTACGATACATGGTAGGTGTAGGTGTTAAATCATATACGATTCAATAAGGATTGACTAATTCTTATACACTAATCAATTGGAGTTTTCATACTTAGCATGGTCTGTTGGACAAGATTAACCCATCCCTCAACAATCGAGAGTTGCTCTGGCCACGTCCTAGTAACAACTGGAATTTGTGATTAGTTGAAAACGTACCTAAGAGAGTTGCAGAGAACTCTTCTTTCTCTGATTTTTCTTTTATATAAAAAATTGATAGACATTGGGACTGTCCTTTAATTACATAAGACAATTTTGGCGGTTTTCGACCCCCAATGAATTTTGAATGAAAACAAAAAATAATAATTTGTATGGTAGGATATCTTGAACCCCCTCCTCCCCTATAATCCCTTACGTGATTAATGGATGATCTCATATATGTTCATTTCTTTTTTATAAGGGATACACTTGGAAATGAACTCAAGAATGTTTGAGCAACGACAAGATAAACGATCGAGTTTATTGTATTTTTGATAAGACTGTCGATCCCGTCATATTTTGGACATTATCTTGTATCTCTTAAACTTGATCGCATTGCACTAATTATAGCAACAGTCATTGTCTAGATCCTGTTCATGGGGTAGTGGAAGGGGTCCAGCAAAACTAAGCAATCTATAGAACATTGTGGAATTTCCAAACATCGAGGAAGAGGGTAAAGGGCTGAAATGGCTGACAATATGAGAAACTGTTGATACTGGACGTACCCACGTCACGTTCGTTACCATCCCAAATATACTGGGATCTTGATCTTTGAGCAAACATGAACCCCTTCCCCACATGGAGACAAAAAGGTTAATTAGGAGTCTTCTATCAACAGCCATACGCTTATTCATGAAAGGTTCTCTTACCAAAAAAAATCTATTTTGGTGATGCTTGTTCTAGAGTTTATACATCTTTGTGTTTTTGATGTACTTCTTTCTACATAAATTAAAAATGGAATGGTGTTTATATGTCACGAAATGGCTCAAGAGTGGGCTAATAGACTTACATGATCATTTCACTGTCGCATTGGTCAAGTTTTCCGACGTGTTTGAGTGAAGGAAACGATTTGGAAAATTCTCTGGAATAACTGGAAAAACAACTGAAAACTAATCTATCGTTTTGAATCCCATTTTTCAGCAGCCTACTTGATGGAAAAACGAAGTTTGACGTGACCACTAGTATTGAATATTATTTTCACTTAACAAAAAAACTAGAACTTTAGGTTAGTTTATTGCCAGTCTCTTCGTGTTCTAACGTATAGCTGAAAGGCGATTGTGACGCTGTTCTAGATTGACGATTAGTGCATCTCTGACGAAGTTGGTAGTAATAACTTCAGAATAAAGATCCCCACAACCATTTTACTGATAACATTTTGGCAATTCAAAATCGTAAATATTAATTTCGCCAGCCGGGTGGGGCCGAAAATGCAATAATAAATTAACTTTGCAAAAAAGCTCTCAGTTGATAACTGCGGAAGTGTTTATAAGAACACTAAGCTGAGAAGAAGGCTTTTTCTCAGTTGGGATATAATTCCAAAAAGAAGAAAGAGCAGAAGGATGAGGAAGAACAGTGGAAAAAGAAGTTGTTTTTGTATAATATTTTTTGGAAAAAAAAAATCAAAGATCAACTTCCTTGTAGTCATTTTTACAAATATGACGCACGTTATGATACAAAGGACATTTATGTGATTATCGTTTTAGTATTCTATATTACATTTATTGAAATTCTAACCAAGAAAACTAAAACTTTTAATGATTTATTACAAAATTATATTGATTGATAGGAGTCTGCAATCAACTATCATTACGAACCTATAGGAATAAACAATCTGAATGCTCCGCACAGCTCCTAAACATTAATAATTTGCATTTATATGATGCAAATGTGTATTATCCTGACAATACTGCAATTTTATTTTAAAATTTGTAAAATGTTTTGTCCAAAAAAATTATTCCGTTTTTGTCACGGTTCCGTTTTTATCAACTGAAAATTGCCGATCGTGTTGATAAAAACGGAACATACCTGTATTTAAAAAGTTTATTATGACCATTTTCAAAAATTCACCTATTTTCTAAAAATCATAACTTTTTTGTCCATGATTTCTCCATCTTGACCCACTGTGAAAAGACTTCATTTTTTGTCTTCTTTAACATATAAAAAAATAAAAAAAATCAAAAATATGATTTTTGAGAAAATTGATTTTTAAGCTTTATTTTCGATATTTAACAAATTACAACATTGTTTTTTTTTACAGTGTATATTTTTTTCCAGATAGTCCCAACAATAACCTAACACTTTGCGGAAGGCACCAAACTGATCGGACAAACCGTTTCTAAGTTATATTTTTTTTAAAATTATTAAGGATTTTTTTCTTAGGCCCTTCTCAAAAGTAAGGCTAGAGTCAAAATGGCGAGCCGATGATGCAAAAAGGCATTAGGCTCAATTTTTGTTGTCTTCCTAGATATGGCTTTGGGACCAATGTGCACTGTATTTTGTCAGCATTGGATCGACCAAAATTTAAGTAAACATTTAGTAAACAAAATTAAAAAAAATGTTTTTGTCAAAATACATTTAAAGTAAGATTTTTTCATTCATTGCCTTTCGAATGAGCCATAGAAAACTATAATTAGACGTACAATTTTGGTACATAAATAGGTGTATTTTGAGCAACATAACTAAAGTCAACTCTTCCTTACTCGATTTTCCGTATCTAGATGTCGAGCTATAGAACAATAGTAAAGGTTGGTTTTCATGACTAATTCGATGGTCCCTTGGATAACAGTGCCACTGGTTTTGTTTAACTCGATGATCCCTTTCATTATTGAGTTATAGAGAGTCGACTGTAGTTACATTAGAATCAAGTTTACCTACGTAAAGAATACGTAGCTAAGCAGAATGTACTGGAAAGATTGGCACCTGTTGATTATAAAATTTTAAACAGTGAGCTACCAGAGCAAATAAATGAATAAATCAACTCACGTAAAATGACAATTCCTTTAAAATTTTCCACTTCTTTGTAATCTGTTGTCGCATTGCATTGCATATTAATTCTCAGCTCGTTATGATAATTGCAATTGATTGGCGTACAGACCTCACAATAATGATTCAATTATAAATATGTATTATATTATGTCTAGAAATAGTCCGACACAAATCATTCGTTGGATTCGTCGCATGAATCATTGCACTGAGAAAATGCCTCCGATCCCGACTGGACTGAAACAGCGACGACTCACCTGGAGCCTATAATCATGCGTTAACGATAAGAGCATCGCGACTTTACATCTTTACGCTTGTATGTAGCAATCGAAACACGTCTCGCTTGATTGAAACTACACGCAGTGAGGGCGTCGTCGTCGTCGCCAGTAGTTTTCCGGCCCGATTTCCCACGGGTTCGCAAACATTGTTTTAAAGTTTGACTAATCTCCCGTTATACCTTTATACATTCCAGGAATAACACGATGTCTAAGCTTCAGCTCGTATCGGTGCTGCTATTGTTAGGGTCCTCTCTGGCCTTTGATTTCGCGGGTTTTGCGAAATCGACGGGTGATGTGGCGAAAGTAGCCGGGAAAACTGTCAAAGGAGTCGTCGAAAAAGTGCCGGAGATCTTCTCACCGGAACAGCTGCTCGATTTCGGCAAGCAATCCATCGCCGGAGTGCCACTGGAAGCGTTGGCCGCGACAATCAACAAGATTTGTGAGTAGTTCTTGCTGAAATTGTAACATAGATCGAATGATGGAGTAATTCTCGCTGAAACTAGGCCGCCATAGGCACATATAGTTGAAATTCTAATTTTTGGATGGTAAAACTAGATGAGAAGTGTTCTGATTAACTTAAATATATGGACCCCTCGTAAACTAAAAAGCAAAACAGTGTGAGGAAAACTCATTTTGTATAAATCTTAGGTACTTCCGTTGAAGCACATAGGAATCTTAATGAAGTAGAATGTAGCTATCATTTGAAGTTATGTTTTTTTTATTTGGCAGCCGCCTTGAGTTCTATTACTAAATACGATTTTTCACCATTATCCCATAACTTATTTTAGATTCCCAGACAGAAAGATGAGGAAAAAACTGAGCAGCTACAAAAACAAGGTGATCGATGGTGGTTACCCATTGCAATAGATGATTTATATTCTATCAGTGCGCATCGTACCTTCTGCTCTTGGAAGTTTTTTAAAAACTACCTAATGCAATAAAACAGTACTTTTCAGTACTATTTTTTTCTACTATTGATACCTTTACGATCCTTGGACCCGTGCCTTCGATTTTTCGTTGGACCCGTTGGCGAAAGCTAGCGGTGGTAATCCTTCTTGGACACCGTCTTGGGCAAAAAAAGCTCTTAGGAGGTCACGCCTTCTTTCGTTTATTAACTAAACATGGTATCAACAACAAAAGGAAGGGTGAATCTCTGAATCAACAACTTCCTTCCAAAAAAGTGGGACTTAAAACTGTCACTAAACGTGGCAAGAATGGAAGAAAGGACGTTTCCCCGGAATGCGAAGTTTCTTCCAAGGGTGAAATGAATAATTGTATCGAAATGAGCAATCAGTCCGATGCTCTTGACAAATTTTCCGAACACCAAATCGAAACAGTCTCTAGCCTAGGCTCTTTGATTCAAGTGAGGAAGCAAAAAGTGCTGCCTATCGTGCTCAGTTGTTCCAAATTTGGGGGATTTAGGCAGGAGATCTTGAACTCCATTAGGGGAATCAAGGTCTCCTTCCAAATCACAAAGAATGGAGACTGTCGCGTTTTGCCGGAAACTCTTAAAGATCGCGAACTTCTTCTCAAACATCTTGAAGAGAAGAAGCACATTTTTTTACCTATGACGACAAAACTGAACGTTTGTTCAAAGTCGTCTTGAAGGTGAAGATGCATCGAAGCCAAACCTCGATTTTTCAAGAGCACAAATCTAGAGAACCTGACAACTGTTCGTGCTGAAAACCTAATCGATTGGTCACCACCAGCAAGTGACCAGTGAGTAGCATTTTCAGCACAAACGGTTGTCTGGTTCTCTAGATTTGTGCTCTTGAAAATTCGAGGTTTGGCTTCGATGCATCTTCACGTTGAAAGGTCTCTCAAGTGACTATAAGTCACCTGAAGAGATCAAAAATGGAAATGATTTACTTGGATTTTCCCCAGTCCAAGTAATCATTATGAAAAAGAGAACCCAATCTGGCATTGTTCGGAAAGGGATTTCTCAAAAATATTATTTAGTTCACTTTAACAAAAAAGATCTAAATACATGGGAACATTTCCAGAAATCTGAAGGAAATTACCAAAATCCCACTCAGTGCCGTCGGTGCCATGGTACAAAATATTGCTGCATGGATGCTGAATGCATGATTGGCGAAGGTTCTTCTCACGCTAAGGACGTCTGTCCAGTGAAGGAAGATACCGATAAGTTCATATGCGCAAATTGCGGGGGCAATCATAAGTCAAATTTTTGGACTTGCCCCTCGCGCAAGAGAGTCGTTGAGGCTCGTGCCAGGCAGATGAATGATAATATACGTAACGGTCGTTTCCGGAATTTGCTTGGTAGAGTATCGAGCAATGCTCATTTTTCAGTTAACGATGGCTTGATCATGAATCATACTCATCAGGAAGATCATAATCATGCTCATTCACAAACTAATTTTAATCCGTCGGGTAGCCGAACTCCTCCTCTTTTCATACTACGAGTACTGTTCGGGCTCACCGCAACGACATCTCCCATCTATTCTAATTGTTTCAAATCAAATGAAAAAAAAAACCTGCCGCCACACGAAGCTACTCCGCCTCCCCGTCTACCGAAAATTCTAACGGAAAATCATCAATTGTACCCACGTATATTTGCTAATGGTGGTGTACACCTGCTATTGCGACTAGTGGTCGCAAATTGGTTCCTAATAAAAGTGATGTTCACATGCATGCGCGACTGGCGGTATCTATAGAATAAGATAGTAAGCCCAATATGTCTAGTAATTTAGTAGATCAAAACATGTTATATCAAAAAAAGTAATAACAGTCAAACAAGTCTTCGAGTGAGTATTTCCGTAAAAGTACGGTGGTTTGAATGTACAACAAGATGATAATCAAACGCTGATGCTACTCTGTTGAACACGTAGATGTCAGTTTATTAATAGAAAAGTTTTGTCCAAAATAAGTTCGTCTTAGAGATATCATTACATAGAATTAGCTTGCCGACATTCAACCGATCAATAATTTCAACGCCGTTCTGATTGTGTGGGTATCCTATAGCGGAAAAATGTTTCAATGTCGCATGTACGAGTGAAACGTTGAGTTATGAGACAGTATACGTCGGTGAAGTTCTTAGCGATGTGAAAGCTATATCCTGAATTCCTAAAAGCTTTCGTGATGACGAAAATGACGTGAAAACTCATCACTTCAAACTTTTTTTTTCCTGAGAAGAGGGAGGATCTGTGGTACTGAAAGAACATTGTCATAGATCTTGTCTTCCAACCCTGTTATGATGGCTGACAATCAAAAGCCTGTTGAAAGAACTCCGAGAATGTAGCATCGGATCGGACATCAAACGATTTAGTAGGCATGGCACAACTTCGACGCCTCACTCCCACAGTAACGTCAGAATGGAATGAAAGGTTCTTCGTGGGGCTCCCGCTTGCCAACAACGATTCGGAGCTTCAAGGGTCTGACTCTTTCAACGTCCACGCTTCGTGCCCGTAGAGAGCCACCGGAAGAATCAATGTTTTATACAGGGCGAATTTTGTTTCCGGGACCTAAGCTGGTTACGTAGTCCGTAAGAGGCCCTATTCGCAGCCGTAACACGTCTTTTCACTTCGCGGGAAACGTCGTTGTCACATGTCACAAGTGTTCCAAGGTAAACAAATTCTTCAACATCTTCAAACACATCCCCATCAAACACTACCTCAGCACCTACACCACCATGCCTGACTCTATCTCTACCTGCAACCATGAACTTCGTTTTGGTAAAATTAATGGTCAGGCCTATCCTCGCTGTCTCCCTCTTCAGAGGCACGAAGCCCTCTTCCACTGACCTGCGATCGATTCCAATTAGATCTATATCGTCCGCAAAGCCAAAGAGCATGTGCGACCTTGTGATAATAGTGCAATTTCTCTGCACGCCAGATCTCCTAATAGCACCCTCGAGTGCAATGTTGAACAGTAAATTCGAAAGTGCGTCTCCCTGCTTCAATCCGCCTAACGTCACGAACGAGGTTGACACCTCGTCTGCGATCCGAACACTTGATTTCGAACCATCCAGCGTAGCACGTATCAGCCTAATTAGTTTCGACGGAAAACCATTTTCAGACATTATCTGCCAAAGCTCATTTCTTTTCACTGAGTCGTACGCCGCCTTGAAATCAATAAACAGATGGTGAGTCTGCAAGTTATACTCCCGGAATTTGTCTAGGATCATTCGCAAGCTAAACATCTGGTCCGTTGTCGAACGGCCCTCACGAAAACCAGCTTGGTATTCGCCGACGAAGGACTCTTCGAGCGGTCTCAGTCTGTTAAACAGGATGCGCGACAGAATTTCGTACGCCGAATTTAGCAGGGTAATTCCTCTGTAATTGGCACACTCCAGTCTGTGCCCTTTCTTGTAGATAGGGCGGATGAGGCCATCCAACCAGCCGGCGGGCAAATCTTCTTCCTCCCATACCTTCAGAAGTACTCGGTGGATCGACTGGTAAACCTGCTCGCTTCCGTGCTTGAGAAGCTCGACCGAAATCTCGTCCTTCCCAGCAGCCTTACAGTTCTTCAGCTCGCTGATAGCCTTTTTAACCTCTCCTATGGTTGGTGGGTCCACAGCTTGATCGTCATCATCTATGTTCATCCTGTTCCTCGCTACATTTCCATTCTCACCGTTCAACAATTGCTGAAAGTGCCCCTTCCACCTGGCAGCCACCGCCGTTTTATCGGTCAGCACATTCCCTTCTCGATCATTGCACATGGCGGGCACTGGTACGGTATTGTGCCGCGCACCATTGACCGTTGCATAGAATCTCCGCATATCATTCCGGTTCATGCTTTCTTGAGCGTCAGCTGCCACACTTTCTTCGTGCTGCCTTTTCTTTATTATTTCGGGTAGCGGCCACAAGCATACGGCTTCTGGCGACATTCTTCATGTCTGTCACCCTCTGGCACTCTTCATCGAACCAGCCGTTTCGTCTTCGTCGTTGACCAGTACCGATCATTTCCCGCGCCGTTGTTGTCACAGCTTCGTGGGTCCCACAGGCTGTCGACATCTCCAGCAACGTTGATTCTTCCCAACTGCTCGTCTAGTTGCTGACGGTATTGCGCAGCTATCCTATCAGTTGACAAGCGTTGTATATTGAAGCGCAGTGTTCTGTTTGTTGTGGAACTCGTGACGCTGGATAACCGCGCCCGAATTTTAGCTACAACGAGATAATGATCTGAGTCGATATTAGGGCCTCGGAAGGTCCTGACATCCATGACATCTGAGAAATGTCGCCCATCAACCAGCACGTGGTCTATTTGGGACCAGGCATCTTCACTCGGGTGTCGCCAGATGTGTTTGCGGATATTCTTTCGTGGGAAGTAAGTACTGCTGATTGTCATCCCTCTAGCAGCAGCAAAGGTCACTAGCCGCAGGCCATTATCATTGGTAACGGAATGAAGGCTTTCCGTTCCAATGACGGGTCGGAATAAATCTTCTTTCCCGATCTGCGCATTTGCATCGCCGATGACTATCTTGACATCTTGTTTTGGGCATTCTCCGTAGGCCTTATCCAGGCTCTCATAGAACTCATCCTTCATTTCATCGGGCTTATCGTTCGTTGGCGCATATATGCTGATCAGGCTGTAGTTGAAGAACTTGCGCCTCATTCTCAACACACAGATTCGGTCGCTTACCGGTTTCCACAGAATAATTCGCTTCATCTGCTTCCCAATCACTATGAAGCCAACTCCACGTTCTGCTCTGTCGCCACCGCTGTAGTAGATGTGGTACTTGAATGAAGTGTTGGTGATGGGGTCCACCGATCGGAATTCGCGTTCTCCGGTTCTCGGCCAGCGTATTTCCTGGATAGCTTCCACGTTCACGCCGACATTCCGCAGTTCACGAGCCAGGAGCCCAACACGCGCGGGTTCATTCAAAGTTCTCACGTACCAAGATCCAACTTTCCAATCGTTGTCCTGCATTCGTTGCCGGGTCTGTTGCCGTAAAATCAATCCGTTTGCTCTACTTTTGCCTTTCTTGGTTGGTGAAGAGTCTTCGATAGGCCACCTAACCAGGGTTGCGCTTCCTACATCGTGCTAGAGGGGCTGCCTCCTCGTTCAGGTCCGTCGCACTCGGGCTCAGATTGGGTACCACTTCTAGTACTGCATTTGGTCCCTCGGTAGTGCAAAAGGTACCCAAGTTTGACAGATCGCAGTACACTTTGAACGGCATTCTAGATTACCTTATGAGCCATAAAATTTTGGGCAACTGCAAGGAACATCGGGGTCCCAGACAACCAGAAATCGCATGAAAGTTCACGTTATAACTCGTTTATTCATACTAATTACATCAAACCCGCAAAACACCGTGGATAAATTCGTCAAATTGATGTGTTTCCTCGCATAAAACACTTTTTTTCTGAGTTCGTTTGTACATTTTGTTTCGTCCCGTACACTCGTACAAAGTAAGTCGAATCAATCCGTAGCAGCTGTCAAATCAACATTTGTTATCATAAGTTAAGTCGCATAAGATAACAGGTTAGTTCGGGAGAAAATTTATACAGTCGCATTGTATGTTATTAATCATCACATAATATATGCACGCATATCGCCTCCACTTTTGTACGTAGAAGGCCTTTTCGCGACATCTTATAAGTGAAATTTTGCACATTCAAAGCCTCCAGGTGATTTCGTTATGCGTACATTTTGGTTGTCTGGGGTCTTTAATTTGTCTTTGTCCTCGGTGCTGACACGATACAGCATTGTCCGCTTGTTCTTTACATGATGACCACGGTCATAGCCATCACAACCATCCACCTTTATCAGGGCTTTGGACCTGTAGCTCTGGTTCTCAATAGTTGCAAGTTCTTTCGGACATGCTACTATGGTGAGCCGTCATGCGCTAGCAGTTATTACTGAAACGTATTTGAAACCTGAGATCCTAACTTTTTTTTTATCGTAATGATCGACTTGATGGAGCATGTGGGGGAGTTGCAATCATCATTCATAGGCGTATGAAACATCAACTGTTTTCGTCATTTGAAACTAAAGTTTTTGAAACTTTGGGTGTTTTTGTTGAAACAAAGCTTGGTAAATATACTTTCATAGCTGCCTATTTGCCTTTTCAAATTTTTTGTCATTGGTGACTTTAATGCCAAACATCAGTCATGGAATAATTCGCAAAGTAATTCCAACGGCATAATTTTATTTGATGAGTGCTTTTCAGGATATTTCTCAATTCAATACCCTGATAGCCCTACATGTTTTTCCTCTTCTAGAAACCCATCTACGATTGATTTGGTCTTAACCGACTCTAGTAACCTTTGTAGCCAACTGATTACTCATGCTGATTTTAATTCTGATCATATCATGAATTTCAAATATCCCATGAAACAATTCTCAATCCTATCAGCTCCACTTTCAATTATTTTCGAGCCGATTGGAATATATATATGAAACATATATCGATAGTCATCTTGATGTTAACATTTCTCTACAAACAAAACTTGATATTGATAATGCTTTCGAAACTTTAACAAATTCCATTGTTGAAGCCAGGGGCATTGCAAAACCAAAATGTGAAGTAAAATTCGAATCCGTGATTATAGACGTCTTCTTAAACTCTTGATCCGTCTTAAAAACGTGAGGAGAAGGCAATTTCAACGCACTCGCGATCCTGCTATGAAAATTATATGGCAAAATCTGCAAAATAAGATTAAAAAACGATTTTCACAATTAGGAAACAAATATTTTGAAAATAAAGTTTATCAATTGGACCCTAGCTCTAAGCCCTTTTGGAAATTATTTAAAATTTTGAAAAAAACCTCAGTAGCCAATACCGGCATTGAAAGCGGAAAACAAATTATTATTTGCTATGCAGTTTGAAAGCGCGCACAATTTTAATTTAGTACTTACTAGTCCAATAGAAAATCTATTTACTCAGGACTTCCAATATATTCTCAATCAGGAGAACGTTTTCGAAAATTCTTGGGAGACTGATTTGGAAGAAGTGAGAACTAAAAAATTCAAAAATATGAAAGCTTCTGCCGATGATGGAATTTTCTACATCCGCATCAAGAAACTTCCAGAAAGTAGGTTATCATTCTTAGATGATATATAACAAATATTTTCAGTTGGCATATTTCCCTGACAAATGGAAAAATGCTAAGGTTGTACCAATTTGAAAACCAGACAAAAATCTTGCAGAAGCTTCTATCTATCGCCCACTCAGTTTGCTTTCCTCCATCAGTAAACTTTTTGAAAAGGGCATTTTTAACAGAATGATGGTCCACATCAACGAAAATTCAATTTTTGCCCATGGTCAGATACCCTAGTTCAAAAAAAAAAAAAAACAAGTAGGCTGCGCGCGCGGGTGGATGTGTTTTGTTTTTGCTGTCACGTTTTATCTCGGCTCCTTTTTTATTTTTTTTTCTAATTTGGCCGGTGAGAATATCAGCTTTTTTCCTTTCTGTTTAACACGTGTTTGGATCGTTTTTGAATACAATATTGTGGGAAAGAAAAAAATGGCAAACATCGACTTCGATCAGCTGAACAGACGACTGTATATCAAAAATGGACTTTTTCTCGAGCTCTTAGCGACAAACAATTAAATTTCAACTATATGTGTCGATGGCAGCCTAGTTTCAGCGAGAAGTAGGTGCTCAATAGTATGATTACGTCTTTCAGGTTCCCTCGCGGTGTCCGCCAATGCAACGGAATCCGATAACTCGGTGAACATCTCTGCGTTGAACTATGTCTTGATGACGGGCTCGGAGAATGTGACCGTGCCCCTTCTGGATTCAGACACTCTGTGGAGTAATCCGCTGTTCAACGATTCGTCCGACACGGTTATCCTCGTCACGGGCTGGACCTCGAACATCAACGGATCAAATCGGGCTATCGATACCATCTTCAGTGCCTATCAGGCACGTGGCGGACACAACTTCGTAGTCATCGATACCTCGTATTTCGTGGATACTCTGTACACGTGGTCCGCATTCAACACCAACGAATTGGGCGAGGCCTTGGCCGTAGGGTTACAACACCTGATCAACTTTGTTCCGCTGGAGAAGATTCACCTGATTGGACACAGTTTGGGGGCACATATTGTGGGACGCGCAGGAAGACACTTCCAAACGTTGACGAACGCTTCCATTCCGAGAATTACGGGGTTGGATCCGGCAAATCCATGCTTCAACGAGGGTGAAGCCCTGAGCGGAATATCTCGGGGAGATGCAGACTTCGTGGACATTATCCATAGCAATGCGAAGGTTCTGGGCAAGCGCGATCCGATTGGCGATGTGGATTTCTATCCAAATGGGTAAGATCATGATCTTTTTTGGTGAGTTCAAAATCAATGTCCATGGATTTCTTTGCAGAGTGGTTTCCGTACAACCTGGATGTCTGGATCCGTCCTGTTCGCACGCTCGAGCTTGGGAGCTGTACGCGGAAACCGTCCATCCTGGCAACGAGAACCATCTGCTGGCGGTCAAATGCAACTCCATCCTGTCGCTGGACACCGGAGCCTGCCCGGGCAAAGCCATTCCCCTCGGATTCGCCTGTCCTCGGACGGCAAAGGGAAACTACTTTTTGAAAACGAACGATAAATTTCCGTTTGGGAAGAATTTGTAATGGCCATTAATGTAAATATAAGTATGTTGACGTTTTAATAAACTAAATGCCTTTAATCCTTGAGAAATTTATCTAGAAATACCACCAAATCTTTTTCCAGATATCTGAAGGGAACATCGACTCATGAAAGTATCGAGTTGAAAAAAAAGTTGTACAGGATTGTTTCATAGAATTCTTATAATGAATTTTCTGTTTTTAGGCTTTCCCAAATGATTTCTTTATGAAGTAAAATTGCTAGAATTCTGCAGAAGTTTCTTCAGAGATATGAATTCTTCTAGACAACTTGTTGATTTCTCTTATAAATTCTTGAAAAATATCCAACAACCTCTCCAAGAATTGCTTTGGAGAATACTCTATACGTTCTTCAAGAGATTCTTCTATAAAATCATCTAAGGGATTTTGAATTTCATTAAAATTCACAATTATTTATAGGAGCAAACTCTTCAGGTATTCATCTAGAAATGTCTTCAGAAAATTCATGATGGATTCGTTTATGAATTTCTTCAGTAATTCCTACAAGGTAATTCGTTTCTTCAGCTTACTCCAACAATTGTTCATGTGTTCGTCTAAACACTTATTCAGCATTTATTACTACCAGGTATTAGTATTACTCAGGGATTAATTCCTGAGAAAATTGACTTATTGACTTATTAAAGTTGACTCACTTATCGATCTCTGTAACAATCATGATCAACAACACATCACGACAGCTTGTTTATCATCTTCTGCTACAGCTCTGATTGAATCGACAGGATAACAGCGCATGATAAAACGCATCTAAACAAGCTCCAAACCTGGGTAACACTATTGCTATAGGATATTCAGGGATTGTTCAGTATGCCAGTAAAATGGAAAATCTATCTCCAATAGTAAATAAGCGAGAGATGTGGGTTTTATAGGGTTTTATCATCGCTCTCTCTTTGGAACTCAATATAGATAGGATGTTTTCTTCGCATGCTTGGATCGTGCTTCGAAATCAAATGAGAAAGAATTCTGTTTTGCATTTCTGCCTGGTATTACTTCTTAGATATCTTCCAGATATTTCCTCTGGAACAATGCCAAGATTTTTTTGATTTTTTTATGATTTATTTTCAATAGTTGTTCTACGTAGGAAGGCTTCAGAATTGTTTCCAGGATTTCGCACTAATTTCTTGAGATTCCCCCATCTTCAAATGCATTAAAAAAAATAATAACCGTTGACATAATTTCTCTTGATATTTGTCTGAAAGTTGTTCCAAGCTTTTATTCAAGGATTCCTACAGAGATTTCGTAAGAAACTCTACCATTTATTTTGTTAACTTTCTCTAGAGTTTCTTTTGAATACTTCTCCACGGATTCTTTCAGTAGTTTCACCTAAGAGTCCTCCAGTGAATTGCAATACATTTCTTTAGGGATAATAGCTCTATGCATTCCTCTAAGAAGGAAGGCCAAAAAGAATGCTCTTAAGATTCATCCCAGGATTCCTTCAGTAATACAACCAGTAATGCTTATAGTTTTCAATGCCTTGATCCAAGATTCATTATAAAGCACCTTTCACGCAGTCTTGAAAGGATTTTTCCACATTGAAGATTTCTCGTGACATTCCGCCTAATATTACTTCATATATTTTTCAAGATTTTCTCTAGACATTTTATAAGAATTTAATTCAGGCACATGCTCAATAAATAGAGATAGAAAACTATAGAGAACGAATGTCGCTAGTGTTCCCTTTGTTCTCGCTCTGAAACATATCGGGTACATAACTGTTAAATTGCATACATTTAAGCGTTGACATTTATAGCCTCGCCTATCTTCGCCAAAAAAGATGTTCCGACAGCGACATTCTTCCTCTGTAGTTTATTACCTCAATTGCTCAATATTTCCTTTAGGTATTAAGGCGAAGAGTTCTGCATAAGCTTTCCCAAGAACAACATGTCAGAGATTCGTTCAGGAATTCCTCTAAATATCAAGAAATATCTCAAAGTCTCAGCTCTCCTGAAATGCATCCTAGAATTTCTCCAAACATTTCTGTTTTGGAAATCTTCAAGTATTCAGCTAGGAATTTATCGAAAGATATTTTCAGAAATCACTCCTGCGATTTGTTAGGAATTTTTGAACAAGTTTAGTTTTTTTTAATAGATTTTAGACTGAAATTTATCCAAGCACACTTCCAAGAATTTGGGGACGGACCTGGTGTAGTGGTTAGAACACTCGCCTCTCACGCCGAGGACCTGGGATCGAATCCCATCCCCGACATAGTCACTTATGACGTAAAAAGTTATAGTGACGACTTCCTTCGGAAGGGAAGTAAAGCCGTTGGTCCCGAGATGAACTAGCCCAGGGCTAAAAATCTCGTTAATAAAGTCAAACCAACCAACCAACTTCCAAGAATTTCCCAAATAACTCCACAAAGAATTTATCCAGAAATTCTTTTAGGAAATTCTTCAACGTGTTGGAGGTCCGCGATACAGCTTAAAGGTTTTTTCAAAAGAAATCCCAAAGTAATCACAAATTGACACTTTTGATGCATTACATGACAAACTCTAGCAGAATAGAGGAACTTTCCTTCCTTTGAGGAAGTCATGGATGATTCTCCATTAAAATTATATAAAAAATATTGAAAAAATAACTCAACGCAACCCATGAAAAGTTCCTACAGAATTCTGTAAAGGAATTCCTGAAAAATTGTCTGCAGGTTCCTTTTGAAAATTTATGTAGAAAAATCCGAGGATTTAAGGAATAATTATTGTGATATCAGAACTTTAAATAAATGTATTATGAATCCATGGATACTTTACATGATACAGGTCGGACTCGATTATCTGGAGTATTCATTTTTTTCACTCCGGATAATCAAATCCTACGGATAATCGAATCACGTAGTCAGAAATTATTTCTAGGAACATTAGGGGTATTGAGATTTTGTTTTACCAGGATGCACAAAAATCCCCCTTTTTAAACCCTTATGTTCTTCCCTACGTCCAAAACTGCTAAACCATTCATATTGTACATTGCAATACTAATTTATTTCAAATTTATGCATAAAAACTGAAAACTAAGAATATCAAAAAGCATACTCCGGATAATCGAGTCTTCGGATAATCGAGTTCGACCTGTATATTATTCTAGACATATTAAATTTTGGAAGTGCTACAGAAGTAATTTCTAGATAAATTGTTGAAGAAATCACTGGATAAAAAATGCAGGATCCCTAGATAAATCTCTGAAGGAAATTCCTGGGGAAACTCAAAGAAAAAGCCCTGGTTGAAATCATTGAAGAATTCATGGAAGATTTTCTAATAATCCCTTGTGGAATTCTGGAGAAATTATTGGAAGAGTCGATGCCTATGCCTATGTACAGGCATACCAGGTCCGTCCCACTCGGGCTCAGATTGGCTACCACTTCTAGTACTGCATTTGGTCCCTCGGTAGTGCAAAAGGTACCCAAGTTTGACAGATCGCAGTACTCTTTGAACGGCATTCTAGATTACCTTATGAGCCATAAAGTTTTGGGCAACTGCAAGGGACATGGGGGTCTTTAATTTGTCTTTGGGCATACTTCTACAGGCCATGTTCGAAACTCCAACGGAGAACCCCTCGAAAAACGTTTCATTCGCACTTCGCGCGCAGACATACGCGAGGTACTCCCCTTAGCAACGAGAGCATTGGCGCCAAACCACAGTCACGTGGAAAGGGCGACGCGCGTGCAGCAAAAACGCAAATGCACTTACTACCTTAGCAACGGTAAACTTCCTAGCGACCATCAAACAACAACAAATAAACCTTGACAAAAAGTGATCCTTGTTTCGAGTCAGGCTTCTCGTTTTAATTTCTGTTAGCTTTCAAAATTTTAATCTGGATATCAATTAATTAGGAAGAATCGTCATGGATTGGCGCTACATGCTGTCCGTGTCGCCGCACAATCTGGCCGACGAGCGCAAGGATGAAGTGGCCGTCCATTTGGCTGCCGTTCCAACCGACCAGAAGTTGGACAGCAAGAGCTGTAAAAAGTTGTTCCGGTTGGCGCAGGTGGTGCTACGCTTTCGCAACGAGCAGGTATGAATGAATGAATGGCATTTCGCTTCCCTTTGAGAAATTTGGAGTAACCTTGGACTTGTTCTTGTTTTTTACTATCCTTTTACATCAAGGTTGGTCAACTTAGAATCGAAATCGACCGAATGGTGGAAGAGAACGAACAGCGCGATGCACGAGGTAAGGATACATTTGTCGTATAATTAAGGTGAAACAGCTTGGAATCCAAATTCAATAACACAGTGCAAATCACAAAATGTAAACAAAATCCTGACTGCAGTTCTTGAAAGTACACACCCATACTAGGTTTTTAGGAGATTGATTCGAAATTCTGATTTACTCCCTTTTCAATTGTTGAGCTAGATTTTTCCTTAGTACGGCTATGTCTCATGAACTATTGAGAATTTCTTAATGCAAGCAGGAACACTGAAGTGTTAATATGACCAAAACAAGAAGAAGGATCATTTTGCTATCAAAATGTTCAACAAATTCGCTTGTGTTGATGAAAAGCATATTTTTGTGGAAGACATTCATGTTAAAATATAAACAGTTTATAAATTATGACCAAAATATGTGCAAAACTTCCATTTTTCCGTTTTTTTCACTAAAACACTAAAAACAAAATGAGAAAACCAACACAATGTGTTCAGTGTTATATTGTTATATAGTTCACGTTTAATTATTCTCCTATTAACACACTCAATCTGTTCGGTAAAAATAACTGGGTTTTTGAACAATCGAAAAAGTCAGTAAACTAAAAAAAAAAATGTCAGAAATCGAAAAACAGAGATCTTTTACTGAAATTTTGCAGAGAGCTTTCTTTTCATATCATATATCGATAAAAAATAAAACATGGTGAAATTTGCTTTTCAATTACGCGTGGCGACAGTTTTTATTTTACTGACTTTTTCGGTAGTTCCAAAGCCCAGTAAAATTTCACCAACACCAGTAATTTAATCTAAGTGTGAAGCTTACTGAAATAATTTGACATGATAGGAATGGGAAGCTTTTCAATAAATTTATTAGATTTTGACAATATCAAAGACACATTAAAGACCTCCATGTCCTTTGCAGTTGCTCAAAATTTTATGGCTCATAAGGTAATCTAGAATGCCGTGAAAAGTGTACTGCGATCTGCCAAACTTGGGTACCTTTTGCACTATCGAGGGACCAATGCAGTACTAGAAGTGGTACCCAATCTGAGCCCGAGTGGGACGGACCTGACAATATGTTAGTCAATAACTAAACAAAATGTAGTTCACAAATATCTAAGCGTCCTCTACACTTATTCAATCATCAATGATCTCGCCAGAAATCCATTAAAGATCTCACAAGTGTAACGTTTTACGTTTTTTTTGTAGTTTAAAAACATTAATAATAAACAAACAAAAATAAAACAAAAAAAGATTTTAGTTTTTATAGCGTTGAATAAAAATATTTTGTTTGCGTTCGTAAAATGCAGCGATCCATGTAGCGTAAGCGTATGTGGATTGCGTTTGCCATAACGAATTATGAAAGCTTCGCAAAGCGCCATGTACACATTTTGGCGGACTACAGGCGTAATTCAGATTTGTCGCCATGCAAAAGCAGTTGGCGCGATTTTCTATAATAGTTGCTTTTTGTTTGAATAGTGGGACGGTGAGAATAGGCAGTTTCTTGGCGCAAGAATTTCTTCGACTCGATCATTTCGCTACGAAGTTGGCTGGAAAGCAGAAGTGCGCGAGTCGAGTATTCTGATACGTTTAGTTAAATCGAATTTAAAGTTTAAGTTGAATTTCGGTGTGAAGTTAGTTTGAGATTAAAAGGTAAAAGTTAGTGAGTGAGTTTTTGGTGATAAGTTAAGTTAAACGTTTTGTGTGTTTCTTCCATCTCTAGAGGACCGAGGTCCATAAATTATTCGCGTTTCTGCGCAAAAAGTTTTATTCAATTTATCTACACGGAAAAAGGTAATTATATTTAATTAACTGCATGAAGACTTAAAACTAATGTGATTTCGCGTTGGACATGCAGCGCTCTGCGCTTTTTCCGTACGGCTGGATTTTATGTCGGCATTCGGCATCCGTCACCGCCGAATCGTGATTTTTGGTAGTCCATTCGTCGAGAATTCCGGAAGTCTGTTCATCGTTCAGACCCGTGTGCAGTGCAAAGGCCCGCCTTTTAACAGGTAGCTAAACGGAGGCGCGAGTGAAGTCGCTCAAGTTCTTCAGTAGCGAATTTCTTCCTTCGGACGTCAATTACCGAGGGTAAAGGTCCCAATCACGCTACACTTTGTGGACCATTTCATTGAGAGTTTGGTTCGACGAAGCGTGACGTCAATTGCACGCCGCGAACCTCGATCCTAACCTAAAGATAGGGCTGCATTACTCCCCGCTCGGATTAGCGGACAGGTACGCGAAGCCGGGTCGCTGGGTACGTTTATTCCTATTGGCAGGAGCGGATCGTCCCGGGTATTACTTGGCGAGATCGCCGTTCTACTCTCGTTTTCCGAAATCGGAAGCTTCCGTTCCAGCCGCCACTCCCTCCGCAACGATACTTCGGCCATTTTGCACGCGGGTCAATTCATCGCTGCCCGCCAATTTGCAGCACGGACAAGCCGGTGGTCGCCATCTCGTTACCGCCATCGCTGAGGTCGATCGTCGCCATCCCATCGAGTCTGCGGAGTCGACATTTCGGTTCCCGTCAACGAGCCTTCATCGAGTCAACGCCAAAATCCTGCGCAGGTACGTCAAGAGCTTATTTTACATGGCCATGTTTGCTCTTTTCCCATTCCGTACGGTTTTCCTTTGTCCAACCCGAATGAATGGTGAATTCGATTCCTAAAATAAAAGTTTTGAAGAAAGATTAGTTACTTTTTCCGTTACGTTTAACTATGCTTAAATAAAACTACTCGCTAACTTACATTACGTTTCGTTCCGTTTATTAGCTCATTTGAGTAAGCATCCTCTTATGAATTCCCTAAAACTTTAAGGCTGTGGAGGAGTAAAAGTCATTCTTGCGTTGATATTTCTAGTGTTGTTTACCAAGAACCGTTCAAAACTCTCCCAGAGAGAAAAAGTCTCTAAACGTCGGGCAAATCTGAACACGACTGGTTGTCTCTCATTGAGAGTGGCGCTTAAGCCACCGAGTTTGCTAATAATCTCTAGTAAAGTTTTACGAACGGTTACACAAGAAACTCGTTGGAAATGACTAGACATTTGCTGGAAATTAGAATCATAAATACAGTAATGACCCGATTTTATCTACCTCCGACTTTAGTACCCTTTCTGATTTTGTCTACCCCCTATTTAAGCATCCTTTTTTCCCGATTTTGTCAGCCTAAAATTTATATTTATTTTAATTAGACTAAACACATCTATACCTGAGACGAGACTTCTTTTTTTGTGATTGCTGAGTTGTTTCTTATTCCACTTGGTGTTTATATCAATCAGTCTTGGGAACTGTGACCACAATTCACCACAGTTCAATGGCAGAATTGCCATTCAACCAAAACACAAAGCAGCAGCAGCATCAATACCATCAGGCGTTGCGCTGCCAACGGTTCACACATTGCTTGACTGTTTTTGTCTCTCTACTATGACCGTTTTCGGGCAGCCATTCCAAGGTGAATGATTGAAAAAAGTGTTAAATCATTCAATCGCTAATATTTCACTAGTGTTTTCAACTAATTGAAATCTATTAGCTCTAACAGAAAAAGCACAATCATTCCGTTGCGATACATATAAACAAGTTCAATTTCATGCTACCTTTATCGAGCAAAAATGCAAAACCCCGAAAACCGCAAAAATCGTGTCACCACTGTGCTCGAGTCATTTCGCATTCGGGGTTGAAAAAACGTTAGGAAGAAGAAGATTACAGTTTTGAAGAGCCGTGACATTTTTTTGGTTTTGAACGGTCATGGTTTGCTTTGGATTTTGATGGTCGTGTAGAAAGATGTAAATGTAGAGGCGGTAAATGTTTGCTCCAGTACTTTTCTCATCACTGATATCAATCATGCGCAAGCCGTTCAAACCCTCACATGAACCTCTTAGCAAAAAATGATTGCGTTTGCATCACACAGAATCATAAATAGCCTTTTGAGTGAAATGTCATGCCAGCAATCGTAGCAGACATTAGAAATAACTAATCTTGTGTTTAGTTGTATAGATAACTTTGGAAAAAACTGTTCCGCCGACTGAGGTAATAAAAGTTTATTTTGAATACAATACTTTTCACTTTTTCAGCCATAAAAACGGCGGGCTGCATTTGACGTTTCGTGACAGGGGAATCTGGGATGCATATGACGTTGATATTTTTCGTCTTCGCAAGTCTCTCTCAGATCTATACTAGCAATATTGGGTGCATAAAGTCAATTATGACCTTGGCCACGTCTATTTCAAAACTTCAACAAAAAGTCCACTAAGAATATTACTGCCCATAGTCGCAATACAGTCCCATTAGGAAAATTACGATGTCGAGAAAAACGCTTTTAAACATAAAACCCTGCTTTTTCTTTCTTCTGCTGCTGGAAGTAGTAAATGCCGGTGGCATTGCTCAATATACTATCATTGCAATGTGCAAAAACCGTAAATAATTCAAATTTAGTAAAACTGGTTGTTTTATCCTATCCAAATTAGGGTTATTACAGATGGGACTCGTTATCCGAGTATTTATCTTGCTAAACGTTTGAATACCCGCATACCAGTCTCATTACTGGGGATTCGCTTACTTTGTTATCGTGCACCTTGACACATTGTTGTTCGAGTTTACGATCGATTGCAATGTACTTTTTTTGCAGCTTTCAGTTATCAACTATCTTTCAATACAGTCGCCTCTCCACATCTCGATACTGAAGGGACCATCGAGATAGGGAGAGATCGAGACAAAGAACAAATTTTTGATGAATACTAGATTGAAAAACACTACGTTGCCAAGAAAGTATTACACAAACAGACGTCATTTTGCGCTCCTAATTTGTTTTGAATCCCAAAACTTTGGTCAAGTAACCTTCGATATCGGTCATATCGACATACGGAGAGAAAATTGAGAACGAAAAATCAACAGAAACACATCGAGATATGGAGATATCGAGATAAGGAGGATATCGAGATATGGAGAGTGAAAATGTATGCAGACTGAAGGGACTTATGAAATCATCGACATAGGGAGAGATATCGAGATGTAGAACATCGAGATGTGGAGAGTCGACTGTAGTAATAATGCCCCTTGAAGTTCTTAAGCTGTACAGTGGTGATATTTAATTGAGAAAATGGTGAAGATTTCCTGAATTCAAATTAACCGTTGCGGTCGGCCATATGGAAGGCTTGCTGAAATCACAGCACATGACACGTGAAGGATTTGAAAACTATTAAAGAGAGGTGAATAGAACATGTTTTAGTCAACTTGATGGTTCTCAAGATATAGATAATCCTGATGGGTGTCAGTAGCTTTCCTATTTATCGGCATTTGGTGCTGCAAACACTTAGTTTGACCATGTTAACACTGGCGACGATGCTAACGACGATGTGCGTAATCTTGTGGCGGCCAAACAAGCTTCTCACTTCTCGCTGTTAGACTTTAGCCTGCCGGAGATTGTGATCATGATTGGCCGCAGGAAGAGTGTGAATGGAGCAGTAGAATAGCCTAAGGAAAACTATTTTGATTTATTTTAGTTTACAGGCAGCTAGCCTGATGTGGTGTTAGTATTAATCGAAGAACAGAAGAAGTTGTTATGGTAAAACCTTTTTTTAAAAAAATAAGAGTTTTTCTTAATTATAGTTGAGTTGTATTTGTTCAATTGTTTCTATAAGGAAATAATTTGCAATGCAAGCTTTCAGAAATCATCACAGGAATAGGTTTAGCCGAATTTCTTCATAAAATCAAATGGGACTGTTTTGCGGGTACTTTCAATATGGGACGCACATGGTTTGGTATTTTTTTCACATTTTGTCCATACAAAGATACAATTTGGAGTTTTATTTTAGAAAGTACACTAAAAATTAATACTATTCATGAAGCTAACTCAAAAGTGGCGAAAAATCAAATGGGACTGTTATGCGAGTATGGGCAGATTAGCAATCGACTAATTATCTTTCCAATGATTATCCAAAGCTATTTGAAGTTACTGGTCAATTATCGCCTCGAATTACCCGTAACGCGGGTGGTGATCTTTTTCTAGGTGCGTTACGAGGTAAGATCTAACATATTGTACTCTTGTTGTAGCTGTTAATACTTATAAGTTACGGTTAATACTTATAAGTTACGGTCGGAGGAGTATAAGAGAGTAACAAGCCACTTAGACCCACCTATTTGTCCTAGATGATGAGGAGGTCAAAGTGGAAAAATGACTCAAACAGTTGAAACCTGTTCACAGTTACAAAAATCGATTTTGAAACTTATAAGTTAGAAGCAATTATTTGATACGCTAGAGTACCGATGCATGGTCAAAATCAGTATCATTCAACCAGCTTAGTGACCGAACCTGATTGAGGGGTGCGCTTTTGTGAGTTTAATGGTGACAAACTGTTTTCTCCAAAAGGTGTAAATAGCGCTATCTTTTTCTAATTTTTCGGCTCTATGCAAAATGGTAAAGAATGATAATTGTATAAAAAACGACTACTTCATTATTTCTCAATAGTAGTGGAGTAGAACGACATGCATTAAACAAAAGGCACGGGCATACCACAAAAGATCAAAGAAAACTGGTTGCAGTGGTTCATCCCGAACAGAAACAGATCGCCTCGAATCCCGTTAGGATTTCTAAAAAAGATCTCATGAAGAATTTGGTGTGAATCCTAATTAAAACTTATCAAGCATTTAACCATGAACCTATTTCGGAATCCCCGGAAGTACCCTTCTACATTTCTACATAGGTTTTTTCATCGATCTCAATGATGATGTTCCATTAGTCCTTCAGTTGCTCAATATCTTGCCGCCAAGAATCAGAGAAGCAGAGGAAATCGAAAAAATGGGCCAAAGATCTCTACAGGACATCAACGATTGTTCACAGGATTCTGCTTAAAATATACTAGAAACCGTTAACAATATCTCAAGCACCTTATTAAACGTTAGTCAAGATGCGAAGTACTGTTTTGTGCGTTGCATTGATATTGACTATTTTTTTATTTCTGTATACTGTGTGGTAAACATTAAGGTACTGCACTATTTAAGATATTCGTTAAATAACGGAGCAAGATTTTTCGTAGTTTTGTTGATACAGTATGCCAAAGTTAGAGTCTTTAAGAAAAATAAGGAATTCAATGCAAACTAGAGCTACATATTTCTCAGGAGCACATAAATGTACTGGCGAGGCTCCAACCAAACCGTCTCTCAGCTCATCGGAATCTTAGTGTGCTGCGCTAGACGAAAGCTCTCGAAAATCCTAAAAGCGCGTGCTAGGTGATGTACTCTAGGGGAGACTTGTCTCATGCGCTGCTCGGCGCTACAGCTCGCCATCGGTACCGTAATTTCGGGTGAAATTGATTATTTTCCACGGTTTTTCAAGTGTGTTTTCTATAATGTTGTCAAAGTTAAACGACTTACTGCAGTAAAACATGTACGACGGTAAACTTCATTGGCTCATGTACCGAAATTTTCTAAAAAATGTGATTTTAGCGCTAAAAATCATGTCTAAAATAATAATTTGAAAGATCCCATTTCGGGGTAAAATTGATCGCTTGTCAATGTAACAAGTGTTAGTTTTGAGAACATCTCTACATAACTAATTTGAGGTCCCTGAATCCGATAATACGATGAACACCTGAATGGCGCAGGGAACACAGGCACAGAAGGTCAGGACAGCGAAGGCGATGGCTACGTCAGCACAGCGAACAGCGGAAACCAACCAGCTCCCACGATGGGGGATGTTAAGGATGCCATTCAACAGCTCAAGAACAACAAGGCCGCTGGCAAGGATGGTATCGGAGCCGAACTCATTAAGATGGGCCCGGACAGGTTGGCCGCCTGTCTGCATCGGCTGATAGTCAGAATCTGGGAAACGGAACAACTACCGGAGGAGTTGAAGCAAGGCGTTATATGCCCTATCTACAAAAAGGGCGACAAACTGGAGTGTGAAAATTATCGTGCAATTACTACCCTAAACGCCGCCTACAAAGTGCTATCCCAGATTCTCTTCCGTCGTCTATCACCTATAGCAAACGAGTTCGTGGGAAGTTATCAAGCAGGTTTCATCGACGGCCGCTCGACAACGGACCAGATCTTTTCCGTGCGACAAATCCTCCAGAAATGCCGTGAGTGCCAGGTCCCTACGCACCATTTGTTCATCGATTTCAAGGCGGCATACGACAGAATCGACCGCATAGAGCTATGGAAAATCATGGACGAGAACAGCTTTCCCGGGGAGCTCACAAGATTGATCAGAGCAACGATGGACGGTGTGCAAAACTGCGTGAAGATCTCGGGCGAACACTCCAGTTCGTTCGAGTCTCGGCAGGGACTACGACAGGGCGACGGACTTCCTGCCTGTTGTTCAATATTGCGCTTGAAGGTGTCATGCGGAGAGCCGGACTTAACAGTCGAGGCACGATTTTCACGAGATCCGGACAATTTGTTTGCTTCGCGGACGACATGGATATTATTGGGAGAAAATTTGAAACGGTGGCAGATTTGTTCACCCGCCTGAAACGCGAAGCAACAAGAGTCGGGCTAATGGTGAATGCGTTGAAAACAAAGTACATGCTGGTTGGCGGAACTGAGCGCGACAGGGCCCGCCTAGGAAGCAGTGTTACGATAGACGGGGATACTAGAGTGGTTCAAAAAATCGTTTTTGCTCCACACCGCTAATTCGATTCTAGATCAAATTCTGAGTGTCCTCTCAAAATTTGAGCTCATTTGGATGAAAACTGAGACTGCACAAGCCCTTTGAAGTTTATATGGGAATTACTATGGGAAAAGGAACCAATTCATTCAATCGGTCATAGTATTTGCCCATGTGCTCTTGGAGATTAGAACTACGTTGATACTGTGAGATACATTCATCAGCTACAACTTTGCCGAAGACCGTTTTTACATCGGACGCCCCAGTATTTAGTTATTGATTTTTGAATGAGTTGTAAAACTTTGGCTATAATTATTGGGCTGTTCTGCAAGCATCACTGAATATATGCAGTAAAACATAGTAGCCATGATTTGTGCGTGCTATCTTTCGCGCCAGGTGTAGCAATGTTGCCTGTTCAGAAGTTAAATGAGCACTGCTGAAGAATTTGTGACTGGATATAAATCAATAACTAATTACTGAGGCGTCCGATTTGAAAACGGTCTTCGGCAAAGTTGTAGCTGATGAATGTATCTCGCAGTATCAACGTAGTTCTAATCTCCAAGAGCACATGGGCAAATACTATGACCCATTGAATGAATTGGGTACTTTTCTCATAGTAATTTCCATATAAACTTTAAAGGGCTTGTGCAGTCTCAGTTTTAATCCAAATGAGCTCAAATTTTGGGAGGACACTCAGAATTTGATCTAGAATTGAATGAGCGGTGTGGAGCAAAAACAATTTTTTGGACCACTCTACGGGGATACCTTCGAGGTGGTGGACGAGTTCGTTTACCTCGGATCCTTGTTGACGGCTGACAACAATGTTAGTCGGGAAATACGAAGGCGCATCATCAGCGGAAGTCGTGCTTACTATGGGCTCCAGAAGAAACTGCGGTCAAAAAAGATTCACCCCCGCACCAAATGCACGATGTACAAAACGCTCAGTCCTCTATGGGCATGAGGCGTGGACTATGCTCGAGGAGGACTTGCAAGCTCTTGGGGTTTTCGAACGCCGAGTGCTAAGGACGATCTTCGGCGGCGTGTGGCGGCAAGAGATTAGCCACAAGCTCGCTCAACTCTACGGCGAACCCAGTATCCTGAAAGTAGCTAAAGCTGGAAGGATACGCTGGGCAGGGCAAGTTGCAAGAATGCCGGACAACAGCCCTGTAAAGACGGTGATCGCTACGAATCTGTTCGGAACAAGAAGGCGTAGGGCGCAGCGAGTTAGCTAGATTGACCAGGTGCACCAAGACCTGGAAGTCGAGGATTGAGAGAAGCGGCCATCAACCGAGTGAATTGGTGAAATATTGTTGGTGAGGTTTTATCAAGCTAATTTATGTACCATGCCCACACAGTTACGGATCACCCACAGTGACGGATCACTTTGGCGTTCAACATCGGATAACTCGCTCAAAACATAAACGTTGACGTAAAACATATTTTCCCATGTTATACTATTTGTCTTCTACCATTTGTAATGTTAAGCACAACATTCAACCGCTTAATAACGGTGTATTTGACAAATGTTTAGTTGGTAGCACACAGCTATCATTATATGGTCGTTTCCTGTAAGAAGTGCCGTCAGCATTCATAAGCTCCCAGAGGTGGTAAAATTCAAATGTTATAGCATGTTTTATGCTCGTTCACTTCGATTTAGTATGAATTAATCTTTGGAAAACATTTTACTTGAATTTTTATTCTAAATACCGAATATTAGCACTTCTAACTAGTGATCCATAATATGGACCAGGAAATGATTGTTTACCACGGTTATGGATCACTTGCAAAGAATGTAGATTTCTGCTGTTTTATGCACTGAATTCGACATTTTCAGATAATAGCACTAAGGATTAAACTAGTAAAACATCAAGGTTTGTAAATTTCATTTTTAGCAGACAAAAATGGGTGGAAAACTTGGTGTGGGGCGCCAACAGTTCATGTCTCAGTTACTACAATGCAGTATCACAATAAAAAGGGCATTTTACCCTTGTTTCCAGCTCTAACACTACTATTTTTGACAGTAATATATGACACTAGAGTGGTTCAAAAAATCGTTTTTTGCTCCACACCGCTCATTCGATTCTAGATCAAATTCTGAGTGCCCTCCCAAAATTTGAGCTCATTTGGATGAAAACTGAGACTGCACAAGCCCTTTAAAGTTTATATGGGAATTACTATGAGAAAAGCAACCAATTCATTCAATCGGTCATACTTTTTGCCCATGTGCTCTTGGGGATTAGAACTACGTTGATACTGTGAGATACAACAATCAGCTGCAACTTTTCCGAAGACCGTTTTTAAATCGGACGCCCCAGTAATTAGTTATTGATTTTTGATTGAGTTGTAAAACTTTGGCTAGAATTATTGGGCTGTTCTGCAGGCATCACTGGATATATGCAGTAAAACATAGTAGCCATGATTTGTGCGTGTTATCTTTCGCGCCAGGTGCAGCAATGTTGCCTGTTCAGAAGTTAAATGAGCACTACTGAAGAATTTGTGACTGGATATAAATCAATAACTAATTACTGAGGCGTCCGATTTGAAAACAGTCTTCGGCAAAGTTGCAGCTGATTGTTGTATCTCACAGTATCAACGTAGTTCTAATCCCCAAGAGCACATGGGCAAAAAGTATGACCTATTGAATGAATTGGTTGCTTTTCTCATAGTAATTCCCATATAAACTTTAAAGGGCTTGTGCAGTCTCAGTTTTCATCCAAATGAGCTCAAATTTTGGGAGGGCACTCAAAATTTGATCTAGAATCGAATGAGCGGTGTGGAGCAAAAACGATTTTTTGAACCACTCTAATATGACACATTGTTAACATTCGCCATACCATGCAATACAGATGCATTGAGTTGAAAATCTCTTGATTTTGCGCACTGATCCGTAATATGTCACAATTTGATCCATAATATGAAAATTGATCCATAATATGGTTTTCAGGAAAGGATACAATTTTTAATTTTTATGCAATCCTATGTAAATATTACACTCAAAACAGTTCACTAACCGAAGTTCCAATTTGAAACGATTCGATTCGTGCTTTTAAATTACAATTTTACGTTTTCCATGTCGTTTTATTGAATTTTATAGGTTGGACTCCACACTATTTGATCCATAACTGTGGGGTCATGGTACAACCAAATAAATAAAATAAATAATAATTTCTAAAGGAAATCGTAAATATATCACTGATAAAATACATGATATGATTATTCAAAGATCTTCGGATCTCTTCTGGACTTTTGAGAAAGTTTTAGATGAGTCTTCAGAGGGACTAATAATGAAATAATTGGAAAACTACCCAACCAAAATTCGCTAGAGAAAAATCTCGAGTGGAACTGTGTTGAGCTACAAGAATAATTGCTGTAGAATTTTGTGGTTTTAAACACTACATAAATTTTCAAATTCAAGAATCCAATTAGAAATTACTTCAAAAATAATTCCAGAATTCTTTGAATGCGATCATTTTCTATGGAGAAATTAATGAGCAATCCTTAGTGAAAATTTATGAGAATCCTTGGAAGAATTGATGGAGCAAAACCTGGGATAATCAGTGTGATAATTATTGAAAGATGTACTGAGAACAGCGTTGCGGTTGAAATTACTATATTAGAGGGTTTAATTAAATACACAGCGCCACTTGATTTGTGCAGACTAAATTTGCATTTATTTCAAATATTTTGTGCATTCAATTTAACCATTTCGACAGTAAAAATTACTAGGGGGAGATCCCCCAGTACCGGACACTTAAGCCACTAAATTCATAATTCGAAAAATATTGATTTTATGGGCTCGTGTTAGACATTTATGATAAATAGGGTGCAGAACCACTTGGGCACTTCTATGATTCACTTTGGCATGGAGGGTTTTTCTCGGCCAAATTTTATGAAACTTTGCAATAAGAAGCGCATTAGTACGACGCATGTTGTGGCCAAATATGAGCTCTGTAGCTTTCAAAAAACCCCACTGCCGAAGTGAATCAAATGTGCCAAGAATAGGATCCGGCTCCCTATTATCATTTTTATAGTGTACAAAAATAAATTTAAAATATAAATATGAATTTTGACATTATGTTTTGATGATGTATTTTAGTACCAAATTGATCGATCTTGAAAGGTGGCACCCAATACCGGACACGATCTGGAAATGCCTCGAATTCTGTAAATTTGAACATCATTGAATGTGTACACTATAGAAATAGTTTATAATTACCAATTCAATGCAATTGCAACATTTACAAAAATAATTTGAGTTTTTCTTAGTTTGCAAGATGCCTATCAAAAACCTCTTTCATATATGATGAAAAATAGCACATTTCACGATGTTGTTATGAATGTTCATTCTTCTTAATTTTAGTATTGCATGTTTGATACCATGGTCGACGGAACCCATGAAAAATGAAAGTATTTTGAGACACTGATGCAATAATTACAAAGATATCATATAACAAATCAAGCTGTCCGAAACTGAGGGACAGGAGGTGCTTAACCAAAATTGTAATTTGTCCATATTTACTTCAATTATGGTACAAAATACATTGATACTATCAAATTAGGATTATGTTCGATCATGCTTGCGGGATCCAAAGTATTTTTTCATATTCAAAATAATTACTAAATAGGCTCAAAATTAAGAAGATACGTCAATTTTTACAGATTTTCAAACTTTTCTACTTTTTTAAAAAGGGATGCATAGTTCAAGGATGTGTTATTCTACGCAAACATTAGTCTACATAATAGCTTTCTTTTCTACTAATACACCATCTTGATTGGACCATGATTTCTCAATGTTTCAACTTTGTCCAGTATTGGGAGCTGTCCGGCACTGGGGGATCTCCCCCTATATCATAATTAAAAACTAGCAGCAGGCTAGAATCGAACCGAGGATCTTGCGATTGTCAAGCGCGAACGGCTCGATGCGGTTGGATCAAAAGGGAGCAAAACGCAAATAAAAAGCTTCCTTGATAGCTCAACCAAAGACAAATTAAAGACCACCATGTCCCTTGCAGTTGCTCAAAATTTTATGACTCATAAGGTAATCTAGAATGCCGTGAAAAGTGTACTGCGATCTGTCAAACTTGGGTACCTTTTGTACTACCGAGGGACGAAATGCAGTACTAGAAGTGGTACCCAATCTGAGCCCGAGTGTGACGGACTTGGCTCAACCGTGATTGGAATAGTAAATTTAAAAACTTGTTCATGGTTCTCATTACTTCAATGCTTGTGTCAGTGTAGGTTCCGAAAACGGCAGGATGTGTTTCTGAAAAATTGCCATGAGAGACTTTCGAGGAACTCTTGTATGATTACTTGAAATAAATTACATGAATTACACCAACCGTAGAATAAACCTTTGTTATTTTCGTGGAAAAAAAATTCTGTAGGAATAAGGTATCTCAATGTAATACCTGGAGAAATAGTTACAAACATCTCTGAAAGAATTTTCGTTGGAATTCATGAGAGAATTGCTAGAGGAATCTCCATAAGAATTCTTGGGGGGAACCCTGGAGAAATATCTTATGTATACCTAAATACAGCTCCGAATGAATCTCTAGAAGAATCCCTGAAGATTAAAATCAACGGGAGTGGCCCATTTTGCATACGGGCGTTTGGCATAATGGACGTTTCGCATAAACCAGTTTCATACAAGAACAGGCAGCATTTTAAAGAAGGCATATAGTTCTGATTATGCCAAATGTCCGTATGCGAAACGTCCTTATGCGAAACGTCCGTATGTCAAAATCAACACGGAGAAAATGAAGCACTCAAAAGTGAGTTCATTCCACTCAATTCCAGGGGTTCGTGCGTTAACCTAATTTTGAGTTGATGGGGTAGAAGTTGTTTTCATTTGCAGCCATGCGAAAAAATACCTACTGGCTAAGTTCTTTTCACTCAATCGGCAGATCAAAAAACTCAACTTCCAGTACTGTGCCACTTATCTCGTACTAAAATTTGAGGTAACGCACAAAGGTTTGGTTTTTGGGTTGTTTTGCTCTTCTCTCTCTGACAACAATACAAGGAGCGAATGAAATAGGGAGAGAAAAATAACTCAAAAGTAAGTTAAAAAGAACTAAAATATGGGTTTTTAGTTTTCTCCGTGAACGAACCTATGGAGTAGTCGCGAAGTAATATCTGGATCCTAAATAATTTACATCACGATTCATTACATTACGAAAATGGAACTATAAACTTCAGAAAGATAAGATTCTCAAGATAAGATGGTTTGCGTAGAAAAGAGACTTTAGAGACCTTTGTTCACCTTTGTTCGTGTATCGAAATATGGTTTGGTACTTTTCAAGAATATATAAAATATTGTGTACAAATATTCATATCGGATTGGTTCAGGATATGGCTCATAATAAAATGTTTCCAAACCAGTTCATGGCTTCCTCAGGCTCAAGTAGTAGAGGGCCCCCTGATATTCGATGATTAACAGAACAATATATTTTTGAATCCAAAACTACGATGTTTTATTCAAAAGTGCTGTTCTATACAGGGTGATTACTAATTCCTGTCAGTAAGGTAAATGATTTTGGATAAAAGATGTATGTATGAATTTTAATTTCGAGTATACATCCTGTATTGTACATCTATAAAGTTTGTTTTATGTCTTTTTTTTATTAAAATATATGCTTCTGAATAACGTGCGTGTTAACTGTAATGCTTCTGAAACAACGCATGTGGCTGGAAATTAAAGTTAAAAAATAAATATGTTATCTATGTACAGTGAAAACAAATGTTATAGATGTCCAAAACTGGATATGCACTGGTAATTAAAATTCATACAACCATCTTTTTCTATGATTACTTATTTTACTGACAGGAAATAGTAATCACCCTGTAGTGTTGAAATAAATGCTGCTCTTATCACTTTACTAGATGATATAGGGGCCCCTCCCAAGAAACATTTGCCTATTTTATAATCATTTATTAAGCAATTTTTCACAACTACATACTGAATAGTTGCTTTATTATATTACTTTGCAGCTGCTACGCACACATTGTTCAAGGAAATCTGGCGAAATTATTAAGCTTCTTATCATTTAGTGACTGTAATCATATATTGTAATGATGTTTATTCAGGTTTCACTTAGCTTAATAAGGATTGATGATTTAACAACGCTAGTTTAACAAACTACATTATTGCAGTTTAATTCAGCATCATGTTTAATAACATTTTAATTATTTCCAAGTGAAGCCTTTGTTCAGGCGTTGTTCACACAAATTTGGAGAAGTTATAAAGCGTGTCGTTGTATATTGACTTTATTCTACAACTTCAAAATCGCTTTATAAGCATTCATATCAGCTTTTATTCAACTGCCACAAAATTGATTGAAAACAAATAAATGACTAAAAATAGCTAACACTGTATACATCAAATGCAGTGTATACATTTACCATGAATTAATAACCACACTTTTAATAATTACCTGAATACTGGATTCAAACTCGAGACCTTTCCATCGTCAGCGGTATACCTTGCCATCTGCGCCATCCTTGAATTCATATATTAGCCTTCCAGTGCCCAATATAAACCTCTTGTAGCTGATTATTGATCATGCTTGAGCTTCTATTCAACAATGACTAATCAACACGTGCTATGCTGATCAACAACTGAATAAGCGCATTACTTCTGCTGCTGTTTTCAGTACTGATGCGAGGTGAACTCCGAGGGCTATTTATAGCGCACAGTGAGAAAATTTATTTCAATGCTGGGCAAAAATAAAGTTTATTCACAAAGTAAAAACAGTCTGTAATGATTAATCGAATTTCATAATAAGTTTTAACTTGTTAAAACTTGAATTGAATTGTTCATCTAACTATACTAAAATTCATTTATTAAATGTATAATATTTCTACTAGGTTAATATTTTAATTAATTGTCACAGTTTTTCCATCTATTAAACATTATACAAATATAAAATATATTTCAATCAATAATCCTATGTCAGAAGACTGATTCAAATATTTTCTAAACATATTTGAATATTGTATTGAGAAAGCATCAGTTATTATTTTATCCAACATGTTTTTATATATTAGTAAGTTAGTGACGAATTTGCCAAGAGCGAAAAGCCACTCAAATAAAGATAAATAATAATAATATTAATAAGTTGAACATTGCACTACATTAGGAATACAACGCAATTTTTAGATATTTTGTCCATTTTTTAAAAATTTGGCTATGGTGTGACCTATTTTGTAAGGCTTCTTTGTTGCTGAACAATGTGTTTAGTAATCGTTATTTTGGACTTCTTTGGATGACCTGCTCGGATGATATATCTATGTTGTATTAGGATTTTATAAAATACCTATTCAGCTTTTAATCATGTTCATGTTAAACATGGAAACAGCTGAAGTGCGAAGCAACCAAAACGTTAGTTCGTCTCCTGTACATCTGTTTACACAATTATATTTGTTTGGTGGAATATTGGCTCTTTAATAGAAGGAAAAATGACTTGTTCGACTCATTAGTAAAACAATCTTGACAAGTCGGCAGAGATTCTTTGGAGGAGTTTAATAAGTGTTGATTCTACTATTATTCATTCCAATGAAAAATGTTGAACATTGACTTAAATTTGGATCTAAATACCATCTTCTCAGCTCTTTGTAGGGCATTTTTTCAGCTGTCACCATTATTCAACAATAATTGAATATGTATGTTTATTTGTGACCCTGGACTGTAAGTTTGGTAACCACTTTCATGTAACTATTGTTAAATTATTATTTATACTTCGATTATCATTAAAAATGTTATGATTAGTAACTTTTTCCGATATCAATAACGTCGTAGATGATGATCACTACATTTGGAAAAAATACATTTTGATATTTTTAATCCAATGTGATTCGAACTTTACCCTCGTTGATCCATTACGTCGCCATTACGTCCATTACGTTAATCCATCCATCGCATACACTTCTTGGATTTGATTTGAAAAACATTTGAAACATTTGAAAATAACATAAAAAGACATAATACGTTTTGCTTGAATAAGAGCATACTCATATACTGTTATTCACATTGTTTATAAGTTTTACTAATCATGCTGGACAACATTTTAAGTAATAGACACTGAAACTTTTGTACGATTTGTTGTTAATCAAATGTTCAATATTCTACTAAAATGATGTCTACAACCTATAGAAGCTTTTAATCAGTCAATTGTTAAACTTCTTATGTGTTGTAGAACAAAAGCTACTATATTTGCATTTTCGGAGGTTTATTCAGCTCTTATTCAAAACACAAACTGCAAGTGGAATAACAGCTTTTTTATAAGCGGAAATTAATATTATTCAATTAATGATTCAACTTAAAATTTGTTCAGCAATGGTTGCTGCTATGCAGCTTGTATTAAGCACGTAAGTATCTTAAAAGCTATCAATTGTTCCTTGGGCTACTTATCACCAATTCAGGGCCCCTCTAAACCTGATTTTCCTTACCCCGCTAAATTTTGATTTGTGCAATACTCAATTTCCAATGCAATGAGAAATTTTCACCATGATCTCGGGGCCCCTAAGAATCCGGGGCCCGGTGCGGGCCGCACCCACCGCACCCCCCTAGCTACGCTACCGCATGATTGTTATCCTGGCTTCAATTGTAGTCTCGGGACTGACAAACTTCGAGTCTGCTAGGCAAAAGAGATTCAAACTCAGAAACTGTTGCCAAACTGTTGAAAACTTTTTGACGAAAAGGTGACTTTAGTTGAAATGACTTCAAAAAAGAGACAGTGACTGACTTAAAAAAAAAGTGACCAAGTCACTACAAAGTGACTCGCTACAAGCCTTGGATATATGGTGTCTTCAGGAAAGTTTCTCCACCAAAGAGCTATCTCGATTATTTTTCAAGCTATGAACAATTTTCGTCTAAAAACATATTATTTTCATATTTTTGTTGATCTCTTCAAACGAAAAACGTCTTCATTGTTTTTTCGCCATAAAAAAAGGAAATGGCGACAAGAGATTGAGAATCCGTTTGCGCCTTTCAGATATTGGCTTTTGAAAACAACAATTTTATCTCTGATAACTCGGCAACCATAAGAGATAGTACAATAGCTTTTTCAAAAGTTCTAAAATTGCTCGGAACAAAGTTTTTACGAGAAATTATCATAAAAAAATTTATCAGAAAAACTGATTTTTCAGGAACATCCTAACTTATTTGTTTAAAAATAATAACTCGCGAATCATAAGAGATAAAAAATTGGGTTCTTCGGCAAAGTTGCTGCTAATCGGTTGTTCTGAAACATTGTAGAACATTGTATAGGTCTAAATCAGAAACGAGACTCGCGGAGACGGTTTTCTTTTTCTGCGATTGCTGAGTTTTTTTCTTATTCTACTCAGTGTTTACATCGATCTGGCGCAAGCCGTTTAAGCTCTCACATGACCATCTCATGACCAAAAACTATTGCGTTTGCATCACACCGAAGCATACACGGCATTTTGAGTGAAATTTCAATCCAGAAAACGTAGCAGACGTTATAAATAACTAGTCTTGTGTTTAGATTTATCAGCATCTTTGAAAAAACTGCTCCGTTGACTGAGGTTTTCAATAATAGTTTGTTTTGAATACAATACTTTTCACTTTTTCAGCCATAAAAACAACGGGCTGCTTTTGACGTTTCGTGACAGTGGAATCTGGGCTGCACATGACGTTGATATTTTTCCTATTCGCAAGTCTCTCTCAGGTCTAAATGTGTCAGCAAAAAAGATTACATTCTGATCTCGTTGACCATGCGGGCCACACTAATTTCACATCACTGAAAGAAATGTATAAAAAATATGAATAAACTTTCCCAAAGACATTATATATCTAAAACATAGGGTTTAGACGCAAACATTTTGGTCTTCCTAGATATGGCTTTGGGACCAATGTGCAATGAAGGCATGGGAATAACGACTTCATGCCTAGTATTAGTATAAAATGTTGGAATGCGATTTATTTCATCTAAATTACATTTTTTGTTTGTGTATAGAAACGATTCAGAATTGTAAAGTACCGGTGCTCATTGGAACTATTTTCAACAAAATAAAATAAACTACGTGTTGTATCTCGAGGAAGTTAAACAGCCGATTATGGTCAACAGGTTTCAAAACCATTTTTTAACATTGTCATCAAACAAGTGTCAAGATCATCATTGGATAGAGAGATTGAATGATATCAGAGCATTGATTGAATGACATCAGAGGATTGCTGATAATATCTTTTTACCATCCCAAGATGATCTAAGTGATCAGATGATATTGTAATGCCTGCTTCTAATAGTAACTAACTAATTTGATGTTTAATAAATTTCTCAATTTGAATAATTGCTTGGAATGCTTTGTCCGCCAAATACATAACGTCCACGAGGATCCTATGAAGATGTATCCTTTTATAACTTTATCGTACCCCAAGTTATCCACGTTATGAAGGGCCCGTAAGTATTGAACCTTATCAGATACGGAATATATGAATTTCGTATTCTGGAGTTAACTCCCACCGATAGCACTTCTCAGGTTCCATTTGCGGCTAAATTTGTAATAAACAAGTTTCTCAAGCTTCATCACTTAAATTGCATTTCAATTCCAGGATCACCCTCAGATCAGCTCCGGGAGCAAGTGGCAGACCTCAAGCGAATCATTGACAAGCTGGAAGCAGAACGGCACACGAGCCGTGCTAGGATCAAGGAGCTATCTGAAGAAATGACCTCACTACAGAGAAAGCTAGCGGAAAGCAGTCACTTCGGCAGTGAAGGTGAAGACTCACCAGACGCGCTGTCGGAAATCGATCGCCAACAGGAACTGTACAACAACATCAGTATGAAGAATAAACACATTAAGCGTTTGCTGCGAGACTTAGATGATTTGGAAAAACGTAACAGCTTCCAGATCGACACCATCAACAGTTTGCAGGTCAGCCTGAACGATGCAACAATGAATTTGACCGGATTGACTCATCAATATGAGGAAGCCCAAGCGATTATGAAGGAGCAGGAAGTTCTGATTGAAGAATCTAATGAGAAAATCAAACGATTGGAAGAGGATGTGGAGGGGTTAGCCGAAGAGAAAGTTAGATTTGAGGAAGATTTGGAAGGGTTTGCGAAGCAGCTAGAAGAACGGACTGAGCAGTGGCAAAGTATCCTAGAGAAAAAGCAAGAAGAGTTGGAGGAAATCGAAACAAAATATTCAGAGTTGCTGCAACAGTTTCCTGGGTATGACATCGAAGCGGAGAGAAAGGAATTCAAAAAGATGAGCGCAAGGCTTCAGGAAAAAGATGAGATGATTGAAGAGTTGGAGAAGAAAATCACTATGCTATCGCAGGAGATTCTAACGTCCACGGAGCTTATGAACAGGATTTCGCAAGAGAAAGAGAATGCCAGTAAGGATACGGTGAAGGTAAGTCAGTGTTGCGAGGAAAGCCGTGCGTTGCTGGAGAAGGCAAATAAGCGATGCGAAGAGATGCAGGAAATTTTGTCCAATGTGGAGGAGGATAACATGTTGAAGTCGAAACAGGCGGTCGAAGCGATCGAGGCATTGAGAAGATACGAAAGTGGCGAGGAAGGTTTGGCGAATGCATTGAAGAAGATCAACAGGTTGCATGAGAAAGTTAACGTACGGGATAAGCAGATACGGGAATTGGTGGCGGAAATCAATCTGGCGAACGAGATTGCCATGGAGAATGCTGTGCTGAGGTGCGTTGAATGACATTAAAGGTTGGTTGAGCAAAAATTGAACTGAATATTATTGTAGGAAGCGTTTGGGTATTAGTGAGGACGAAGTTATACCAACTCATTCTGTTCTGTCTAAGCAGAGGAAAATTGAGAAAGTAAACGAACGCTTGGCTTTGAAATTAAGAGCATCGGAGGAAATGCGACTTCAACTGAAGTTGGAGAAGAATGATCTGAAGTATACGTCAGAAAATTATTGCTGATTAAATATAATCGAATTGATTTATTTTTAGGCGAAAACTTTTTCAGATGTCACAATCTTTGAGTGGTCAAAGGAGTTTAGACAAGGAAAAAGCGATGATATCAATCAACAGCAATCATCGGTGAATGGCGCCGTAACGGAAGGAAATCAGGCAACAGATGCAGTCGATGAAATCTCGAAGCTTAGTGATACGGATGTTGCGAAGTTCTGTGAGAAATGCATGAAGCAGTATAACGTTAATGAGAGTAGAAAGTTTTGCAAGGCGTGCATCTTTCGGCAGAGCTTCAACTATTGTGATGGATGCATCAAAAAATTGAAGGGTAATATCAACTCGGACGAAGATCCAAAGACAAAGTATGCTGAAAAGATTGAAGAATTGGAGAAAAAGTACGCTGTTGTTGTGGAGGAAAATGAGAACTTGAGAATAGGGATGCATGAGATTTTGCAGAAATTGCGAGAGTACGATGCTACGTCAAATCATTTAACGATCGACACATCTACTTTAGAACGATTGTTGCATGCACTGGATGCCAGAAGCGTGAGTGGATGGTATCACCCGGCTATGCGGTTACAGAACGAATTGCTGGCCACGAGAGAAAGGGAAATGCTGCTAAAAGAACGTTTGAGTCTCAAAAGCAAACAAAGCACATTTTCACTGGGAAGTCGAAATGATTCCGGCAATGTTTGTGATGATGAGGAAAACACAGCGGATATAGATCAAGTTATAACAGAGGAGCCGGATTTTGGGGAGCAAGTGCTGCTCAAATCGGTGGAAATCGATCGACTGAATGATCAAATCGAATCTCTGAAGGAAGAACGAGAGCAATTGCTTCAATCAAATGACGAACTAGTAGTGACGAGAAAGTTGTATAATGAATTGATGGAATTTACCAAATCGACCGATAATGAGAAAGATAGGATATTGGTTGAAACGCTAGAGCGGCTGAAGCTGATAGAATCCAATATATATGCCTTCCAGAGAAAGATTGAGTTCTTGAAAGCCGAGAATGACAACATGCACAACACAATGCGGACAATCGAAGTAGAGCACTTGAACATTCTCCACGGGTTGAGATCCGAATTGGCGCGGAAGAATAGCACATTGAAAAAGTTGGAACATCAAACCAGCGTTGAGGGAAGGAATGTAAGTAGTCCGGATTCAGAATCGATCGGGAAGCTAGAGTCTGAGATTGAGCGAATGAAGCTGGAGACGGCCAATTTCTATACGATCTTCTTGAGAAACATTCAGGAAGTGGACAAGGACAATCTGTTGCATTTGGAGTATGAGAATCTAGCTCGCGTTGGGTTGGTTGAATCGAATTTGGCGGTAGATTTTATGCCGAAAGAAGAGTTTAAGAGGATCAAGAAACAGTTACAGACAGCACAGGAAGAGTTCAAAAAACAAACTATTAAGAATGGTCACTTGGAAGAACTTCTGAAGATATCACAAGAACAACTTCGGTCACAGCAAATGTTGATTTCAAAGTTTTCAGATGAGGAAATCAGTTTGCGGCATTTGGTTGCGGATTTACAGAGTTCATCAAACGAAAAGTATTTACTGGTCAAAACTCAGAAGGAGCTTGACGCTGGTATGTTAAATTTGAGGTGATTCTAAGAACAGGGTTCAACTTTGAATGTTTTACAGCCAAAGAGCAAGGAGAGCTTTTTAAATTAAGTAATGCTAAGCTGAAGCAATCGTTGATTGACAGCGGCGAGGAGTTGAATAAGTTAAAGGAGCAGCTAGCTCAACAAGAGTTAGATTTCATCGAACATCAGAAAGACAACGAGCTGAAAATCAAGTCAGATCATTCTATTTTTTTTCCCAAACAATAATTATAAATTTCTGTATTGTAGATTCCTTAGCAAAAGCGTCAAGTTGCTTCATGAAAGCTATAACTCATTTACGCCAACGTACGCAGTAACGGATTTCGTGAAGGAGTATGCCAAGCTTCTGGAGCTTAAGAAGAATTTACTTCGACAGGCGAACGCAACCACGACAAGGCAGATTGATGAAGACTACGAGAGAGTATTCGCAAAACTAAAGGATCAAATTGATGGCAGTCAAATACAGGATAAGATAAATGTAAGTATGGATCAGTAAGACCAGCTAGATTACTTAACCTTCGGGCTGTCACGCTGGGTAGTAGGTCATTTGGCATAAAGTCGTTTGGCATCAAGCCGGTTGGCATTAAGTCGTTTGGCATAATGGCCATGTGGCATGAGCCTGAAACCAATGATTTCTTAAGGTGACATTCGTTTTTACGTTTCTATTGAATCCCTCTGACGACATCAGGCTTATTTTGGAGTCAATTGATATACAAATGACACTTATTCAAAAATCATATGCTCTTGAATAAGCTAAAGTATATTAGAAAAGTTATTGTCATTAGAATGTTATTATTTATCCAGAAATTACCGTTCTTTCAAATATTAATTCTTTTGTTAAATTGCGCTGGATAGGTAGACATGACATCCCATAGTTCGGTAAAAGGATAGTCGAGAAAGTTGGAACAAATTGTCTCCAGCACTTTGCTTTGAGCTTACTCGCAATGAATTAGGCATTTCACGGCGAATTTGTTTCTCTTTTGCTCTTCAATAAAACTTGAAACCAATGGTGCCAGTACCTGTCAACTTTGACAGGTACTGGCACCGTTGTTTTCAGATTTCCCGAAGGAGAGAAATAGAGCGATTTTCTGATGACGTCACCGTGCAATGGGCAATAGGAGACGCACAGTTAATTGCTGAGTTGCACGCATGTGTTTGGCACAGCTCTGAGTTTTCAGACATTCCCTGCTGACCACTTAGAAAGATGGTGTCTGCGGCAAAGTTGTTCAGTAGCTCAAAGGTTATCATTATTCATGTCAAGAGATTTGAGGCGGCGCTAGTGAGCTTGAATTTTTGAGCTTGAGCTTGAGCTTGATTGGCCGCCCGTGGTTGCTACTCCAGTATTGCCTGATCAGCTGCACACAAGGAACCAACTAGATGACTGCTTGGGACTAACAGACACCCTCAGTGTATAAGTGCTGGTGATCTTCTATTTTTAGACAACAATGGTGCCTGCCACGTCAGAATGCTGACCAATGTGAGGAAGGGGAAGGAATTGATGATGCATTAAACTGGCTCCCATGGTAGACCGTATATACCACTGCATCTACGCCAGTTCATGCGGGAGTGTATGTGATGGGGGAAAAGCATGGCAGAGAGGATTGCTATTTGGCTAGCAGACTGTCTATGTAGCAGGCGTAAGGAAAGGCATGCTATAATGATGAGACAGAGTGGAAGCGTAGGGAAACGGTTTCTTGTCCGTTTCTGGTTCTAGCGTTTGCTATGAACGGATAGGGTGTGAGTGTGATAGATTGAGAGTGGAAGATAGAAAGCAAGTGAAAGATGCAACCACAGACAAACAGACGTAACACTGATGAAATTCCCATCGACCACTCATTTAACGATCATCTCAAATTCGTTATGTTACAAATCTCAGAACCAGAGGCGCGCGCATCGTTTTTCTTCGCGTTTGACGTTTCACACTACCGCCATCTGCCGGTCTTGTTGCACGAAACACCTTTTCGTCCAATGATACGAGGTAGACAACCTCGAACTCATCTCCGTCGACCATCACACGTCTGCCAATGCGAGCTCCATCGCGCTCTGTTCCTCCAGCCAGCAGATACTTCATCTTTACTTTCTGCTTCACGTTTCAGCCTGGTATACTGCTCAGCAATCTCCAGGAACGTTCTTCCGACAATGTCCACGTTGTCAGCGAAACAAATGAACTGGTTGGATTTATTTAAGATCGTGTCCCGCAGCGTTTCATAACACCTTCAAGCGCAATGTTGAACAGGAGGCAGGAAAAACCTGTGGGGTGCGATCTCAAGCATTTTGGTCATTCAATTTGAACACATTTTTTTCCACCAGTACTAACCATTGTTTGTTTGCTTGTATCGCAGGAAACTATTTCTAGGTGCGTACACGGTAGACACAACAAGGTTGGCTATTCCCACGTGTAAGGGATGGTACACAAATTATGTCACGCCAAATTTCAACTTTTTCGACCCCCTCCCCCCCTTTGTCACACTTTTTGTATGAGTCGTCTAAAAATGTTGTAAGGCTTGTCACGCTTGCCTCGACCCCCTCTCCCCCTTGAAGCGTGACGTAATTTGTGCATGACCCCTAAACAACGATTTTCCATCAAAACATGCGTCGTCATTCCTATCGTCAAGCATGAGGCCTTGAGGATAGTAGAGGAGAGCAGGCCTTGCTTTCTTTTGCACTCGTTCGTGTTTGCGATAGGAATGACGTCACTGCCAAATGTCATTTTTTTCGGAGTATAATACCTTGCTTCTTTTTTTACCGTGGGTGCATACTTAAAATGCTTCACACTAAGCTTCTGCAATTTGATGAGAGCAATAAGTCAAATGAATCAGCTAAAACAGATAGTTTCTGACCGTATGTTAGTATAAAAATATTTCACAAGAGTTCTGAAAATATTACCCATCAATAAGACCAAGTAAAACGTTTCTTCGACAGTTGATTGTTTCTGTGTCATATAAAATGTAGAACATTTTTTAGCGTGACGAAGTAATGACCGCAAACTTCTAGGCATACTCGGATAATTTTGATGAAAATTTGAGCTTGTCAGCAGCATGGCTGCTTGTTGATATCCAGTTCGCACCCCCCAGGAAAAAACCACCGCTTTGTCGAAGTCCTTTGTGTGTTTCAAACGGGTCCGAAAACGCACCCGATATCTTCACACAGCACTATACACTATCAATCGTTGCCTTGATCAGTCTAGTCAGTTTCTCGGGAAAATCATACACGTCTATAATTTTTCATAGCTCTTCGCGGTCGATGGTATCATAGGGCGCTTTGAGATCGACGAAAAGGTAATGCGTAGGAACTTGATATTTCTTTGGGAATATTCTCCAGTTTCACCCAGAAATTCATAGGCGAATTATTCCAGGATCATTCCCACGGACGTCCCTAGAATTTTTTAAACTACAACAGTAATAGTAACTGGACTATGCACTGAGGTAATTGCAGTAGCATTTATCGTTGGAAAACTTAAATTTATGAAAAATCCATGGAGATTTCTGTCGAAAAATCATTGAAAAATACTAGAGGATGACAAACTCTCAGTTAAATCTCTAGAGGAACTACTCTTGCATGAAATTATTCCTAGAGAAATTTCTGTATCAAGGTTAAGGGTTATTAGGAAAACGGTGAAAAAATCGGAAGAGTACCACAAAGATTTCCCGGAATAATTTGTGGAGGATTTTCTGGAACAATTCCTGGTAGAATTCATGGGAATTAAAAAAAAAACTCGCTGTGGAAACGGCTTGAATAGTTACTGCAAAAATCCGAGTAGCTACTCCTGGGGGATTTTTTAAAGAAAAAATCTCTGAAAAAATCCTTGGAGATTTTATGTACGAACGAATTACCGGAAAATCTTAGAAAAATCACTGAGGATAGTTTCGGAGCAATTTCTGTGGAATTACTATACTGCTGATAGATATCATGAAGTAAAATTCTGGAGGAATGCCTTTTAGCATCCATTAAGACATCACTAGTGAAATCTTTTGACGTATTGCTTGGAGAATTGCTAAAGGAATCACTGAAGAAAATTTGCCATCAATCATACACATAATCAATAAGCCTAGTTCTACATATCACACCGGACGTTCAATTGTCCATTAGGTAAAATATGGGCTCCAAGCAATTGCTAAGTAAACGCCTCTGTTTGGCGAGGTGTATTGTTTTCAAACCGAAGCAAAATTGTCGAAGAAATGGCCGAAGAAGAAAACGAAGTTCAAGATGGTTCCAGGAATCAAGCCTCCGTTAGAAATCGTTGGCCATGCAGCACGGTATCGTTGCCGATGCGGAAAGTTTTAAAAGCGGTTGGGAAAACTACAGCTCGCGGTCTTTCACGACCAAAATGATCCTGATCAAGGAACGAACATGGTACGCAGTGAAGGGCCGACAGCATGGTGATCGACGAGATTTCCGAACAAGCTTTGGCCACGACATGTCTGAACATCGATCCTAAGATTTACGGACTAGTGCAGAACGCCAAAACCGCAAAAGAAGTGTGGGATAATTTGTGATTTACACGAGTATTGCGGCTCCACCCGGATGATTGACCTGTTGAGAAGACGACGACATCTGGCTGGCGAGCTTACTGATGAAAGGCCTACCGAAGCAGTATGATCCTGGGATTGGAGTCGTCGGATATGAAGCTTACGGCAGAAATAGTCAAAGCGGAATATAAAGGTCGGCAGCGATTGCAAGTCTAGCGATGGTGCGTTCTACAGTCTTCCGAGACCGGAACAGAAATCTGAAGAAAAGTCAGCGGCACTACGCATCCCCATAACAGAAGTTCCAGGGTGTCCATTCAAAATCCTTTTTCCGATTCCCGGGTTTTTCCCGGATGCCCAAGAAATAAAAAAAAAACGATTTCAAAATGATCCTGCGATTTAATATTTTTGTTTTAATTTCAAACAATATGGACAAATTTTGAGGATTTGATCAAACTTATTAAGGAATTAATTTTAATCAAATTTATAAAATATTTAAAACCCGTTTGAATTTTTAAAGATTTTTGGTCAAAAAGATATCAATCATTTTTTTGTCAATATTCATAAGACCGTCCATCCCTAGAATAATTATTCATAGGAAGTTCTGGGAAATTTTAGAATTATATTAGCGAATTTCTGCTGTGTCCTAACATCAACAAAAGAGCAAAATCCAATGTCCAACCCATAGCCTTCTAGGAATGTTTTCGCAAATACACTCCCGTGCATAAGTTTGGGTTCACCCCCTAAAAACATACAAAAGTGTTCTTTTGTGGAGAGATATGGACTGAACACTCCAATTGGAACTCTGTAAGCCGCATTCGAAAAACAAAGAGTTATTCTTACTTCGTATGTATTTTTCCAAAAACATTTTTTGAATTTTGTATAGGGTCGGTGTTCCCTTAGTGGACAGTCCCCTATAGTCGCACTAGTGGCTTTTTACGGCCGTTTTGCTATAAACGTTCTTTATCTGGCTGATCCAGAGAAAGATCTTTTTAACAGAAACGAAATCTCCAATTACATTTTATTGTTCTCCTACACGCAAAAAAGTTGTGCTATAAAAACTACCATTTTAGGGGGTTTACTTAAGCGCTCGCACCGGCAATTTTCAGCAGACCAGAATTGCGCTTAATTTTACCATGTCTGTAGTCGAAATCAGATTGTTGTAAATTATTTCTGTCAAATGTACCAGTAATGTGGTGGGGTGTACCGTAAACATAGTGAATTGGTCTGAAATTCCATGGTAGTTTCAAGAATGGTAGTCAGCTAAAATAGTCATTTTTACCACAGAATTTTTTTCCGTGTATGAAACTGGCTAAAACTTTTTGCACCAATTTAATATTGCATCTTCCAAGCAATCTTTGAATAAGTTGGTAAAGAATCTCATCAAAACTTTACAAAAAATCGGACCAAGAATACCTGATAAGGCTTATTTATTCATCAAAGATCATGCAATAAAATTGGCTAGGGATGATTGGAATAATTCTCTGAAAATGTGCAGAAATCCATACAAAATCTCACCAGGGGTCTCGCAAAAGCTTTGTCAGAGATCAAGGGCTAGTCAAACAAGTTACCCAGACAAGGGCTCATCAAGAATCAGTATAATCAGCATCTCCAGCAATCCGCCAAACCGATCTATTAACCCGTATCCGCCCAGCCAGTCTTCCCAAACGAACGGTTTTGTACTCTCCTTGCACTCTGCTCTCGTGTGCAAACCGAAACGCTCGAACCTGAACCTAAACCCAAACATGTTTAAAGTGAACTTCGGTTCAAACGCCGGTTCGAAAACCGGTCCATTTGTATCTCGGTTGCAAACGCGGTTCAAATTTTGGTGCAAATCTTTGAATCCGAGGCTCAGAACGATGACACAAACGGACAGGCAGAAAACAGTTGATATCCACGCTTATCAACTTCTACTTATCGTCTCTTATGGCCTAATCCACCGGTGAACTAAATTTGCTCGGTCTGAGAATTGTGACACTTGAGCGGGGCACGCTCCCGTATGGTCGCCACGTGATCTGGACCCGCTCTAGTGTCAAAATTCTTCGACCGAGCTGGTTTAGTACACCAGTGGATAAGACCATTGTACGATATAGTAAAGTCCTTGATTTTTTTTCATAAAGTTACCGCTAAATGTTATTTAAAGTATTGATCTTAGTTGATCTGCTTAAATAAAACATTTATTCAAACCTCAAGGGTCTTTCGATTTGAACCAAGAAGTTCCATATATGATCGTAGAAATTTATCCGCGTGGAATTCAACCGTTCCCTGTTTGTCTGCTTTGTGCCATTATTTGAACCTAAGTTTGAACCGAAGTACACATGTACCGGGTACAGAGACGAAGCGCGTTTGCGGTTCAACACAAATTACATGGTTCAAACCAAAGTTGCACATCGTTTCCGTTCATGGGAAGACTGCGCCCAGCAAATGAAAAATAGATTAAGTTGCTGCCATTTCCACAAAGGCCCCTAAGGAACCGAAAATATACCCAAAGCCAAAGCAGGTATGATTGTCTTATTTGGTTCTCACATGACGTCTGTAGTCTAAACTATAAAAACAAATGATATTGAAGTCATATTTATTATAATAATTTGGGTAAAAGTTGATCAAAAAGTAAGTTGTGTTTGTTTTACCTTACTTGACCTAGTAAGTAACTCCGAACTGGTGGACATTTCCAAGAATTCAAATAATCCTCGAAAAACTAGACATCCAGGTGATTCTATTTGAACTAAAACTTAAGAGATGTGGAAATGACAGCAATTTGAACTTTTGATTATTTTTATGTTTAGCTTTTCGCTTGCGTCTACGAATCTACTAAGAATTTCAAGCATAATCAGCCAAGTATCTTTTCTAGTATCCACTAAAAACTTGATTAGCAATCTGGTAATAACCATTTCAGTGATCTCTCGGAAAGATTTTTCAACACCCTAATCAATTATCGGTTCTATTTCCGTAAGGATTCCAGCAAAAACCTCATTAAAATTTTTCCGTGAAATTAACTGTAAATCTAACACGTAACTCACCAAGAACCTTACCAGGAACCCACAAGTACCCCTCTGGAAATGTTTCAAAGGTATTAACCATAAAGTATATCTCTACTAACTCACCAAAAGTTAGTTATGATGTGAAGTACGAGTGAAAGGCAATCGTGCACTTCCTGAAAAAAACCTTGTTTCGCCCAAACAAAATTTGAAATTTAAACAAACCGGTAGTCTTATGGTTATCTATCTATCTATCTATCTATATAAATAAAAATTGAATGGTGTTTGTATGTCACGCAATGGCATCCAAACGGATTTGCACAATTCTTTCACTGTTGTATTCATCTATGGTTCCGACGTGTTTGTGTGGGGAAAATGTTTAGAAAAGTCTCCGGAACTGCCGAAAAAAAAACTAGAATAAACTTATCTTTCAATTTGTATGCGAGAATGCATGCTATTGTTCAACAGCCTACTTGATGGCAAGACGAAGTTTGCCGGGACCACTACCCAAGTAACCAAAGAGCACTTAAACTAGCAGTTATTCAGCATTGTATCTGCCTATACAACAAGGCATTAAATGCTCATTGAACGTATAGCTGCCAGTAATGCTACTTCAGAGCAGGTTTTGGCGAAATATAGTGCTGTTTTAATGCTACACCTTCAGAAACGTTGCATCTAGCTGTCAGAAAAGCGTAACGCCTCCAAAGAGAGCAAAACAAAACTAAAATATGTTTCACCATCCCTCTTTTTCTTTTCGTTGTCTAGAATGTTTATTTGTTTGCTGTGTTGTATTTTTTTTACTTAATCTCAGAATGCAACTTGAAATTTTGACCCGGTGATTGATGGATGGTGATGCAACAGAAGAACCGTGCAGCGCAGCAGGATCGGCTACCGACGATGTTATACTGAGAAATGATTTTTTGCCCTACTTAAAATACATCATAGTTGCACAGTTTTATCATCATAAGTACATCATTAATGTCTCCGTTGCAAAATACACCTGGCTGGCATCATTTAAGATACATAATCAATATGTGTAATGGAAGAGTTGAAATAATTTTCTCCCTGTAGCTAGAAACAAATTATTGTTTTTTGTCGAATCAGCAATGTGTTCCATGTTTCCTCCGGTGATAGTAGAAAGCTGGTATGCTTGCTTTGGCTGTTTTTCATCCCGAAAACCCCGGAATCTAAAAGAAGCATAGATTTGAGTTGTCCACTTTCGATCCGGGACATCGAAGAATTGCTGTATGAATCTTTGGTAGATCATTTGTAGTAACAACTGGGTGGACCCTATGGAAATTACAAATAGGCCATAACTGGTACACTTTCCCTATTTCTTTAAAAATCGTTGGATAAATTTGTAGGCGAATCGCTTTCAAAATTTCCTTCCTTTCTCTAGAAATACTAAAAATTGTTAGAAGGGAATCATTGTGACGTTAACATAGCCGATACTCATTTTCCAGATCATGGGTATATTCTCGGATATAATTTTGTTTAATTAACATTTGCAGCTCATCAAGTTCGAAAGTCAATGCGAGTATCTCACTAAACAACTAGTCCTGTCTCAAGAACAGATCGAGCAGTTGCAGGAGGAAAACTCTGCTTTGAAACTGGCCTCCGTTGAAACTACAAGGCATTGGGATACCATCGAGCTGATCTTCAACGGAAAACCAAAGCCAACCAAACCGGTAGACAAATTTTTCGACAAGGAAGTTCAGGTGACCGTTGGTAAGACTTGCTCTTGAATACCTATCAAGCTTTGAACAGTGAAATCAAACTTTTCTTCTCTTTCAGAAATCAGTCACAAATGTATCAACACAATTCCGATCATCGACGACAGCCTAGCGGAGAAACCTCGTCAGGCTACTCCACCTGCGACGACGCATTCCTCTGAGCATTCGTCAGTGAGGAAAACCTCAGATGCTGGACAGATGACAGACGACTTGTACGAAGCTCAACCATCGACATCCGTTCCGGTGGCACTGCAAAAGTCCCTGGAATCACAGCTGAAGCAAGCCATGATGTTGGCTTCAACTCGCAGCGCTTTGCTTCTGGAGACGGAAAGTCGGCTAACGGAGTGCCACGGACGAATCAAGCTGTTAGAAAGGTCTTTGGAGGATAAGGAAGAACAGCTGAGAAGACAGGCACATGCTGCGGCAAACAACGAGAAGCAAGACGATAACATTCTTAGTGTGAGATTTGTGCGGGATTTTATACTATGATTTCATGATACATATTACATTATATTTCAGTCGACGATTGGATCCCTACAAAATCTTCTACTAGAAAAAGACACCACTCTTTCGCGGTATCAGGAGCTGCTTAAAAACGAACGTCAAGATCATTCAAAAACCTACGACGAGAACATTGCGCAGATCAGGGCTCTGAAGAAGACTGTTGACGAAATGGAACAGAAAGTGTACGACAAGCAGAAGGAAATCGACAATTTAAGCATTCAGCTAACTGATTTGACTCAGCTCAAAGCACAACATGAAGCAGCTGCTGCAGTCCGGGAAGCTCAACAGGCGGAGTCTAGGCAAGCCAACAAGCCAGAATTGATATACACCGACAAGCTCATCGAGAACATTTTTGAGACCGATCAGAAAAACGAGGAGGAGATTGAGGAGCTGAAAAGGAGAATCAAAGAGCTGGAAAGCAAGCTTCAAAGTGCAAGTGAAGAACTGCGGAAAGGCCAAACGAATCTGAGGGAGATGATCGCGAGAGAGAAGCGCGCCGAGAAGAATTTGAGAGAAAAGGAAGCGGAAATTGTGGCGCTGAACGAGCGACTTGCCAGAGAACATGAGGATTTGAGAGAATTCACCGACAACATAGCGAGCGCTCAGGAGATTGAACAACTGAAGGAAATGCTGGAGGAAAAGGACCGTCACATACAGGATCTGACCGAGACTTTGAGTCAGTTTCACGTAAGTCTTTCTAGATGTCTATGATCGAAGGGGAATCTATCTCATGCTATTGCTTTTTCAGGACGATCAACAAAAGTTTATGAACGACACTTCCCTACATTCTGCTGAACAAGTTTCTCAGCTTAGCGCAGATTTGAATCGAAGCGAGGCTTCGAATCGTGTGCTCAAAACGCAAATTGAAGCACTGAAGCGTCAGATATTGAGCATCCAACAACGTGAGAAGCAATCACGTGATTTGGTAAAAACTCTAAAGAACCAGCTCATAAAACGACCGGTTATTTCGATGAAACCGGATCGAACTCCAACTCCAAGAGAAGAGCAACTTGCCCGGAAACTGCAACAACTGGAGACCGAGCTGTTGGACACGAAGGATGAACTGCGCAAGCAGATCAACATCAATGAGAATCGTCGCGCGAAGAATGCGGCCGAGTTGGATTTGTGGAACAAACAGAAGCGTTGGCAGCAGATGGCCGAAAAGCTGAAGGTACAGCTCAAGGAGCGTGAAGTTGAGTTGGATAAGTTGAAGGTTCATTTCAATTCAGCCAAAAATACAATAGTACGACTAGAACGGGAGAAGGCCATTTTGGAGGGAAGAAGCATTCGTGGCAGCAGTGCGGGATCTGTTACGTTGGCCGCTTCACGGTTTGGTGCTGGGGATAGCAAGTACACTCCGGCAGATTCTCCGGATTCGTGCACCACAGAAGGTACGGCGTCGGACGAGGCTAGCACTGAAGTGAACACCTTTGCGCAAAATAGCAAGGAGATTATCGAGGCACTGAAGAACAGAATTGAGTCGCAACAGCGAAGGATTGTGGCAATGGAGTTGGAGCGAAAGGTAAGTCGAGTGTCATAGTATCAAAGGGGACTGGGGAAGATTGTAAATGTTGAAAGTGTGATTAAGGGTTGATTTATTTTACTGACGTTAACATTTTCTTTCCCGTACGACTTTGATCGACTATTTTTTACGAAAAAAAGCTTTTTATATAAAGTGCTTGAACAAAAAATGTTGTCAATTGGCTAAATTTTACTAAATTAGTTTAATTAAATTTACCGTAAATTAAATTAAAGTTAATATTTTTAAATCATTTTTTCATTGTTTATCAATAAGTTTTAACATTGAAACCGATAGTTGACTGTTAGAATGATCTGATGAGTATGAAATCATATTGAGGTACCGTGGGGCAAGTGGGTAATGGAATTCGCATAGTTGAGATTCTTCAAATTCTAGACACTTTAAATTGAAACAAATGAGGTCGTGTATATTTTTTAGCTTAACTCCCACCTAATATAAGCAGTATGCTGAAATTGATTTTTATGTAAAATTAAAGAAAAAAAAACTATAAAAAGTTTTTGAAAAAGGTATTTTTACTTTACACTTGCCCCACAAGTTCATCGTTTTGAACAATAAATTCAAAAACTAACAGTTATATTTACGATTTCTATTACCTTTAACATTTGTTAAGGCGTCCCAAATGAACAATAACATGAGTAACATGTGAACAAAGAAATTTGTATTATTGTTACCTGAATTACTTTTTTTAAGAAAGTCAGATAATGACGTCGGATAACTTTTCGGGAGAAATCAAACGGATTCCTTTATTGAAGTATTTAAAATCTTTTTTATGTGGATAGAACTAAACCCCATTTTTATGTTATGAACTAGTTTTACATAGACATTCCACGAGATTTCCGTGCGTTCTCTTATATTGGAAATTTTAATTCAACGTCTTCCTTCTAATTGGCTTCCTGAAGTAGACATATTAATATCGTAATGTTTGACAACCTCTTTTAAAACTACAAATTGAACTTTAACACTTCACTTTTTGCAAAAAATAAAATACTAAAAGCACTAGTAAGGCGAGCAAATACCTTTAAACTCTAATATGTGTTGCTTATCTTGACAGATAGGCCTATTTCGTCTGCGACTTACAGACTTCTTCAGTATCGAGTGCTCGAAACTTTTCACTTGCCCCATGTGATTAGAAAATTGACGGTGTTTCGAATTAGTTATTTTTAGGTCTACGTCGAATTAATTCTAAAACTTTTTTTATTGCAGTTTAAAACTGTCAGAGGGTAGAACTTAGTAGTACAAAAAAATATTTTCCGCAACCTTTTTCCGCTGAAAATATTAAAATAAGATTGTACTCCGCCAACTTGTTACGGAGTGCTAGTTGACAGGTTAACAATATTTCGCTCTATTATGCAATAATGGCTGAAAAATCCCAGAAATATCTTACCTATCGTAATGTTCTCAATGGCCTCAAAGGTGTACGCATGAGTTTAAACCGTTAATTCATATATTCAGTAAAACATACCAATTATGTTCACTTACCCCATTTACCCACTTGCCCGCGGTACACACTTAAATTATTTTATGGATTCCTGTAAAATCTCAACAGCTGAACAGTTCGGTGAAATAAATTAACGGAGTACGGTAACTTTACTGTAAAAATCACCGTAATCCGTAAAATTTCGACGGAATTACGGTGTTTTATTTCACCGAACAGTTCAGCTGTTGAGATTACGGTGAAATTCACCGTAAGAGCTTAGTGTGTACCTTAACCCTCTAATGCCCAACCCCGCCTTTAGACGGGGTACACTTTGGAATTTTGTGTATTTTTTCGTAGCTCGGATATCAAAATGATTTTATTTTTGGCTTATACCTTGACTCATAACACGCATATAAGAAAAGTTTTTTATGACTTTTGAAACTTTTTTGTATTTTTAGAAATTGTTTGAAAAATTGCATTCTTATATAACCTACAAATGCCTGGGTTTCATTTAACGTGTAATATAAAAAATCGTAGCTTTTATATTTTTCTACGATTAACCTATCACAAACGAAGAGCCTGGTGGTATTAAAATAATTTCAAACCTATTTTTCCGTTAGTTACACGGAAAATAAAGTACGCTCCGAAAAACAATTAAAAATTTAATATTTTTAAAAATACCGTAACAATTTAAATTTTTATTATTGCCAAAAATCAACAACTAAAAAAGGCTTCAAGAAAAAATGAAAAAAGCTAGGGATGTTCAAAAATAAAAATTTTAAAAATCAAAAACCAAAATTTAAAAAATTGCGATTAAAAATAAATAAATGCCCAAAACATGTTTAGAACGATTTTAGATAACGAAAAATAATACTTAAATCAGAAATAAAAATTTGAGTATTAGAGGGTTAATTAAAAAAAATACTATGTTCCGATCTCTCCCTATGTCGATGATCCCTTCGATATCGAGATGTGAAGAGTCGACTGTAATATGGCACCTTTGATAAGTTTCAGAAGATATTATTTGTAAAAATTCTTGAAAAATGTTTGGAAGAACTGGAGGAGTAATCCTTAAAAGCGTCCAGTGAGGAATTGATTACCTGTACACTGATTTGCACAAACCGTTGAAAATATGATAAGTTTCCTTCCACTTTGTTGCAAATTTACACTTCAAATTATATAACTTATTTTTTAAGTTATCGTAAACATCTTCTGCAATTTCACAATTGGTACAAATATGTTTGAAAGCGTTTTCAACATTCTCCATACGATTTAATTTTAATTCAAAAAGAGAAATAACAGCGCGATTATCCATAGCTTCACTTATCACTGATTTGATGGTGCTCACACTTTTTATAGTTTTTCAACAATACCATCAATTTCAGAAGCACTGACAGAGAAATACTCTACTCATATATATTGCTGTGTGCGTTTTCAAATGCAAATATCAAATGCGGGAACACTAAATGCGGTAAGATTTTTCACAAAGAAGGCGAAGTCAAAGATAGTTTTTCTTTGCTAGGTTGACGGTGATAAAGATCACAGTTTCTAAGTATCCTTTGATCAATTTTTTTACCGCATTTGAAGCTGAGTTGGACAAGATTTGCACGACAAACGCAAATAGCAATACAATTCAATTGCCAGTATTTAGGTACTAACTGTTGTCGAAGAAATCAAACAAGCATATTTTTGTTTTGCGATTGATGTTTCCTAAGGTACTAACTGGAAAAACATTATTCCGAAACTCATGGTGGTGGTAGTGGTTATGAATAAACAAACAACATAACTACGAATGTACTCCCTTTGGTTTCAAAATAACAGATTGAAAATCGCTTCAACTCATATTTCCTAAAATCATGTTTTCTGGTCACTCTATTCTTAAGATGGCTACCCTAAGGGAAAAAAATTGGTCCGGAATAAATCAAAAACTTGTAAGCCAACTAAAAATAACGAGATTCGGAGCTTCGGAATGAAACTTATTTTAAGCATGCACGGTAAAAAAATCAAATGAAAAAAAGAAGAATGATGAAACTTTCCAAGTTGCAGGATTTATCAGCGGGTTATGTTTGAAGAAGTTTCAAGCTTGATTTCTATCTAAACAGAAGTGTTGGAAAATGCGGGGAAAAAAAGTTCTTGACTATCAATGTTCTTTTTTTTTTAATTATTTAATTTTTAATATTTTTTCTATCAGTGATATGACATTATTTTAATAGTACAACAGAATGCTTATGTAAAAAACTTTATGGGAACGTATTTAGATGAAGGTCATTAACCCCTCTACCGGCAGCTTCATTTTTTACCGCTAAAAAAATATTCAAATCGCGATAACTTTTTTGTTTCTCGATATTTTTGCACCATTTTTCCACAAGCTCTCAAACAACTCTTCTAGTTTTAGAATCTGTGTCGATATTGATAGTTGGTCATCTAGATCCAAATATATTCCAAAATTTCTTGGGGGACCGACGCGTAGCCATTACTCACGTAAATTTCTCAGGCTCAGTGAATCAAACTATCATCAAAATAGACGAAAAACGAACAACAAATCAAGCTCGCTCACAACTGTTTGTCACAACTGTTGCAGATAAGGACACAATTAAAAGCAGAATTGTCATGACAATCACAGAGCGCAATATTGTTGCAACCTTTTCAACTCGCGATTAATCAGTTATTTTAAACACAAAACCAAATTTGTTTTATGGATGCTGTTTGATAATGTGTAAATGTTTACCAACACGGAGAAAGTTCTCGAAAATTGCAAAGCGAAGCCCAGAAAATCGCCGCGCACGTGGTGATCGATCTTTGTCATATTCTGTTCAGGTGATGACAAACTCATGTTGCGGAATGAAATTGTTGCAACAAGAATAGGAGGTGACAATGTCTTTGTTGCTGCGTGTTGGGTGACAATTTATTCACTGCTCAGGCTACAGAATTTCTATCGTATTCGGATTATCACTCCTCGGAATGATACATTAATGCGAGTATGTTGTGAAAATATGAAGCAATTTGGTGCAGCCGTCTTTAAGTAATGACCATTTATGTTTCTGGTACCACAGTGGACAAACAAAGATCTTGAAAATTCTGAAAAACCTCATATCGTAATTTCCAGATTTCTCCAAGAACACTGAACCGATTTGTATGATTTTTTCAGAGCAGCTCCTTATTATCTGACATTGTATAGTACACGTTTTATTTTTTTTGATAAATTGAACATGAGCATGAGCATGATCATAGATGACCGTACAATTCGTAGTTGCTACTCCGTGATTGACCAGAACAATCGAAGTTGCACAGGGAATTTATGAATGGGGCTTGGGATTAGCTTACCATTCTTCAATGTGCACAAATCGAGAGCTCAAATTTTTAAAGTCAATAACGGCGCCGGCCACGTCCTTACGGTCATCGGGGAAGGGAAGGAATGTTAGTTAGACAACCGTTGTTACTAGAGACCGAGTATACCTCTGCATCTCCACAGTTGTCATGGAAAGGATATTGTGTTAGTGGGATAAGGTAAAGATCTGGGAGTCACCAATGGTTGGTAATGCGATCCATGATATAATCGCGCCTAATCGGAATCCGATAAACGCATTGTACCCCGAACATGTGTTCATCACTCGCCCACGCAAGAGCAAGCAACTCGATCAATAGATCAAAAACTACTAAGCACTACTAAACACTCAAAAGATCAAACACAACTAAACGATCGGGGAACTTTTCGTTCCTCGACCGCGACATGTTTGATCCTGCCCTCGTCACCCGCCCCCGCAGGAGCAAGCGTCAAGGTCAAAAGCTCAAACAAAACTCCGTTTTATTTTTTTGATAAATTGACCAAAAACAAAATGGCCGCCAAAGACATTTTATATGAAGAATGTCGGTCCCCCAAGAAACATCGGAATATGGGTAATGTTGTAAACTCTCTGAAAGAATCGAACCCTTCATTACCAAGAATTAAAGGACTTCCTAAAGTTCATAAACCTGGTAATGAAATGCGTGAGATTGTTTCAGCTATTGGATCACCCACCCACAAGATTGCAAAGTATTTAGTCCAGAAATTCCAAAATTTTCCAAAACAGTTTCATAGTAAAACAGTTAAAAATTTCAAACATTTTACAGAAGTAATTGAAAATTTAAAAATAGCCGATGATGAAGTTTTGGTTTCTTTCGATGTCAAATCTTTATTCCCTAGCATTCCTGTTAAAGAGGCCATAAGCCTATTAGAAGATTGGCTACTTAGTCAATATGAAGGCACAGATTGGATGAAACAAGTACGTACATACACTAAATTAACTAAACTTTGCATGGAAGAAAACTATTTTTCCTTTAGAGATGAAACATATAAACAGTTAAATGGAGCCCCAATGGGAAACCCTCTTTCTCCATTTTTAAGTGAGATTTTTATGGCAAATTTAGAGAAACGATTAGAAGATAAAAACCAGCTCCCTGAAATCTGGTGGCGTTACGTTGATGATGTTTTCAGCATAGTTAAAAAACACATCTTACCCCAAACTTTAGAAACAATTAATAAGGCTCACAAAAACATTGAATTTACTTACGAAGTGGAACAGGATAACAAATTGCCTTTCTTGGACTTACTTATTGTAAAGGAACACTCATCACTTACATTTGAAATCTATAGAAAACCAACTAACACTCAACGTATTATTCCAAACACATCAAATCACTCACACCAACACAAAATGTCTTCCTTCAATCACATGATACATCGAATGCTAACAATCCCCCTCAGTGAAACTGGTAGAAGAAAGGAACTTAACTACATTTTTGAAACAGGACAATTAAACGGTTACACAAGACAAACAATACAACATCTCATCGACAAAAGAACACGAGAACAATACAAACGTTCACTTACTACTCTGACATAAGAACAACCAACACCTAAACATATAGCCGTCAATTACAACGATGAAACAAAAAAACTACGCCCAATCCTACGAAAGTTTGGTTTCGAGTTAGTTTTTACCAGTAGAAACAACCAACTCCAAACTCTCCTAGGTTCAACAAAAGACCCAATTGACAGTTTATATAAATCAGGCGTTTACCAAATTACATGCGACCACTGCAATAAAATTTACATAGGACAAACAAAACGGACTCTCAATACACGTTTTAAAGAACACGTAGCAGAAGTTACTAAAGCACACAAAGACACAGAAAAAGGACATGTACACCATTTCAAATCAAAAGTTGCAGAACATATTTACAATGAACAACATTTCCTTAACACAAAAAATATCAAACTCTTACGACATATTTCAAATCCTTGGAAGCTTGACGTATCGGAAAGCATAGAAATTTTCAAACAAAACCACAATAAATTACTAAACAAAGATCAAGGAAATGGGTACTCTTGGCTGTTTAGACTTATACCTAACCTTCACACACACAATACATAAACACATTGATTGACCACCTGCCAAAACAAGCAGGAATTTGTAATTTTGACAATCCTTCCATTTGATTAGGTACACAATTAAAAAATGACCTCCTGTATACGATTACAGGTAGAATCTAGTTCTAACATACCCACACACTTGTTCTAGTATAAATAATAGATCCATGCGATGTTCTCTTCAAGTCGAGCACTCGACACTGAAGAAGTCTGTAAGTCGCAGACGAAATAGGCCTATCTGTCAAGATAAGCAACTCATATTAGAGTTTAAAGGTATTTGCTCACCTTAGTGATTTTAGTATTTTATTTTTTTTTGCAAAAAGTGAAGTGTTAAAGTTCATTTGTAGTTTTTAAACATACTCTAATAATCCCTCCCAAAGTTTAATATAAAAAAAGTATCGGAATATCTTCAAAACTAGATCACCAATAATTAATATCGACACGGATTCTCAAAATAGAAGAGTTTTTTGAGGTCTTGTATGGAAATCGCGTTTGAATCACCCCTCGGTAAATTTTATTTCGGTACGAGCTGTCATTATGCAAATTGAAATGTCATTGAGTAGACGGAATGGAAACTTTTTTAATCATTTACTATATCAAAATTAAGATATTAAAGCGCAATAATAACGTGTTACACTCAGACAAATATGCTCTTTCGATCAAGCTACAAAACACTGTGAATTTTTCATCACTAAACAACCCAATTGCTTGATGAACTTGAAAAAAATAGTTATTTTCACCGGAAAGTGTAAATTTTGCATCCATTTTTGACTTTGATAGGGTTCTCCGACATTACTGGGAATGCAATTTACCGGAAAACCATTACCCGGAAGAACCATTTACCGGAATATTTCTTGCCTTTTTCATTAACGTCCTCTTAACCGTATCGCGGTCATTCAGATTAGTATTATGACTTGTAATATATTCACTAACGATAATGGAATCTTCGATTCCATCGAAGAGGAATATAATGATCATGTCAATATGCACCATCTTCATATATTTGCATTTCATAGATGATTCACCCTTCTTTAAAAAAAAGCTGTTCTTTCAACTTATATTTGCAGCTTATCTTGGCTGAACTGGCTAAATTTGGTTACAATTATGTAACTTTACTTTTGACATTTCACCGTCGGCTCTCCAAGTGTCCAAATGTTAATTAATAAGCAATGATTAGAATTTTTAACACGATTAGTTGTGCTACTTTTCGCCGAGTGTCAATTCACCGAATGTCGTTTCGGTAAACGTCAATCAACCGAATGCAAATCCTCCGTATATCCCTTTTTCTAGAATGACCCATTTCGGGTCATCTGATACTCACCCTTCTTTATTTAGTTGGCGGTTCTTTCGAGTTCCACCGATCACGGGTTACTATTATTTCTTGTATATCATCCTGGCATTGGATTCGGGGTACAGACATTAAGAGTTATGACATTCGTAGAAAAATAGCACAATCAAGCTAATTCAAAGGAAAAGTAGATCTATTGAGGTCAATATTTCGGAATCCAGAGATGGACGTCACAATGGCGTATAGTGTCCCTACTGATCACCAGGCACTCTTAGTTTCGTCTTGATTTTTTAGATTTCCTCAAACCATAAAGGCTCCCCTAAATCAAGGCGATTTTTTTACGGTGACAGCGACATCCACATGCGCTGCATGCACAGTTTGATGAGCGTGTCTTAACCACAGCGACGCAATTTCGCAGCGATTTTCGTCGGGTCGATCTAGATGGTTCCATATAACAGTGCTTGCAGCGACTCAATAACGAAATAGCGTCGATTTTTTGTCAACGTCGCTTAAAAAATCGTGTTGATTTGGAGGAGCCTTAAAGCTAAAATTAGAACCGCACTGTTGTATGTAACTTCCCTCGCAAGATGAGTGTTTTTTTCCTATTTTTTGATACAATATTTAAATTGGATTCTAACCAATCAGACCCTTGAATGTGCAATGTGGGGTAGTAATTGGGAATGCCATTGACGGTTTGTAATCTTCTACGAGGTTTTCGAAAACCAACAGGGCGCGTGCACCGGGTTGCGGATAGGAGCAAAGGGAGATCAATAGCATCTACCTAAAATAATAGAGCAAAAAGCCGTTCCATGATTAGGTAATGTTAAGCGATCTTCTATGGTGTTCTAGTACTATAAAATTCTTCACTCACTGGGAATTCTGGCCTTGATAATATCAATAGTGATAAAAACATAAAATAATACCTAATACTTAATAAGTACAATGTAGCTTTAATGTAGTAATAAATGAAATAAAATCAATTTTCTATACTTGACAAGGTTTTGAAGACAATCAATGAGTGAAAGAACTACCTATTAGAAAAGCCACATCAGCTAAGTCTATACATATACAAATGTTGGTCATAGGGTCATGGCGAGCATTCGATATGTATGTCTATGACTGATTCTGATCTAATAGGGGCACTAGAAGACCACGCGGACAATTTCGAAACAAATTATTTTTATACATCGGTCTTACGTTCCGAAAGGCTCAGCTATGCTGCAAAGTAATTTTATAAGTTATTCATTACTGCTGTTTAATTGTTTATAATTCTAACAAAACTACATAATTAACTCATTACTAATCACTGTTCCTATATTCTCTTTTTCTCTCCTTCTTATCTGTTGCATGATTATGATCATCACTAATATAATGCATGAGCATGCACAATAAGAATAATTTCAGGATTGAAAGCAGTACATGGATACCTGGATAGAATAGCTTCGAAAAGGGCGCTCAAAATATAATATTTCTGATCAGGGAAGTATTATTATCAAGGGTATGTAAAATTTTTCCATTATTAACACTTAGATCACACAAACAAATGAACTAATAATATCAATTATTTTTAAAATATTTTTATGTAAATCAGCATCGTCAATCAGTGTAAAAACAGATAAAGTTTGTAAAGTTATCACCATCGATTAAATTGCGCTCTGTATAGTAATGTTCATTCAGTATCAAAATCTCCTAAAGCGTCGCATTGTGCCATCAGCAGCCCTTAGCATCACTCTCATATTGTTGTTATTTTGTTGTTTATAAAATTTCTAGAAAGCGATCAGCATATTCTTTCTTACTTGTACAATGGCCGATCTATTTGGAATTTTAATAAGTCAAATCAAACTTCAAAACTCAAATTTATTTATTTATTTTATTTATTTATTTACTTGAATCCATCAACAGGCAATAGCGAGCCCCAATGATGGTATACTTAAAACTACTAGGATTAAATTGCTTTCAGCACATTTACATTTTGCAGCATTAATCGCATTACTGTGTCAAGTCTTCTCCATTCCCTATACCCTACCCCAACCCTTCTTATCCTTTCCGATGGTGTTCAAGTGGTCCGCATAGACTATTACGGCCATTACCTATCCCTTACCCCGGCTTTGGACTGACTTGCGCTCTCATTGCCCCACATTAATTGGATCTAAACTGTGATTTGAAGGGAATAAGAAAACCATCATAAATCCAAACATTTTCAAATGCTGAGATGTTCCATTTACTACAATGCACCCAACCTTAATCGTTAGGCGATTTTTTCGATTTATATTGACCTCGTTAATATTTGACATCAAATATACATAACGAAAATAATACTTTTCATTATATTTACCCTTGCCTGTAATGTTTAGTTTAGTAGCCTAAATTTGAAGACATAGTTTTTCGATCTATAGGGAGCCGGATCCTATTCTTGGCACTTTTGATTCACTTCGGTAGGGGTTTTTTTGAAACAAAGTGAAGCTATTTAGAAAGATCATGCTGAGGTTGGTAGAATTGAATAGCGCCGGTTCAAAATTATTTTTAGTTGGCAAATTTGACGACGTTTCAGAGCTAGAGTACTTCCAAACTTGTCAAACTATGTACTAATGCAAAAGTGGTCGATTGACATAGGCTCTCAGCTATTAACTGTAGAAATGCTACTAGAATAGCTTTGTCCCAGTTGACTTGTAACCCCGGCAAGAAAAAAAACATATTTGGCCCATAGCTGTTTTAAGATGACTTTTGGAAAAGTATAGAAACCGAGGGAATCGAGAATGTCCATGGTTAGCGTGACACATTTTGTGCTGAGCATCATTGAAAGAAAATAAAAATTGTCTACATGTAAAATATACTGAAAAAGGTCGTCGAAAATGGAAGATTTGGCTTTCCGGGTAATGGTGCATTCCGGTAAATGGTACATTCCAGTAAATGATTTTTCCGGGTAATGGTATATTCCAGTAAGTGGTATTCCGGTAAATTGCATTCCGGGTAATGGTATTCCGGGTAATAGTATAGAATCCTTTGATACTGTATATCTCAGAAACTAAAGCAAGTAGCATCTTCAAATTTTGTATTTTTCTTAATAATGTTGTTGGTAATAAGTAGACAATAAACAAAAATGATTTACTACACTTTTAATATTAAATTTAGGGGAGGGATTATTAGAGTATGTTTAAAACTACAAATTGAACTTTAACACTTCACTTTTTGCAAAAAATAAAATACTAAAATCACTAGTAAGGCGAGCGAATACCTTGAAACTCTAATATGTGTTGCTTATCTTGACAGATAGGCCTATTTCGTCTGCGACTTACAGACTTCTTCAGCGTCGAGTGCTCGACTTCTGAAGAAGTCTGTAAGTCGCAGACGAAAAATAAAATAAAATAAATCAATATTACGCGTTGCAAGAAAAATTTTGATTCCTGGAAAATCCAGGGTAATCTGTTGGAAAATTTTCTACCATATTAATCGTAGTCACCCGCGACCTCAAATATTGAACTACGTTTGTTTAGGACACAGCACAGTATATGCACTGTCAACGGGCAGTTTGGCCCGCGACACCAAATGGATTATGTTGATCTTTATATGATAATTCTGATTAGAGATAGCCAGTGTTCTGAGTTAGAGAACCTGTGTATTCAGATTCTCTAATTCGGAGCTTTTGAATGAATCAAGTGGCTCAACATTGATAGATTAGGAATGGAAAATTTATGTATTCCTTTCTGAATCGTAGAAGAAAATGCTCAATGAGTGATCCGACTCTCCATAGCTAGCAAAAGAGCCCGGGTCGCTTATGCACTTCAATGATGTATCAATAAAACGGTTCCGGACCACATCGTCGAATTGCAAGGTCTATTTTCTACGTCTTTGACTTTGAAAAGTCATGGATTGATTAGGTTTATCTGCTGATCGTCACATCATACCCCATTCAAGGAACAGTAACTTAAACGAAAGATAAGAAGTTAAATTTTCACGCAGCGGCATCAAGAAACTATTGTCATGCTGTTTACTGTCATCAAATTCAATCTACTCTCCTACTACTGAGTAGCACTGCTTGCTTTGGTTCATTTGTTCTATGCGGGGATTGCTCGCTGCGCGTTATTTCCGCGAAGCAATCCAAATTTTCAAATTTCCCCGCAATATCACGCCTAGTATGTATTGTGCGACACCTGAAAGGTTCATGCAACATATTCATACTCAAGTATAGCGTTGTCCCTTTCTCTTCTAAGGGTTCATTCATAAATTTCATAACGCTGAAAAAGGCCATTTTTGACACGATTCTTGCAAATCGCGCCATGAGCAATTTCTCTCTCGGGTGCACAAAGTGAAGTGCACCAGATTTTACCTATACAATGACACTGTTGGTCATTGTAATGCCAATACAAATGCACATACCCGCAGTGTTCATACCAGTACTGGGAATGGTAATAGTAGTAGGCTTGAATTTTCGCGAAAATCACGTGGCTCTCCCAGTACAGTAGTTCAAAAACGCGAATCTCATCAAGTAGCCTATGTTGGGTACACGAATTTTCTAAATCATGAGTGTCATTGAAGGCTTTTAATGCGGGAAATGCAGCGGGAAATAGAACATTTTTCTACAGTAATTTTGGGTTGCCCTTAGCAACGGGTGTTTTGCAATTTTCAAGGCATTTTGCCTACAGCAGCGATGGGCGTGAGTTTCACTGGCTTCGCTGACTGTGATTGGCTTTGTTTGGCTACTGTAGAGTGAATTTGATTTTTTCCCAACCCTGGTTCACACGCTATGGACCGCTGCACGAGTTCACTAATTTGACGTTTGAGCGGTGTCGAATTCACTTGTTGCCATGGTCACGTAAATAACACGGCACCGCTCAAACGTCAGATAGTGAACTCGTGCATCGGTCCATTCCCGTGCACAAGAGAGAGTACACGGCTGGACTGGATATTCTCTGCAATGGACCAATGCACGAGTTCACTAATTTGACGTTTGAGCGGTGCCAAATTCATTCGTTGCCATGGTCTCGTAACTAACACGGCACCGCTCAAACGTCAAAGAATGAACGCGTGCATTGGTCCATACGATGTAGAGACGCATGGCAGTTTGTCTTGTTTGCTTTGCTGTTTTCGCTTGCTAGTTGAGCGAGTCCATGGGAGGGAGAATCAAGCGGTGAAGACTGGTTTTGTTCACTGAAGACGATGCACCAATTAGGCAATTAGGTACATTTTCAAGCGCCTTCATATTATGAATGTTGCAAGTATTGGGAATTATAATGTAATTTTTGTATAATTTGTTTGAGATCTTCGACTGTGTAGCGCACCAAGTGCATCTTATGACGACACGCCACTGGTAATCCTTGGAAGAAATGCTAGAGAAATTCCTAAAAAGATCAACAGTAGATTTGCGATGGTTTCTTTGAATAATCTTTCAAGAAATTTAGGATTTCTAGTAGTAAGCATGGACAATTTTTTTAATGAATTCACATGAACATGCGGAAGAATTCTTGCAGGGCTTTTTGAAAAATTTCCAAACCTCTGGAATGAATCTTTGTGGATTTTGTCGGGAGAACTTCTATAAGAAACTTCGAAAGATCTTCTACGTAGAGTGACAACTGGAGAATTTGGTTGAATGATTAGTGAAGAATATCGGGAGGAAATCATAAAATAGTCTATGGAAAAAAATCAAAGAATACCTGAGAAAATTACGGATTTCCATGGGCAAATTTTTGAGAAATTCCACTAAGCATCTTTTTAAAAATCGCTGGAAGAATTGGTAGAGGAATCTCTCGGAGAATTTATGGAAATATTACTGTAGGAGTTTCTTTAAGTATAAGTTTCTTTAAAATTTGAGCATATCCCAATCCTCTGCAAATTATTGAACATTCGTGTGGAAAATGAATTTGGAAACTTCACAGCCCATTTTCTCAATGCCTACTTTTTACAGATGGGACTGACTTGCGATTCACGACAGTAACTGTAGACGAAATTCTTGAGGAACATATTGAATAGTCGCGTTAGGGCTCTAAATAGTTTTTTGGAGCTTATAGAATTTTGGTCAAAATAGAGACTTCAAAGACTCTCCATTTAAAATATATTTTTTTTAGAGGGTTGCATAGAAATAAAGACCAAGTGTCAAAAAAGATACCTGCTGCCAGTCCTGTACTATATCTTGATATCGACATGACAATTGTTTTACATACTTATTCCCCATTCCACAGGGCTCCAACGCGATGACCCACGAGCTGGAACGGATGCAGGAAAAGCAATCCAATCTAGAGGCACAAAACATTCGACTGGAAGCGAAAGCCCTTCAGCTTCAGCTGGACAATGACATGCTTCGTCAGAGTGACGAGTCTGAAAGACTGCGCAGCCAGATTAAGCATCTTGAAGAGTAAGTTGTTCAGAATCTAGTTCCCCAGTTCAACCCATACTAAAACAAAATCCCACTGAATTCAAACAGGTACATAATAGTGTTGAAGGAGGAACTTAGCAAGGTAACAGCGGGTTGTCCGGAAACGATAAACTTTGATAACTTGTGTCAGCGATGCTCCCGATGTAGTACCTCCGGATCGGCCACCAATAGCGAGCTGGCCGATTACAACTCCAAATTGGAGCAAACTGTCATTGCGCTACGCAGGGTTGTGGAAAAACTAAAAGTGGAGAACAAGCAACTCAAGGAGAACAAACCATGTCCGATGACAACGGCAAACGATCGCAAATCTGCCCAGGGGATGGTGAGCAAAGAAAGTTACGAACGTCTGCAGAAGGAACATGACAAGCTTCAGCAAAACTACACGGAAGCCTTGAATCGTGTGGCTGCCCTACAGGTGGAAGTTGAACTGCTATCCAGTGTGACCTGCCCACGGTGCCATCCGCGGGAGGGTGCTTCCCAGGAGTCGGAACCGGACTTGTTGGAAAAGAAAACGCAACTGCTGGAGAAGGCGAAAATTCTGTTGAGCCGTGCAGCCGCTAAGGAACGTTACTTGAAGGAACAAATTGCGCTGCTCAGAAGGAAATGTTCAGATTTGCAAAACGTACCTGTTATCGATGAGATCAGCGAGTAGATTATGCAGCTGATCGTACTTCACAGGATCTTCTTATCACTGCCATTTTGTGTTGAAGTTTTATATCTTGGTTGAGTTTTGGATTTGTTCACTCTCTTTGTTTTTACACGAGTCCTTTAAAACGCACAATTTCACTTAAGGTGAACTGTTCATTTAAAATGTAATATGTATCTTCGGTCGTGCAAGTAAGTTTCACAGATATAATAAGCCTTAATTAGAAAAAATAAAACGAAATAACCGCCAGCATGACTAAATTCACTCACATCCATCCAGCCTAGGTGCTTTTCACTTGAGTCGGAATCTGAGGCAGTCCGAACTCGTCTACCAAAATGCCGTCCTTATTGGTAACACTGTCCGCGCCGGGTTCCTTATCGGGAGCAGCCGGTGCCTTGACCACATCGTCCAGATAACTGGTGTCGTCATCCAGGGCAATCTCATCGCCCAAGGCATCCAGTTCCGCTTGCAGTTCATCGTCGTCAATCTCCGGCATTCCGTAGCTGCGTCCCATCGCCTCCTGGACCTCGTCGGCCTGTTCCAGCATGTCCGCCATGTCGTCCTGAATGTCTTCAATCTCTTCGATGTTGATCTTTTTAAACTCCTTCTTCATCGACTTCATGCCGTCCTTCATGGCCGCCACTGTGGCGTGGGTATCCTTGAGAGTTTGGGCGGCAAAGTTGGCCTGCTCCATGTTGAACGACTGGTTCCTCAGATTTTCTACCTGGTTTTCATACCTGGAAGAAAAGATCTCAATGTGAGCGCCCTCAGAAATACACTATAATAGGGTCTTACTGTTTTCGCTGCTTGAGCACCCGCAGGGCCTTCGCCTTGACGGCATTCTTAGCCGGACCTTCCCGCATCTTGGCCATCTGGTCCTTGTATTTGCGCAGTTCGGCATCGAGGGTGCGAACCTTCTGATCGATGGTTTCCGCTCGGGAATCAACCTGCAAACGGGACGGAACGAATTAAAATGCATCAACAATTTATGGCCTTGACGGAAATATTGGCGTTTTATTATTCGAATCAAGATGAGTCATCGCCAGGCAGAGGAAAATGCACTGCTTTCCATTACTTACCCCCTTGATGCAATCATCAATACTTGGTCCGGGTTCTTTGGGCTTTGATTTACCAAATAGACGGTTCATTGTTGCACAATTTTTACGAAATCAAATAGAAAAAGAGATTTTTCTTTTAATACTTTTAAACTGGTGTAAATTGTGTTTACTTTCGCGAGAGTCACGCAAAAAACTCGACTGACTTGCGAAGCGAGAAAAACACAACAGTGCGAAGCTGTCAACCGAAACGTCTGATTCAGACGTTAGGTCGATTGTATAGCTATAGCAGAATTCACGTCCAGATGGCGCTGAGCTGAGAAAACAAAATTTGCTAAATTTTACAGGGTGCGAGTGATAGGGGGACCTGGGGTAATATGCACCACTTCAGGAAGATGTGCCGAAATGAACACTAAACAACGTGTATGCAGTGTTTTAATAAACGAATCTAGTTAGTTTAGGTGCATTCTACATGGTGTCGAGCGAGTTTTTATCATAATTACACTAGATAATTGGAAAATTTAACATTTTTCGAACCCTATCTTTATTGAGATAAAGTAGTGGCAGCCCCCTGGTAGCACATGTGAAAAAGCGAGTAAGTCAACCCCCTGGTTGATTACATGACAATTCACATTTGCATAGGTGTTGATTGTGTGAGTGTGTAAATTAACGAAGCATTTTGCTGATTGATATGTATTTTTGTTATTGTTTTTTTTTAGTCCGTACTGCTTACTCGTTGTAAATAGATGTGAAATGAGAACGTAATCGTCGTAATTTACTTTCATCCGATCACGTGAATCCCGGGACTGGTATGGTTTTTTTTTTGCGCAGGCCCATGACAACCATATATCACAGACAAACAGACGTAACACTGATTAAATTCCCATCGACCACTCATTTAACGAGCATCTCAAATTCGTTATGTTACAAATCTCAGAACCAGAGGCGCGTGCATCGTTTTTCTTCGCGTTTGACGTTTCACACTACCGCCATCTGCCGGTCTTGTTGCACGAAACACCTTTTCGTGCAACATGCTCACCAGATGATGATGGTGTAAACTGGGCGATGGATTTTGAATAAATCTGTTCTAAGAGTTACGTCTGTTTGTCTGTGATATATCGATACACAGCAACCCCCTGAAGAAAGCTCTAGTTCTTGAAGCCTGCCACCTTTGTTGTGGCGCTAGTGATTTTTAAGCTCTGTTCATGTCACGCTGCTTGCGGAAGCGTCAAATTTCGCCGGACAAATTTAATGAAATCAATGTTTTGGTTAACAAAATATGCAATGCAAAGGACAACTATACAAATTAATCTATATATTGCGCAATACTATACATACTGGCTCAGATGCTTTGAAGCATAATGGAGCTAAATAAGTAATAACAATGCTCATATATTTGAAAATAGAGACTGTCATCATACTAGCCAAGGTGTTTTTTTTTTCTATAAATGGACCAATGGACCGATGCACGAGTTCATTATTTGACGTTTGAGCGGTGCCGCGTTATTTACGTGACCATGGCAACGAGTGAATTCGGCACCGCTCAAACGTCGAATTAATGAACTCGTGCATGGACCGATGCACGAATTCACTAATTTGACGCTTGAGCGGTGCCGTATTCACTACCCAAGTAACCATGGAGCATTATATAATTGCATATATAATGCAGCTGCATTGCCGTAAACCTACCATTAAAGTAGTTTAAAAGTGGAAAAGGGCACTTTTACAGTTAAATTAATGCAAAAAGGACGATAAAGCAATGAAGCAACTTATAAAGTAATATTAATGCAACAATACAATTTATAAAGTGATGTTAGTGCATTGATACATTTGTAATGTAGGGTTAATGCTTTATTCCTTGACAGCTCTTGAAATTTGTTGAATAAAAGCAATGTTGCATCAATGGTGTTGATATGCAGTAGAATACGTGCAATGTTATAATGCTTGTGGTTACTTGGGTAGTTGCCATGGTCACGTAAATAACGCGGCACCGCTCAATCAAAAATTAACAATCCATACACGGAGAAATCAGACTTCCCAAAAAATAAATTCGTTTTTACTCAAATTTGGGTAAACTGCATTTAGTATTTACCCACGGTTGGGTTGTTTTGCCTCTCTCGCAACAGCAATGTTGTCAAAAACAGAGAGAGACGCACCGACCCAGCGTCAAAGTTCAATGGAATAAGCCAAATTTGGGTTCTTTCAAGTTTACCTAACGTTAAGTTGTTTTAACCCATCACGGAGACTTCGAAAGCTAACGCTGCGTAGATTTTTTTTGCACTGAGTTGTTTGTTTTGCCGCTGTTAAATAGAAACAACCTAAAGATAGGTATATATCAGTTTACCCAAATTTGGGTTATCCCACGGAAGAGCCGAATCAGGTCCGTCCCACTCGGGCTCAGATTGGGTACCAGTTCTAGTACTGCATTTGATTCCTCGGTAGTGCAAAAGCAGGGTGGGTGTACGACTGTCAACTACAAACAAAGCTCGCCTAACAATCATCTCTCGGGCGGGCCGTCCCAAACGACATCATCTCTCACGCGAGCTGGCCCATACAGCACAGGTCGAAACGCGGGCCGTACCAGGCAGCAAATTCTGATTCATTTCAACACTCAAACAGCGGGATGCCTAGCAGCGTTGTGAGCCAAACGAGTACACCCACAAAACATGAACGGTAGGCGCACCTCGTTGCGTATACCCCCCCTGCTATTTCCACGGCTATACAAAGCTACAGTTTTAATAAACTGTTTCATACATTGCAGATATGTTTTGTGTACCCAGTTTCGAATTTGTATTGAGGATACAAATTCTTTTTTTAGAGAAAAAATGATCTTTTTGTAAGAGGGTTGCTAATTTCAAAGAAAATTGCCTATCTCCTAATAATTCGTCAAAATTTCGTTTGTATAATTCGTTAAACATTCAACCAGTACAGGTTTTAAAAATATTTAAATGATAATACATGCATCCCGCTAGGAATTATAGCACCGAATCACTCAAAAATGATCAACTTCCCCCCAGTTTACGGTACATGATAACATTGATCATAAGTTCCGTAATCAGAATCTGACGATCGTTACCATTCAGATGTTTATTGTACAACCCGATAAAATTCAGAAAGAGGACTTCGCTCAATTTCCTCTTCTTTATCAACGAACTTAAGGTAACACACGATAGACTCATCTTGGCATCCATGAAAAATCTATGTTCATACTATCGTTGAAAAGAAAAATTTTCTGTTTTATATCATATCGGTCATTTGATGATCTATCGGATCATATGCTTGCTAACAACAGGCATGGTGATACACTTTCAGTTCATCTTTGTCCGGTAGAACCGATATCACATCCCCAAAACTACAAAATTGATCATCATTTACGGATAGCAAACAGTTGCACCTTAAGCACCGCCAACACATTTTCAATCGGAAGGATTTTGGCGCGCTCGAACTGAACTGAATCCTCCGTTGTGGTGAAACTTCATCCGTCGACGTGATGTTGGACTGTTTTCAAAAACAGTCGAGATGAAAGCCGAGCCGACAGAGCAATGACAGTTCGTTCAAAACTTCGCTTCGGAAGTCCAACCGGCGAACTCCAGATTGGTGCTGCGAAGTCAATATTAACTGTGATGGTAGGAGTGATATTAGATAACGAAATTGGCAACATCTCTTAATAGAAACCTCAATATTACAACAATAGTAATACATTCTACTTCCTCTTCCTCTTGCATTACCATATACACTGCAGCGAATTAAAAAGAAAACCGATCTCATAACATAAGGCAATCCATAAGACAGCTGCGATCAGCTGGTTTTTTGTTTATCATGAAGTTTTGACGTTTCACGATCGGAGTGACCGTTCGATTACAAAGGAAAATGTAAAGCTCCGATAACACTCCCATGCTTTGTTTACCCTGCCGTTTCGGTTACATGTACACTTTCAGCTGTCAGTCCTAGCGCGGAAAGTCCTCATGGATAGCCTTATTCACAACTTCCTCGACCCTTCTAATGTGTACTTAGACGCGCACGCTTCCGCAACGGATTTTGGTTTGTTTGCAGCTTAAAGCACCAGCTGTCAAATCAGCACCTTCTCCAGCACCAAATTTTTGGCTTCACTCCAGTTGTTCGTGGATGACAGCCGTTTCAGTCCTGTGATACACAGTGTTCTTCGTAGCTAGGATGTCCCGGACGATAAGTTTATATCGCCCACTGTCAGTTGTAAGAACTGTGAAAATTAAGACCATTGTTTTGTTTAATTATTTGTTATCAGTGATTTGATTGCGACCAGGATGGGTGTACGGCTGTCAACTACAAACAAAGCTCACCTAACAATCATCTCTCGGGCGGGCCGTCCCAAACAGCATCATCTCTCACGCGGGCGACCCAAACAGCACAGGTCGAAACGCGGGCCATGCCAGACAGCAAATGCTGATGCATTTCAACACTCAAACAGCGGGATGCCTAGCAGCGTTGTGAGCCAAACGAATACACCCACAAAACATGAACGGTAGGCGAACCTCGTTGCGTATACCCCCCCTGATTGCGACACTTGCTCGATTATGGATCATAAACATTAAACAAAACTTCGCATTCTGATTGCACTCTCGATTCAAATTACCCGAAAATGAGTAAACACATGGATATGTTGACTACGCTAAAAGTCGTCCCGTGCCATGGGCCTGGGCGCTGCAATTCTAACATAATGTGAGTGACAGCCGTAGTTACTGCATTCCAGCACTCGGCATCCGCACACATTCTCTCTATAATATTGTCGGGGGACGTGTTCCCTCCGCATGTAGTGAGCATGAGACCTCTCACAACAATGAAACGGGGGCAATCGAACACGACATGCTCCGCTGTTTCCTCCACACCAGCACAATTGGGGCACGCAGGAGATTCTGAGTGCCCGAACCTATGCAGGTACTGTCTATAGCAACCATGTCCTGACAGAAACTGCGTCAGGTGGAAGCTCACTTCCCCATAGTTTCTACCATATCAATCTGACACATTTGGTATTAGCCGATGGGTCCATCTACCTTTAGTGGAGCTATCCCATTCCTGCTGCCAGCTTCTAAGCTGTAGCTGTATCCGGCCACTTTCCGACTACAAATATTTATTTTCTTTTATGTCCGAGACCACTAGGAAGGTACGAGGGGGGGATAAAAATAAATAAGGAACAAACAAATAAAAATGAAAAAAAAAGTTATTTATTCGAATTTTTATTTTTGACGATAGTTGTTAAACTTTTTTTAATTGTCATCTGGATCATTATTTTACCTGGTTTTTACCCTAAAAATTTAAAAATACTTACCGATTTCAAAAAAAAAAAAATGAATCTTTTTTTTCTCCCCTTTTAAATTTACGGATTTTTGAAGGGTGGGGGGGGTGACATAAAAGAAAATTAATATTTGTATCAACCTGATAATATATATAAAATATCATGAATGTAATAAAGAATACCCTACTTGGTATTTTCATTTCTAACCGTGTGGGCGATGGATTTGAAGAAATTTGTTCTAAGTGTTACGTCTGATTGTTTGTCTGTTTGCTGCCGAGCGGGAGATGATTGATGACTTCCATTTGAGCCCATTCACATATTTCATAACGCTGAAGGGGGTGGGTGGGTGTCTTCAAGATGTTACAGACCATACAAAATTTGGAAAATATTCTTACAAAATGCGTTATGACGGGGTGGGTGGGTGTTGAAAATGATCGGGAAGCACTTTGACAGTTCTTCTATGAAAATGACAGGCTCGTGTTAGCACCGATTCTCCACCGATGTAAACAAATGCATAGACGGATCTGTCATATGAAAAGGCCTATTGTTCTATATATGGAGATTTCAATGCGACGGTAGTCAGACGTCAAAGTTAGTTTGACATCTTCTCCTGACATTCGAGTGCTTTTTAGTTGAAGTTTTTCCAACCAGCGGATCATTCCATGTAGCGGACCCCCATCGAGCGAATCCCCACTGTATTCACTCATTCAGCCAGTTCTGTATTGATTGCCTCATTCTGTAATAAGCCATTTTACGAAGCCTGGTCAAATGACAGGAGACCTGGGATTTTTCAATCATCGTCGTCAGTTTTCGCGATGATGATGGTTGATGACTGTGCGCATTTCTAGCGTAGCTTTTCATCCAGGCGAAAACTTAAATGGAGAAAAATTATTAAAATATTTCTGATCACAAAAGTGCTTTTTTATGTGCAATATGGGTAACAAAGAGGTAGCTGATACAATAACTAGGTGTAATGTTGCAGTAACGAACATTTTTGGATCTCATTTTTGTCATTTTCTCCATGTCCTCGTTTGGTAAGATGAGGCGTTGTTGAAAATCACGCTGGATTTAATCCCAGGTCTCCTGTCAATTGACGCCGTTTCGGCGATCAGCTGTTCCGAAACGTCTCGTAAAATGGCTCATAGTATTTAATTGCTGTCGAGTGACAAAATGTTTGGCCTTAACCGCCTTAACACATTCGCTTTTGAACTTGACAGTTATGTACCCACCAGATGCAAGGATGGTTCGGTAAGGCAAACAATGGGAACACTAGCGATAATCTCTATCCAGTACTTTAATATCTTTTAGTGGAACAGCTTGCTGTGGAAACTGATGATTCTGGATTCGATTCGATGATTCTGGATTTGTTATAACTGGAGTTAAAAGATTGGGACACATTTTGCACAGTTTGCGACCTTAAACAAACGGCTATTAAATAATATTGAAGATATTTCAGAATAAAAGATATTATACTTACGGAACACTTGAGGACGTTGAAATATTGGACAATACTGTCACATCGTTAGGAGGAATGGCAATAGGAACAGCGCTTGCCCGAAGCTGTTTTCCTTTGCCAGTAATAATAAAATCGTTCGCCCGGAAGTGACGCGAACAGATGTAGACTCTGGGGCCAGGAGAAGGGATTTCATCACCGTTGTTTAGCAGAGCTGCTTTCCATGCAACGATCTGCGAGGCATCGCGAGGTATTCTACAATTTTCTTAAATAGTGATTGAATTCAATAATTATGCATGATATATTTACCTATGAAACGAAACAGAAGGACCAGCTGTTCGCTCAGAGATGCCACAACTTAAAATAAAACACCGTCGAACCATTGTTGAACTTCAATAATTGAAATTAACGCAAAAAACACTTGTCGATCGCGATAAATCTAAAGTTCGGATAAACATAAACAATAACAATGCCGCCGGGTGTACAAACCGTTTGACAGTTGGTCGGCGTTAAGTCAGAGGGGACCAAGTACAAAACTTGAAAAAAAAGGATTATTCTCTCATTAGATACGAAGTTACATTACCTCCGTTACACTTTGATCAGATTTGATGAATGCTGTAAACTGCGAGAGATATGTATTGCAATTTTAGAGATAACTTTCCGTTCTACGGTTGAACAGAAAGCTACCGCAGCAGTCACATTACTGATTTTCACAAAGCATCATCGATCGGCTGCGATGATACCTTGGAAACCAGACTGATGATTGTTGTTTTCGGCTGGTTTCCAAAGCTGTGGACTTTACTAGCATACTTTGATTAGATGGTTGCGTTCAATGATACAATGATTCTCAAGGCTGCGGTAGAACTTTGACAGCTGCGGTAGAACTTGGCGGCTACCGCAGAACGGAAAATTTTCAAAAGAACCGTAATAATAAATTTACTTTGGATAATCGACAAAAATCGATAAATGTGTGCAGTCAGAATGAACCAAGTGTTTATTACCATAACAACGAAAATGATCAGCGCGCTGAGGAATGTGAGGAAATAAAAAGCATTTCAAGAGATTTGTCAGATTTTTCGACATCCAATGATTCTTCTACTTATCCATCAATAGAAATTTAAAAAATATTACTTAATTCGATGCATTTGATTTTGATTTTTGACCATTTACCATATTTGGATGGGTGGTCAGAAATTACAACAATTTATGTGCAGACAGCGGACCAAGTGTTGAAAAGCAATAACTGATTGATTATTGCATTTTTTTGAGCCAATTTCAGAGTCCAATAGAAGTCTATGGTAATTCTATGGTGGAATGTCTTAGAACCCGCTTATTGGACCAGTATATTTTTGTTGGTACTCAAGATTTTCACTTGGTCCACTCTGACTGAACGCGTATTTGAACATTTCTGGTCTTCGATGCCCTGACCCTGTAAAAACTTAATTTTCAAGCTATTGTTATGCCAGATTTGAAATGATCGTGAAATGTGTGGTCGATTCCGTCAGTGTTACTTCTGTTTGTCTGTGGTATAAGAATAACGCATTTTTTTTCAAACTTCTAGAGTTTACCTTTCACTATAAAGTGTTTCTCTTTGTAGTATGAAAAGATTTTTGTACGAAGTCGAAGGTGGTTTAAGGTTTACCTGTCCCAACAGAGACAACAGATGGACAACAGAATGACGAATTATAAGTGATTATTGGGTTCATTCACAAATTTCATAACGCCAAATATGGTCATTTTTGACACCCACCCACATCCTCGTAACGCATTTTGTATGACTATTTGTAGAATTTTATATGAACTGTAACACTTGAAGACACCCACCCACCCCCTTCAGCGTTATGAAATTTGTGAATGGGCCCATTCATAGGTGAATGGTTAGATACAGGATAATTAAAAACTTTCTAATTGCCATATACCAACTTTTATATATAATAATTTTAGAGTGCAAAAATAATAACTGACAAAGTCAGACGAGTGACAGAAGAAGGATTTTTTAAGAAGCAAGAGTTCTGAATACCGTACACCCCCGTTAATTTGAACGATACCTCATGCAAACCATCGGGGTTCATTTTTAATTTGAACATCTAGTCACCCTAGAATCGTGTTTCTGGTCACCTCTTTCACTGTTTTATTTTGATTCTGCGTTCCGTTTTACAGCGTTCCATTTCACTTTACTCCGTTCCAGAAGCTAAATGACGATTGAAAATAGAAATAATAAACCATAGAAGAATAATGTCGCTGGTGTTCCCTTTGTTCTCGCTCAGAAACATGTTGGGTACAAAAATGTCAAACTGCATACATTTTCGCGTTGACATTTATAGCCCCGCCTATCTCCGCCAGCAAAAGATGTTCCTGCTGCGACGCCAGCGACATTCTTCTTCTATGGTTTATTACTTCTATTCGATTGAACCATTTTTAATCTGAACGATATGCAAATTAGCGGGGTACAAATTAAAAAGTGTTCAGATTAAATGTGGTCCAGGCTATCGACATGATGGAGACACCATCTTCTATGGTGACAGAGGGCTCGATTGGCTTGTCAGATAGATCGGGCCCGGGACATCCTGTCTACTGCAAATCGCTGCAGTTGATATAGGGCATGTCCATTGCCTGATGTGGTCAAAACAACGGGGGTACCCGGTTTGGAGGTTTGCTCTAAGTGGGAGTAAATAAACTCAGCCTCTTCTATTTCAACGTTGAATGTATGAGCAAAGCTATATTTATTGCAAAATGTATTGCAAAATTTGTGTACAAGCACTTCCCTTCTTATATAGTTACAATATATGATCTATGTATCTCTAAGGATTAGTCATCAAAAATAAATAAAAGAAGCTCTAGCCTATCAGTTATGTTGCTCAATACTATAAATATTTCATATTTGTATATTTCTATTTGTAGCTTGTATCAGACCAAGTTTTTTGTGTGTGTATTGATTGAGAACCTTTAAAGCGTTTACTACATTCATAAAATATTCTATGTTCAATTTACATTGTTTCATCCTACTGTGTTCCTTTCGCTAGAAAGACTAAAATATTTACAATCATACGAATCACGATGCTGCTCAATCATACCTACCGCTTCTTGCTCGACAAGTCATATAGGATAATAAATATCTAAACTAGGAATTATTCAACAAAATTCGCCTTACAAAACAAAACTAGTTAAACAAATAAAACCTACGAGTACCGTCGTAGTCATCACAATACTTTCCATTTCGATACTCTTTTTTGGTAACCGGTTACGATTCGTCTCTCTTTTTTAGGGAAATAGAATACTCTTGGAGTTTTTAGTTGTGCATCCTTGCTATTCCTAGATTGATTCGATTTATCATCTGCTTTTTTGGTCTATAAATCCTTAGAAATACTGGCTGCTGCGAGATAAAGCAAAGCACTCCAGAGTTGGGGGGTTGTCCTGATTCATGGCGATCTAGCGATCTAACCACTACCAACCTACAAACGATCGCAGAACGTGTACAGCAGGTTGCGATCGTGGAAGTGGTACACGTTGTTGATGTGCCGCAGCACCCGGCCATCGATCAAGCGCCTCGCATAGTGCGTTGCATCCGAACGATCCTTGGCCAGACCCACCTCGATCAGCCAATCGACGAAAACGTTGCCGTAAAACACCTTCTTGTAGATACGGATGCGCCATCTGCAATGGGGGGAATGGGAGTTGCTCTTTTGAATAGTTCTTTATTTAAATTCATGAAATCAATCATCAAATTAACGTCGACTTAGTCGACCAAAAGCACAATGATGTCGACTTTTGTTTCAACAAACATTTCTCATTTCTTTAAACTGAACTGAATAAGTCTATTGAAGATCGACAGCTATTGCCGACTTAGTCGACCAAGACCGCATTAGAGTCGACATAGTCGACAAAAAAGCCCATTGATGTCGACTTTTATCTCAACAAACATGCTATCAATTGACAAACAAGTCTGCTTCGATGTTCCGCACAAATGGCGATGAATTTCAAATAAACCATACCTCTTATCCCTGGCGATCGCCTTGCGACAATTGTCCAGATGATGCGTCGTAAACTGATCGCAGATGTGTCGCGTTTCGGCGGACAGCTCGCTCCAAATCGGAAGCTGGAGCAGATTCGCTCCGTACCAGACCTTGCGCCAAAACTTCATCAACGGTAGCAACAGTTCTCCGGTGTCGGTGATGAATACGGCCAGCACTATAATGCTCTGGCCAAAGTTGAGGAAAGCATCCAGGAAGGTCAGCTCGACGTAGATTCCGGACATGCCTTCCATGATGAGGGTCCACACCGAAAGGGCCAGACCCACGAACATGGAACAGAGGAGTAGAATCAAGAGGACCATGTGCTTGAGCGTTTGATGCTCGTCGATCGTTTTGTCGAACTCCAGCGGTTCCAGACCGTCGCGAGCCTGCTCGCGGTAATGCTCAATCAACGATTGACACTGCTGTTTGGAGGCGGACGGACAGTTGAACTGCGCCGAACACATTCCGCTGGATGTTATGGTTTCCTCGCTAGAATCAGAGAACAAAGTATTATACGTTACGAAGATCAAGATCTCTTTGAACACCTACTTTTCAAGATCATTGTTCACGCTTTGTTGAACAACCAAATCTTCAATGTCTACAACAGTTCGTCCCCCATTTGAACTTCCACCGCCGTTTCCGGCACTGCAACATCCCCCGCCATTAGAACCTCCGCAACCCCCACTGCCGCCTCTCAGAATTTCATCATCACTCGAAGTAACGGATGGTCGACGTCTGTGGACCGTCCGGCTGTGATGACCCGCTGCCGTCGGAGATTGCTGGATCAAGTTCGTTACCGACGAAGCCCCAAGCGTACTCGTGTCCGTTTCCGGCGAGGACACCTCCCTCGAGAGGGTCATATACTTTTCGTGCCGTTTCTTGAATCGCTGGTGCAAGATCAAACAGCCCACGGTAACGATGAAGCACATGACTAGAAGAAATACGGCGATCGCGGCCTGGGCATTCCCGTACTGGAAACTAGGGTTGCGCTTCTCCGTTGGAGTGATGTTCTTCGTGTCCAGCAGAAAGAGGAGCGACACGATGATGGTCGGTAGACCCCAAGCTGCGGCAATCTGAGAACGACAGACAGAATGTTGATCGAGTGGGACTTACCCCAAAACCCCATACTTACAAATATCGGCCACAGCTTCAGCACGAAGCACAGACTTCGACACTGCAGAAACAGAATCGTTATAGCCAGGAACGCTGTCCACAGTCGGCTACTGTAGCACCCGATTGTGAAGAAGTAAAACTGCAGATACATCTTCCATCCGGAGTTCTGATCGAACGTCGACCACATGATCACCCCGATGTTACAGATCAGCTGCGATATGATCAGGCAGCTCGTTATCCGATGCGGCATCTTCTTCATCTTCCGCGTCAGCGTGAACAGCACCAGCATCCACACCGAGCAGCACATGGCCACGATGCTGATGTCGAACGCGAACTTGTCCAGCTCGTTCAGATAATCGGACGGATTCAGATTGGTGATCGTGATCATCTTGGCCGAAATGAACATCAGAGGAGCGCTGATGAAGGTCGACGCCACCATGCTGTTGGCGATCAGATCCACGTCCTGATTATACTGCGAGGCTATGACGAAGACGCCCGGTGCCGAGGGGAACGTTCCGTACAGGAACCCGAACGTGCTGAGATCCGTCGTTTCGGAGAAGTTTGCTCCGGCACCGATTATGTTCACGGTTTGTCGGGTCACCAGCGGTAGCACCAACAGCTTAACCAAAATCAGGATGCCCGGTAGGATGAGGCCCGGCCCTTGCAGGGTGGCCCCTTGGCCGACCATTCTTAAGCCTAGTAGGAACAGGGATGTCGCTGAGAAGGAGTTGCCCAAGGCTTGCAGGATACTGGCGAGGACGGTGGGAATGCCGTTGCGGAAGATCTGTCCTCCGATTACGCCCAAGACGGTCATGAAGAGCACCGGGTTGAAGAAGATCGACTCGATGGTTTTGATAACGACTAGAACTTTGCCTTTAAGGAATTTGCGGTTTGAGTTGTCAGCATCGGCCAGTTGGGAACAGGGCGGGATCGATGGGCGACGCGTTTGCTGAAGAGTCTGAAAAGAAGAAGGAGATATACGTAAGTACGTACGGGAAAGTGGGGCAGTTTGGCCACCTTAAGAAAAAGTCGATAAAAGTGCTGAAAATATTATGAAAACTTAGGGTTTTTGTGTGATTTCCAACACTTCTTAGATCAATACACTAGATCTGTATGATTTCCGTTGTCTTATAAAATTGCCGAATGAATGAGAGATTTTTCAAAATTTGTAATTTTTTAGGTCGATTTTTTACCGATGGGGTGAAATGAGCACCCTATTTTTGGTTGTAAAATTATCTCATTTAATCTAAAAAATCAACTATTTTATTCACTAGATTTGAAATTTATTAGTATCTTGTAAAAGAGTTACGAATTTTTTAACATAAAGTACACAAATTTGTATGAAAAAAATCGTTTAAAATCATTTTTGTTTATAACTTTAAATTTAATACTTTAATTTAATAACTTAAATTTTTGACATTTTTCATGTCTTCTACAAAGTTGATAAACATCTTAAGGTGAAGATGAATCGAAGCCAAACCTCAAATTTTCAAGAGCACGGATCTGGAGAACCGTACACCCGTTTGAGCTGAAACCTTAATCGATTGGTCACCACCAGCGAGTGACCAATCGATTAGGTTTTCAGCTCAAACGGATGTTTGGTTCTCCAGATTCGTGCTCTTGAAAATTTGAGGTTTGGCTTCGATTTATCTTCACCTTAAAACGCGTGATTTTGCTGAACATTGTTCCTCTCTATCTCTTAAAGTAAAAAAATTATCAGTCGAATTCGATTTAATAAGGCTTATTTGTTTGATAGTAAAAACCCAAGCAAAGACGCTTATAGACAAAAGTTTTTATCAACTGCCGAATGGGGAGATATGGTACTTTCATGATTTTTAAAAGTTGTCTGCGCCATTTTGCGCCGAAGCCAGTTAAAGAGGCCTAAACTACCCCTTGAAAAAAGAGAAATTCATGAATAACTTTGTTACTTCAAAAGATAGGGTAATGATATGTTCAGCAAAAACACGGGGTTTTCTATGACAAACAACTTTGTAGAAAACACAAAAAAAGTTATAAATCTTGGAACAAAGTTATAATAAAAAATATGATTTTTAGGGGCCATTCACATACAACGGCATATATCTAAAAAAGTATGAGAGATAGAAAAATCGTGTCTTCGACAATTGCCAATTCTACAACATTGTCGAAGACACCATATGTCTATCTAAATGTTTTGAAAAAATAGTTTTTCTATCTCACTGCTAGGTGGATTTATCACAAAACACAAAACTACTGGCGTATTGCTGGATTGCTGGAAACAGTCATACGTTTTTTCACAAGGGACTGACTGACTCTCACTATCGAGGAATAGCTGCGCTGAGAGAATGAAACTAAAATGAACTACAACATTTATTTAATAAGCATATAAATCATTTGAATTTATAAATGAACCCCAACATGCAATGCTGAACCGGCATCTCATTGAAGAAATCAGGACAGCTTGGAAGATCTGATGATTTTTTAAAGGTCTCCGTTTGTTTCAGCTCGCATCTTCCTCAACCCGTTCTACATTGGTTGAATCTGATAAAAAATATATAAAAATAATCATCAGAGGTCGTTCGATGATTTTAATTGATGAGGATTGAAAATGCTTACCGTTAAATAGCAATTAAAACAGTTTTTGAGGAACTCTTAGGATCTTACTGATTCAATGTTGTGACTCCATTCGAACACTCTGGAAAGTATTTTTTCACTCTTTCCTAACTCTTTTCTGATTTCTTAACTAATTATAATCGTGTTTTTAAAATAGTTTCAGGACACGGAAAATTCTGAAACTTCGGATTCTGGCTCAGTTTTCAACGCAGAATAAGAATATGTAAAAACTGGATACCCCTAAACAAGCCAATTTAGATACGTGTTGTCACACGTACGGATATCTTCGGACCTCTGATAAGCAAACTCGTTATTTGGTTGGGAGTTAGCTATAAGATTTACTAGTCCTTTGCTGTAACTGATCCGTCTTGTCGTAACAACTTCAATCGTGTGTTCCAAAGAATTTACCAGTATTTAAATAGGCTTATTAATAAAATTCAATTTGCTAACAAGTAAATTCAACCGAAATAAAAATCCACTCAATTACGATGACTACACAATTCTGTTTTGTTTTGCTCTTTTTCTTTCATTGCCCTATCGGCAGCTATACCCATGTGCCCTATCGGCAGTCAAGCAGCAACTGTGCTGCCAGATTTTCATTCTACCTCGCGCGAATGGGTTTGGTACATTACACCGCAACACTTCCCCGACCCGTAAGGCTGGTTGGACATCTAATCAGCTTTACTGCCTACTATATCCAGTCGCGCTATCTTAGCTACCGGCCTCTCCATCAACCCGCCTGCTGTCTGCACGACGGCTGCTCGTACTCTGCCATCACTTCCTTCTTTCACCTTCACTACTCTTCCACGTAGCCAACCGTTTCTGACCTTCTCTTCCACCACGATGACCAAATCGCCAACTTCAATCGGCTTCACTTCTTCAAACCACTTGGTTCGGCGAGCGATGATCGGCAGATACTCTGTCACCCATCTTCTCCAAAATTGGTCCACCATAGAGCGGCAGAGCTCCCAACTTCCGCGGCACACCATCTTCGGCTCCGTTAACGTCTTCGGAGATTGCACCACTCCCGTTGAATTCAGCAAAAGAAAATGGTTCGGCGTAAGGGCCTCTTGCTGCTCCGTCTCCAATGGAATGAACGTTAGAGGTCTCGAGTTAACTACGCTCTCTGCTTCTACCACAAATGTCGCCAAAGCTTCTTCCTTCGGAATCTCGGTCGTCTGTATCGCCGCTATCGCTGTCTTGACCGAACGCACCAAACGCTCCCAAGCGCCACCCATATGCGGCGCAGCTGGCGGGTTGAACACCCATCGGGTATTAGTGTTGGTGAATGTCTCTGCGAGTTGTTGATCCATTTCCATCATCTCCTTGCGCAAGTCGTTGTTCGCCCCTACGAAATTCGTACCCCTGTCACTGCGTATCTCCACTGGAGCGCCTCTGCGTCCAATAAACCGTCGTATCGCTTGCTTGCACGATTCAGTCGAAAGCGAGTGTGCGACCTCCAGGTGTACGGCACGAGTTGTGAGGCACGTGAATAGTGCAATCCACCTCTTGACAGTGCTGCGATTAACCCGAACTAAGATTGGCCCGAAATAATCGAGTCCCACGTACGAAAACGGTCGTTCATAGGGTTTCAATCTCGCAGCTGGGAGAGGCGCCATTCGAGGAACTGCTGGAACTGCCTTCTTCACTTTGCATAACGTACACATCTTCGTTACCTCTCGTACTGCGACGCGCAGAGCTGATATATGGAACCGCTGTCTAACTTCGTTAACTACCGTTTCATTATTAGCATGCAGGAATCTCCGATGATACCATTCCAGCAGCAATCGGGTGACTACATGAGCCTTCGGAAGAATGATCGGGAATCTCGTATCGTATGACACAAAGGTAGCAGCGGAAATCCTGGACTCCGCACGAATTACTCCGCTATCGTCCATGTACGGCGACAACGTTCGGATTTTGCTCGTCCGCTCCAGTTTGCCGCACTTTGTGCCCTTCTCGTTCAACGCATCGGAAAGGATTGCCATCTCGTCGGGATACTGCTCGCTTTGCACCAGCCGAAATATGGTCATCTCTGCTTGTGCAATTTCGTGCTGCCTCAACGCTCCGGTCACTTGCGGCTCCTTCTTCACTTTCCGCTGCAGATTCACACAAAATCGATGGACATAGGCTACCGAACGCAATAGGCGGTTCCAGTTTGAAAATCGCTGCCAATCCACTACCCACATCCCAGTCGCTTCCGTGTGCACTAGACATTCTCGGAGCTCTTCAACCGTTGTTTCCTCCATCGGTTTCACACCAGTGGGCCACTCCGTTTCCGGTAAACGCAGAAAGCTCGGTCCGCTGAACCAACGACTATTGGGAGATAGGCAAGGTCCTTTTCCCCACTTCGTCGCCAGATCTGATGGATTTTCCTTAGTAGGTACCCAACGCCATTGTGCTACGTCCGACTTAGAAAGGATTTCCCCTACACGGTCGGTAACTACGATGGTCCGAGTTGATCCATGCCAATACCGTCTTCGAATCACTCCACATGGTCGTTCTTCCTATCTTCATCGAATGTCCGTTACGTATGGTTTTCAGTAGGCGAACCCCGATCACCGCCGCCATCAGCTCCAGTCTTGGGATCGATAGCGCCTTCAGCGGAGCTACCTTCGCTTTTCCTCCGATCAATGCCATCCCTATACCGTCTACGAACTCCGCTCGAAAATACGCCACACAAGCGTACGCTTCTTCGCTGGCATCAACAAAGATGTGCAACTGCAGATCCACGATTTCATTCTGCCCGTGCTGAGGAAAGTAACACCGAGGAACGCGAACTTCATCTAACCGCTCAAACATATTCGTCCAGCGCGTCCACATTTCCTTCAGCTGCATCGGTATCCGCTGGTCCCAATCAGTTTTTGATCTCCATAGCTCCTGGATCAACATCTTTCCATGGATTAGGAAAAAAACATAGCAACCCAGCAGGATCGAACGGACTCATCACGACTCGTAACGCTTCTCGTTTTGTGGGATGATCCCTATCGATTGGCAAAGTAGTTGAAAAGGTGAAAACGTCTTCTTCCGGCTTCCAGAACATCCCGAGCACTCTTTCTGTCGAGCTGTTCTTGTCTAACTGTAGACTCTTCTCAGCAATCGCATTACTCTCCCCGACCCGTGCGAGCACCTCTTTCGAGTTTGATAGCCAATTGCGCAAGTGGAATCCTCCGAGAGAGTGGACATGTCGGACATCAGACGCTATCTTCACCGCTTCGTCGACACTGTCCGCGCTGTCGAGGTAATCGTCCACATAGTGTTTCCGAATGATTGCTTCCACTGCTTCCGGATACTCAGGTGCATGCTCTTCGGCGTTTTTGTTCTTAACGAACTGCGCCGAACACGGAGAACAGGTGGCTCCGAACGTGGCGACGTCCATCAGGTACACGTCCGGGGTTTGCGATGGGTCTTCACGCCATAACAATCGTTGGGCATGCCGGTCCTCCGGCCGAATCTGAATCTGATGGAACATCTCCTTCAGATCTGCGCATAGTGCGATACGCTTCTCCCGAAATCCGAACAAGACGTCAAGCAATGTATTCAGGAGATCCGGACCCTTCAACAGCATTGTGTTCATGGAGATGCCGTCTACTTTAGCCGCCGCGTCGCAAAAGATTCGTATTTTCGACGGCTTTTTGGGATTGATGGCAACTCCTAATGGAAGATACCACGTCCGCATAGGATCTGCTTCAGTGAGCTCCTCCTGCGTCGCTTTGTGGATGTAGCCTTTTGCTTGGTATTCGGACCATTGCCTGACAACACTTTCACCAATCACCGGATCCTTCCGGATGCGCCGCCCCAAGCATTGCAAACGTCGAACCGCCATCGGGTAACTGTCCGGGAACTCAAAACGATCGTATCGCCAAAGAAGTCCGGTCTCGAACCGCTGGCCGATGCGCTTGGTAGTGCTCTGCAGAATATGTTTCGCTCGCTGCTCTTCTGCTGACTCCGGACATGCTACAGCATCGATTCCCAAGCTCTCCACAGAGAAGAACTCCTTCACGAGATCGTGCAATGTCTGATCGTTCTGACATTCACAGATATGGAAACTGTGCACACGGTCGCAGTTTGAGCTTTGCAGTCCGTACACCGTCCATCCGAGCCGTGATTTGGCCGCAATAGGTTCTCCGGGCAGTCCTTCTCGAATCTTCAACATCGCGGTCACGTGCGCGTTATCACTGCCGATAAGAATTCGTGGAAGAGCATCTTCATAACCCGTAATCGGAAGTCCCTTCAAGTGCAGGAACTCCTGTGCCAGCGTGGCGTATCGCAGCGATTGCCGCGGTAGATCCAGTTTGCGCACTGTACGCACATCCTTCAATGCAAATCTTGAAGTTCCACTCCCTCCCGATATGTCCAACGCTACCATCTGCGAATCTGCTTCCACTCGCTTCACGTTCGCCGTCCACTGTAAGCAAAGTGGTAGAGTTTCGCCTGTGACGCCCAACTGCTGCACGATCTCTTCATCAACTAAAGTTTTCGCCGATCCATCGTCCAGAAACGCGTAGGTTGCCACAGTTCCATTATTGCCGTGCAGCTTCACAGGAATTATGCGAAACAGCACCGCCCTACCGGCGGAATGGTGGTTGGTGATCACATTGGATCCAGTGGGTTTTGGATCAGCCTTCTCCTTGGTATCGCTAGGCCTCTGCTTGAAATGCAGCAGAGCATGGTATCGAAGCTGGCACCCGTCAATCTCGCACTTCTGCCGAATTCTGCACGGACGCTTGCCGTGTAGACCCAGGCAAATCCGGCACAATCCTAACAGTCCCGTTAATTTCCATCGCTCGTCTAGAGTCTTCTTAGCGAACACGGAACAATTCTTCACCCGGTGAGCAGGGTCTTTGCAGACGAGACACGCTGGATCCGATGGTTCGACTTTTCCGCCAGCCATTTGCTCCTCCCTAACTGGTGTCTTCAGCGCCTCCTCCGAAGAGTGCGCTCCACAAAAATCTTTATCCTTACCAGATTTTCCACCTCGCTGTGGCGGGGGCTGTTGTGATTGATGCTTTGGGTAGTAGTGAAGCGTTACATCCGTTGCCGCTCGGACCAAGGTCGTCATATACTGCGAAAATGCGCGAATGTTCGCCTCCACACATCGTTGTTTATACAGCGACCAGTCTAGCTTCATGTTTGCCGGCAGCTTGTCCACCAACTCGAAAAGAAGCATCGGATTGTTTAGATGCGCATGATGTCCCCCAGCTTCGAGGTGATCGCAGAGATTCTGCACTGCCATGCCATACCCTATTAACGTGTCGAGCCGGTCTTGCTTCGGCGCTGGAGCTCCACGGACCTTCTGCAGCAACGTGTGTATTAGCAGCTCCGGTCTCCCGTACAACGTCTCGAGTGTGGCTATGACATGTGGAACCGCTTCCGGAAGGAGTAGTCGACTTCGCACTGCCTCAAGTGCGTTTCCTTTCAAGCACCGCTGTAGCCTAGCTAAATTCTCTGCTTCTGAATACCCACACGCTTGAGTTGTGTTGTTAAACGAGCTGATGAACAGCGGCCAGTCTTCTGGGTGTCCCATAAACGTCGGTAACTCCTTCGCTATAACTTGTCGCGCTGCGATCTGCTGCGGACTCGGTCCCCAAGAAGGCATGACAGTACCACGAGTGAAATCACCAGATTGCTCATCTGGATTCGCCATAAACCGAACTCCTGGATCCTCTGCGGGCTGGCCTCGGGACAAAAGCGGTCGTCCAGGGATTTGCCTCAACAGTTCACTTGCTTCACGTGGATCTGGATCTACATTTCGAACACTATCGAAATCACCGAATCTTCGATCACTTCGCGGGAGCAATTCTACACGGCCGGTTCGCGTATTGTTCGAATATGGACGAACGGATTCGTTTTGGGAGCGGTCGTGAGTAGGAAGCGGATATGACAAACCGAGTGAACGTTTATTGCTTTCGCACACGCTGGGTGTATCAAAGACAGGGGGTACCGAAGACAGACCTAACTTGCTACTGGTACCTATCTGCGGAATCGTCTCTGACGTCCCACCAATCATGCCTCCTAACGTTACCTCACTAGCTGTATCTTTGAGGGAAATACCTGCCAACGCTCCACTTAGAATGTTTCCAGCCGGCTGCGCTCTGCTGCCCTGCCTTCCTCCTATAGCGGTTGTCGTCGCGATTCTCTGCTGCAGATTTGCTTCCGTGCCGGTCGCTGTTGTCGTCACAATCGTCGAACTCAAAATTTCATCCTGCTTCTTCTGCCATTCCTCCACCTTGCTGCGTGAGCTTTGCTGTGAAGTTACACTGCTTGTGTCACTCCGCTCTTCTCGCACGATCTCTTCCCGCAGCCGGAAAGACTCTTCTAACACCTCCGCCTCCAGTTCCAACTTCTTACTCTCCAACTCAAGGCCTTTCAAAGCGATAGCCTTCTGCGCTTCAAGTTTCTCCAGCTGCAACTGCGCTCGTCTTGCTCGAACGCTGGAGCTAGTTCTTCCCGACGCTTCGCTGCTCGGCTTACTAGCTGGCTTATCCGCATTCGTCGTTTCGTTGGTCGCTGGGTTGACTAAGGGGGGCTGCTGGCACTTTGGGCAGGTGAACGTCCGATCCGTCTCCGCGATACTGTCATTCACGCCCACGCATTCGAAGTGCCACCATGACTTGCAGTGGCAGCAGCTCACCATCCTGTCCGTGTCCGGTTTTCCGCATGCCTGGCAGTGGGACGTTCCTCTAGCGGCACTTTTCGCGCTCCGGGTGCTCATTGGCATCTTAATCATTGACCTACTAACCTTAGTAAATCTTATAGATTGTTGTCACACGTACGGATATCTTCGGACCTCTGATAAGCAAACTCGTTATTTGGCTGGGAGTTAGCTATAAGATTTACTAGTCCTTTGCTGTAACTGATCCGTCTTGTCGTAACAACTTCAATCGTGTGTTCCAAAGAATTTACCAGTATTTAAATAGGCTTATTAATAAAATTCAATAGACCATTTCCGTCAAAAAATTTTATTTGCTCATGAGCTTTCTTTCAATTTTACTGAACAAACTTCCCTAAGGAACCCATATGGTTTGAAGCCTCTAACTATTGAAAAACAATGAAAAAACTGGCGGCACGACAATTCGCCCCACGGTCCTCTACATTTTATTTCTCTCCGATTTTTATCAGGCCCCTTTTTCCCCTATGATTTATCTCCACGTTGAGGTGAATTTTGATCAGCTGTTCCTTTGCGATCTCCACTCAAGCTTCTAGATTTACTCCAATGATTAAGATTTACTCAGGTGGGGCAGATCATTGATGCGTGACACTACACTGAGGCAAAAATACTTAGGTTTCCATAAATCAAGACTTATGAACCAGCCAAATTATGGTTTCATTGCACGCTTAAACATTTCGAAAATGGGATCATAAGTTTCATAAGTGAGAGCTTTAAATTCTTTAACAACAATTACTTGAAATAATTATCATAGCAATCGCTAGAAGAACTACTCCGCTTTCGATGTTGGCTACAAGTTAATTATCAAAGCATGTCAATTTTTGTGTACGCCTGAAATAAAAGGCGAACAACATTATCGATTGATAAAACGATTTGAGTAAATACCATTGCGTTTATTACTGAATTTCATTGATTGACTTATGAAATTCATTACTGAAATTCTTCACCAAAATCATAAGTAAAACTTACAAATTTCAACAATAATCGTTTTGGCGCCAAATCATAATTATTCCTTAAGAAATTATTAAGTTTTTTTGTCTCAGTGTAGTCCTCTCTTTTATTCTTTCCGCTATTCTTATGCAGAGAAAATAGTGACGTCAGCCGAAAAATAAAAGAAAGAAATAGTGGCACGTATCAATGATTTGCGCCACCTAAGTAAATTCAGAACATTGGTCTCTACTTTGTTGATCTTCGGTTTGGATGCCTACTTGTTCCTTTTTTGGTAATTGTGATGACTGCAATCCCCACATCCGTCCCGGAAACGACCTTGGTGCTGGTACTGGCCATTCAAATTTTTATATTTGAACATCGGAACCTTATTGTTAATAACATATTTCCCCGTTTTATTTTCAATACCCCAAACAAGTGAAAAAAACATCAGGAAGAGAGAAGTTGCTGTGGGTGCTCCAGGTAAATATTTTTTGAGCGGGTCCCACTCTCCTGGTTTTGCGGCCAGTGGGAAATTGGCAACGAAAAATTTCACATTTCACTGTATGGCAGCATTACCGTCTTTTAAGCTATTTGATCCCAATTTTAAATCCGGAACATTGCCGCTTTTAAGGTTGTAAGAGCTGTTCGAATAATATATTATTTGATTCGGATTCCGCCCCGGCTTCCATGGGTATCCGAGAATAAAAATGATACGCTTCCGCGCAGTGAAATCTTCGTTGGCAGTTTGAAGCCGGCCACAAAACCACAAAAGAGCAGGAACCCATCGCGGATCATCCGGCGCACCACAGCAGCTTCGGGTTATGAGATGAATGGGTCATTTGTTGTGGTCGGGAAGGATTTCAAAGATGAATTTGTCTAGCTACAACGACGGCCATTTTTCGTGGAGTTCTTGTGATTTCGGGTGCGACTGTTTGAGGGCATAGAAGCAGCACGCTAAACCAGATTCACGCATCGCATCGATCTACACAAAATAAAGCAACGAATGCAAATATGTCCGAATAAGTAAAAAATCTGTGCAATTCGCACTTATCCTATTCAAATACGTGTTTCAGCTTTAGCTGTTCAAATAGAAAGCAAAAATCTAAAAAACATACACATTGTCATGTTCTTATAACCAAGAGAAAAGTGGAAGTAAATTCTGCATTTCGAGCGTTCTTTCGCTGTGCGTAATTTACTCTTTAATTTTTGTTTACAAACCCTTGCTCAATAATAAATACAACCTATTTGCACAGGAAACGTGCTGCATGAGAAAAGGCCGATTTTGTGCACCCGGTACTCATCTTTGAGTGGAACAAGTTTAACGTGAGGTTGATAAGCAACAAACCAACGAGCGAATCAGTTTTGTTTTTGCTGGATTTGACATTTTGTTGTGTCTACAAACATTCAATGCAGGGTTGTTATAAGTTTTGGAAAAATCTCCACTTTCTATGCCCATAGGGTTGAAACAACTGTGCCACACGACAAATTCACCTCAAATTCCCGAATTTTGAAAAAATTGTAAGAAAATCAGGAGTGCATATAAAAAATATCTAAAATCGTCAATAATCATTAAAAACAATCGCCTTTCGAAGAAAAATATAAAAATTGGGGGTAAGGTCTGACGGAAATGATCTATTTGCTAACAAGTAAATTCAACCGAAATAAAAATCCACTCAATTACGATGACTACACAATTCTGTTTTGTTTTGCTCTTTTTCTTTCATTGCCCTATCGGCAGCTATACCCATGTGCCCTATCGGCAGCAACTGTGCTGCCAGATTTTCATTCTACCTCGCGCGAATGGGTTTGGTACATTACACCGCAACAACACGTGTACAATATAATACACATAGTTATTTGAAGCTTTAAAGAATCTGTTTGATTGCATTTATCAAGAAAATCTAAAACTTATTAGAACTTAATCAATTTTGTCATATGAATGTTTTAAAGCATTCATTTTATAAACCAAGTTTATAAGTCACACAAAAAAAAAGTTTTATTAAAAAAAATTGCATGTAATTTTTATCAGCGCTTTTTTTAACGGCTTGATTCAAAATGCTACGTCTACTAGCAAGGACCTCTTCACACATCGTAACAAATTCGTGTAGCCTCCCTCCCCCCTAAAAAGCTATGTCATTTATGGACGACTCCTTAACACGTAAGGGATGGTACACAAATTATGTCACGTTTTTTGTATGAGTCCTCCGATTTTTTTGTAAGGCTTGTCACGCTTGGCTCAACCCCCTTCCCCCCATTGGAGCGTGACGTAATTTGTGCATGACCACTAAAGGAGTAACAATAATAACAATAATGGGCAAAATTTCCAGATAGTCTACTGCCGTGAATCGCAAGTCAGTCCCATCTGCATTTTCGTCAAAATTGAGTTGGGTTCAGTTTTTAACATACCTGCACTAATCGAATAATAAGATTTGTTCGGAAAAATAGGATAACATCAGCAAGTCAAATTGTCCCATAATGAAAAGTAACCTCATATCAGTCCCACTACAGATCTCCGCATCGTGTAACAAAAAATGAACCGTGCTTTGATCATCTTTATATTTTTTTCTCGGAAAGATATCGTAGAGAAAAGCAAATTGTGAAAGTTTCATTAAGGTTTGAACATGTTCTAATCCTCTGGAATTTTTCAAATATTCATATGGAAAACGTATTTTGAAACTTCACAGCCTATTTTCTCAATGCCTACTTTTCACAGATGAGACTGACTTGCGATTCACGGTAGTCTATGCTGCCCATAAACGCATGTCAGTCCCATGTTTGCTGTATTTCCTATGCACATGAGACAATAATGCGTTTATGGGCAGTATGCTTGATACCTTTTTTCACAAGCATCGGAACGCTTTGCGGTCTTCGACAATGTTGTTCATCGTAAAAATACATATCGAGATCTGTGTTCAGAATTCATATAGAGATCAATGGGCGACTGAGCGCAAATGAGGGGCCCAGATAGCCGTAGCGGTAAACGCGCAGCTATTCAGCATGCAGTAGCGTAGCTAGGGGGGTGCGTGGGTGCGGTCCGCACCGGGCCCCGAGTTCATAGGGGCCCCAAATCGTGGTAAGAGTTTCATTTAATATAATGAAATTGATTTCTAGAAAACTAACAGGTTAAAAGCAGATGTAAACTTGTTTGAAGGTGACGTTGATCGTCAATGTGTAGGGCCCCATAACCAATTTTATTAGTGATTAGAAAAGCTTAAATACCTCAAAACTCATTCTCGATAACTCGGTTTAATTATATAATTCATACGGATCTACCTAAACGTGCGGGCCCATAATCCTATCTGAAACTGATTTGGAGGTATGACCTTGCCGTTTTTCATTTCAATTATAATTTAGAATAGAAATCAGTTACCATCTTCGGGACATGGTTTGTACACAATCAAGGTTGGTAGAAGATCTCTTTTTAGAGGCTTAGGCTATATTTTTAAGACCTTGAAAGTTTCTATTTCAAGCAATTTTTTTCACAGGTTCTTTAGGAGTTTTTCTTTTCAGATTCCTCGAGGAAAAACTTCAGAAATTCTGATACCGTTTTGATTTATATTACGGACGCTTAAGGCCTCAGTGAAGCATAACTCATCATAAAGCATATAGAATGAATCATTCTGTATGATTCCTATGTGTTATCGAAACTTTTATCGAAACTTCAAAACACTTAACTTTCGAGCGATGACTGAAGATTTTGATTCCGTAACATGAATAATTTTAAATAAATAGAAATATGTGGACTTTTCATGATTCTTATTCCGGACGCTCCTTTAGTTTTGCTTCATATTCCGTACATTTTGATTCGAATTTCGGACAGCTAAAGAAAATCATAATCAGAAAAATCAAATCATCAATTGAAATCGTCGAATCACCGAAGAAAAGTCTTAGGCAGTTGGGCATTATAAATTTTCATATGTATCTATGGAAAATGATTATTAAAACGAGCCTCGAAGATAAGAACTTTTGAGCAGCAAAAATTGAAACATTTCGTGTGAAATGTTTCCCTTACAAAGCAGAGTGTCCGGAATATGAAGCTGTCCGTAATATAAATCAAAACTGTAGTGAATTTTACAAAGATCTCTTCAGGTATACTGTCAATGCTGGTAGCGAGTCACTTTTTAGTGACTTGGTCACTTTTTTTAAGCCATTCACTTTAAAGTCTCTTTATTGAAGCCATTTCAACTATAGTCACTTTTTTCGTTAAAAAGTCACTTTTTCAACTATTTTGAGCTAAATTTTCGAGAGAAAATTACGAAGAGGCCTTGTTTCAATTTACACTAAGTTTATATTTAACTTAATGTCTGTATGGAAACTCATGCTCATGTTTTTTTGTGAAAAAAGTTTATCTTTCATAGAGTTCCACTTAATTTGTAATAGTATCTAAGTTATTATTAGTATGTTATAAGTTCATGCATAGATATCTATGTAAAATGTTTACTTAAACGAGCCTCGAAAGTAAGAACATTTGAGTGGCAAAAATTGAAACATTTCGTGTGAAATGTTTCCCATACAAAGTTATTATTATTATTATCTTTATTATCGAGACTTTCAGCCTGTGGCTGGTTCGTCTCCACCCATACAAAGTTGAGTGTCCGGAATTTGAAGCTGTCCGTAATATTAATCAAAACGGTAGTGGATTAATGCGTAATACAGAAATGCTTCATTGAATTTATCGTTTTCGTTGAATCGCCCATTAAATCATACATGGTTTCTTCAAAGAAATGTGGGGAGTCGGATATTGATTGATGGCCAAATATTGCATCTTCCGTTATCTTGATCTAGTTACACTAATGGAAAGTATCCTTCTGTGAATATTATATTTGATCCAACTTCTCTATACGCAATAATTATTATCGGCTTCAAATAATGAATTAAATTTTAGCGGTTTTTAATATATCATATTTTGGGAGTTTGAAAAAAAATGTCACATGTATACCAAATTCCTTTTAAAATTTACATTACATAAAAAATACTTTGGTGATATAAAAGACACAAGCGGTGATCTTCTTCAAAGCATCTTTCCAAAACTTTGAAATGGTTGGAAATCTACTAAATAAGGATTATTTACGTAAATGCTAACTTTTCTGTTTAAAATTGTTGGCAATATCTTGAAATTTCGGAAGTACAATAAAAATTTCCAAATTTGGTAGTCAACTAGACCTACTACCTGTAGTAGATCATATGGGGTATTCCATTCTTCATCGTAAAACAGTGTAGTAGAACTGAAATAAAACTAATTACGTTTTGATTTTCAAGTCACTTTGAGTCACTTTTTCGAGAATCGGAAATCACTATTTAGTCACTTATTTTTCAAATCTGGTCATTAAAATAACTTTTTTCGTCACTTTTATATCTTTGTACTCTAATTTATAGCAAGACCGTGATTGCTTTAGTGAAGTGTAGATGTAGAATTCCGATAATCGAATGAGACCTTCGCCTCGTATATTTTTAGTTTTGTTTCTTTTTGGATCTGTTTTCGACCGTTCCGTTGTGGAACAGGTTTAAACCGAAAACCCAAAAGGGCTTATTCTCCTAACGAAACATCGAACATGGGGTTCTATAGCATTTGGTGAATAGGATAATTCAGATAAGGACACAACAGTTCCTTCCCCCTTTAAGTGTATTGCACAACTTCAGAATGAAAACTAATTCAACACTTAACCTAATCCGAAATTACGGTATCTTAATCATGAATAGAAATAATCATCACTTTTGTTTGTTTTTCGTTCTCGCTTTGATCTTCTGGGCTCCGTTGCTTCATCTTCAGAAACAGGATGTTTCCTTTTCTTACTTCCCCTGGGAAGCTCCTTAGGTTTGTCTCGAGATTCATTTTGTTGCACGGTTGATGCCCCCTGCTCTTCGTTTGACACACTTTCTGCTCCACCTAAGTTGATCAGGACGTTTGGCCTTTGCCAGGATGTATCCTTACAGATCTTGATCTGCGTCCGATGAGCCATTACGTTGGCGCTTCCAATGCGTATCTGGAAAGTATTGTGAGAATACTTTTTAATGAAGGTTGCCTTTATCCATCTTGCGTGAATTTGAGGATTGTGGTTTTTATACCACACCTCGTCCCCTGTCATCAGCTCATCAATTGCATCATTTGGACGCCTCGGGATTCTCCCGCACTGATTCTTTGTAGTGGTCTCTTCATCCGACTGAGGTTCCGAAATGTTATTCTTGTAATGTTTCTTTGGATTGATAAGGTCCAACACTGTTTTCGGCTTATAGCAAAATATCTTCTCAGAAGGAAACCTTCCGTCCTTAGATAAGTTATTATTTCTAAAGTTGAACAAAAACAGATTTATCTGGTCTTCCAGGTCCAAAATTGCCACTTCTGGCTCCAATAAGAAACATTTTAGAACCTCTTTAACTGTTCTAACTAATCTTTCCGCTTGTCCATTACTTGCTGGGTTATAAGGTGGACTTTTCATAACCCTTATACCTTGCCTTTCTAAAAAGTTTACAAAATTATGGGAATTGAAAGGAGGTCCATTATCGGAGACTAAAACATCTGGCAAACCAAACCTTGCGAAAAAGCACACTAACTTCTTCAACACTTTGTTACAATCCGTTCCCTGTTTCATATGTTCAATCTCAATCCATTTGGAGAAGCTATCTACTATCAAAAGGTATGTATGGTGCTCAAAAAAGAAGAAATCTATATGGATTCTGCTAAATGGTTTATTTGTAGGCATCCATTTGGAAGACTCCTTTGGTTTGCTCGAAATTGACATGCCGTTGCATGCATCACATTTACTCACATAATTTTCTATGTCTGTGTTAATGCCAAACCAATAAACCATCCTTCGTGCTAACTGCTTCATCTTCACTATACCAGAGTGATTGCCATGTAACAGCTTTAGTATTTGTTTTTGATAAATTGTGGGCACAATTACTCTGTCGTTATAAAGCAAACAATCATCGATCAGTTCTAAATCGTGTTGATTTGCAAATACATCCACAAAACGTTTTTCCACTCTTTCAGGCCAACCGTTTTGCATAAACCATTTAATTTTGTGCAAGAAATCATCCTTTTTAGTTTCTTCTGCAATCATTTTTGAATCAATAGGTATATGTTTACCGAAATTTATGCTTTTGATCACATCTGTGTCTAACTCCGGGGACCCCCTGCTGTAGAGGGAATCTAGAACAAAAGTCTGCATTTGCTAGTTTATGTGATGGTCTGTATATTATATCGAAATCATAAATAGACAAATCTAAAATAAATCTCTGGAGCCTAGTTACATAAATAGAATGTTTACCCTCTTTTCCAAAAATTCCAACTAGAGGCTTGTGGTCCGTGTAGATTGTAAAATGTTTTCCATATAAATATTTATGAAATTTTTTTATAGTACATATTAGAGCTAATGCTTCCAAATGTAATATAGGATATTTCTTTTGGGCCGAGTTTAACGAGAAGGATGTGAAACTAATTGGTTTTTCCATTTCGTCCACAACATGAGCTATAAGTCCTCCTAAACCATAACTAGAAGCGTCAGAAATAACTACAATTGGTTTATTGGCGTCAAAAAATTCTAAAATGTTTGCATTTACCAGGGCAGCTTTACTTTCTTCGAAGGCTTTTTGGCAGTTGCCATCCCAGCTAAATTTTGTATTGTTTTTAAGTAAATTGTATAAATAGTGCAATTTAGCTGATAAATGCGGAATAAATTTGTGATAGTAATTTATCAAACCTAAGAATGACTTAAGCTCAGACTCATTTTTCGGAGCATTAGCTTTCTCTATCGTCAAAATTTTATCTGGGCAAGGCAATAACCCTTTGTCCGTAATCAAATGTCCTAAATGCGTGAGTTTGGTCACAAAAAATTTGCATTTATCGAAATTCACTTTTATATTAGCTTTAGTTAACCTATCCAAAACAATCACAAGTTTTTTTAAACACTCTTCTCGGGTTTTCCCGGCAATTAATACGTCATCCAGATAAACTGTAACGTTCTCAATCCCCTCTAACACTTTGTCCATCACCTGTTGGAAAATGGATGCGCTTGATGAAGCCCCTTGTGGCAGTCTATTGTAAGTGTACAGCCCTTTCATTGTATTGATCACTACAAATCGTTTGGATCTCTTAGAGAGTTCCAACTGAGTATAAGCTCCTTCCAAATCAAGGGCACAGAAAAACTTACAACCTGCCAAATTAGCAAAAATGTCTTGGGCAGTAGGAAAAGGATATGTGTTAGGAACCAATAATTTATTGAGTGATACTTTACAATCTATTACCAAACGGATATCACTGTTTTTCTTCATGACTATGATAATAGGTGAAGCCCATTGGCTTGTATCAATCGGTGTTATAACCTTTTCGTTTTCCAGTTTATCAAGATAATCTGCCACTTGTTCTCTCAGTCTGTACGGAACATCATACGCCTTTTTGAAAATGGGCGTTTCATCTTTCATCACAAGTTCCGCCTTAAATCCCTGAATAGGGCTAGAAAAATTTTTTTCGAACACCTTGCTATACTTTTTTTTCAATTTATCAACAACATTTTCGCTGGACTCATCTTGTAAACTGTTAATAGTCATAGAGTTTGAAAAAAAATGCCTCCAATCACTATAAAAGACATCTAGCCAAGGCCGGCCGAACAAAGGATAGAAGGAATTTTCACAATCAAGAACCAACAGACTCATGAGCTTTTCTAGTCCATTAATTCTCACCGAAACCATCGTCTCTCCAGCAATTTTAAGCTTAGCCCCATTAACGACAATCAATTGATTGCTATAACTTTGTAAAGGTTTGTCAAATAATGCAAAGTACTGCCTTTTGCTTATTACCGAAACGGAAGAACCACAGTCGATTTCCATTTCAAGGTATTTACCCTCAATTTTCACTTGTATTAAACAAGGATTACTAATTTTATTTATGGACGCCACCAACATGCATTCCAAATCACCTGTATCGCTGTCATCATCTTCCGAATCCCGCGTCCGCATTCTGCTGAGCAACTCGTTGATGTGCCTGTTGGCCGAAGGCCCAGGCTTGTAGGACTCCACTAAATTTACCGCATCTCGATGAAGGTTTTTTAGTTTGAAGCATTTTTTCTTTATGTGGCCTTTAATGCCACAGTAATTGCACACCATCTGAGAATAGTCTGGTCGTTGTCTTGCATACATTTCTCCTCTCCTGCCTGCTGATCCAGAATTCTGTATTCCTCTGCCTGTTTGATCTGTCCTTCCATATGGCCTGTACCCTAATCGATTCTTGACTGGCCCACGACTACCGCTGGCCTCACCTCCTACCTCTTCTCTCTGGTAATCATTAATTCCACCATAGACCTTTGCGAGCTTCCTCATAGCCATTCCACTCTCTCGTCCGGAATAATTTCCTATTGCAGCCACCATATTTGGAGAATCCCTAGAAGTTTCAGCAGTTCCCGCATTCGCTTTCGCGACCTCCCATGTAGCAATAATTTTTTCAGCCGAAGCTAATTTCAACTTTTCTTCACTAAGCAATTTCTGCCTCAAATTTTTGTCTCGTAGTCCCGCAATAATGCGATCGAGAACTGCTACCTCCATAAAATTTTCGAAGCCACAAAATTCCGCCTGCAACTTGAGTGCTAGCACGAAATCTTCTGTAGTCTCATCGGGCTGTTGAACCCTGGTGCTAAATTTATAGCGTTGTACTAAATCTGGATCAATTTTATCTAATCTATTTTTCAATTTATTGATTAAATCATCAAAAGGAATTTCCTCAAAGTTTCCAGTGGGATAAAGGAGCTTTATCTCCTCAAAGATGACTGGTCCACTAAGAGTTATAAAGTAGGCCATCTTATCTTCATCTTTCACTTTATTAACTTTGAAGAAATATTTTAGACGTGTGTACCAGTCATTAAAACTGTTGCCTCTACGATAAGGCTCTACAGTGCAGGCAATGCTTGAAGAACTCATATTGATTTAGCAGAAATAAATTACTGTCTGTAAATCTAAATATTGAAATTTGCAATAAATAGTCAATTGAGCAATGTTTCCGGACTACCGAACAAAGAATGAAATTTGAAAAAGAAACAAAAGCAACAATAACTATCAAATTGAATGTACAAATGAACAAAAAGCTCTTTTGATGTAATGATTAACAAATAATAAAAGAGGAAAAAGGAAAAAAATGTCTGACTCACCAATTGAATCCTGGCCTTTGCCCGCTTGCGACCTTTGCCGAACAAGAAAGTCCCAACCTTGGTTTTAACCGGAATAAATGCCGACCGGAATTGGGCGTAGCAGCGGTGCCGATTAGTTATTTTCCGGGATTTGGCTCCTCCTGATTCGTCCACCAGTTTTGTCGTCGATACCGCCAATGAGCCTTGTGATAAAATCACTTGACAATCGGTTTTTAGCACTTAAAATCTGGCTGGCTTCTTACCCAAGAAGAATCGGCGAAAACTTCAGCCTAAGATGTTCAGTCGCTTTAGATTAGGCTTCCTCGGTGATACGAAAAAAATTTGTCGCCCGTACAGAACGCTTAGCGTTTCGACCTCACCAGACCGACGTCAAAATGGACTCTGCCGACCTTTTCCACCCTTGGGCGCCAGCGATGGAGAAAACTAACACTCGCACGTAAAGGTTAACTTCTCTTTCTATGCACGCGTTTTATCCTACTACCTCGTATCCACTTTTATATCTTTGTACTCTAATTTATAGCAAGACCGTGATTGCTTTAGTGAAGTGTAGATGTAGAATTCCGATAATCGAATGAGACCTTCGCCTCGTATATTTTTAGTTTTGTTTCTTTTTGGATCTGTTTTCGACCGTTCCGTTGTGGAACAGGTTTAAACCGAAAACCCAAAAGGGCTTATTCTCCTAACGAAACATCGAACATGGGGTTCTATAGCATTTGGTGAATAGGATAATTCAGATAAGGACACAACAGTCACTACTTTTTGCTACCAGCCCTGGGTATACTTCTGAAATCTACTTCAGAAATTTCTCTATTGATTCCAACACGAAGTCTCCCAAAAACCTTCCAGCATTGTTTCAAGGGATGGTTAGAGGAATTGCCTCGTAATTTGCTTTTCGAAATACATGAGCATTATGAAGCTTTTCTGGACCATTATGATTTCCCCAGTTGTAACTAGAGGAGATCTTCCTGAGCTTCATACAGGAGTTATTTAAAAAATCATACTACTGTTCATTTGCATTTGAGGATTTTTCGAAGAATTCGTACGAGAATTTCTATGCCAGTTTCTCCAGCTTGCCATTCAGGATTTGGTATATGGATTTTTTTAAGGGTTCAACCACATTTACCCTAGAAAGTGCTTCAAAAAATACTCCAGGGATTATCCGAGGAAATATATTTAATAAAAAAAATAAATCCTTCAAGACTTCCTCAAGAATCCAATAGTTCTTTCAGAGCACTTTGTGAAAGTTCATCATGGTTTACTTTCAAACTTAATCACGTTTCATCAGACATTTATTTGGGAATTTGGGAACATTTGAAACATTTCCCGAAATTTTGGAAAAAGTAATCAAATATTTTTTTTCTGGAGATATTAGTGAAAAAATGTCTGGGGAAATTATTTGAAGACACATTTGGAAACTTTCGCTAAGAACTCTATATTCTCTAATTCCCGAAGAGATCTTAGGATCAATCTCCGGATTAATACCTGAAAGAATTTACTGGTTGAAATCTGAACGATAATTTGAAGGAAATTCTTGAAAATCCTTTGAGAAAATACTATTTGAAATCTTAAAGATATTGTAAACGGGAATCTTGGTGGAAGTTTTGAGAAAATGATTGTAAAATTATTGTAAACATCCCTGAAGTACTCATGATTTTCTTGAAAAATTTTTGGAAGGTTTTTCGAAGGAATTCATGCTGGAATCTCGGAGATAACTTTTACGGTTATCCTAAGGAGAATTCTACGTTGAATTTCTTAAGGTATAATATTTTTTTAGGAAGTTCGTAAAAATCACAAACATTTTGTAATTAGTTGAAGCAAACTTTGGGCAAATTTATTAATTTAAGGCTTTCCTTCCATCAATAATTTCAAAATCAAACAAAACACAAAATTTAGGAAGTGTCAACCTTTCGATAGAATTCCCAATCAAAGTTGTATATGAATCATTACCTGACATTTTTTTTTCATTAAACGACTACAACAACATTATCAACATATCTACATAAGTTCCATCATATTAGTCATAATTCTCTAAAAACTATTTGGTCATTGTTTATTTCAACAGTTGATTTCACATTAGCGCTCGCATTTAGACGGCGTTCACATTAATTTTTTGAGGGCCCCTTAATCGTACACCGCACCGGGCCCCAAAAACCCTAGCTACGCCACTGTCAGCATGACCATGCTGAGGCCGTGGGTTCGAATCCCGCTGGTCGAGGATCTTTTCGTAAAGGAAATTTTCTCGATTCCCAGGGCATAGAGTATCTTCGTACCTGCCACACGATATACACTAGTGTGGGACAAAATTTAGATTCTCGCTCCAGTCCACTTTTTGGATTGCATTTAGGTCCCATAACGACTGTCCAAAATTTCAGCTCGATCGGAGAAACTATATTTTAGCGCCAGCCGTCTAAAGTTTGTATGGGATTTACTATGGGAAAACTTACTTTTGCAAAGAAAAATCACCAGAGGTCGCCCATTGATCTCTATAAAAATTCTGAACACAGACCTTGTTTCGGCCAGGATGCGACGGCCCTACGTTGTGATTTTTATATTTAAACCGACGGGACTCAGGGCGACAAGAAGGGAACGAACAACTGGTCGAATGTTAACTAATTTATTGCTCCCCACCGAGAGGCAGTGCTCCTGCTCGGTGAGGGATACGAAATATACACTAAAAATACATGCGATGCAGATCGCCTTTTATAGGCGCAAGCAGTACGGAGATGAATGGCATGTGAAAGCATTGCGCTTTGGCGCGCTTCCATCTTCACAGTAGGCTGTTGTAGTGATGCGATCGTCGAGCGGGAAACGTTCACAATGGGAAGCGTGGCTGGCTTTGTTGAATGGTCAACTGCGCGCGCTGTCTGCTTCGATGACGCCGATGTGAGTCTGAACATACTCCCGCCCGAAAACGAAACGTTTTCAATTCTGTTTTACTAGTCCAGTTGTTAATTACACCTATCGTTTGTCTGGTGAGTTGCAAGCTTACTGTCAATGATGATGTCACGCTACACGATAAGTGTTCATCTGCAACAACCAGACAGCTCACCAATCCACCGCGAGGTGGATCGTGCTGAGTTGTTGAGTTGAAGGAGAGCGAAAGAAGGAAGGCACAAAAGTCTGTTTGACAGCTCTGCAGAAAGCGCGTGCGCACGGACAGAGCGCGTGCGCACGGAAAGAGCGCGTGCGCACGGAAAGAGCGCCAGTTCGGCTCGATTTGCAATGATCGGTTATTATTATAATTTTTTCCCCATTGGATATCTATGGTTTGGTTGATCGATGTTAAAGTTTGTTTAAAAGAGCTCCACTTATTTCTGAACATATTGCCGTGTCAATAGTAGACAACACACTAATTTAATTAAAATAATTTGAAAATTATAATTAGTACATATACAAAAGGGGAAGAACGTTTAGGCCTGGTTGTGCATTACGATAAAATCTCTTACATAAGCAATGCTTGTTGTTGGTTCTTGTGAAGGATCAAACATGTTCGACTTAACGAATCTTATTTCAATATCGAATAGCACCACACCTGCCAATTGAACAAAAGGATGTGATTACAATAGACTTTTGATATTTTCAATTCTGAACCACCGCAAAAAAAATATTGGAAATCAAAATTCTCCTGAGAGGGATGAGTGTGGGGGAGGCCTCATTCTAATTAATATTGTCGTTCAATTATGGGGATAAATTAAATTGTTATTGTTCTATACATACTTATTTTATTATAATTACCTGAAATATTGATACAGCACATTCAAGTATTTAAATATCAAATGCAAACATAGATATGGTCGGTGTTCAGACAGCCGAACCAAGTGTTTTTTTTTTTAATCGAGTAAAGAAAAGATGTACCCCAAACATGTTGAAACATCAAAATATTATAGATATTTACTGTAATAATGGAACTTATCTATATGATGATACATTTGTATCAAAATAACATGGAAGATTTAAATTGATGGAGTTCTTTACGTATCCTTAGAGCTCCAAAATTCAATCTAGTCTGGTCTGTTCTAAACCCCGACCATATGATTCTCAAAAACTCATGAGAATGGTGATTTACTCTTTGAACTGTTATTTAATTGGATGTGTTTAAAAGATTTATAAATTTAATTTATTATTGATGTTACGAGCTATGTCTGTAGTTAAACTTAATGAATGCTACACAAGAAATATATTGAATCAAAGTATTTTTATATATAAATCATATGAAAAAAAAAATGTTCCAGAAAGTACTCTAGAATTCTTTGGGAGCGTCTCCCGGGATTCTTCCTAAATCATTCATGATATCCTTCAAATCTCTCTCTGGGATTGTTCTGCTGAAAATCTTGAGATTATTTCTGAATTTTCTTCCAGATATCGCTTTGGGATTTAATCCAAAAAAAAACGTTACCATTCCGGTATTGCTTCTGAGATTCTTTCGGATATCCCATTGCCGATATTCGGACATCTTTTTGGATTTTTTTTTGCAGAACTCTGTATGTATTTTGCGTGTATCTCTTAAGGATTACTTTGAAATCCAGGAAATTAAATCTTTGAAATTCTTGAAAATTGTTTCTCGAAATACTATGGAAGATTTTACCATAAATCCTGATGCAATCCATTTGGATATTTAAAGAGGATTTTATCAAAAAATGTACGACTCTACTAGAATTCTTCCGAGAATTCCTCCGAAAATAACTCTAAGATTTTTATCCGGAAATACTTCTGGTATTCTTATGAGAATGCCTCTGGTATTCTTCCAAAAATGACTTGAGATGCTTTCGGAAATCTTTCTGAAATTCTTCAAGAAATTCCACTGAGATTTTACGCCAATATCTTTGAAATACTCCTGGGACTCTTACAAAAATCCGTTTGGAGTTTTTTTTTTTCGGATATCTTTCTATTCTAAAATTTTTCAATAAATTTTGCTGGGATTGTGCTGTAAAACCTGCTAAGATTCATCCAAAAATACGACTGTCATTCTTCCGGATATCATTCAAGAATTCGTGAGATTCAACCGTAAATCGTTCTGGTATTTTCAGAAATTCCATTGAGATTCTTAAAAATATCCTTCTGAAAAATTTCTGAGAATTGTTTTGGGATTATAGAAGGATTTCAGAAGAATTCCAAGGCGATTCACAGAAACATGACTTCTGTATGAAGGATTATCGTTAATATCTGAAATAATCCCATGAGAATTCTAAATCCAAATTACAGTGATATTCAAAAGAATCCCAGAAGTTATTTCGCCAGAATCCCTGAAAGATTTAAAGGATATTCACAGACATCCAGAAGATTTCATGAATATTTTCCAGAATAATTCCGATGTCCAGATGAACTGCAGAAAGATTCATGGAATAATTTCAAACGAAATTTTCGGAATCATTTGAAAGTAACTTTTAGAAGATCCTCAGAAAAAGAAATCAGTAATCAAAGTAATCGAAAAAATCTCATTATTTCAAGCAATGCTCGTTGGTTCATGTCGAAGGATCAACATGTTCGGCTTAACGAATCTTATTTTAAATATTGAATGACACCACATACAATTAAACTAGTATGTGATTACAATTCTGAATCACCGCAAAAAAAAATATTTAGAATCACAATCCTTCTGAGAGGGATGATGTGGTGGATGCACATTCTAATTAAAATTGTCGTTCAATTATGGCGATAAATTAAAATTGTTATTGTTCCATAAATACTTGTTTTATTATAATTACTTGTAAATATTGATACAGCATATAAAAAGACATTGGTCCAGAAATTACTCCAGAATTCTATGGAATTTCCCTCCTGGGATTCTTCCCTTAAATCACTTATGAATCCTTCAAAACCTCTCTGGGATTGGTTCTGGAAATCTAAAGATTATTTCTGATTTTTTCTCTAAGTTTCTTCTGGAAATCAACAGAATACTTACAGATATCACTTTGAACTCATCTAAAAAACATCGTTAGCATTCCGGTACTATATCTGAGATTCTTCGATATCCTTTGTGATTCTTCTGGACATCTTATTGGAATATTTGCATAAATCTGTATGTGAGTTTGCGTTTATCTCCTTAAGGATTACTTTTGAAATCCTGGGAAATCAAATTCGAATCGAAATTCTCGAAGATTCTTCGGAAATTCAATGTAAGATACTAACAGAAATCCTGATTGCAATTCTTCTGGATATTTTTAGAGGATTTGCAAAAAATGTACTACGACTCTACTACAAAATTCGTCGAGAATTCCTCCGAAAATAACTCTGGCCTTTTTCCGGAAATACTTCTGGATTATTATGAGAATACCTCTGGTATTCTTCCGGAAATCACCTGAGATGCTTTCGGAATTCCTTTAGAATACTTTCGAGGATGCTTCCGAAAATCTTTCTGAAATTATTCTAGAAATGCCACTGAGATTTTTACGTCCATATTCTTGAAATTTGTCTGGGACTCTTCCAAAAATCCTGTAGGAAATCTTCCACATATCTTTCTAGCATTCTTTCGGGAAAGCCTTCTGGGATACTTTCGAAAATCTTTCTGAGGATCCTTCAAATCCTTCTGTTAAGGATTCTTGCAGAAATTCTTCCCAAATTACCTCTAGACTCTGGGAGTTTCCTGAATTTTTCATGAAAACTGTTATTATTTCGACTATCTCTCTAGGATTCTTTCGGAAATTCTTCTACAATACCCCAAATTTCTTTCTGTTATCCCTGCTGGAGGACTTCAAAACATCTTTCAAAGATTCTTCCAGAAATTTTACTGGAATTTTTCAAGAAATTCTGCTGGAATTCTTCCGTGAAACCTGCCGAAATTCATCCGGAAATACGACTGTAATTCTGCTTGAATGATAAGCATTCAAGAATTCCACCGGAAGTTTTTGTGGGATTCAACCGTGAATTGTCCTGGTATTTTGTTTAAATACATTGAGATTCTTAGGGAAAAATATACAGGATTCTTAAAATATCTTTCTGAAAATTCTTCTGGAAATTGCTTTGGAATTAAAGGAGGATTTCCGGAAAAATCCCAGGTCGATTTACAGAAGAACCACAGATAAATCACTAAAATATTATCAGGGAGATTTCTAAAGGAATTATCTTAAGGATTCTCGTAAATTCCTGAAACAATCTCAGGAGAATTTCGAATGGATTTTGAATGTTTTTTTACAGTGATATCCAATAGGATCCCAGAAGTTATTTCGCAAGAACCCCTGAAGATTCAATGAAAAGTCACAGACATCCAGACGATTTCATGAATATTTTCCAGAATAATTACGATGTCCAGAAGAGCTCCAGAAAGATTTACGGAATAATTTCAAATGGAATTTCCAGAACCATTTAAAAGTCACTTTCAAAAGATGCTCAGAAAAAGAAATCAGTAATCAAAGAATCTCATAGGTATTTTTTTTAAAGTCCCAGTGACTGTCCGGTAGTTTTCTTGGAGGATTTCCATTTGAAGTCAAAAGGGATTTTCAGAAAATTCTGCCAAGGATTTAAGAAAATTTTCAAGGAAAATCAATGATAAATCACGAAAAAAATCAAAAACACTTCCTTATGAATTTCCAGAAGAATCACAGAGTTTTTTTTTCTCAAAAAATCTTAGAAAAAAATTCTAAAGAATCACGAAGGAATTTTCGGAATAATTCTGGATATACAAAATTATCTCAGGCAGAAACAATAAAATCAATAGCAATAAATCTGTAAGAATATAAGAAGGATTTACAAACAATTACAGAGGAATTTTCGGATGATTTCCATAAATAAAGATTTAAAAAAAATCCCCGTCATCTGGAAGATTCTTAGCAGGATTTTCGGAAGTATTCCACAGGGATTTCTGGGAGAATTCCATTGGGATTTACAAAAGAATTCCAGAGGAATTTCCGAAAGAATCCCAAGAATTTGCACGGAAGAAAGTGAAGTGAAATAATAGATTTTTTTGATTATAGTCTCAGGCGTCTTCCGAGAGTATTCTAGAATAATAGGTATAATCTAAGACATTTTTCGGAAAGAATCTCAAAGGGATTTTGAAGAACTTTCAAAGAGTTTCACGGAAGAAATACTGAAGAATTACGAGGAAAATATCAGAATTTAAATAATAATTTCGATTGGATTTCCAGAAGAAATCCCGAGAAATTTTGTGAGAATCCCCGAACCCAGATTTTTAAAATAGATTCCATTACACTGGAAAGCAATCATTAAATCATTTTCGGCAGAATTCCAGAATTTTACGGCAGAATTCTAGAATTTTACAGCAGAATCCTGAAAGGATTTCCATAATAACTCAAGATGGGTTTCTGGGATAGTCCAATAGGAACTCCCAAGGAGGTTATTGGAAAAATCAGAGCGATCAAAGAAATAACTACTTATAATAATTTCAGAAGGGTTTCTGAAAGAATCTCAGTGAATTTTCAAGATGTCCTCTAGCAACACAACTAATATATACTAATATTTACAACTCAATACTTAATTATAAATTGCGTTAAGGTGATTATAGAACAAAGCCACACCTCAAATTTTCAAAAGCACAAGACTTGAGAACCAAACAGCTCTCACCGTTGAAAATTTATCCCATTAGTCACCACCAGCAAGCAAGCAATTTGATTGGTTTTCAACGCAAACTGTTGTCAGATTCTCCAGTCTTGTGCCCTTGTTTGGCTTCGTTTTATAATCACCTTAAGCTGAGTGTACGCCATCCAGTTTGGGGGCGGATTGACGGTATCGAAGTGGATTAAAAACAATTATAGGAGAACGTGTGGAAAATACATATGAACTGCGCAGAATACATCAGACCGATTTAGCATTGCTGCGCACTTCTAAAAGCATTTTATTTTTATTAAAATGTTTGATAATAGTAGAACGACAATGATCATCAGTTGATTTTCCGCTACTATTTTTTTTAAATCACAATTGTTATTTTTTTCCGTGCACGCGCTCGGGAAATGAATCTGGCCATGGTGCAACAACCGCGCTGCATTCGATGAATCCTATGCGACAAAAATTGTCGGCGCTATCCGTCAAATTCGCTCACCAAAGCTATTTTGGTGACTTTAACATCACAGCTACTGTGTTGCTGACTGCTGTGGTGCGCTGCTGTTCGGCTCAGTGTAGGTAAGCTGGTACAATACTGGGGAAGCGATAACGATGCGATGCAAATGCGAATGGTTGGTTTTATGCTACAGTTCGATGGAATGATGAATCTTCAACTGCGATGTGGCTTCTTTCGTGTGCTCTAGTGACGCCTTGAGGAGTTTCTTGTTGTGGGTCCAACTTGATCCGACTACGCCCAGTGGGGGTACTAGCAGGCACTTACGAAACGTGGCTGTTTGACGGGAGATTCTTGCTGTGTGGTAGCTTGACCTGACTGCGCAGAGTGGCAGGTCAGAATTCCTCAATGCCGACGGTTGCTGATCTATGACGCATGGGTCCAAATGATGACGCTACGGCCTGGTGGTTTGACGCTGGCGGTCCGAAATTAATGGCGCTACGGCCCGGTGGGTTTGACGCTATGGTCCAGGATGGATGCTACGATCCGAACGGATGGACGCAGAGGTCCGACGTTGATGCTTAGCTCCATCATTAGCGCTGTGGCTTGCAATGGCGAAATGATTGCAATATCCAATGGGAACGGCAGGCTGTCCTACTGAGATGCTCGATGATCCGACTGGGAAGCGCGGGTTCGACTGGGACGGTTGACAATCCAATTCTGGTGTACTTGCTTGGCTGCCGGTATACTGGCAACGACTATCCGACCAGCGCTTTCCTCCATACGTCCTGAAGTCCTCACCAAGTGCCATCCTGGTCACGGCACCAATGTTTCGGCCAGGATGCGACGGCCCTACGTTGTGATTTTTATATTTAAACCGACGGGACTCAGGGCGACAAGAAGGGAACGAACAACTGGTCGAATGTTAACTAATTTATTGCTCCCCACCGAGAGGCAGTGCTCCTGCTCGGTGAGGGATACGAAATATACACTAAAAATACATGCGATGCAGATCGCCCTTTATAGGCGCAAGCAGTACGGAGATGAATGGTATGTGAAAGCATTGCGCTTTGGCGCGCTTCCATCGTCACAGTAGGCTGTTGTAGTGATGCGATCGTCGAGCGGGAAACGTTCACAATGGGAAGCGTGGCTGGCTTTGTTGAATGGTCAACTGCGCGCGCTGTCTGCTTCGATGACGCCGATGTGAGTCTGAACAGACCTTGATAGGTATTTTTACGACGAAGAATATTGCCGAAGACCGCGAAACAATCCGTCACTTGTGAAAAAAGTTATTCAATGAAAACCTATTGGCAACGCGACGTTGATTAACACGTAAAGGAATAACAATAATAACAAAATCGGGCAAAAATTTCCAAATAGTCTATGCTTAATAACTTTTTTCACAAGAATCGGATTGCTTTGCGGTCTTCGGCAATGTTGTTCATCGTAGAAATACTTATCGAGATCTGTGTTCAGAATTTTTATAGTAAATCCCATACAAACTTTGAACGGCTGGCGCTAAAATATAGTTTCTCCGATAGAGCTGAAATTTTGCACAGTTGTTATGGGACCTAAATGCAATCCAAAAAGTGGACTGGAGCGAGAATCTAAATTATTCATATAACCGTGTCCCAGGCTAAACACATGCAAAAATGGTCAATCGGTAAAGAAAGCTCTCAGTTAATAACTGTGGAAGTGCTCATGAGAACACTAATCTGAGAAGCAGGCTTTGTCCCAGTTGGGACGTAACGCCAGAAAGAAGAAGAAGATATCTGGAATGCTGAGAGTGAGAAAAGAGTTATGCGAACTGTTAAACTTGGGTACCTCGAGAGGGACCGAATGCCGTATCCCAGATTATTACATCTTTGGTCTGTCTTCAGAAATACCCTTTATAAAAATTGAAAAATTGAATTGAAATTTCAGAAGTATTGAAAACTTTTCAAATAGTGGTCAACTAGATTTACAACCTGATGTAGGTCAACTCGATTTTTTTTTCATTGCTTGTAATGTATTGATAGAGGGACGAACTTGGACACATGCGGCCTAACTATTACATGACGGGTATAATCAAAGGGTACCATTTAAATTGAGATTATCCTCCATTAAAAATCGATCCCTGTCAGCGTGGTACGATTGTTGTCGATTCAGGCATGTGAAAACCATTATATGACGACAACGCTCAACTCCACGAACAAATTTGCGCCGGCCGGCGGTGATGCCAGTCAATTATTGCATAATTAAGAAAAAAATGTCCGCGTCGTGTGGGTTGGTTGGCTGGTTCAATGTCTGCCTTTACGTACATTACTTATATGTAGATTCCTCGATTGTATGAAGCAGCGAATAAGAGGAATGTAAACAGCAATTATATAATCGATATAATAGCAATTACTCACCTGTGTTTCTTCCGTCGCTTTCGCTCTAATTTTGGAGATCTCCATCAGAACGTAGCCGATCGGGTTTAGAACGGCCAACGAGATGGGCGCCAACAGGTAGATGTACGACGCATATTCCGGATGCAACTTCGAGTACAGCGCCGTCACTGGGAAAGGAAAAGTACGCAAATCTTAGGTAAAAAATGGCCTTCGTTGAGCTTTTAAGGTGAAGATGAAACTAATTCACTCCATAAATTTCCAAGAACACAAATCAAGAGAACCAGATAACCGTTCAAGATGAATGCTTCTTCGATTGGACACTAGTTCAGCTTTGCATAAGTTTTCAGTTTGAACCGTTGCTTGGTTCTCTAGATTTGCGCTCTTAAATATGTGAGGTTAATTAATCTTCACCTTAAGCTATTCTGAAACTCACCAATAGGAAACCCAATGGCAAAGTCGTTGCTTTGGGTGCAGAAAATGGCCAGAATTCCGGCTCGGCCATAGTTGACGGGGCGGGCCACCAGCAGCGAGATGATGGCCACGGCGAGGAATACGATCGTTTTCGATATCAAGATCGACAGCAGAAAGTTCCAATTGACCGTGCTCCAGTTAAGCTCGGCCAGCGAGAGGAAAATGACCGACGGCAGAGCGAAGGTGCCCACGAAGGTATTGAGGCCCTTGGCCTCGGTGTTGGTAATGATGTTGAGCCGTCCGGCAAGGTAGCTACAAAGAGACAGAGAGGAAACGGTGCGGATTATATTAATTATAATTAGGTATGGTTGAAAAATATTGCAACGGAATTTGATGACAAAGTTATAAAAGTTGTTTCCAGCACTGTACACCATAAATGGGTAATAAGGTTCTCAATTGAATAAAACTTCGTATATTGAAGTGCACAACTCTAAAGAACTAGAAAGTGCTCTGGACTGAAAATTTGATCGCTGATCATCAAAAGCTAGTAATCAATTGATTAAATTCTCAGCGTGAACGAATGTCTGATTCCCTATATTTGCAACGTTAAAAATTGGAAATGTGGCTCCGGTTCATTCTCACCTTAACTTTCAAGGATTCGTCATCGTAATTATTGTCAAAAGCAGTATTTCTGTTCAAAACTATATATTATTCGATGAAAATGTTTGTTTCGCTTAGAGAGTAGAAAACAGTGGACACATATTCGTGTAAATTTTCTTGATTTTGAACAAAAAACTGCTTTTTAAAATTTTGAAATCATTGGCGGATCCTGCCACCTTAATTAATAAGGAAGTTTTTGATTCCAGAGTTGAAGCTAAGCAATACCTAGGACAGCAGTACGTTTCCAAAAATAGAAATATGTGTTACTCGCTCAATATGGGGTTGCGGAATCTGAATCAAGTTTGAAAAATCGTCCAAGTAGTTGATAAGTCGTTAATTAAACCACATTTAGCGCCTATAGGTAGATAATTTTTTGTTGAATGCGGAAATTTTTTCTCAAACAAGCATTTTTTATTGCTCTGAAAATGTATAAATACATAATGATACAAATTTGTAATCAAATTCAAAACAAATTGAGGGAATAATATTAAATTTTGTGGAGAATGTACAACACAACATTAGATTTTGTGGAGAACGTCGAACACTTCAACAGTTCATCAAACATTGCCATAAATCCATTTTCTCATGGTATAGCTATCTTGACTATCAAAACAAATATAGGAAAATCAACTACACCGCGAATTATGGTACTAGAGAAACATATGAATAAATTCATAGTGAAAAGGAGTTCTTCAAAATGAGTTACAAGAAAATCCCATAGCAATTTTGGAAAATACTCCATTATTATACTCAAATAGCATGATTCAAATAGAACTTCAGTGATTGTTTTCTAAAGCATAAAAGAAATCCAGCGAAAACTCGTGGATAATGAATCTCAGATAGAATTTCTTGAAAAATCTATGAAAAAATTTCCAGATACTTCTAAAAGAATTCATGCTTGAATTTTTGGGTGAATTTCGGGGAAAATCCTTGGCAGCCTTAGATACAATCCTGGAGGGTATTTCTAAAGAAATTGATGATGTAACCTCTGACAATAATTTATGAGAAATTTCCATTGGCGTAGACACAGGGGGGCAGCCCTCCCAAAATTTTGATAATAAATAATAAAGCTAAATTTAAGAAGGAAATTTAAAAAAAAACAACAATTTATTTGATTATAACGTGTCGAAAATCTTCTGAAAAGTGTGATTTTTTGGCGGAAAATAAGGCCAGATGACAGATCTTTAAAAGGAATTTCAATCTTGCTAAGTTTTCTCCAAATGGATGGCAGAAATTTATCCTGGTTTGAAAAATTCCTACAAAATTGGTCATACACTCCAACTTTTTTTTTACGACCGTTATCGGAGGGTAAAAAAACAAGGTTATAATTAAGTTTTTGGGAAATATAACATCTAGATGGGGAAATACTGATCCGAGATGTTCGGCAAAGTTGAAGCATTGATTGAGAACTTTCCAAAATGGCCATTCAAAATTTAATATTCTGATAATAAATGGCACCACTGCTCGATTGTTATCAAAAAAGTCAATTATATGGGGGTGTTATACGCAAATATCAAAAGATTTTAAAGATAACGATACTGAATGTTCACCAAAGTTGAAGGAAGTGTTGCGTGCTATAAAGTCTGCCGAAACACAAATGTTAATGTGGCTGGCAACAATGTTTAGGAAGAATTGATTTTTGTTTAGCGGATATCTCAAGATCCTGACTACTTAGAAAGATGGCGTCTTCGACAAAGTTGTTCGTTAGCTCATGGACTATCATTATTTGAGCCATGAAATTCGAAATTTTGCCACTAGGCGGCGCTAGTGAGCATGATACTTTTGTTTTGTGGTTATCTCAGGATCCTGACCACTCAAAGAGATAGCGTCTTTGACAAATTTCGAATATCATGTTTTTTCTAATAATAGTCCTTGAGCTACTGATTAACTTTGCCGAAAACGTCATCTTCCGAAGTGCTCAAGATCCTGAGATAATCGCAAATAAAAAATTGCACGCTCACTAGCGCCGCCTAGTGGCAAAATTTCGAATCTCATGACTTTTCTAATGATAGTCCTTGAGCTATTGATTAACTTTGCCGAAGACGCCATCTTCCTAAGTTATTAGGATCCAGAGACATCTGCAAAACAAAAGTTTCATGCACAATAGCGCTGCCTAGCGGCAAAATTTCTAATCTCATGGCTTTTTTAATGATAGCGCTTAAGCTACTGAACAACTTTGTCGAAGACGCCATCTTCCTAAGTCGTCAGGATCCTGAGATAATCACAAAACAACACTAGCGCCGCCTAGGGGCAAAATTTCTAATGTCATGGCTCAAATAATGATAGTCCTTGACCTACTGAACAACTTTGCCGAAGACGCCATCTTCCTAAGTAGTCAGTATCCTGAGATATCAGAAAAAAAAAACAAAATTTCGATGCCCTATAGCGCCGCCTAGTGGCAGAATTCCACATTTCAATGACCACCGCATATTACCCCATAATCTACTGAACAATTTTGCTGAACATCATTACCCTTTATTTTAATCACTTTTTAAGATATTGATCATTCATAAAAACGGTCCTTAATCTGAATTTCGGTCGTAGAAAGATAATAGTCGTAAAAAACGGACGTAAAAAGAGGTTGGAGTGTACTTGTTCATTACAAAAATAAACTATTTATTCGATTTTGCTCCTATTTTTGAGTATAGTCAAACTCCTCAATGAATATCGAAAGTAAGACTTCAGAACTTTTGCTATAAATCTCTTGCAAATCAGTCAAATCACGTTGTGAGATTCATTCATGCTTTCAAGGTGAATTCCTCCAGGAGCACAACCATTCCTTCTTTGTTTACTTTTCATCCACAAATTTATTCCGAAAATTGTTCCCGGATTCAACTAAAAAAACTTAACCTATCAAAAGATCAAAATTTTCCTCACAATTTCTCAAAAAAAAAATCCTTGATTCTGTTAAGTGTTATACTGCCACATTTTTTTGAAAGTTCTACTAGAAATTCCTCTGTGAATTCTTTAAAATAGTATTACCAAAATTTTATAACGAATCCTTTCGCTAAGTTCAGCAAAAGTCCATTAAAAATATTTTCAAAATACATCACAAATTGCGTCAGAAATTCTTCTATGTTGGAGATGAACCAGCCACGGGCTGAAAATCTCCCTAATAAAGCTAATAATAATAAATTCTTCTATGTTTTTTTTTTATTTCTGGAAGTTCTACTTCAAAACCCCGGATTGCATAAGAATCATCTAAAAAAATATTTGTGATGTATCTTGCCTAAGAATCTTCAGAGGAAATTTGTTGAAAAACTCCAGACATGATTTCGATTCCGAAATTTACATAGCGATAAAGGAATCTGTGGAAAAACATTCAGCAACATAACTTGAAATGGGGAAAAGATTTATAAAGAAATTATAAAGACAATTCAAAGGATCTTTCTTGAAACATTTCTTTGTCAATTATTGACAAAATCCATATTCTTTGTGCAATTCCAGATTGGAATTTCTAGGGGCTTCCTGGCAAAACTCAGGGGAGTCTAGAAGTCGAGGAAGGAATTCTGCTAGATTTCAAGGATTATTATGTCTAAAAAAATTCCGATAAAACTTCTTGAAAAAAAAATTTGTTTTTTAATCATTAGAAAGGGTTTAATTATCCTGTAATCGTTCACATCTAGAGAAAATATAATAAATAATCACTTATTTTCGTTGTTCCGTTGTTTTACCTGCTCCATCATTTTGTTCTTTCTCCTTCCTCCGCATGAACCTTTTTCATGAGAAAATTTGTACCAAAATCTGTTCATACTCCAAAAAGCAATTGAACTGAAGTGAATAATCTAAAACAAGAGGTAAATTCCAGGAGTGTTGATAAATTCTAAAATTCATATACGCATTGTTCATAATTTCTGAAAGTCCATCAGAAATTCCTAAACAAATTGTCAAAGTAATGCAAAAATGTACTCTAAGTTTTCAAATCAGTGCAATCATACATTACCGATTTAACCATGAGACAACCTTGACAATGTTCTCAAAAAACACCGCCAATATTTTTGAGATTAACTTCTACAATTCTACCTCAACAATTTAAAATGGTTCCTCCAAAATGTTGGTTTGGGATTTCTGCAAACAAGAAAAAAATGGGTTTTACATCAATCTGTTCGCCATAGTGTCATAAAACTTCGGAGTTCATGCCAAACATTTTCTAACGCCAATCATTGTTCAATTATAAAAGACAAACAAAAATTAACAAGAATTTTTGTAGAAAATTCTCCAAAAATCGCTTAAATCTTTGTGTAAGTTATATCGTCAGGAATTCTTGGAAATTCCGACAGAAATTTAAGTTGAAATTATTCATCTAATTTCTTTAGAATTCTTCAATTTATTTTTTTTTTCAAAAAATCTGATATAAATTAGATTTGGATATGGACTGATTTATAGAGTTCTTCAATCTCTAAAAAAGTATTGAGGTATTTTTGAACCATAAATGGAGAGTGGATAGAGAGTGCGTTGTGAAGCCCAAGCAGGACAGTTCGGTTTTGCATCGTCCGATTGATTCTGCTGACGGATTCGCGCGTATTTTCGTTGCCGGAGAATTTTTTCCCATGTTTTGGAGCGCCTTGCTGGGTAGTGCTTTGTGAAGCCCAAGCAGCACAGTTCGGTTTTGCGTCGTCCGATTGATTTTGCTGACGGATTCGCGCGTGTTTTCGTCGCCGGCGTTATGATAACATATTTTTTCTTGAAAGCGTAACTTTTATGTAATATTAAAACAAACTTTGTATGGTTCGTCACTATAAGTGTCGGCATTATGCTTTTTTCTTATACAACTTCAATATACATATATTTTTCTCTTTTTGGCATTATTAAAAATTAACTCTTGAATTTTTCGACATTGTGAATGTTGACGTATTTTCTAAAACTTCTACCATATCGAGACAAAATGCACAGTAATACTCATATGTAATTTTCAAACAAACTATGTATGGTTCGTCACTACAAGTGTTGGCATTATTCCTGTTTCATTTAAGTTAAAATATATACATGCAATTTTCAGTTTTCGTCATTAATAAAAACGTCTTTTGAATTGTTCGACATTATAGATGTTGACGTATTTTTTCCAAAAACTTCTCGAGACAAAAATACAAATCTAGCTTTAAATACAAGTCGTATATTTCCTCCTTGGCCATGGATCGCATCACCGACCAGAGGTGACTCCCAGATCTTTTCCTCCCTCACTAATAAACACCCTTCCCGTGGTGGTTGTGGAGATGCAGAGGTATTCTCGGTCTCTAGAAGCAACAATCATTACACCCTAACATTCCTTCCCCATCCCAACTGACTGTAAGGACTTGGCCGGCGCCGTTATTGATCAATAATATTAGATCTGCTAAAATTGCACTTCGAGAGTAAGCGGAAACTCCCATCCCTTATTCATTTGGATCGTAGTGCAATTCTTACCAGTTCCGATCAATCACGGAGTAGCAACCGTTGACATGTGCAGTCAGTCTATGCTATGCTATGCTATGCATAAATGGAGAGTGGATAGACTTCTAGAAGTTATTTAGGAAAGAATCCCGGGAACAACATTCGGGAAATTTTATGAAGTAATTTCTAGAATCTGAAAGAATACCTGATGGAATTTCAAGAGAAATTTTCGGAAAAGGTCAAGAATGAATTGCAAAATTCGCTTTAAAAACCAATCCTGAAGAATCGCTAGTGCTGTTTAACCCGTATAGGCCTGAGTGAAAGAAAAAATTCTAAAACCCTCACCGCTCAGCGAATTCTTAACGGATTCAAATTATTTTTTGTCAGTTCACTGGCCCACATATCTAGTTTCAGGAAGTGGCCAGAGGAACTCGGAAATATTCCTGTGGCAGGAGTTATTCCGGTGGACCACGGGTCTATACGGGTTAAAAATCTCTGGAAAATATACTTGGATGAATTTCCGGTGATTTTTTCGGAAGAATCCTAGGACGACATGCCAGGAGACACAGTAATATCATTTTCTAAAGAAATCCCTGAACAAATTGCTCGGAAAGTTTTTGAGTATTTTTGCGGGAGAGTTTTGAGAACAGTTGAACATATTCTGCTAGAAACTTTGAAGGAATATTTATATATGAAAATAGGCATTTTTGAAGAAATTTCAAAAATGAGAGATTTTTTAAGGAATCTAATCGATTTGTAGAGAAATCTTCAGAGACTTGTGGTGAATTTTCTGTGCAAATAAATCTACACACAACTTCTCTGAGTAATCGCTAAGAACATTTTCCTAATTAATCTTGTTTAATTAGTTATGTAAATTTTATGGAATATAAGAAGGAATCATTAGAGTAACATGTGTAAGAATTATCTAATGTTTTTTGTATAAAGTCCTGGATATATTTTGCTGCAAATTTTTCAAGCAATTCTTGAAGATCCTGAAGACAATTCCAGAATTCAATTCTTGCAGATCCTGAAGTAATTCCAGAAAATCCTAAACAAATTATTTTAAGCAACTGGATGATATTTCAAACAAACAATTGGAATATGTACGTAGAGGATATAAATAATAAGTACGTAGAAAACCTTCCAGGAGAAATGTTAAAAATATGTTTTGAAGTATTCCTGATGGAATTCTTCATGAGATTTTTCAACCCTCTCTTTCTCATGGTAGCTCCAGAGCACAATAGATTTTCAACGAACCTGAGACGAGCCGAATCAGATGAATACTATACAATAGTTACTACAAAATAATTTCATGCTCATCAGTAATTTTATAGAATTTTGTTGAGAAATGAATACGATTTTGTCTGCTCCCGATTTTGTCAGCTTTATGGCCCAATTTTGTCAGCCTATTAAGAGTATAATTTTTTTCGTCATATTTTATCGAGTTTCCATAGAAACTGATCTCATATAATGATATTTGATGTTATGAAGCATCTATAAAATTATTTATAGATTTTTTGCTTTAAAAAATCTCTCCACCAGCTACATATAAGACACTTCAAAAATTGTGTGCAGATTTAAGAATAATCTTATATGGATTCACTATGTTTGTCTTTCCCCTAAAACATTTGAAATATTTCTAGTTTTTTTTATAAAAAAATGGTAAGTCTTTGTAATTTGTGGAGATTTCAATCCATTCCCATTTAAAGGCACGCCAATGCAAATTTATGGAGCAAATTAAAAAAAAAAAAAATTCTTCGGTACATTTTGTGAATATTTCTGGATGTAAGATTATCGAAATTCAAATTTCTGAAATATTTAAAAGGAATTTCCTGATGGAAATTGAAAATAAAAGTTTCTGAATGCTTTTTCTCGAAGGAATATTTTAAATACAGTATGGACCCTATTTTGTCAGCCGTTTTGGCGATGATCTTTTCGCCACCATCACTTTCCTATCAAACTTGATGCAAATCGCTTACGTCTGTTATCAAATTATGTAAAGGAAAACCAAAATTGTATTTGAAACATGGACAGTCTAAATTGGTTCTAAATCATAGTCACTATCGTTGTATGCACACCACAGCATGAATGGCTTCATGGAAGAATCAATTGAGGCACTTCTGCACGGAAAAAAATCCGTTGCCGAATTCATGTACAAAAAGTCATGATTTCATAAAATTTTATGTTTCATGATATCATGACTAAAAGTCATGAAATCTTGACTATTATGCAAGAATTCGTATGCTCAGGGCGTTACACAAATCTAACTGTCACTTTCTTAACCTTAGTCAACGTGTATCATGGCAATCGGTGATCTTTTCTAGTGAAATTATAAAGAGTTTTGAAAAAGTTCAAATTCTTCGGAACCTTGTCGATGACATTCTTGGTGAAATTCTCGTGAGTTCCCACATTGTTTAACGACACAATCAATGTACTTACTTAATCTTGACTTTGCAGAGCCGGGTAATGTTTGACTTCGAGTGAAGATTTTGCTTGACAAGCTCGTCGGTGATTTTAACTGTTCGGAAGTGATGCACCCACGTCCTATAACAGAGCAGGTCACCAAAGGCCTTCGGCAGCCGGATTATTCAGTTCCACTATCTACATCCGCAGAGTTGTTAAGGAGTGTTCCATGACTTATGCAATCCACCAGCCCTGGGACCATTTACCAATTCAATTGATGCTCGAAACAACATTTTGCGTACAAACCTAACTACCAAATGTTCGTGTTCCTGCTAAAGATGTCACACTCGTTAGGTTGACATTTGTGGAATGTTTTCACGGTTCATTACGAAACTATCAGCACAAAAGCAGTAACAATTTTAATCTTTATTTTATTTGTTTACCAATGGCAAATATAAACTGGGATCAAAATTGACGTATAATGTTTCGTTTTCATGAACTGAGTTCATGATTCAAGGATCCTGCTTCATGATTTCATGACTCAACTTGCCACTTTTCAGCACCAAAATAGGAATCATAAATGACAGGCATCTGAATACATGAAAAGTGCATATGTTTTCATGACCTATGTTCATGATATCAGATCCTGCTTCATGATTTCATGACCGAAATTGCCACTTTTCGTATCAAAAATAGGAATCATAAATGACAGATGACTAAATCCATGAATTTTATTCATGGTTCCAGCATACAAGCTTCATGATTTGAGAATTTTAATTGCCATTTTTCTTCGCTAAAAATTGAAAACGTAACGTACAGCCGGCGTTACGGTTAAATGCTTCATGATTTCATGACTTTTGGTTATGGTGTATTTTCATAACATGAAAACACACTTTCCTCCCGAAATCATGACTCTTTCTCCTGTTTTAGAGTGCCGCATTTTTACCCGTGTGGAAAACCGTGGAGAAATAAGGATAAAACTCTTGAAGCTTGACAGATTCTTTAGATGTATCAAGCTTTTGTAAAAAAATCCCTGGCAAGTTTAAGTAATTTTAGACTAATTTCAGTGGAAATTCGTAGAAGAAGTTGAAGAGAAATCTGAGTCAAACATCCTAGAGTACCTACCGGAGCATTTATTGGAAGAGTTTCAAAAAATGCTTTATGAATCCTAAATAAATCATTAATTTTTTTAAACACCTAGAGACATTTCATGGAAAATAAATCACAATTTACTGAAGAAAAAGCGACAGGAGCTCTTTAAGTAATTTTTGTATGAATCCTTGGAACCTCTCGACGAATTCCATCCAGAATGAGTCGAAAAAAAAAAAAATACAAATCGAACTCGGTGATCTTCGGTTTGGATTGAATTTCACACATCAGTACGGTAGAATAAGTGTTTTTCATAGATACATCGATCATTTCAACTCAAGAATAACTTTTGAAAATGGCCTTTTTTGACGTAGAACTACGAATTTCAAAACCAAGAGCGTTACGTTGGTATGAAATATTTTAAACGCTCATAACTTTTTGCTGGTTTAACGAAATTCCTTGATTAGTACCTCAATCGAAAGACAAGACATCAAAGCTTCATGTAGTTCACTAACTGAATCCCACATACCTGTCCAAATAGTTTAATAACTGTTTTAAAAGAGAACGTTGATTTCAAGTAAATCTATAAATAGGGGTGCTAGAAAAAAGTTGACTCCGATTGGCTCGCATCTCAGCAGGCAACAGATTGGCTTGCTCTGACCGGGCGTGCTTCTCAGGCACAGACATCGATAGCGAAGGACGCCCCCGTTTGTCTTGCTTCGCTCAAATCAAACTGTCGAGCGAGCGAGAGAAGATGCCGTCCGAAGCTAAAGCCATCACCGCTGCCGCCGCCAAGAAAAGGAAGAGGAAGCAGTCCACAGGAGAATTTGCGGTCGAGATGTGACACGGTCGGGCGAGTCATTGTCGCCACCGCAAATTTCATCGGCCGAGGAGCTGTTGACCCGCGCTTCAAGATTTGGACTTGTGATCAAATCAGCAAGATTTCAAGAGAGAGCAAAGTTTCCAGATTTCGACTTAAGCCCGGTGATCCACTACCCGTTGATGTTGTGCGCCATCCACGCCAGGAAACATTTAGCTGGTTCATTGTATAAGCAAATAACTTGCTCAAATTTATACATTTGAGTTGAGGATTCCCCGTTTGACCATGACAATCAACTGATAACATCCCGCAGTGTTATTTATCTGTAAGAGCTTCGAAGCTAACAATGCAATCGGCCCTTTTCAGGGCCATCAAATTTGTGGAAAAGAGTTAAAAGAGAAATATTTCCGACTTTATTTATTTCTAAATAAATTTCACAGCTTCATACAAAATTTCATTTGTCATGAAATAATTATGACTCAACAATTTGAGACTGTATTTGCGGGCGCTGCTGCAGTGCCGTCGGGGTGAGTGCTCAACATTTCACAACGATTGTAAAATAGAGTGGCATTATCAACAGCGTCTTTGATGTCAGCGTCATATTTTATAGGAACACTTTGATTAGAAAGTTATCACATGTTACAAAATTGCGACACATTAAGAATGCTTTTGAAAAGATATTCTCATTGAACAAGTGTTATAATTATGGCACCCATGGATCAGAAATTTACCTTCATAATGAAGAAAACTATTGATTATCAATAGCTCGTATTGAATATTTAGTTAATTTCAACCCTTCCAACGGGTCATGTTCGACCAATTTCTCACGCATTAGCATTCTCCGCAATTTTTTTCTAAGCCCAACACAATATTGGCACATACCCATTAGCCTGGGACACGGTTATATGCAAAATTTAGATTCTCGCTCCAGTCCACTTTTTGGATTGCATTTAGGTCCCATAACAACTGTACAAAATTTCAGCTCAATCGGAGAAACTATATTTTAGCGCCAGCCGTTCAAAGTTTGTATGGGATTTACTATGGAAAAACTTAGTTTTGCAAAGTAAAATCACCAGATGTCACCCATTGTCTTCTATAAAAATTCTGAACACAGATTTCGATAGGTATTTCTACGATGAACAACATTGCCGAAGATCGCAAAGCAATCCGATCCTTGTGAAAAAAGTTATTGAGCATAGACTATTAAAATTTTTGCCCGATTTTGTTTTTACTGTTATTTTTTTACGTGTTAATCAACGTCGCCTTGTCAATAGGTTTTCAATGAATAATTTTTTTCACAAGTATCGGATTGTTTCGCGGTCTTGGGCAATATTCTTCATCGTAAAAATACCTATCGAGGTCTGTGTTCAGAATTTTTATAGAGGTCAATGGGCGACCTCTGCCGATTTTTCTTTGCAAAAGTAAGTTTTCCCATAGTAAATCCCATACAAACTTTGAACGGTTGGCGCTAAAATATAGTTTCTCCGATCGAGCTGAAATTTTGCACAGTTGTTATGGGACCTAAATGCAATCCAAAAAGTGGACTGGAGCGAGAATCTAAATTTTGCCCCACACTAATACCCATTTCCCAAATTGGTTATCTGCTATTCTAAGATTATAAAACATGCTGCCTTCGTCGGATTCAGTATTATTAGGGACGAATGACCTTCGGGTTAAAGTCCCTCACAAACAACAACAACAACAACAACAACGGATTCAGTATCATTCCATTTCCGCTTTCGAGCTGGTAAGAGCTCCTTCGAACTTGCTTAGCGAGAAGTACCTCGCTGCTAGAAACCAACTGAGCTGTTAACCTGGCAGCTGTCAATACAGCATCTGGTTTGTGAAATTCAAGATTACATTATTGAGCTACGTTTCCAGATTTCAACTTAATCCCTCTGATCCGCTACCCTGCTGCTGTTGTGCCCCCATGAAATATACAGCTGGTTTGTCGTATAAACAGAGAATTTACTATATATACACTTTCGTTGGGGTTTCCCTGTTTAATCATGGCAATCAACTGATAACATCCCGTAGTGCTATTCATCTGTGACAGCATATAAGCTTAACTTTTAAAATCCAACAAACGTTCTTAAAAGGGTTTACAGAATAATATTTCCTGATATATCTATCATGATCTAAATCTAGCGGTATTGTACAAAACTTGATTTGGTTCTGAAAAAATAATCCCACATAATCTCATGAAATTTGAGAATTTACTAGTGGACGCCGCTGCAGCGCCGTCGGACCGTAATAACATCAAAGTACTCAGCATTGTATGGCATTTCTAACAGCATCGTTGATTTATCATGTAATGGGGGAACACTTCCTAAATTCTTCAGTACGGAAATGGGGAAATGTATTAAAATTGCAACAAATTTTTAATACTGTTCACTCAACTGATTTTTGACCAGTGGTAATAAGCATCTATTGATCTGAAATTTTTCTACGTGTTAGTTTCAATGAAGAAATGCATTGCAAATGTCATATTATATTAAGCAAAGCATTCATATTAACGCTTGTACTGTAAACTATTGAAATAATGTTTTATTGTCCATCCGTACACGTCCATGAATTTTCAAAGATATGTAAATCCCTAACCAAGACATCAACTTCATATACTTTATGTCCCAGATTGGTCGATCAGAAGAAGACAAGAATACGGAAGGGAGGAACATCGTCTGCTATTCAAATTGTGTAAAAAATACTACTTTCAACTGATTCGGTTCATTTCATTTGAAATTTCGAGCTAGTAAGAGCTCCTCGTGATGATCGCAGCATCGGTACAGTCAAGACACAATCCCGTTAGGTACCACTACAAGAAGCCTCATGATCGGCTGATCCGAAAAGCTGCCAATCGTCGGGTATGTGGAATCGCTCAAGATTGAGCTACGTTTCTAGATTTCGACTTAATCCCTGTGGTTGTCATATAGCCTATTTCACAGATCAGCAAGCGAAGAAGTAGGCTAAAGAGGAAATAAGCTATATGAAATTGATGTCTTGGAAAGGTTATGTCTTATGCTGTTATTGCATCCCGACGGCACTGCAGCAGCGTCCTCGGAAGCATCCTCAAATTATCGTCGATTAATCGTAAAAAATCAGATACCATGACCCCACAGTTATGGATCAAATAGTGTGGAGTCCAACCTATAAAATTCAATAAAACGACATGGAAAACGTAAAATTGTAATATAAAAGCACGAATCGAATCGTTTCAAATTGGAACTTCGGTTAGTAAACTGTTTAGAGTGTAATAGTTACATAGGATTGCATAAAAATTAAAAATTGTATCGGTTCCTGAAAACCATATTATGGATCAATTTTCATATTATGGATCAAAATGTGACATATTACGGATCAGTGCGCAAAATCAAGAGATTTTCAACTCAATGCATCTGTATTGCATGGTATAGCGAAAGTTAACAATGTGTCATATATTACTGCAAAAAAATAGCAGCAGCTCTAAGGAAACAAGGGTAAAATGGCCTTTTTTTGTGATACTGCATTGTAGTAACTGAGACATGAACTGTTTTCGCTATACACCAAGTTTACCACCCATTTTTGTCTGCTAAAAAATGAATTTTACAAACCTTGATGTTTTATTAGTTTTATCCTTAGTGCTATTGTCTGAAAATGTCGAATCCAATGCACAAAATAGCAGAAATCTACATTCTTTGGAAGTGATCCATAACCGTGGTAAACGATCATTTCCTGGTCCATATTATGGATCAGTAGTTAGAAGTGCTAATATTCGATATTTAGAATCAACAATCAAGAAAATTTTTTTCCAAAGATGAATTCATACTAAATCGAAGCGAACGAGCATAAAATATGTTATAAAATTTGTATTTTACCACCTGTGGGAGCTTATGAATGCTGACGGCACTTCTTACAGAAAACGACCATATAATGATAGCTGTGTGGTACCAACTAAACATTTGTCAAATACACCGTTATTTAGCGGTCGAATGTTGTGCTTAACATTACAAATGGTAGAAGACAAATAGTATAACATGGGAAAAATATGTTTTACGTCAACGTTTATGTTTTGAGCGAGTTATCCGATGTTGAACGCCAAAGTGATCCGTCACTGTGGGTGATCCGTAACTGTGTGGGTATGGTATTGTATGATGCTACGAGATGAATTAAGAGATTATAGCAAGTATGTTATTTACACATTAGGAAATATCACACAAATAACTCTTTAGTACACCTTTGTTGGCCCTGAAAAAACCGATTGAATTGTTGAATTCGAGTCACACAGACACATTTTGACGACGCACTGGTTGAAATCCTCGCCCGATGAGGTTTGCGTTGGCGGCTTCTTCGGGGTCTTCTTCATCACGGCGGTCTTTGAAACATGGTGGGGTTTTGCTTAGGAACTGCCTTCTTTTGCTCTTCCTTTCTCCAGCACCTCTATTTTTAGATATGATTGAAATCAACGTTCTCTTTTAAAACAGTTATTAAACTATTTGGACAGTTATGTAGAATTCTATAAGTAAACGACATAAGCCCTTTACGCAGTATTAATTATTATTGTAAATTTCTGCTATATCTAATGCACATGAAGGGAATGCCATAGATATCATAAAATTCTGCTTTTATTGAAATTTACATGCTATGATTTGATTGTGAATGTGAAAATGAATCATCGTGTAAATTTCAATCACGTCGTGTTTGGGTTATGATGTCTGAATCAGATAATGATCAAGGAACGCAAAAAATAACAAGGTGGAGCAACCGATACTTTTTTCTTTCGCATTTGAGGACAACCATATTTTATTAGTTTTTGTAGCACAAATCTTTCCTGGTACAAACGAAAACAAGCCGCGTATTACCCATAATATAATTTATTAAATTTTCTTTATGACAGGCTTAGAAAAAGTATGCTGACTGATGAACTTCCCGGGAGGTAAATGTACAACAGCTCCAACTGCGCTCAAAATATGCACGGAGAAAACGGAAAACCCATATTTGAGTATTTTTTAACTTACTTTTGAGTTATTTTTCTCTCCCTATTTCATTCGCTCCTTCTATTGTTGTCAGAGAGCGAAGAGCAAAACAACCCAAAAACCGAACCTTTGTGCGTTACCTCAAATTTGAGTAAGTGGCATAGTACTGAAAGTTGAGTTATTTAATCTGTCGGTTGAGTGAAAAGAACTTAGCCAGTAGGTATTTTTTCGCATGGCTGCAAATGAAAACTACTTCTACCCCATCAACTCAAAATTAGGTTAACGCACGAGCCCCCGGAATTGAGAGGAATGAACTCACTTTTGAGTACTTCATTTTCTCCGTGTGCGTTTCTCTGCATTTTTATCTGATGCCACAAACTGTTGAACGTGTCACATTAAACATTTTATTTTGAATCACGAATGCACATCATAGATTTGTAAAAAAAAATATAATTTAGGTAAACCTTTCTGATTGTTTACGTACCGAAGCAAAGTAGGACACACTTTCAAAGATGGCTGACAGCTGCTGTGGAGCTCGCACCAGTGCTGATCGTCGTCACACGAAAATCGTGTAAAATTACGATAATTCTTGCTAAAATTTCGAAGCGCGTCATAGAGGTTTAAGTAAACTCTAGGAAAATGCTGTAATTTCAAATTATTTATGAAGAGATAAGCGTGTGCATGACAGATCTCGCAATTTTACGCTCGATGTATGATTACGATAAGCAATTTTCCAAGATTTTCTGAATTCCACTTTGGTTATCATTCAGATTTTTTGTCTGTGTATGCCATGTCTTTTGATTGAGGTGCTAATCGAGGTATTTCGTTAAGTCAGCAAAAAGTTTTAGGGTTTAAAATATTTCATGCCAACGCTCTTGGTTGGCCAAACCAAATGAAAGATCTCCCTTAAAACCATAACGTAATTGAAAACTCACAATCGCAGCACCTATCATCTTTCATCAAACATCCTATCATCTGCAAAAAGCTACCGCACTGTTGTTAGAGTCTGACCCAGAATTGATCGAAGTTATGTCCATAGTAGTTCTACGTCAACCCCGCGGTAATGTAACAGACATTACCCACCCCAATTTTTTTTCATATTTTTTTTCATGTAAATTTCGAAAATAAAACCTAAATTTTAAATTACACACAAACCCCATTATTATTATTTTAAAAATTTTCACCATAGAATCTCGGTTTTTTTTTCAAAGTTTTAGTTTTGGTCTAAATAAATTCGTTTTGTAAATCATAATGATTATCACTTTTCTAGAAGTAGCTATTTTCGAGTTATTTCAAGTGTAATGTGAAAATGTTTGAATAAAATAATAAAATAAGCCGTTTCCATTAGTTTTTCGTAGTTCTCCATCAAGTAAAATAAGTCGGTATAGGGAAATATGTACACACACTTATAGTGGTAAGCTCCATTAAAGTTAATACGCCAATCGCGTATTATCCTCGATTTTACTATAGTAAAATCGAGGATAATACGCGATTGGCGTCGTAACTTCGATGGAGCTTACCACCATTAGAATTAAACACAGAATTCTGTAAAATAATCCACAGATTCAGATCAGTGAAATATGATTTCACGGATTTTTCGGTGAAACACAAATGTTTTCAACAGAACTGTCAAAAGTAAAGTTCACCGAATGTTCTGTAAAGGCGGAAAAATCACAAAAATCTGTGGAACATTCACATTTAGTTCGGTGAAGATGGAAGATTTTACTACTTGTATGTATGTATGTATGTAGGTAGCCACCATCCTAGCTTGAGTCTTGCTCTGCATGCGGTTCCACATAACAGTAAAGTCAATTTTCATTATCAATCTGAATTCAACATACCATTGTATGAAGGGCCAAAATGGGGTGTGGCGGACCCGTAAGCAGAGACACTTACGCGAAACCCGCGGGAAATAGAGAATCTCCTTCCAATAATATGATCCAACTGAAAATATAATGAAATTTGCAATACCTGTCTAGTTATCCACGGGATGGTTTGTTATGAGAAGGGCACGTCAAATCCATTACAACTGTTGGGAAAGAAGAACCCATCTACAAGGATGTTACGGTTACTTCAACCCGTGACTCCGGCTGGCACTCCACTTCATTGTCCAGCTGTAACTTCAATGATGCCCTGATGCACCCTCCCAATATCACCCATTTTATATGATTCCATTAAATGATTGTTATGTAATATAATTAAAAACAATAATTTAAAATATAAAAAATATAAGAAATCATGCAATAACTCGATGATTTGACCTAGAATCGTTGAATGAAAGATGATCAATATTAATACATAATAACAGATTGTTCCAAAAAGCCTGAAAAACCGATGACAATTTATACTAAATGTTTACGACAGCTTCCTGCAGTTATATATTGCTGATATATCCTGAAAACAAAAAAAACATATTTAAAAATATCATTTGCAGTTCTTTTCCGATGATCTTAAGAAATGGTGCAGAAAATCTGTAAACAATTTTTGAATTAATGGTTAAATGGTAAAATCATTTTTTATTATTAATTTGTATTTATAATACCGTTGTATAAAGGGCCAAAAGGAGGGTGGCGGACCCGTAAGCAGAGACACTTACGTGAAACCCGCGGGAAAAAGGGAATTTCCTTCCAACGTTATAGTCCAACATTAGTTGGATAATAATGAGAATCTCATTGCTTATTCAGCTTTCCATGAGATAGTTTGTTATAAGAAGGGCGCGTCAATTCCATTACCACTATTGGAGATATGCACCTATCTACAAGGATGTTACGGCACATCATCCCAGACTTCGGCTGGCACTCCACTCCATCGTCCAGCTACAACTTGAATGATGCCCTGATTCACCCTCCCAGTTCACAATATGTTATAAAACAATGCATAAATATATTAAAAGATGTTGACTGCCTGATACTCCTATAAGTTGAAACCCTGTAATAGGATCAGAAATCAAACATATATGAGCCATTTGCGTCTCTAGAAAATAATAAATGAATAAAATAAATAAAAGAGCCGCGTTGAAATAAAGATTATTGACATATTAACAACAGAAAACATGAAAAAACTTAAGGATTTGTCCTAAGATCGCTGCAATTTGAATGATTCAGAGAAATGACATAGTAAATGATCTTTTCAACCACACTGAACAAGAAAACATGTTTATAACAATTACAATGTTCATACTCCTTCATGTTTACGACGGCTTGCTGATTTGTCCTGAGAAAACAAAAACATGATTATAAATAATAATTGCATCTTGCTTTCCACGTTTAGAAGAAGCGGTGCAGTTTTTTTTTCTAGAAAAATAAGTGGAATTATAGGCTTCAATTACGAGCAAACTTATCCAATAAGAAACCTAAATTCTCTCCATTAATCATATTACCCTTTTCATTTCTCCATCCATCCAGATAATTCCTTGATATGTCCAATGAAGCTAAACAATATAGAAAAATATTTTAATCTAATTTTATGCGTTTCTATCATCATTTTTTATATATTTCAAGATCTTTTTTAATATATGTAAAGGTATGAAGAAATTTATGATACATGTTTAAAAATTATACAAAATTACCTAAATATATCTGAGAAATCATATTGGATACATGGTTTATATGTATCCAATCAACAAAAAATCAGACATTTTGTAGGTTTGAGCTTAGCTTAGCTTAGCTTAGACTGACTACACATATCAATGGTTGCTATTCCGTGATTGACCGAAGTCAGTGAAAATGCACAAAGAATCAACTAGAAGTTCGGCTGGGATTGGCCATAATCTTCTTCAGTGTGCATAATTCAGTGCCTCTATTTATACAGGGTCAATAACGGCGCCGGCCACGTCCTTGCAGTCAGGTGGGATTGGGGGAAGGAATTTTAGTGTTTAACCTTTGCTTTTTGGAGACCGTGTTTGCCTCTGCATCTCCACAAAGGTTACTGGGAGGGATGTTTGTTAATGGGGAGGATCGTTGGGTCATAGGATTCACTTTGATAAGCGATTAGACCATGATAAACAATGATTTGTGAGATATATACATGCTTATACGTAAATATAATATTTTCATTTGATATGAACAATTTCTATGTAGAGGAAAATTATGCCGACACTTGAGGTGACGAACCATTCAAAGTTTGTTGAACAAATACCTCAATGTAACATTCCTACAGCTGTCAGGACGAAAGCATGTGTTATTATATTTTACTAATTTGAAAAGAAACAAAAAACTCGATTGGTTGGGACATCATAGAACACTCTTATTCTTATGCCGACACTTACAGTGGCGAACCATCCAAAGTTTGTTGAATAAAGTGAACCTTTCGCAAGTCTACACTTGTAGTGTCGAACCATTCAAAGTTTTTTTTAATTACAAAAATAAAGGTATATAAGAGGTGTTCTGAAAAAAAATGTTAAACATAAATAAATCATGAATCAGAGTTTGTGTCGACACTCACAGTGACGAACCATCCATAGTTTGTTGAAAAATCATATTTACATCCCACCATTGTAACGATTGAATGTGCAGTCATACATATTTTATAGATTAGAAATAGTAGCATGAAACGAGCTCACCAATTGATCCGTTATCCTTGACTGAGCAGCCACAATCCACTTTCGGCTTCACTTGTTTGGTCGGCTATAAAAAAGCACTCAGGAAAAAAAAAAAAAATAAGCGCGCGACCCAAAAAGAATAAAAAAAAAAACCGTTCGGGCTTTCTTGACGCACTGCCCAGGAGCAAGCGTCAAGGTCGAAGGATCAAACAGAACTAACCGATCGCGGCACTTTTTCAGTTACTCCAACCGAACTCACCGATCACGCCACTTTTTCACTTACTAGACCAACGCGCGACATGTTTGATCCTGCCCTCATCGCTCGCCCCGGCAAAAGCAAGTGTCAAGGTCGAAAGATCAAACAGAACTAACCGATCGCGGCACTTTTTCACTTTCTTCAACCGAACTCATCGATCACGCCACTTTTTCACTTACGAGACCGACGCGCGACATGTTTGATCCTGCCCTCGTCGCTTGCTCCGAGAAAAGCAAGTGTCAAGGTCGAAAGATCAAACAAAACTAACCGATCGCGGCACTTTTTCACTTTCTTCAACCGAACTCACCGATCACGCCACTTTTTCACTTACGAGACCGACGCGCGACATGTTTGATCCTGCCCTCGTCGCTCGCCCCGGCAAAAGCAAGTGTCAAGGTCGAAAGATCAAACAGAACTAACCGATCGCGGCACTTTTTCAGTTACTCCAACCGAACTCACCGATCACGCCACTTTTTCACTTACTAGACCAACGCGCGACATGTTTGATCCTGCCCTCGTCGCTCACCCCGGCAAAAGCAAGTGTCAAGGTCGAAAGATCAAACAGAACTCCAACAAAAAATCAGACATTTTGTAGGTTTGATGAGAAAAACTGAAACACGAAAAACTAAAACTTATATAATATACGGTGCAAACTACAACAATATTTAATATACTGACTGTGATTAAGAGTATTATACAACAATCATGGTTTTTCACGAAGTCACTCTGGTGGTAAATCTCAACAGGTATCGTGCTGCAACTTACATCGGTAAGAAAAATTATCATTGTCAACCTATTGAAATGAAATATTAAAATGATATAAACGTTTACATTAACATTCAGTAAAATCATCACTGTGAGATTAACAATAAAAATAGTTTATTCAATTGATTACGCGATTAATTATATAACAAACTCCAGAAAGATCCGATACTGTGAAGGCAGATGTTACATTATACGACTATACAGAGCAAAACATGAAATTAAACCTAGGCAGGTTATAAAATTATTCAATTTCCAAACAATCTTCAAAATACAAAGATGTTTCAAAAGACAAAAATAAAATCAATCCAAAATCTAAGCTACGAGAACACACAAAATCCCAAAGGGTCCCCGTCAAAAGGCGAAATTCAGAATTAAAGGGTTAATTGGATTAGAAACAATAATACATATCTATGAGTGAGTTGTTTGTTAACGAATAATAATTTTGCAATATTTTTTCAGAAGGGTGCAGCAATCAACAAAACTGGCAACACGCTTACTCTCTTTCGTACTGTAGAATGTGTTTCTATAACTACCGTTAGATTTCTTCAATGCGTTTTTCCACCCCGGAAAAAAAGAAAAGAAAAAAATCCCTTTCAGTCACATTCATACCGTTTTGTCTCAAATTCCGAACAGACTCATATTCCGAACACTCGGTTTTTGTATGGCGATCCGGTTGAAATATTTTGCTGAAATATGTCACCAAATAACAAGGAAATGGCAGTCAAGTGTAATTTAATTTTAAATTCCCCAATGTAATTTGTATCGCGGGAGTAGTGTTGATTGTCTAGTTTGAGACCAGTAGAACAAGCTCAGATAAATTTATTTGCGAAATTATTCATTTGAATACGATTTATTCGTGATGTTCGGAATTTGAATCAAGGTTTTCGGAATATGAGATAGAATTAACACAGTGTTCGGCATTTGAATCAAAATGTTGTTCCATACTTTTACGTAAAACAATACTAAAACTAATTAAATCAACATTATTATCGGTACACCTAATAGCTAATAGTTAGACTTTGCAAAGAAATGAAAATTTACACAAATATCAGCTAATGTATGCCATTCAGATGCATTTGTAGTCACTGTTGGCCTTAAGTGTTCGGAATATGAGACAAAACGGTACACGCATTCACACAAGTGTCATTCATCTCTTTTCTTATGCAACCATTTCATGCACTCCCATAAAATTCCGCGCATCGTACCGCGGTTTTACATTATCAATTTATAATGTAGATTCAAGCGTGAATTTTAATGCATTAATTCGTAATTGGTTCCCATAAAAAATGAGCAAAATAGTTGCTAGATATGCGAAAGATAAAATATTTATTAAAATAAATGGATGTTCGAAACTAGTTACTCATCTCAGCTAACGGCTGTACTAAGTAGTACTTTATTACAGTGGCAGCATTAGCTGTAACGAACACATGAAATATTTCACATGGTTTGAAGCGTTTGTTCAAACGAAAAGAAAAAAGCGTTTGTTCAAACAAAAAGAAAAAAAATAAATAAATGAATCAAGGGAGTAAGATCGCTTGAACAAGTTTAACATATTGAACATTTGATTAATGGAAGACTGAATGCTAAATACTTATCTTGTATTCCGGTGATCAATGAGTCCTTCTCCTTTCTCAGCTTTTCAATTTCTTTTTTCTTCAGACATGAAGGCAGTACGTTTCATACGGTAAAGCTTATGTTTAAGCTTCCATATAGTACAACGTTTGAACAACCAAATTGAAAATCATCAATATTATAACACAACACTATTCTTTCACCAAAACTGCACTTGCTTGTCATAACGATGCATGTCTTCTATCATCCAGATTGTGTCAGATTGGTATGGTAGAAGTCATGGGGAAGTGAACTTCCACCTGACGCAGTTTCTGTCAGGACATGGTTGCTATAGACAGTACCTGCATAGGTTCGGGCACTCAGAATCTCCTGCGTGCCCCAATTGTGCTGGTGTAGAGGAAACAGCGGAGCATGTCGTGTTCGATTGCCCCCGTTTCATTGTTGTGAGAGGTCGCATGCTCACTACATGCGGAGGGGACACGTCCCCCGACAATATTATAAAGAGAATGTGTGCGGATGCCGAGTGCTTGAATGCAGTTACTACGGCTGTCACTCACATTATGTTAGAATTGCAGCGTCTATGGCGCGCCGACCAAGAGTTGGCTGCAGAGGATTAGCCCTGCCGAGGCTGGTCCCTTGTAACATTGTAACATTGGTCGCAGTGGTTTATGTTCCGAACAGAAAAAAAAAAACATTGTTTAAGTCGGCTAGGAGAAGCAGTTTGCCTAGGCTACTTCTGCTACACGTGTTGTGCTATATGCACTGGTCCCTTCCCGAAGAAATACCGTAAGGTGGTTCCGGGGAGATGAGGGTCTGAGTCCAAGGGTCATGTCGATGCACTGTTCACCACTTGAGCAATTCTAAATGAATTGCCCATGCACAGTGCATAGGCTGGTTTTAGCGGGTCGTCGTTGGTGCGTCATCCCCGCATTCCCTGAGTTATCTTCTCAGGGGATCTGTTTGCAGATTTCCCCCTTGTAAAAAACAAAAAAAAATCATCCACAACATTTTTTCCCATTATTTTTATACAAAATACCAACTATTTCATTGAAAATCAAGCACTATAATTTTACCACTTGCTTCTTTGTTCAGAGTTGCCAGTCTGTTGAGATGGAAGATTTTAGATGGAAGATTTTACTACTTTCACCAAAAATCTGTGAAATCAATTGTCGGTTATACTGACAACCACGGGCTGATCCAGAATTGATACTTATTTTATCTAACGATAAAAAAAGTGAAAAAATAGTGTTGCAGTTTTAAATGTAAGGTATTTAAAACCTAAGAGAGAACTTTTAAAAATAGTCTGAAGTGGTTGATAGTCCTGTAGTTATCAATTTCATTGTTTTAAATTTGAATAAACATGAAGAGTGGAAAATATATCTCTATAGAGATTAAGTTTTTTTCATTTTCAAACACCGTTAATTCCATTTATCGCGTTTGAACGTCTAACTATATCTGCGTCATTCATCATTTCGAAAGCAGCACCTCTTCGAAATGATTTGAATAAAATCAGATCCCCGAATATACGAGGTAAAATACTTTTTCTTTTAACAGGAACAGTGTTGATAGACTCACACTCAAAATCTCAATCAATACGCTCTCCCGTGAGAGCAAACTCATTAGAGATCTGCTTCGCAAATCTCACGCTTGAGATTTTGACGCAACATCAACTCAATCAACTCAAACCGTAAAAAATGATTCAGTCGCAAAACCCGGCAAAAACTCGTGAAACCCGAATGTTGTTGTTTACGTTAGAAAGGATTAACATAATTTTACCAGACTAACAAGAAATTATTGCCGTGTGTGAGAAAACTGTGAAAATACGAGACAATGATTTTTAACTCATTGGTGAGCCAACTCATCCATTATTTTTTGACTGCTGAGTTGCATGATTGACAAGTCACGCATGAAAAATCTCAAGCGTGAGTTGTGAGAAATTGAGTTTTTCACAACACTGAACAGGAATTCTATAAACATATACCGAATCTTCCGGTGAAATGCAAAATGAATAGCCAATAAACCACCGTAAATTTGTAAAAGAGTACCGAACTGTTCGGTGAAACATTCAAAACAAACATTAAATTCACAGAACGTTTGTACAAAATCACTTCGGTTCTTTTGACAGATGAGCTTTATCAAGTTTTACAGATCGTTCTGTGAAATAATTAATCACCGAACGGATCACCGAAAAATCTGCTGTTGAGATTTCGGTGAAATTTCACAGAAATCTGTGATAAAATCTAAGTGTGCATTTTGTACGTAGACTAATGGCTCATCGCCTCCAAATTTGTACTCTTATATCCTATTATATACGAGTTTGCGTTTATTGGGTAGAGAGAACTGCAACTAGAGGCCCAGATAGCCGTAGCAATAAACGCGCAGCTATTCAGCAAGACCAAGCTGAGGATCGTGGGTTTGAATCCCACCGGTCGAGAATCTTTTCGGGTTGGAAATTCTCTCGACCTCCCAGGGCATAGAGTATAATCGTACCTGCCACACGATATACACATGCAAAAATGGTCATTGGCAAAGTAAGCTCTCAGTTAATAACTGTGGAAGTGCTCATAAGAACACTAAGCTGAGAAGCAGGCTCTGTCCCAGTGAGGACGTAACGCCAGAATGAAGAAGAACTGCAACTACCTAGTTGGCGGTATTTTAGCCCAATATGCCAAATTTGGGTAAATGCAATTTTTCTTATGCTTGGGTTTAAATAATTTAATTTGGCTCAACTACAGAATTTCGTTGAAACTGAAGTTGAATCGCGTCTCTGTGTAGCCGTATTCTGGAGTTCTCACATCAACTATGCTGAATACCTTAGGCCTGTAATTAGACATCTACAGTACTGGACAGAATAAAGTACGCATTGATAGTTGTTTCATACAAAATGATCCAGTTCGAAAGCCTGCTTATCGGTTTATAGTTTTGCGGTTGATCCTGAAATTTAACTGAAATTTGATTCAACAAAATAAAAAAACATAATTATAAATACGAACATCTTGGTTAATTTTCACGAAAAAATGGCAAAATCTATATTTTGAAAACAATCAATTTCACTGTAAAATGTTATTTACTAATTATGGTGAAAATTTAACGTCAATCGGATGACTAGAAGTTAATTTCCAATACTCCAAACTTGACACCGTTTTGTGTGAAGAACGACCAATGTATATTTCATACTATCCATGGGTCGAAAACATAACTCCTTAAATTTCTTTTGCGACCTCCTATACTGCCCATAACTGCATAACAGTCACATTCGACATTTTTGACAAATTGGAGTTAATACCATGGAGAGTCATAATAAATGATGATAAATACTTTCGATCTACTTACTGAAATCTGTGAGATTGTTCTAGAAAATTCGAAAAAAATACCAAGTTGTTTTGTCACATTGGTAATTATAACCGCATAACAGTCACATTGGGATTATAAATGAGCCTCATAAAGTAATAGCAGTGAAATTTCAATCAGAAATATTTTCTGGCTATTTATCTAGTATGCGATATGAGTTGTACAAAATATCAGCCTCAAATAAGCACTTTTGAGTTCCTGGTAATTTTTGAAATATTTAGTTTTCTCCCATACTGCCATAAAATGCAAACTTCTATTACCATTTACTCAATGCCTACTTTTGCCGAATGTTACAAATATGCAGTTATGGGCAGTATAATGGTCGTATGGGGTCATGCACAAATTACGTCACGCTCCAAGGGGGGGAGGGGGTCAAGCCAAGCGTGACAAGCCTTACAAAATTGTCAGAGGACTCATACAAAAAGTGTGATAAAGGGGTGGGAGGGGGTCGAAAAGTTGAGATTTAGCGTGACATAATTTGTGTACCATCCCTATATAGAGATCGGAGTGTGCAACAATCCGCTAGATATACATACATATATAAATCAGCATTAGCATGATAGCACTTACTATCAGAACCTATCAGAACCATTTCAGCAGTTTTCCAAACAAGTGCACGAGATCGAAATGTCAACGAACCAGGATATGTCACGTGGTTCAAGGTAAGGCGGGAAACACCACTGCGCAGCGCCTACTAAGCAGTCAGCAGCACAAGCATATCATCGGAACGTGTAGCACTTTGCACCTACCTAGTTGCGTCTCTCGTGGTGATTCATGGCATTAAGATCACGAATTGTGGTTTTCTCTGACTGATGCCGCCGAGCCGAACGCATTAGCACCACACCGTCCGTGAATGAATATTCATCGTATCGATCAACCGCAGCAACTGATCAAATAATGATCATACAGCGCCAGGCCAGGAGATTTGACAGAATTTCATCCATTTGATTGATATGCACGATTTGCACTTGACGTAGGATGGGTTCTCAGGCGATTCTGCGAGTTGGTGGTAAAAACCCAGTAGTTAAGTGATCACTGTTTTTGGAATGTTGCTTAAAATAAATGCTTTCCAACTACTTACCATAGATATAGAAGTAATGTCAATGACATTTTTATTTATTCTACAAATTAATGCTTTCATGTTTTACACAGTTGCTTGAAACCGCAATAGGTAGAACAACAAACATTGATTCAAAAAGTACTGGAAGCTGATGACCGTGGGGAGTTGATGGCCACTTCAATATTTTTGACACTGATAATTTATGTCAAACACCACTTATGAAAAGAGTTCACTTTGCATGTGACATTTGGGGATTTTTTTTTATTACCGTACGGGTTTGGGCCGAAGGGTCTCAGATTTTCATGAAACTTTTTCCACAGGCAGGGCTCATAGATATATGAATAAAAAAAAATTGAGAAAAATTCAGGGTCGCCTATTTTTCCGGAAAACTCAGGTGGAAATTTTTTGTTTTCCCTTGACACTACTTACTTTGAAAAATCATAACTGAAGAACGAAGCATCGTGGAAAATAAGTTTTTATATGAAAATTTAAGCAAATTTTCTCAAAAATCCAAAAAAAAATATGAACTGGAAAAAGTTTTCCACAAAATTTTCCACCGTTGGGAAAATTCCTAAAGAAAAGCCGAAAAAACTATGTCCGAACTCGTGGAAAATTTTCAAAAAAATATTTTCGAGAAGGTAATTTTTTAAGCATTAATCACTGAAATTTTTGAAATGCACTTTTTTTCGTTTTTGAGTTATGGCCAATTTTGTGAAAAATGTCCAGATGTGCCATATAAGACTTTTCTTTAAAAAATCATAACTCAAGAACGAAACATTGTAGAAACAAAGTTTTTATATGAAAATTTCTCAGAAATCCAAAAAAAAATATGAACTGGAAAAAATTTTCCACCGTTAGGGAAATCTATAAAGAAAAGCTGGAAAATCTATGCCCGAACTCGCGGAAAATTTTTATTAAAATATTTTTGAGAAGGAAACTTTATAAACTTTAATTCTAGTAACTTTTAGGATGTACTTTTCTTTAGTTCCTGATCTATGGTCAATTTTGTAAAAAATGCAAAGATTTGCCATACATGCCTTTTCGTTTAAAAATCATGACTCAAGACTCATCATGACTTGTCGAACCGGATTCAAATTATCTCAAAAATATGAAATTTTTGAAATGGAATCAGTTTCCCAGGATATTTTTCACTGTTTATGAAAACAAATAATGAAAACCCGATTAGCTATACCAGCTTTCAAACAAAGTATATTTGAAAAGAGCAATCAATAAGATCCAATCCTACAATATTGTTCAATACGCTCATTTTTCGTTCCTAAAACATGATCAAATATTGCTAGGATGAGCTGTTTGAACCATATATTTACAAATTTATAAGTTCCTAAACAAAATTTCTTAAGAACGAAACTACATAGAAACAAAGTTTTCTTCAATCAGAATGTAGGCAATTTTTTCCTGTTAGGTAACTACAAAATTGACAGTTAAATAAATGGGTAGACAATATGACAAATAGGTATTTACCAATTCAAGTTTAAAGCGTTGAAATGGCTTGAGAATCATAAGTTTACCAAAAACTAACAAAGAGCAGTGAGAAAGTGCAAGTGTTGTCTGTCAGCTGTATATTCCTCGTTATTAATTTTTGGAAAGTGAAAAAAGTTTTCCCGAAGCTGTTGAAATGGACAAAGTTCAGGCTACCGCTTCTGCTTCATATGCAGAAGGTCATGGGTTCAATCCCAGGCCCGTCCCTTTCCTCGTACTTTGTAGTTGTATATCTCTCACTTGCTTCTATCTTCCATTCTAAATATATCACACTCAAACTATTCGTTCATAGCAAACGCTAGAACCAGAGACGGACAAGAAACCGTTTCCCTAACGCTTCCTACTTCCACGCGCACGCCTAAGAAGGCAGTCTGCTAACCACAAAAGCAAACCTCTCTGCCATGCCTTTCCCCCAATCCATACACTCCCGCATGAACTGACGTGGATGCAGTGGAATATACGGTCTACGTGGGAGTCAGTTCAATGCATCATCAATTCCTCCCCCTTCCCCTCATTGGTCTGCATTCTGACGTGGCAGGTGCCATTGTTGCCTAAAAATAGAAGATCACCAGCACTTATACACTGAGGATGCCTGTTAGTCCCAAGCAGTCATTCGGTTGGTTCCTTGTGTAAGTGCAGCTGATCTGGCGATACTGGAGTGCATCCACGGGCGGCCAATCAAGCTCAAGCTCAAGCTCAAGCTCAAGCTTATGATTCTCAAGCCATTTCAACGCTTTAAACTTGAATTGGTAAATACCTATGTATGACAAATCATATTGTCTACCCATTTATTTAACTGTCAATTTTGTAGTTACCTAACAGGAAAAAATTGCCTACATTCTGATTGAAGAAAACTTTGTTTCTATGTAGTTTCGTTCTTAAGAAATTTTGTTTATGAACTTATAAATTTGTAAATATATGGTTCAAACAGCTCATCCTAGCAATATTTGATCATGTTTTAGGAACGAAAAATGAGCGTATTGAAAAATATTGTAGGATTGGATCTTATTGATTGCTCTTTTCAAATATACTTTGTTTGAAAGCTGGAATAGCTAATCGGGTTTTCATTATTTGTTTTCATAAACAGTGAAAAATGTCCTGGGAAACTGATTCTATTTCAAAAATTTCATATATTTGAGATAATTTGAATCCGGTTCGACAAGTCATGATGAGTCTTGAGTCATGATTTTTAAACGAAAAGGCATGTATGGCAAATCTTTGCATTTTTACAAAATTGACCATAGATCAGGAACTAAAGAAAATACATCCTAAAAGTTTACCAGAATTGAAGTTAATAAAGTTTCTTTCTTGAAAATATTTTATTAAAAAATTTCCGCGAGTTCGGGCATAGATTTTCCAGCTTTTCTTTATGAATTTCCCCAACGGTGGAAAACTTTTTCCAGTTCATATTTTTTTTTTGATTTCTGAGAAAATTTGCTTAAATTTTCATATAAAAACTTTGTTTCTACAATGTTTCGTTCTTGAGTTATGATTTTTCAAAGAAAAGTCTTATATGGCACATCTGGACATTTTTCACAAAATTGGCCATAACTCAAAAACGAAAAAAAGTGCATTTCAAAAATTTCAGTGATTAAAGCTTATAAAATTACCTTCTCGAAAATATTTTTTTGAAAATTTTCCACGAGTTCGGGCATAGTTTTTCCGGTTTTTCTTTACGAATTTTCCCAACGGTGGAAAATTTTGTGGAAAACTTTTTCCAGTTCATATTTTTTTTGGATTGATATGAGAAAATTTGCTTAAATTTTCATATAAAAACTTTGTTTCTACGATGCTTCGTTCTTGAGTTATGATTTTTCAAAGTAAGTAGTGTCAAGGGAAAACAAAAAATTTCCACCTGAGTTTTCCGGAAAAATAGGCGACCCTGAATTTTTCTCAATTTTTTTTATTCATATATCCATGAGCCCTGCCTGTGGAAAAAGTTTCATGAAAATCTGAGACCCTTCGGCCCAACTTGTACGATAATAAAAAAAAATCCCCATTTGTCTCCAGCTCACGTATGCCTTCACACCAAATTATTGTTTGCTGAAATTTACCGAGCTGGAGCTGACCTTTTTTGTAAACCTTATTACTCATCTTCGCTTAAAAATCAGCAGATTTCTACTGAAAGTCAGCAATTTGATTTGCTGAAAATAACAGCTCGGTAAATTTAAGCAAAATATTGCTGATTTCAGCGAAAAAAAATGGTGTGTACGGATAATTAGCGGATACCCTGTACCCTTTGCGTCCTATTTTGCCAACTGTGCAGGGGGCTGGAAAATAGGATTCTGCGATCGATATTTCCATCAGATGACGCACATCCAGGACCGACGTCACGTAAGCTTGAAGTGAATGTACGTACATATTGCACGTTTTACTATCATACAGACCATCTATGCAAGCGAATGAATAAAACATCTGCTTTCACTAGAAGTCGATAATTTATACTGAGATTCAATGTAATTTTCTCCTCAACTTAGCTGGTGCAATATTCCTAGTTCGAACTCGAACAATAACCTGTTGAAGAAATGCAGGCAAGTAGGTACCTGGGGAATTATAGTCCAACATCAACTGCCATCTGTGTCTATATATGAAATGTTGGATCGACTATAGAACAAAAATTTTCCGCTGGTGACATGGCGGCGTTACATCGCACCATAATCAAACGGCTACCTACGCGTAATCACAGTAGTTATTTGCACAAATAAGCAACAATTAAACTGTGCCGGTCGTTGATGCTTCGTCAGACGAAGCGTTTTGCAGTTTGTTATGAGTTTTGTTTTCAGCTTCGCATAGTCACGTATTCATGACATTTTTTTAGCATTCAAGCTGGATTTGCTGGAACGCAGAAAAATGAAGATGATTCTTTTCTTTTCTATAAACTCTTCTACGATTGGTTTGGCATTAACCGACTCTAGTCAGCTAAGCTAACTTTAATTCTGATCATGTCCCTGTAGCACTTCAAATATCCCATGAAGCGAGTCTGAATCCTATCAGCTCCACTTTCAATCAGTGTTTGGATTTTGATCCGAATAAGTCGAACCTTATTCGGAAAGTGTAACAGTTCGCGAACCATAACCGTTCGTGGCACATCGCATTCGGAGAACCCTCATTTGGTACGTGACAGAAGAGCGTTCAAGAGCAGCAACTCTCACAGACTGCAATAGTATCCATCCAGCCATTCGGGTGATTTATGTTTTGCATAACATTGGTAATAACTTTCATATTTTTTGGTAATGCAGCCTTTAACAACCTAATTATGATTTATTGGATCATCAAACACTTTTTTGGTTGTAAACATAGCACAGAAAACAAAAAAAAATATATTCGCCTCTGTTTCTTGATCAGAATGAGAGTGGGTCAGCGAATGTTACAAGTGTTGACACACAGTGATCGGCGCCAAACAGTGGGTGGTGTATCTTATTTTCGTTCATGGCTCGTTATCTTCCACGAACGATAAATGTTATGCGTGTTGTATGGATGCTGACGAATAAATGGAATGAAATTATGGCTCGTGTGTCAATGATCGTTAAATTTTCCAAAGCCTGCTTTCAATTATTTGACAGCTGACTGGAATACCTATAAAACATGCATCAGTACTAATATTGACGTTAACATTTCGTTGCAAACTAAATTTGATATAGACAACGTTCTCAAAACCATAAAAAAAATCTATTATTGAAGCAAGGGGCATTGCAAAAATAAAATATAAAGTTAAATTCGAATATGTTATTATAGACTAGAATCATGAACGCTTGGCCCGTTTAAAAAAAAAGTTAGGAGAAGACAATTTCAATGTTCTCACGATCCTGCTATGAAAATTATATGGCAGAATCTGACAAAAGAAATTAAAAAACTTTTTTTTTTTTAATTAGAAACAAAATAAAATGTCTCAATTGGACTCTGGCCAATTGGCTAACAGGCCCCTATGTAAATTATCCAAAATTTTGAAAAAACTTTAGTCGCCAAAACCGCTTTTTTTATTAAAGTTATAAATATACAAAGATTTTTATCCATAACATAGCGTAACTTATACATAATTATGTTAACACATTTATTTAAACTAGCACACATTACAAAACTTTCCGAAATGTTGCTTAAAAGCAACTCTATGGTTCCAACGTATCTCTCGTAGTTGCTTTTTAAAACTGTACAAACCCCCTTTCTTATACAAATTAAAACTAATTGCCCTACACACAATAAACAAGGCCATTTTTTGTCTACTATTTTTGGGATTTATCTTCCACGATAAAATATTTTCCGCGTTTTTGAATTTGATTTTGAGATGGTTTCTTAGAACTTCTTTTGTCCATTCCCAGACTTGCTGTGCACCAGTAGAGCATTCCATGATGCGATGTGTGTTATTATCGACTCTTAAACACGTTTCGCAGTTCGGATTTTGAAGACAGCCAATACCGTAATTGAATAATTTTTCCTTATTGGGAATTAAGTCGTTAACAAAATAGTAAACCCTGGATTTATCCTCTATTGATATGACACACGAATTAATGTTTTCCCAAACATTTTCCCATTCAATTTGGGGAAATTTTTCTTCGACTTTTGGAACTAAGTTCCTCTTATCAATGAATTACCAATAAAGGCCTTGGAAGAGGAAAAGCGAAAAAGCTCAAAAACTTGCTGTGCCGTTTTTAAAGCGCGCATTATTTTAATTTAGGATTCACTAGTTCAATTGAAAAACAAGTTACTCAAGACATCGAAAGCATTCTCAATCAAGAGAACGTTTTCGAAAATTCCTGGGAGACTGATTTGGAAGAAGTGAGAACTATTATTAAAAAAAAACTCAAAAATATAAAAACCCCTGGCGATGATGGAATTTTTTACATCCTCATCAAGAAACTTTCAGAAAGTAGCTTCTGATTCTTAGTTGATATATTTAACAAATGTTTTCAGTTGGAGTATTTTCCTGGCAAATGGAAAAATTTCAAAGATTTACCAATTCTAAAACCGGACAAAAATCCTGCAGAAGCTTCTAGCTATCGTCCAATCAGTTTGCTTTCCTCCATCAGTAAACTTTTTGAAAAGCTCTTTTTGAACAGAATGATGGCCCACATCAACGAAAATTCAATTTTTGCCAATGAACAGTTCGGATTCCGCCATTGACATTCGACCTAGACCTGTGCGCCGCCGCGCCACGCCGCCGCCGCCGATCAATTTTACGTCACGCCGACGCCGAGTGAGGCATCGGCGGCGCGCCATACGCCGATCAGCACTTCGCCGCCGATTTTGTGTTTTCACGCCGAAAAAATTTGATAATTTTATTTTAAAAAAATGCTCTACAAAATAATTTATTGTTGCTTAAGAAATTTCTATAAGGATTCTTACAGAAATTCATCAAGGAATCAATCAAAGAATTCCTCTATGTATTTCTTTGGGAACTTCAGGAATTTATCTATCAACTCCATCTTGAAACTTTCCAGAGATTTTTCAGTGATTTATCCTGGAATACATACACGGATTTCTGCTTAAACTCCTTCAGAGTTTACTGTACGAATTCTTTCAGATATTACCGTCGATGGGGTGATAATGGGTGTAGGGGGTGAGATTGGGTCAAAACGGAAAAATATGGTTTATGAAATATTTCTGCTAATAACGCTGATATTTCTAAAATTTTAATGCATATGTTAGAGAGCATATCATAACACATAATTAATCACAATATACATTTTTAGAAATAGTAGTTTTTGTTAAAAAATCAACAAACTTGTATGTTGAAACTAGGAAAAATTTACAACATTAAAATTCTTCTGTACAAAGTATCACGCATCTACTTTAACCTCTAGTATTATGTTAGTAGAAAGTTGAAAGTCTATTCAATACACTTCATTCGTATTTTCCAGAATCTATTTGATTTTTCCAAAAAAAATTCAATTTTTTCAGTACGGTGTCTAAAACATTAAAAATGGGGGTGAGATTGAGTCATATAAGAACGATTGTGAATGAAATCATAAGTCTACGTTTTTGTCGTTTTACGGTGCTGTGTACTCTTTTATCATTAAGATGTTTTAGTCTTTCTAAATACAGCATCGCATAAACATCAAACAAGTCTACTTGAGGATTTCGTGCATTGAATAACAATGCAAAACATTTTGCCAACTTCTCAAACCAGCAACTGTTTTTCGTATGCAGCAACATCGTAAAATTTTATCAATTGATTTTTTTTATATTTAATTATTAATTAGTATTTTCATATCATTGAAACATTTCACGGAAGTACAAATGAGTTGGATCGCTGAAATACCGAGATTATGACGTCAACAACTTCCTGAAATATTTTGATCGTGGTATGTCGCATCGAAATTTAACTATTTACGAAGGTTTAAAATAATCACAGTTTCAGTACACCTTTGGGGAAACTGAATATGCTTTATGGCAGTTGGGATGAGATTTCGAAGACAATTTGAAGGAACAAAACAAGAAAATTTATGTAAAATTGACAATAAATGCTGGGTTTACATAATTTTTTATAGCTCTTCAATTCTTCGGTAAAATCGTACTTTTAAGTGGTTCTATCATACTTGTGAACAGGGATTGAATCCTGAGAATATTGAGAGAATCTCTCACGTATCGCTCTCTGTAACTATCATAACATGCTGCACATTATGAGAGACTGTTTATCGTATACTGCTACAACTTTGATCAGATTGGGGGGATAGTAGTGCATGATAAAACCCCTCTAAACATGCTCCAAGCGTGGGGGACACTATTGCTATTGGAAGTTCGTGGATTTTTCATCGTGCCAGTCAAGAAAAACACCTATTCCCCACGGTAAACAAGCGAGAAAATTGGATTTTATCATCGCTCTCTCTTTGGGGCTCGCTGCTTCCCTTTATCAGACTTGTTACACCTTGCGATACAATGACGATCGTGGACCGCAACAGATGGGATGTTTTTCTTTGCTTGCTTTGATCGTGCTTCATACTCAAATGAGAGCGAATTCTGCAATGCCTGCTTGTGAAACAACTTAGATGTCTTTTCGTTTTTTTTTTGTATCGTATTTCATCAATATTTTTCAGCTATGAATGGTTCTGCAACCATATTCTCAAAAACAAGTTATTTCAATTACAGTGACCCAATGTCACCCTCTCTATGGGGTGAGATTGCGTCATTTTTCATTCACTTGTAGTGCCGTAGTGAATTGAAATTTTCTTTTATTTTTTGAACGGTTGGTAATGTACCATCAAAGTACATACACATCAAATTTGAAGTTTATTGGAGTTAAATTGCGATAGTTATTCAATAAATAATTCGTACATACCCTTTTTTGACCCATTCTCACCCCCAACGACGGTACTTTAGAATTCTTACAAGACCAGAAATTACTCTAAGAATGCTTACACAGATTCTATCAGTAAGCTTTCAACTAATTTAAAAAAAATTCTCGATAAAAATCAATTGATTTTTTTCCAGGAGTTTCTCCAAGACACTACTCAGGAATCTTTATAGAAGGATTATCAAATATTTCTCAAATAATTGAAACAAATATATGCCTAGGAATTATTGCCAAAGAAGTATTTTCAAAGTTTTTTCGTGTTATAACAAATAATGCAACAATTTATTGAAAAAAAAAACTGTAGGAATTCTTCTATAAACCTACAAAAAAAAAAAACCTTGGCGGGATTTCTTCATATGTTTCTGCACTAATTCCTCCAATTATTTGTTTATGAAACACTTCAGAAAGTCCGTTAGTAATTACTTCGAACGTTGTTAAAGGGATTTATCGAGAAATTATTGCAAAGATGCCTTTAAGATTTCTGCCAGCACTTTGGAATTTTTCAAAGGATTACATGGATATAGGATACCTACATTTCTCAATCGCATTTGTGAGTAGGTAATCCGTTAAGGATTACTCTTGAAATTTATTCAGATCTTATAGAAGATACTTCTTTGAGTTTATCCGTCAAATGTTCATTTAAAAAAATTTCCAAAGAAAATACTTTAAAGCTTGTTTAAGGACTTTTGGACTATATAGTAAATTTTACTCGATTTTCCAACCTGTACTTTAAGAAATTCCTTTGCTAATTTCGACAAGAATGCTTTCAGTGAATTTCGTAACGATTTTTGAAAAAAAAAAAGATTTTAGTATGGTGGCAATGTAAATTTCTATAAGCGCACCTGTATTTTCGATGTAAATTTTTAATGAATTGATAAACTAAATAAGCAACCATTGCGCAAGAAAGTAATTCACCAAACACAGCAGAAAAATGTAACAGAAGTGGTTTCACAAGCAAATATACCACTTTTTAAACCCAAAAAAAAAACTTTATGCACATTTTTATCGTTCTTTCCGAGCGGTTGAATGATAGATTTCTAAGCTTGTTATTGACTTTACTACTTTTATTGAACTTTAAATATAGAAAATAATAACAATTTTCTTATGAAATAACAAGATAACCAAATCAATAACTGGTTCAGTTTTTCATTCTCGCTAGAGTTTCGGTTATTTTCCATAGTATGTATATAGCTATGTATAAGCTTAATGTAATTCGGCGAGAATATATTGTGTTTGATGGAAAAGTGTTGTGCAAATTGGAGTTCCACGCACTACAGGTATTTCTCTTAGAGCTCCTGCAGAATTGTTTCCAGGATTCATGCAGATAATTCAAAAATTTCTGCAACTTTCACGTGCATAAGCAAAATATCGCTCATAATACCGCATATAAATCTGTTCGAAAATGTTCATAATGCACTAGTTCATGAATTATTCAATATTAATTCTTCAAAAAAGTGAAACCTAAAGTTTCTCCAAATATCCTTCTTTTTTTCTACGGGAAATTTTTTAAACAATCTTATTAGTATTTTTTGTAATACTCCTGAAGATCTTTCAGGAAATGCACAATGGGTTTCTTCTGGGATACGTCCAAAAATTCTGCAATGATTTTGCAACGATTTCTTCTAAAATACTAACTGAGAATACGACCTAGAACTCCTTTTTTCTTGTATTTCTGAAGGCATTACTCCAAAGTTTTCTCCAGAACATCTTCCAAGCAAATCTTTACTAGCACATATATTTCTGCTAGAATTTCAATAACGTCCTTTACTTTTTTTTCAGGGTTACTTTGAGAATTTTTCAAAATTTCGTGCAAGAATTCTTCGAATAGTTTTCTCAAAAGTCCAGCAAACAATTTCCAAAGAACCCTCTTACACAGTTTTCCTATAAATCACACTCATTTGTCTATGGTAATTTCACCAAATATTCTTGTGAGTTCCTTTCTGGTTCGTCGAGTATTTTTCCTGGTTCCTAATTATTTTCCCAAGGATTCGTCCCGGAACTATTTTTAAATTTTGTCCGAATAATGAATAAGTTGTCTTGAAAGGATTTCACCATAAATTTCCCCAAGCTTTTTTTCAGGGTCTGTTCATTTTTTTCAGAGATTTTGCAAGATTATTCCAGATAAGCGCACTTTGACACTTCGCGACATAGAGTATCTTGGAGGCCTTTTTTTAGTCTAATGGCAATGTCCCGGCTAGTTCAGGATTGTTTCGTATATTTTGACACTCACTTAACAATTGTGGAAGTGCTTGTAGAAAACTAAGCTAAGAAGTAGGCTCTGTCCCAGTAGGAACGTAACGCTGGAAAAAAGAAGACAAACTCAAACATTTTGATGTCTAATTTTCTCCACGCCGATGCACGCCGCCGCCGCCGCCGAAACTTGTTAACGGCGTGACGCCGATGACGCCGCCGTCGCCGGTATAAAAATGCTCTCACGCCGCCGCCGATTAAAAATATTTCGGCGCACAGGTCTCTGGGGCTATTGTCTTGTGGGGGCCCTGTTCCCAGAAAAAAAAAACATTTTGATACATTAAAAACGATTACATATTTTTGATGTTTTAGTAAGGTTTTCATTATAAGAAGTCATGTTTATATGTTAACAGGTTAAAGTCAATGTTTTAGGGGTTTATTCGTCAACAACAAAATTTATTTGATGATTCCTTTCTTATTGGCACCATAATTCAAATTATTCTTATTCTTTACTTTAATTTACTTGTTGAATATGAACTTAAATATAGTAGTTATAGATTTATTTAACAGTTTTGAGTTGAAGACATTGATTTAGGGCTGGTAGCAGGTCTTTTTCAAGAAACTTGGTTTCTATTTCAAAGCAAGTTTTAAAAAAGTCTCAATTTTAATTAAAGGTTTCTAAATTCTCTAGATCAATGAAAATGGTATCTGAAGTCTCTTTTCTTCCTAATTCTGGTTACAGTAAAACCTGATGTAAAATTAGATATGCTCCAGAGAAGAATTATAGCATGTCTCGAGGAAAAACTTCAAGAAATCTTTTAGTGCTTTGTGCACAGATTTCAGCTGGAATACTTTCAGGGACTCCTACATAGATCTCTTTAGAAATTATTCTAGAGATTCCTTTACCAACTCAACCATAAATTCTTCTAGTGATTTTTTAAAGGATGTTTCGAGTTTTTTCACCAGAATTTTCTCTAGGAAATCCTTGAGCACTCCAACGATATTACCTCCAGTAGTTTTTCTCAGTACTACCAGGAGTTCCTTCAAGTATTTTTTCACTAATCCTTAAACCAGTGTTGCATTTGAACGCCTTCAGTTTGCGTTCCAGTTCAAACCTTTGAACGAGGGATCAAGTAGGCTTGAACATTGAGCAGTTCAAAAATTTGAACCCGTGCGAGCTGAAAATTGAACGTGAAATGAAAACTGTCGTCATGGGAGATACACGACATATATCAATGTGGAAGTTTTGGAACGATGTTAGGAAACAATCATAGTTCCATATATTTGTATTGATATGAATTCAATATATTCTGACGTAGGTTTTTTCTGGTTTCACCTTCATTGTGCATTTCGAAATGAACTGGCCGTTCATGAGCAGGTGCATAATCTTGCACGAGAGTTCAATGCTTACTAGGTTCTCGTGTAAAATTAGAACGCGTTCAGTTCACTTTTGGCTCGCGTTCAGTTTAAAATGCATCACTGCCTTAAACCGGTTGTTACTCTAGGAGATCTAACAGATTTTTTTAAGATGCTCTAAACATAAATCTTGGAGGATATACTAAGTAAATCGATGGAAAATCGATCACCGGAAAATTCTTTGGGATTTAGGACTTAAAAAAAAGAGAGAAATGTCTGACCTATTTCTATGATAAAAATTCAAACTCTTATCTTCTGGTTCCTATTAGATTACGTCTTGTTTTTCTGTTTGGTCCATTTTTGGTCTCTTTTTGGTTCCTGTCTAGTCTCTTCTTGGTCTCTTTCTCCTAGCTAGATGTCTCCAAAGTTTATATATTCAAGGAACTTAAACACTACCAACCATGCAGTGTGATCGATAGTCATTTTCCAAATTAATATTTTAATAATTAAGCTCTGATATTTCGATTCAGTAATTTCATTTACAATCATAAGTTTTGCATAACTTTCGCCCATTATTCTGGATTTCAAAACTGAAATTGAATCTTTCAAGTCATTTGATGCGATTCAAAATAGTATGTACTATTGCATTGATTCTTAATATTCGTAAAATTTCAACTGCATATATGTTTGTTAAGATTCGTGGGGGCCCCTAAAATGTGGGGGCCCGGGGGCCATGGCCCCCTCGGCCCCCCCGTAAATGCGAACCCTGCGTACAATTCAGGTTTATTATCAGAACTCCAGATCTGAAAGACTTCCTGTAAGAGCTGGTGTTTCCCAAGGCAGCATTTTAAGACAAATATTATACCAAATTTTTGCATCTGACTTACCTGAGTTACTTCAAGAATCCTTGTTTGCGGATGACACAGGCCTCTCCGCCAAAGGACGAAGTCTGCGTGTCATCTGTAGTCGATTGCAAACAAGTTTGGATATTTTTTCTTCATACTTGCACAAATGGAAGATTTCTCCTAATGCTTCCAAAACTCAACTAATAATATTGGTATATGCTATACCAATATGGACTAGCCTTCGTAATACCAGGAAGAAGGCTTTACAGAGGATTCACAATAAAATTTTGGAGATGATTCTTAAGCTGTCTCCCGGGTACAGTATGAATTGAATCATTGTGTTGCCTAACACAGAACGCATAGATATAATAATATAGTGATTTAAAAAATCAGATGAAACCAATCATATGCTTTATCATCTGGAGTTCAGACGCCCACACATTGATGAAAACCATTCATCCAAGCATACTGTTGGCACTTATATTGCCACTGACAGGTAATATTAGCTTAATACCAGGCGTTCTATTTAACTCAATCATAATTAACCCTCCGGCCGGCCGCAACACCAGTGCTATACCTACCACGCTGGCTGTACATGGGCACTAGCGCGGTGATGATGCTGACGGCGGCGCGTCGACCGGAAGGTTGAACGTATTAGTAGGCATTTAATTGAACAAGCTTCACCCTCAGCAAACAACGCCTCTAGCAACTGTCCGCAGCCGCAGCGCACAGTGGCGCGCCTCCATACAATCGGACGGAATCTATAAAATTCGAATCGATGGAAAACGATATTCTATTAATTTTTCTTGATTCTCAAAGGAACCTTCATAAAAACAAACAATAGATTTTTCAGTGACTTGTACAGAAGACATTTTCAATCAATTCAACTAAAAATGCTGTTCTTACATACAATTTTAATTAAACAAGAGATTTAATAGAAACTGAAAGCATAGATACAAGATTAACCTTCTACTAGTTGTACTAAATTTTAACAGGATTGTGGAACGGGATGCAATTATGTATGTTAGATTGGCTATGGTCTCATGCCCAACATATGACCCGCGACTTTATTTAGTGCAGTCCGCGGAGGATTTAAACATTTTTTCATATTAGGACCGTTGACTATTCTACCAACATGAAGATGGAACGTACTGTGGTGACAACTTATTTTCAAAATTTATCAAACATTAAAAACTTCTATCTTTTAATAATAGGCTATCCCTGAATTAGGTCGCGGCCAAAATGAACCCGGGGATTTGCAGAAGCACGTCTGATCGTGTAAACTTTTGTCAATAGAATGATCTTCCATTCGCTGTCGCAATACCTTCGAGCATAGCTCAGATTCTCGGTACCGAATAACGCGTTCGTGTTTTTTCTTTATTTTCTCTTGTGCGTCTCCCGAAGATTTAACCGATTGCTTCCCGCACGAGATAATCGCAGTTTGAACTTTATCTATTTCCACCCCACTCTCGTCGTTCACTAATAAACCGAAGGTCATCCACACATCCGCACAAAGGCCTTCTCTCACAATCCTCGCCGGACGCTCTCTTCCGTAACCCTTCTCTCGATGATAGCATACCATACGACAGACAGCAACGGTGGCATTGCTAATCACCCGAGACCGAATCTCTGGATAATGTCGCGCCAGGCCTCTCGCTCTCTATGGATATTATACCAAAGCATCGGTATCGACCCAAGCATGTGAATGCTCTCTGCGAGAAGACAAACTTTGATTGGATTTACTCGATATAATATCGATTTGATCGTGTTTTTCAACATGCTTGCAGCCTCCATACAAAATTCGTTGTTTCTTTTATATGGCCAGGTACAATATTTTTATAAATCATTAAAAAGTACCTGTTAAGTAACGAAATTATGGCAAGTAACATTCATTTGTATTCTTCAGCACCTTAAAACTGATTTCTTAAGAAAATTAAGCTCGTAAATCTGGATAAAAATCGATAAACTTGCATGCAAACTGATTAAAATCGAAAGATATTGCCTTTTGAACAGTCATATTCTCGAAAACCAGACGTGCTACGGCATTTTTGAAAATGACAGTAGTTTCAGCGACCTCAAACCAAGTAAAACGCGAATTTTAGAGCTTTGTTCCGCTGTTATTTGCTTGCTGGTAGCAAATGACTTTTTCCGAACTTCTTCACATTGAACGAGCAGTCTTGGAAATTTTCGAAAATTTTAACAAAAGTTAAAAAAATGTTAAAAACTGTATAATGGAGCAAAAGTTTTTTTTCGCGATTTCTAACTAAATTCAAAATAAATCTTTTAAATGTTATGGTGGTTTGAATGCAATTTAAGTAAGGACTAAATATCATAGAAATCGATTGAATTTTGGAAAAAAAAGTTGTTTTAGCCGTGAAAATGGTAATTTTCTGTCGAACTTTCATTACATGGAATAAAATTAAACTAAAAACGTATTTAGTTTTTGTTTAGTACTGGACTTACACATCCACTCTGAACTACACCCCTGGATCGAACGGCAATAATTAAACATGCATGGCTAAGAACCCTACCCCCATCTCAAGACTCCACAGACCCCACTGAGAGAGTTATATTTGGATGAGAGCAACATATGACGTCATCGTCGTTGATCACCATTATACCTGGATAATATGTAGTGTTAAGATTGTACCGCAGATTGTACCATTTTTAGTGTCCATCATACTCTCTAGATTAACGGTTGTGCTTAATTGTTAAATGTTAATTATGTGTAAATATATGTAAATTGTTCCTCCAATTAAAGTGTAATTAGTAAGGACAATAAATGTAGTTCAGTGTTAAATGTATGTGCTACTGTTTTACTATCTGGACGGATAAAGGAAGATTTCCTACAAGGAATTGGAAACCCCATGGTGGCCACTACATCAAACCCCACCACTTTGGAAAGGATTCTTCAGTGGGCATGAACTCCAAAGTACGTGTTGGGGCTCGGGCGAAGGGAGCTCCCCGACAGTTTTTTATGTAAAGGCTTAGCTAGGCTTATCGTAAGGATGCTTTGAGATGTATTAGTTTTTGTATAAATGTTTGGAAACCAATATTGGCCCATAGTCGGGAAAAAGGTTTGAATTGACGGGGTTTGCCCTAATCTCACGGAAAAACTTTTTAATTTGCCTAAAATATACGTAGGGTTCATTCATAAATTTCATAACGCTAAAAACGATCATTTTTGACACCCATCTACCCCCTTGTAACGCAATTTGTATGAATATTTTTTAAAGTTCATATTAGTTGTAACATCTTAAGGACACCCACCCACCCCTTTCAGCGTTATGAAATGTGTGAATGGTTTAAAGGTATGCTTATAATCGTGTGAAAAATATCACAAAAAATCACATTTTAGCTTTTATTCACATTTTTATAGTTTTGCGAACAGCTGTTATTTTCGAGTATATTACAATTATAACCCTATTTAGAGCAAATTTCTGGCTTAAACACATAATTTTGCGGTGAGCAAAGGTATTCTTGGCACAAAAGTATCGATATTTTGTGTTGCAGTCCGCGGTCTTTTTCCCCACACTTGATTCGAACTCTTGCCCCACCGGTGAGGTTGAAGTCCGTTTTAGATAATCAATGTTGACTCTGTTATAAATAAAAATGGGTTGATAGTTTGTTTAGCCAATATATTGAAGGTCCACTGTGTGGTATTTAATAATTTTGTACTGTTATAGTTTTTCTTAGATATATAGGATAATCAATATTTCTAAGGTCGAACTTTTGCCCCACCTTACACTACGGCTATCATCAATTGAACAAGCTTTTTTGCAATTTCTCATCGTAATAGGCTGTTATTCATCACGTTTATCTGTCATGAAACGGCCTTTCCTGCACTGAATTATAAACTGTCATAATAGTAATTGAAATTATTGTGTAATGATTGATTACGCAACTCAAAGCAGTTACGTAATGAAAAAGTGTTGCGTAATATTCATTACGCAACTGATTTCAGTTGCGCAACTACTTTTACCACACTGCATGATTGAATGCAGAAAAGTAGGACGTTTCATGACAGATTAGCGTGATGAAAAACAGCCTATTACAATGAGAAATTACAAAAAATAAAATCTTGATCCGCTGTGTTATTTGTTGCCTAGCAGCGAGTGACTTATTTTCCGAACTTCTTCCCATTAAACGAGCAGTCTTGGAAATTTTCAAAAATTCTAATAAAAGTTTGTTACAAATGAAGATATTATATAAGATGTTAAGAACTGTATGGCTATCATTAAATTGAACGATTGCAACGTACTTTTTGCAATTTCTCATCGTAATAGGCTGTTTTTCATCACGCCAATCTGTCATGAAACGGCTTACTTTCCTGCACTGAAGTATGCAGTGCGGGAATAGTCATTGCGCAACTGAAACCAGTGCTGTAATGATTCATTACGCAACGCAACGCTTGCTCATTACGGAACTGTTTTGGGTTGTGTTATGAATCATAACACAACAATTTTTCAAAAATTGTAAAATAATGGTGAATGCATTCCGATATAATTTTTGATACCCTCAAGTGGTCTTCTACGAAATTGCAAAATAGTAGTTTACGGAACAAGTTGCAGAATGATGATTTTTACAGCACGAGTCGTAAATTTATCCTACGAGGCTTGCCGAGTGGGATAATTACAACGAGGGCTGTAAAAATCGAGTTCTGCAACGAGTTACGTACAACATTTTTTGCAATTTCGTAGAAGACCACTTGAGGGTATCAGAAATTATATCGGAATGCATTGACCATTATTTTACAATTTCTGAAAAAATGTTGTGTAATGATTCATTACGCAACTCAAAACAGTTGCGTACTGAGAAAACGTTGCGTAATGAATCAATGCAGCACTGGTTTCAGTTGCGTAATGACTATTCCCACACTGCATACATTGCATACTTCAGTTCAGTGCAGGGGCGGACCTGGTGTAGTGGTTAGAACACTCGCCTCTCACGCCGAGGATCTGGGATAGAATCCCATCCCCGAGATAGTCACTTCTGGACAAACATTTCAAAAGGGCACATCGACATTGGTAAACATTGGCTTTGCAAGGCGCTGTTGAGCCCAATTCAACTCGATCACGCTCACCAATACCACTATAAGGAAGAGCTAACGCCAATCTTTCTGATAGTGGAGTTAGTTTGCGTGGGCGGGCTAAGAAGGGCTCAACAGCAACGTTTCTAAAAAAAGGCTCAAGACCTCTTGGGCCCTTTTCAAATGTTTGTCCAGACTTGACGTAAGAAGTTATAGTGACGACTTCCTTCGGAAGGGAAGTAAAGCCGTTGGTCCCGAGATGAACTAGCCCAGGGCTAAAAATCTCGTTAATAAAGATAGAATAGAATACTTCAGTGCAGGAAAGTAGGCCGTTTCATGACAGATTGGCGTGATGAAAAACAGCCTATTACGATGAGAAACTGCAAAAAATGTTGTACGTTACTCGTTGCACAACTCGAGTTTTACAGCACTCGTTGTAATTATCCTTCTCGGCAAGCCTCGTAGGATAAATTTATAACTCGTGCTGTAAAAATCTTCATTCTGCAACTTGTTCCGTAAACTACTATTTCAAATAGCCTCTGTTGAGACTAAATTAGTTGAGATTTCGTTGAGATACTGTTGTTTGAATGATTGAGATATGCTCTAGTTCAGGGTTTCTCAACCGACCCCCAGGGGGCCGTTAAGATTCATCAGGGGGTCTGCGAAGCCGTTGTAAATAGATGGCATGTTGTTGGTGTTGATGAGTAAATTTGAGGAATTTCTTAATTCGCTTGTTTTTCAGGAGAGTAGCATTACCGAGCTGTAGAATGTATTTCTAAAATGTTTATTTGTTTATGCTGATTCTTTCTATGACATTTTGTCTATAAGAGATTCTAAACAAGGTAAGTTTATCTCTGTTGTTTAGGTATTTTTCCAGGTCGAATTTTAAAATACAATAAATAACGTTCCATTAAGAAAATTCCCAGCATATTTTCGGCTTAAACCTTGTCAAATTTCATCAGGAAACTATGAAATTCAATTCCCGTCGAGATCCTACTACCATTTTGATTCATACTACGGATACTTAAGACTTCAAAGAACTAGAACTCATCTAAAAGCATAATAAACTAATCATTCTGTATATCGAGCCTTCAAAACACTTAACTTTCGTATGGTGAGTAAAGATTTTGATTGGGCAACATGAATAAATAAATGAAAACCCGAATTTAGTACTGTCCAGCTCGAAGAGTTATTAACATGAACAATATTAAATAAACAGAAATGGATGGAGTATTAGAGTGATGCAAATTTCGAAATTTTTGCTCCCCTATGCCTAAACACTTTAAATTATGGTAAAAAAAGCGTCCTCCCAAAATTTGAAATGATTTGGAAGAAATTTGACTGTGCACACGCCATTTGAAGTTTATATGGAGAAAACTATGGAAAACGCCAACCTTTAGTGTTCAGCCCTCTATCTCTTCGTTATAATATTTTATGAAAAAGTGAACAAACTCTTCTCATGTGAAACTCTTCCAGCAACAATTTTGCCGAAGACCACATTTTGATTGGACGTCAGGAAAAATTGTTATTTATTATCATAAAGTGGGTTTGCCTTCAGTTAGCTTCACCAACTGTTCGGCAGCCAACAGTGGTGCTCCTGGCGGGAAGAATAGATCAAAGTAATCCAGGCTACTATGTTCTACAGCAAAACAGGAGTGTTGCTCTGAAAGTAGTTGAATGATCATCTCAGCATGGTTTAGACTTTGGAATCAAGAATAACAAATTATCCTTACGTACCAACAAAATGTGGTCTTCGGCAAAGTTGTAGCTGGGAAGATTTTACATGGGAAGAGTGTGTTCACTTTTTCATATATTATTATGACGAGTAGATAGAGGACTGAACACAAATGTTTGGCTTTTACATAGTAATTTCCATATAAACTTCAAATGGTGTGTGCACAGCCAGATTTCTTCCAAATCACTTCAAATTTTGGGAGAATGATTTCCATCATAATTGACACCGTTTAAGCATAGGGGAGCAAAAACTTCAAAATTTGCATCAGTCTAGTGGAGTATTTATGATCCTTTTTCCGGATGCTTCCTTACTTTTACCTTATATCCCTTATGTCCTTATTCGAAATAAGGACAGCTCATAAAAATCATAGATAGAGAAGTCTAATCATCAATTGAAATCGTCAAACCACTGAAGAGACGTCTAAGGCAGTTGGGCATTATTAATGTTCATAGATGTCTGTGAAAAATGCTTAATAAAACGAGCCTCGAAAGTGAGAACTTTTGAACGGTAAAAAATAAAACATTTTAATTGAAAGGGAAACATTGACGAAAGGGATTGAAAGGGGTTTCCCCGTTGCGGGGTTGCGACGCATAGAGTCTGGAATTTGAAGCTGTATGTAATATGAATCAAAACGGTATTGACAGGATAAACAACTCCAAATTTTCATTGTTTCAACTCAAACCATTGCACAGTGGTTCGATCTAGAACAAATGTCGGACAAAACCTCAAACTCTCTTCAAATTGGCTGAAATCATATATTTGACATATTTTATGCCATATTGAGCTATTATGGACTTTTATTTTCGATTTTTTTTTCTTGTTTTGGACTGATAATTAGAATATTCAGGTTTGGACAATACATTTTCAACTTTCCAATCTTCCATACAAAATGGTCAACTTAGGCAGGCCTGATTCGCAGTTATTTATTGACAGATTGAAATGAAATTTTCACAGCATGCCAGGCATTACTTGAATTTCAACATATATTTTTGAGTAATTTTTCCATGCACAACTGCAATAGTGAAAACAACTAGACTAAAGCGCAATTTTTGACAAAAATATTAACTATTCATCCAAAGATATGGAAGCTCTACACCAGTGATTCCCAAAGTGGGCGAATTCACCCCCCGGGGGGCGATTTTCATACTCAAGGGGGCGAAAATTTGTTGAATTGAATTTGGGGGGCGAAAAATCCAACAAGGGGGCGAAAAAGCTAACACGGAAGCGTATCAAAATAATTTATCATAGCCTTTGGAGGACACACATCTGAATGTTCAATTCTAAACTTAACTAATTCCAGAACTATTTTAGATCGTCATTTTAAAATTATGATAGACAATACTTGATGATATATGAATTTTAAAATGGTTGGTATTTGAGATTTTCACTTGGTCGGGATGATTAGTCACAGATAACAATTAAAATACACAACATCAACTGTTTTTAAATGTACAATCCATATCTGAGATTTTTTTTTTTTTGCAAATGCCCAATGTATCCACCTTTATTCGGAAAAAAAAATCTGCGGTGCCCGAATATCATATCTTATGGCGCATATCATATAAGAAACAAATTTTGATAAATTTAGCAGACAACAATCGTGTTCCAACGCTAAAACCACATGATACAGGACGAAACACACTCAATTTAAACATAGATTCAAAAAAATATTCAGAGATGCGTCAGATTTGAACCTTCTGAACGCCCAAAAAAATCTGAGCTTTTCTTGGTGTTAAAGTAATACCCTTTTGAAATATTGCATTGAAAAATGAGTTGAAAAACATTCTGGATTTACATATATTTTTTCAGGGTTTTTGGATTGGATAAAATAGCGTTCATAAAAGCGCCAACTGGTGACGTGTTTTGAGCGAGACCTTCCAAAAACGCACAATTGCAAACAAAATCAATGCGGTACCTAACCCAAATATGATATATTGATGTGAAAAGAAATACGTTTGCTTGGAAAACATTACATTACAAACGCCTATGCATAGATTACATATAAATAGTTAAAACTGGGCCGAACTTGTATCTAAAACTGATTCAGTAGCCTGTTATTCACGCAAGATATTGTTAAAATTTGCTATTATAAATTAAAGTTCAGTAAATCAATCCTACTAATTATGGGTTAAAGATATTTAAGGAAATATTTTTAAATGTACATAAAATTAATTGTATTATGATTCTATGGATATGTGAGTCGAATTTAAAATACGCGCCTATTTAAAATACTTGAATCACATATTAGGGGGGCGAATACAGATAAATATTGGCCTCAAGGGGGCGAAAGTTGAAAAAGTTTGGGAGGCACTGCTCTACACAAAAACCATCATAAGTAAATATGTTCATTCTCGTCTTAATGACCACCTTATTTATTAAATGCGCCAATTTTTCAAAATTTGTAAAAATAACACTACGATGAACTCGTGATTGGAAAAACCACTCAAAAATTAATGTTGAAATTCATGTGACGTCCGAAAAAAATGTGAAAATTTCATGCACATTTGTCCATAAATACCTCAGATCTAACCCTGCCTTTATGCAAGTATAATCCATTTAATCAGTTTAAGCATGTCATGTCTTTTGCTTCAGTCTGTAGTCATACTTGTTTCAATAGCTAAAGCAAGTCCACGTAGGGAATGATTTTTCCAATTTGTTTCATTTTATCTGGAGGCTGCATTTCGAAGGAAATAGTTTCGTTCAACCATCTTAATAAGCCGAGATAATTTGTGTTATTTTATTTATTGACAGCTCAAATTTTAAATCCAAGGAAATTCAATATCCTAATAATATCAAATAAAGGTATAGACAATATTTGATTAAGGTATAACACCAAAATATTGCATACATAGGGGCCCAGAGAGTCCTAGCGGTAAACGCGCAGCTATTCAGCTAGACTAACCTGATAATCGTGGGTTCGAATCCCACCAGTCGAAGGTCTTTTGGTAAAGTTAATTTTCTCGACTTGCCAAAGCATAAAGTATCATCGTACCTGCCAGACAATATACACATGCAAAAATGGTCAATCGTCAAAAAAGTCCTTAGTTAATAACTGCGGAAGTGGTCATTAGAACACCTGCCTGCTTAGAAGCAGGCTTTTTCCCAGTTGGGACTTAACGCCAGAAATAAAAGAAGAAGAAGATTGGAGCGAGTTTTCCGTTTCTTCTCGGGACGGGATGCAATTCATGGCTACTGCGATTACAATGCACGCACTAGCGTATTACAGGATTACTTTTATATAATTAGAATTGCACTCCGTACACCTTCAAACGCGTTGAAAGGTATCTATCGCAAGTTTTCGCAAAATAATTTGTACCCTACTTGAAAGCTCTTGTTTTTAGCTTTCGAATGAACTTATTCTCATCGCGGGCATTCGCGGGCTACTAATGTCTTAGGGGTACTTTTATAAAAAATAATAGGTTTTTTGAACAATTTTAACTTTAATTCACTTTGTATGAATATAATGAAATTTTTTATTCAACTCAGGTGTGCTATATGTATATACAAACAACTTCTCTAAAGATACCATTGCGGCTTAAGCTCTCTTTAAATTCATAAATAGCTTGTAAAAAATGGATCGTAAATATTAATTTTCTTGGAAAATCATGTCCACGGTCCACTCAAGGAGCTGTAAAAAATTCAAATTTCAATGAATCTGCTTCAGATTTAGGATTTGAACAACAGAAGTGTTGAGGAAGTCGGGAAAAATATTACTGTTCGGATAAAACAACTTTGATTTTTGAGGTTTTGGCCGCCCTCGGACCATTGTGCATTGGCAGAATATTCTCGAATCTATAAGCAGGATTTTTAAAGAGATTTTCGACTGATATCGGTAGAAGTGATCTTTGATAGATTTTGGACGAATGTTTGACAAGGCGTTCTGAGAGTTTTTAATGTTAATATAATGTTTGTTTTTTAGTAGCCTAATTGTTTCCCGTTAGTAAATTTCTAACAATATTCATAGCAGTTTCCAGGTGGTGATCTTTTTTGCAGATATCTAGCAATATATTCAATAATTTTCTTTTCGAGATCTTCGTTGATTTCTGGTGACAAGCTACGATATGGTGAAAAGTTTTCGATTCTTGTGGCAATCTTTCCAACGAATTGCTTGTGGAACCTTTTTTTTTTTTCAATTTCTCAAAAGATTTTATATTAGATTTTTGCTCGGCACTTAGTGGACTTGGCTTCACAATTTTCAGTTATCCAATGGCTCAGTAGCTCAGTTGGTGAAATGCTCATCTTGCATATACAACTGTGTTCAGAATAATAGTAGTGAAAGCCGATTTGCATACAAAATGCTCAACTTTGGCATGCTCTAAATTTGTTTCTCTATGAGCAATTGGTATGAAATTTTGGGACAGAACTACAATTGTTTTGAACGATTTCACCTGGTGCTTAACATTTTGACCAGTACTGCGAAAAATTTCAATTTTTGTAATAATTAAACATATTTCTCGTTCTCTGAAACAAAGTTACAGCATGCCAAAGTTGAGCATTGTGTATTAAAATCGGCTTTCACTACTATTATTTTGAACACAATTGTAACAGCTGTGGTTTCGAATCGCACCTGAACAAGTTGATTTTTTTTTCATAATTTTACTCATTAACTGTACATCTTTACACACGTTTATTATTTTTTTCCTAACCGGATAAGATAAATCCTTGCTAGATCTTTTCGATTGCTGAGCTAGATAGTTGGTAAATGTTTGGCAGTTAAGTAATCTTAGTTAGATTGTGATTTTGAGCTGCAATACCCATGACATAGATAATTTCTTAATTTTTATAAAATTTGATTCCGAGAATGTAAATTTTAAGGGGGCCGGGAGACGTTTCTAGAATATCGAAGGGGGCCGCGGTTTGAAGAAGGTTGGGAACCACTGTTCTATAACATGATAATTCTAAGAGTGGATTGTAACATTTCCCTTAAATTCGAAACATAAATTATGAGTACATGTCTCGACTTTTAACAAAATTCTATATGCATTATTGTGACATAATTCACCAAATAACATGATAAGTGTGCGACCAAATGGCTTTGAAAACTACAGACAGATACATATATCTGCTTTAGACTATTTTAGGAAAATTGAAAATGATCTATTGAAAAATGATAAATGATAAGTAGCAATTGATTCAATGTTCGATGATAATGATAATTGGAAGCAATTGTTGGAATGAAAAAAAAAAAAGAACAATTTCGAACCGTTTGCACAAAATCGGAAGGTTGATCGGAAGACAATTAAATAAATAAAAACTAAGATATTTTCGCGACCCACCCCGATTACGATACGATAGAAATCTATCACAGATCTAACAGACAGTCTCAAGAACTTCAACATTTGTGGGTCTGTCCGACCATGCGCCACTGTGCAACGTCCAGCTTAGCAGCTTGTCCAAACAGCTCGGAGCCTTGTCTTACACAGCTTTAATATTAGTTACCCAGGCATTCTGTTTTCAAATCGCACTCTTCCTGGTATCGCGCGTGGTTCCACGATTCAAGCACGCCGAGCGGTCACGAGCTTGTTCTGCTACTTTTACTAAGCTACAATTCTACATGGAGAGGCACCATATTTCAATACATAATGATTTCGCTACTGGAAGCGATCAAGTCTGGTTCCCGAGCAGAAGAAAATAACTACTGAACACCAAATTGAGGTATTCCATACCAGATAATTTCCAATACTACATACCTGAATGAGGTATGAATTAGCCCTGCATAAGAGGTAAAATACCTCTAATAATATCTCAAGCATATTCTACGAACACCAAACTGATAACTAGATCAGGTATTGTAATACCTCAATAATACTTGATGGATTTTCATATAAAAATGAAATTTTTCAATTGTAGTTCAATACCTCCAGCAGACCTCAATAGCTGTTTAATACCTCAATGAAGTATTTTTAATTGTTTTTTAATTTATAATACCAAATTGAGGTATTGACAACTGAATAATACCTAATTTTGGTATGATACCAAAAAATGGTATGCATAAGTTATTGGGGAGTTATTTGTTCCTCCTCGGGTTCCTACCAGTTCACAGAGAGAACAAAGCATCAAGCCAGACAGAAAGCGATGCGTTCGATTCGAGTGGAAGCTTGCGACAATTTAGCTTGATTAGATAAATAGTTGTCTGCCGCCGCCACTCAATTGCCCCATGCCCATATGATAAACTGAACGAATAAATAAGACGTTGCGCTGCCATGTCGTCACGAGGATCTGTTTACTTAGGGCAGAAAAGAACTTAATTCGATAATGAAGCCCACATTGTGGACGACGCTGAATCACCGGGACATGCAACAACCATTCACTCCAATCGTGTTCCGCAAATGATTCATTATACTGGTTACTGACTGGTGGTAAGAGCAGATCCACTTATTCCAGAGGGGAAAACGCCGTCTGGAAAAAGCGGGAACAAGCTCGGAAGTGCTATCCAAAGCTTAAAATGTGCGAGGGAGAAAGATGGAAGCGAGACATAATCGAAAAGGCGGAAGCAGTACTAGGACGAACATCTGAATGGCACAAAGAGGTTAAAGACAACGGACAACGGTGTTGGTGACCACTTGGAGGGATGTTAAGGATTCCATCCAACAGCTCAAGATCAACAGAGCAACTGAAAAGGATCGTATCTGTGCGAAACTGATCAATATGGGAAACAACAGTTATCGGAGGAGTGAAAGCATGTGGTTATATGCCCTATCTACAAACAGTGTGAGATCAGGCTTCGTATCGGTTAGACGTATTTTCAAGTGTGCTTTGCAACAAGTTGTAACTTTACGTGGGCTGATGGCTCTCCATTCTCGCGAAAATACTTTTAAAGTCGACTTATCGAATCTACCGCGACGTCCAAGTTATGAAGAAATTCATAACTTCATCAACCAAACACTCGGAATAGCGCCAAGCCAGGTGAAGCGTCTACAAGTTAACCATTCGCAGAAATGCGTACATGTGAAATGTGTGGATTTAGCGACAGCCGAAAATGTAGTAAAAAAACACGATGGGCGACATGATTTGGAAGTGGAAGGTTGTAAATACAAAATACGCTTGGCTATCGACAAGGGATATACAGAGGTCAAGGTGCATGACCTCTCCGAAAGCATCACCAATGAAGACATAGCGACGTTCCTACATCAATACGGTGATGTACATGATGTGAAAGAATTGAGCTGGGGCTCAAATTTCGCCTACCATCACATCTCATCAGGCGTGCGAGTGGCACTCATGACGCTAAAAACGCACATTCGTTCATTTGTTACAATCAGAGGTCAGGAAAGCCTGATCACTTACTGCAATCAACCTCTCTCATGTAGGCATTGTGCACAACCACAACATCCCGGTAGTAAATGTGCACAAAACAAGAAGGAAACCAAACTCATGTCCAATACGCTGATCACCAACAGACCAACAACGCACGATGATAAAGAACGAGTCAACCTACCAAAACAAACTAAATCGGTATCGTTCGAGTGCATGAGTGTATCATCACCGAGTACGACGAAGACCAAGCCGACGAAGGGTAAGCCTACCACTAGTACTCAGAAGCAGAATAAAACGCAAGAGCAGCAGAGAAATGTACAGCAAACCAAACGATCAGTGAGCCGCACAAGCGACTCATCAATTGAATCACCACCGAGGAAGAAGCACGATCTCACCGAAAAAGCCGTTCGCGAAGTTGGACTGAAGCAAAACGCACTATCCGCAGACGAAAATTCATCAGGAGATAGCGACATGGAAACGGTTGATCTGGATGATGATGTTGAGCCCAGTGACGTTACTCAATGGATAGCGTGGTTAGAAAGGAAGGGAAAAATATAGAACTTATTGTATCTTGAATTAGTCCGACCTGAATGATCAGAAATGATTAAAGGGTCGTTAATAAAACAAACAAACAACAACCTATCTACAAAAAGTGCGATAAGCTGGGGGGCCCAGATAGCCGTAGCGGTAAACGCGCAGCTATTCAGCAAGACCAAGCTGAGGGTCGTGGGTTCGAATCCCACCGGTCGAGGATCTTTTCGGGTTGGAAATGTTCTCGACTTCCCAGGGCATAGAGTATCTTCGTACCTGCCACACGATATACGCATGCAAAAATGATCATTGGCACAGTAAGCTCTCGGTTAATAACTGTGGAAGTGCTCATTAGAACACTATGCTGAGAAGCAGGCTCTGTCCCAGTGGGGACGTAATGCCAGAAATAAGAAGAAGCTGGCATGTGAGAACTATCAGCTCGCATCGCTATTCAACTGCCACCCACCAAGTGTTATACAAGATCATCTCCATCGCCAGCCATCAATAGCAAATGGGTTCATGGAAAGTTATCAAGTCAACTTCATGGACGATTGCTCGACTACGCACATTGGCGCATAACCGGATAAAACCTTGAATACGGTTCCGTCAAACGGGGTGACTTGCAACAAATTGTAATTTACAAATAAATTTCACTATAGAACACAAATTTCAAAAAGAAAATTTGTTATAAATCGGTGCTTCAAAACGTGTGACTAACAATTCAAGTAGGGGCCATAATTAGAGCTGTTATTATAAATATGTTTATACATTAAAAATAATTCTTTTAAATGTCTTGAAAACTGATACTTCATGGAGGTTCAAAATCGTGACCTGAAAACATCAGATAAATTTAATTTACAAAACTAATACTCTACATGGTGTTTCTATAACTAATAAGTGATAATATGACGAATTTTATTTTACGAAATTGTAGCAACAACTTTTTAATAAAAATCATTTTTATAAAAATGTACCTATACGGGGTGACTTGCAACACTTTATTTCCAAGCAATTTAAAATTTATAGAAGTGAAAAACTTTTGTGTTAGGTCTACTTTATAATCAAAAGAGTAATAATTCATCTATCAACTACAAACACTCGTTAAAATAGTGTTCAGTCAAGATATTGGACCTTGATGATTTAACGCCTCTTTTTTCCCATACAAGAATAGTTCAATTATTTTCTTACAAAAAGGTATTAAAAGTGCTCTTGTACTGGTTCGAATGCATTAAATACACGAATAATAATACTTAACAAATGTGACTAATGAAAATATCAACCTTTTTTTGGCAAAAACTAAATTAGCAATGAGTGTTGCAAGTCACCCCGCACATGAACATTTAAAAAAAATCATCTTCTTGATGACTTTTAAAAAGACAAAATAATTCGATTGAATCGTCTGTAATCCCATTCTGTAAACGGGCCGGTTTTTAAAAGTTCTAAAATGAATTTAAATTTTTAGATGACGTTTAGATCATGGTTTTGGTTGATTGAAGTTGAAAAGTGTTGCAAGTCACCCCGTTTGACGGTATCCATCCATTGAAGAAACATTCATTGAGAAGATCAAGCAGTTTTTTTTTACTTAGTTGGGAGGTACCGAAATACATTACACTTTGCTCCCAAATTTAGGTGATCTCATTTTCCCTACCTGAGCTTTAAAATCGACCCCAAAGGGTCTAAAGAGCTTTTGCTGTGGGATCTATTAAATTTTCGAACATTTTTCCAAAATCAGACTGAGATATGAGATCAAAATTTGTTCGATTGAAATATGGCTCAGATATTCCTGTCTGCCCGGGATTTCATGACAATAAACACAACAAATAACACCAGTGGAAGCTCCCGGAGCTATTCAAGTTGCCTACGTGAATAAATACATTTGCTCTAACTGAAATTCAAAGGTTTATTCACATGGGTATGACAGATATGAATTTAATGCGATAAGATTATTATCGCTCTGATGGTTAGCACCCAAAATGAGGGTTAATAAGATACAAACAATATTACGCATCAAAAAAATTAAAAATACTATTTACCGTTTTTGATTCATATTACGGACAGCTTCAAATTCCGGACACTCTACTTTGTATGGGAAACATTTCACACGAAATGTTTCAATTTTTGCCGTTCAAAAGTTCTCAATTTCGAGGCTCGTTTTAGTAAGCTTTTTCCATAAATATCTTTGAAAATTTATAATGTTCAACTACCTTAGATGTCTCTTTAGTGGTTTGACGATTTCAATTGATGATTTGACTGTTCTATTAACGATTAGCATGAGCTGTCCGGAATTCGAATCAAAGTGTCCGGAATATGAGGCAAAAGTAAGGAAGCGTCCGGAATAAGAATCATGAAAAGGCCACACAATTTGATTTATTTAAAATTATTCAAGTTGCGGAAGCGTATTCTTTATCCACCATTCGAAAGTTAAGGTCTTCCGACGCTCGATAACGCTAAAGTATCATATATACTGATTTATTTTTGTATGCTCTATGCTGGCTTATACTTCCCTGAGGCCTTAAGTGTCCGTAATATGAATCAAAACGGTACTACATATAATGAAATCATCGTTTTCCACTCACCCGCAAATGATGATGGCGAAACACTGCACCAACGCCGGGTACAGATTATCCATGGAAATGCTCGGCTGATCATCGTCGCCACCGCCGCTTATACTATGATTGCTGGTCGGAACTCCCGGGGGCATCATGGAGCTGGTTACGTACGGATCATCAATGGCGGCGGTACTGGCACCAGTAATGGCGGCAGTCACATTTTGCGCCATAGCAGCGGCCAGCATACTGCCAACCCTTGCCATCGGAGACACCACACCGCCCGAAGCGGTGGCATCCATCCTCGTTGACTCTCTATTGCCTCAGAATGCTTCTATTCTTCACGCTTGCTGTTATAGCGGGCACGATTCGTTTTCAAAACTTTGTAACACCTGGTGATTTTCAATTATAGCACTTGTTTGGGAAACAGTTCATCGCAACGTTATACATCTTTACGCTTTCTCACATAGTTAATTTAGTAGCTGGAAATTGATTCACATTTACATTGTATGAGACACAGTTACTTTGCGGGTTGATCACTCAGATCATCCACCCTTCCTCCTATCGATTGATCGATCATAGTAATAGCTGTTGAGATGATCGTCGCCCTATAGCACTCATGGTTATTTCAATAATACGCTCGATTTAATTCACGTGCACGCGTTATTGACCTATATTACGGAGTGCACCGCAGTACATTCAAGGGTAGGAAACTATAATCTACTTCAAAACAACTCATTGATACTTGATACTTCTGTAGGCCGTCGATCAGTGTTTCTCAAACTTTTTTTCAGAGTGAAGCTATGAAAATAAGTTACAAGGCTAAGGGGTTAATTATGTTACAGGCATGGAAACTTCCTTGCCAAACTTGCTGGGCTATCAATTTACATCGTTCCTATCGTACGAAAAAACTTATGCGAAATTGACCATTTTCATGAAAGGAAGCTCTTAGTTAATCACTGTGGATGTTAGGATTCATTCCAGCTAGGAAGTAATATCAAGATCAAGAAGAAGAAATGTGTACTTTTTGATACTAGTTACTAGAATACTTCAGCGGCTTAAGAAACCCATCCGTGATAATAAGACTTAAGTCACTCTACAGAGGATGATCTTGAAACAAGAAAAACATGAGATTTAGATTACATTTCTCGCATTTAGTATCATACAGGCGTATCAGCTGTGACCGATTTTCACACAAGTTCTAACAAAGGTAAAACTAATGGTCCGGCATTGACCAAAGGCCGAAGTTTACTTGACTTCGATCTCAATGTGAAGCTGAATTTCACAGCTGGATTAAGGGTCCAGTTAATGTTTAGGACCATTCTAGGAAATCCTCCCTGGAATTAATTTTGTGATTCTTGTAGATATTTTTCTGGAGAAATCCATCTAAATCTATTCTCGATGTATTTTCAAAATATTGTGCTTGACGTTACTTATTTTTTCCAGGTGCACTGGCTTTTTGTGAGATTGTTATTTCATCCAAGGAACTGAGTACTCTAAGAGTTTGTTTAGGGTTTCACCCTGCTGGAATTCTTATAAGCACACAATTTGGATTTTTTCAAGAATAAGCTGAAATAACATAAGGAATAGAATGCATCCTATAAAAATTTATGTAGAGATTCTAGCATTTTTTTTTTTCAAAATATTCTCTTTAATTCTTTAAGAGATAATCTGGCAATTCTTTTAAGCATACCTCCAAGTATTCTCACAGAACTTCGTTTAAAGAATTCCTTCAAAATTTCTATAGAAACACTGTTATTATTCGATCCAGAATTACTTCAGGCATTTCATCAGAAACATCGCTGAAGATTTGATTAGACATTTATCGCAAAATGTATCTAGGAAATTTCACAGACAGACTTCTTAAGATGTTCTTCTTTGAATGTTGTGAAATAAATGCTTCAGATTACCTTGAATATCTACGGGATTATGATTCTTGAAAGATATCTTGAAAGAACTCCTAGAAATATATGAATTTCTTGATACTGAATTTAAGGAGTTGTTAAGAATTCTGTTGCAAGCTATGTCTAAACCAGCCGATTATAAAGATCGAATGTACCTCGGATTTTTTCCCGCTAGATGTCAGTATTTGGTCAATAATTTCATAATCGTAAGGTTTCAAAATATTCTATCGATGAAAATTTTCCTATACATTTTGTATGGGTTGAAATGTGTAGGAAAACGTGATTTCATTTCATAGGCTATATATAAAAAATAGCTAAAAAGTGGTGAAGAACTAACTGTTTTGATTGATTTTCGAAAGAATCTTAGAATCAAAAAATGAGGGAATCAATTGAAAAAAAAAATCTAGTGAAATCTTTATATCAAATCATATAAGTAGCTCTCTGGGATTTTTTTTGTAGATATTCTTAGAAAAATCCATAAGAGCACCGTTAGAAGAGTTCACAACTTTTTTTGAAATATCTTTCGAAAGTCTTGGAAACATTCATGTAGGAATCTCTTGATAAATTCATAAAGGAAACCTTAAGGATATCCATGGAATTTCCAGCTCATGCTTGTTGTAGAAGTTCATAGAGTAATTCCTGATATAATCTTTAAAGGGTTCACAGAGAACATTTTTGGAATTATTTCTGTATTATTTTCTTCGAGAATCCCTAATGCCACCCACAGACACTTAGACGGTTTGACCAACATTGACTCCAAGTTAGGTTGATGCAACCGTTTGAGCGACTGTCATAGTTCGTTGCAGCAACACTTGATTTTTTCCCATATTTTGAATGATCTCGGCAAGTCTAGTGAGGATATGTGATTGTTTTTTTTTTATTCTGATAGGGGAATATTTGCTGGTGGGGCAATTTTTGTGCAATAATCGTAGTAAGGAAGTGCAGAACATACAAAATTTGAGTTTCGGAAGAAATAAATATTGATGATGAATCCCAGTTATAATTCGCACAAAGTATTCCGGAGCACTTCTAAAATAATATGGGGTTCTCTGTTGGGGATTATTCTAAACAGTCATAGATATGGGAATTTCTTCAAACATTCTATCCAAAATCTTTTAGTGATTTACTCTATTTAATATACTTTTTCCATGAATTCATGGGATATACTACGGATTCTATCATAAATTCTTCGTGGGTTTTTACCTGGAATGTTATCAATAACTCCTCTAGAAATTTATTCACAGAATCAATCAAAATCTTTCAGGCATACTTTCAGAGATTCTTTCAAAGGTTCCTCTGCAAATTATTCAGGATTTCCTCCACTAATTCCTTCGAAGATCAATAAAAAATCCTCAAGTGATTTCTTCAGGGTTTATTCCAACGCTGCCTACAAGAATTCCTCCAGAGATTGCTATAACAATTTCTTCAAAGATTCCTTCAGGAATTTCTCTAGAAGTTAGTTGCAAGAATTCCATCACGTATTACCCAGGAATCACATCACGAACTCATTCAGAAACTCAAGGTAGAAATTCCTCCAGGGCTCTCTCCAGGGCACCCTCTTAGGATTCCTCCTTAAATTACACCAGGAGTTCCATCGGAAATTCCAATAAGATTTTCTTTTAGTGATTCTCTCTAGTATTTTTTCTGAAGATTCCTCCGGGTATTTTTCCAAAAATTTACCCAGGGATTTCTTTAATGATTTATCCAATGCTTCCTTCCAGAATTCCACAGAAAAATCTTCCAAAGATTTATTTTAATTCCTCTAACGAAACTCAAAGAGTTTCTAAACAGATTCTTTAATTCTTTTCCTGTGATTCCTTCAGTAATACCTCTAGACATCCTTAAATAGATTGCTCAAGGAATCCCTCCCAAGAAATTACTACAGGGATTCCATCAAAAATTACACCACAAAAAATCTTCCATTGATTTCCCTAGGAATTCCGCCACATATTCCTCTAGAAAATCCTTCAGCGATCAATCCAAGGATTCTTCTTGCTTTAAAGATTCCTACACGATTTATTTTAGAGATTCCACAAACAAATCTTCTAGAAATACATGCATAAATTTGCTCCAGGAAGTCTTACAGTGATTCTACCAAGAATTACTCCAAGGATTCATCAATAAATTCCGTCAATGATTCCACCAGGAAATATTCAGGGATTCATAATTCAGGAAAACTTCACGGATGTAAATACTGCATAAAATACACCAAAACTTTCTACACGGAATCAGAAATACCCTCAGAGATTCCGCATGCAATTTTTCGAGGGGTTCCCCCAGGTTATCCTTCGGGGATTCTTCTGGGGAATTTGCAATAAGTTCTATTATAAATTCCTCCAGTGTTCCCTTCAAAGATTCTTTCTGGCACTCTATGAGGCATTTGTCCTGGGATTTCTTCAGGAATTACTTCAAAAATCTACTATAAATTCCTCCGAAAATTCCTAAAGAAATTTGTCCATCAATTCCGTGCAGTATTTTTTTTTTCCAAGGAATCTACCAGGAATCTTAGAGAATCTTCTAGGAACTCCTTCAGGGATTACTTGAAAAATTCTTCCAGGGATATGTTTGGGAATTTCACCAAGGAATTCTCTAGGACTTTCTTCAATGATCTCTTTGGTGATTTCTTCAAGGATTCCTAAAAAAATGTTCCATGAATATTTCTATAAATTTAGCAAAAAAACTCTTCCAGGTATTACTTTAGGGATTCAACCTTAAGGCATTCAGAGAAATGCTTTGTTTAATCTTCTGAGTAAATATCAGTGGAATCCCTAGAAGAATAATCTTTTAAAATTTTGTAGAAGGTTCCTGATAAAATACTTAGAGTAGATGAAGGAAGAACTTCTTGTCTTGTCTTGTGATTCCACCAGGTTTACCTATAAAATCCATGAAGGGATTTTAGTAGAACTGCTAAAGAAACTCCTGCAGAATTACCTGGAGGAATTTCCGGTAAAATTCTTGAAGGAATTCCTCCATCCTTTTTGAACTTTTGATGGAATCACAGGTAGAACTGCTGGTGAATTTGCAAAAGAAATAAGTTAAAGATTGTGGGAAAACGCTAGTGGAACATATAGAAACAACTCAAGAGCGCAAATTTGGTAAATCACCATGGCGTCGATGTTGCTTCAATTCACGTATATTGACTTTCCATCCATCTGCATCGGCAATTCATGCGACGCTGAAGCTTCAACAGGCTAGGAGAAGTCGATGAACTTGTCATTAAAATACTTAATACGTAAAATCGGTTTCATAAACTGTCCAATTGGTTCGTCAAGCAGCATCATACACGGTGAAACATAGCACCAACATGAGCATTAACATGGGGACGGAGTCAATGTTGATCAAACAGTCTGAGTCGCCTGTGGGCTGCATAAGGCAATTCTAAGAAAACCAATCTAAATAAATATAATCTTAGGAATAATCTTAGTAAATAAATATGGAACAATTCTTTGGGAAACCTCTGGAGTAAATTTCTCAAGGAAGTTTATGAGGAGTCCCTGGACGAATTTATTGAGCAGCTCCGAAAAAGTGCATAACAGTTCGTTTTTGTTTTTAACAATCCCTGATGGAATTTCTAGAGCAATTTGTGGGAGAATCATTTGAGGAATTTTAGAAGGAATCCTAGAAAAAGTAGCTCCCCTGTTGGATGTCTTAATGGATGTCTTGTGGGAATAGCAGGAAGAAAAACTAGAACAACGGAAAAAATCGTGTAAAATTACGTCATAGATGCCTGATATATTAAAGCGAGTAAAATCACGAAATTTAAGCCAAGAATGATGTGATTTTTCGTCACAATAACTTAAGATGATGCTGACAATCTGACACATTGGACGAAATTTTACAAGAGTGGCGTATTTTTAGGTGCAAATACTATTCATCTGGGGTTCTCTGTCTATAACTATAATAAAAAATCTATTCTTTCATCGTCAGATTCTTTCGTTCACATTCATGGGATTGTTCCGGAAATCGTCTGGGGTTCTTTCATAAATTCTTATGGAATTCTTCCACAAACCCCCCTGGTGGAATCTTCAGAAAATACATCTTTAATTCAAATGGAAATCCAATAATAAATTTTCCGGATAACCCTCTGGGGCTCTTAATAATGCCTCTGAGATTCTATCGGACATCGAAGAGTCTTAAAATCATTCTTAAATAGTTCCGGAAATTATTTTTTGAAATTCTTTCGTAAATCTTGTGGAGTTCGTCCGGACATCGCTCTGGAATTATTCAGGAAAATTTTCAGGAATTCTTCGGATGTCTTAGTAGATTCTTCCAAACACTCTGGGAATTTTTTGAGTCGTCCAGGGATTCTTCTAGAATTCTTACGAAAACATGAAACAATCCATTTAGAATTTGCTCCGTTGGAACGTAACAACAGAAAGAGACGACGAATAATTAGTAGTCACAAGTATGATCTCCCAACGAAGTCATCTGAGTTAATTTTACTGGCCTCGATAAGACTTCCAATGTCTAAACTACCTTTAAAGACAACAAAATCAATTCCCATTTCCACAAAATTGTGGAATTTTTTAACAAAATCTCAATACGAAATCAAGTATTGAGAATATGAGTATGTCTGGAATTAGAGACAGAACGGTGTTGATATCAAATTTTCTGATGTATGGACATTTTTTTTCAAATCTCAAACAGTTTCAAAAATCATTGCGATTTATAAAGTGACATTATCCTTTTTCATAATTTGACCCTTTTTGTGGTTCAATTTTCATATTAGTTGGTATGCATTTAATGCGCAGCACTTCAATAGGGAATTTTTTGACTACTGGGAGAGGCGGGGGGTCGTTCGTAACGCTTATTGTATGAGAATTTAAAAAATCTTGAATGAGTTGTAACGCTTGGGCTTACCTCCTCTACCTTTCGAGCGTTACGTAATTTGTGGGCGGTGCCTCAAAAGTTATAAATCTAAATCAAAGTTTAACCTTTATTATATTTAACCTGAGAGTAGTTCATAAACTTACATCACACTCTTAAAAGGAAGTAAGCTTCAGCGAGACGTGACGATCCATATAATTTTGAAGTCTTCATGTAAGAGCGGGAGGAGGGTTTTGAAAATGCCTAATTTTGCGTGACATATTTGATGGACGCTTCTTGGCGTCAGTATATATCATACGGGATCAGTTTTAATATAAACACGGTAAAACATGACGAACAATGTTATATTCTAAATAGGCTGACAAAATCAGGGGTAGACAGAATCGGGGGCTGACAAAATTCTGGTCAGCCACTGTACTTGGAAGCATAACCACTGAGATTTCTTGAAAACTCTAGGAGAAGTGTTCAGGAGCAAACCGGAATTACTTCTAGATCCCGGAAGAACTTCTGCAAGAATCCTCTAAAAAAATCTAGTATATCCAGTAATCTAGTAGATCCTCAGAAAGATTTCTCAAAAGAATCTCAGAAGGTTTTCCGAAAAGAATCCCTTAAAGATGTTCAGAAGATTCCAACAGATTTTCGGAAGAGTCCAAGGAGTAGTCCAAAGAGGTTGACAAAAAAAATCCAGAAGGATTTTAGGAAGAATCCTCGAGAGATATCCGAAAGTATTCCAAAAGAATTTCCGAAAGCATCTCAGATGATTTCCGGAAGAACCCAGAGGCGTTTTGGTAAGAATCCCGGGAGTATTTTTGGAAATAATCTTAATTTAAGTAAAAATAATTAACGTCATTTCATGTTTACTTCGAGTAATTTTGCTTAAAATGAATTTACGTCATGTGTAATATATAGCTTTTTCGTAGTGTGAATTTCTGGAGGATCCTTACATGAATGACTTCTTATATAATTCTTGACTTCTGTAGCTCTCCTACGGGAACCTATGAGGGAATTCCTGAAGAACCTGTGGAGCCGATGCGCAGAAGTATCTTGAGCAAACAAGGATGTATATCAGACTTCACTGCAAGGGTGCTGACACATTTTTGCTTGCAGAATTCTTTCCTTCTACGAACTGACAAGGATTTTGTTTACAGTTTGGTCCTAGAATTCCACGTTTATTTTTCCCATAAAGTGAACAGGGTCCTAAAAACACTGTTCAAATTTTAATAGCCAAACACTTTATTTTGTTATGCCAGAACACATGTTTATCAAATTTTTAAATGTTTTTTTTTATTTTAGTCCAAAAACATTTTTTTCGATTTTTTTATGTAGATTTTTAACATCTTTTTCGTTCAAACTCAAATGTTGGGTGTATTTTGTTTCCGTGCCCCTCTCGAGATGACAATCCCAGTGTTAACACTTTTCAAAGAGTAAAAACCCCAGTGAAAATTGGCAATGTCAAACATCATCAAAAGTGTTGAGGTTCAAAGTTGGACCAATTTTTTAAATTTTAGTTTAAATATTATAACGGCTTTTATTTAAAAGGAAAAATTTGCCAAAGCAGTAGCAAGGATACTCCCTGTCGTGTTATTGTTATTGACATGATCGCGAGATACTTTCTGAGGAGTAGTGTTTGATCCTTTTCTCCGCGTCACTTGCTCCTGCTGGGGCTGGTGATGTGAGCAGGATCAATCGTGCTGCGCGTCGCTCGCGTGGCATGAATAAATTAGTGGCGCGGATCGCGAAAACAGGTAGTAGTGTTTGATCCTTTGCTCGCGTCAAACTATTTATTCATGGTCTAATCGCTTATCAAAGTGGAACCCTGCGACCCAACGATCATCCCCATTAACAAACTTTCCTCCCAGTAACCTTTGTGGAGATGCAGAGGAGAACAGGGTTCTCCAAATAGCAAAGGTTACACACTAACATTCCTTCCTCCAATCCCACCTGACTGCAAGGACGTGGCCGGCGCCGTTATTGACCCTGTATAAATAGAGGCACTGAATTATGCAACACTGAAGAAGATTATGGCCAATCCCAGCCGAAACTTGTAGTTGATTCTTTGTGCATTTTCATTGACTTCCGGTCAATCGCGGAATAGCAAACCATTGATAGTGTAGTCAGTCTAAGCTAAGCTAAGCTTGACATAATCGCGAAGATACTTTTCTCCTATTTTCTGGCGTTACGTCCCATGGGATCAGAGCCTGTTCCTCAGTACCCCAATATACCTTAGTCTGAAACCATAATTGAAATTCAAACTTTTTAATGCATGTATCAAAAAAATATATAACTATAACTCATTCGTGATTTTTTCCTGAAAAAATAATCCTCATCAAAATCGATTGAAACGATGGCGAAAATACCGAATTTTATCTCATGGAGTTGGTTATATAAAAAAATTACGGTGCCTGAGGCATTTTTTTTTTTCTAAAATGAATTTTTCAATTGAGAAAGTTATCTTATAACTATCTTTGAGAACTAAAAATTTGTCTGCAACTGCAACTAATAACATTTTTAAAACATCAGCGTGCTGTCTTTAGTTAAGTTTCAGGTTTGACTAGATCCATTATTTTTTAATATAGGGTGCCGGTACTTATAGTGGATTACCTAAGACAAAAACATCATAGCATACAAAGGAAAAGTCCTAAAAATTTATATTTTGGCGTCAATCGAAAGTTTCAACCTCTACTACAGTAATACCTCGATATAACGTAACTCGATTTCTATTTTCGTTGCGTTATATCGAGGTTACGTTATAATCGAAGCAAAATATTTTTTGTTGCAAATTTTGTTCAACTTGTATTATTTTGATGAGAAAATGGATCTAAAAATTGATAGTATTGACCTAGTAGATATTTTATTTTCAGTTCTTTCTTACGTATTTTTTCGTGTTCATTTTTTATCTTTTCTTTTATTTTCATTTTGTTTGCAATAATCCGAAAAGAAAGGGTATTCCTGAAAATTTTTTGGCGGATTTCCTTGTACACTCAGAAACTCTAAATAAAATTCAACAACGAGATCTTTCTGAATTCTTAAAAAAAAGGTCATGTTGACTAGTCCATAAGCATATTAAGCAATTATGGAACTACACAAATTTTATTATGAGGAACTCGTGGGAAAATTCTTAAAACAAAACCTTCTGTAATTTCTTGGCAGAATTTTAGAATAAATTACGCAGGAACTCTCAAAAATGTATAAGAAATTTCGTGAAGCAATCACTAGAAAACTCCATAAAAACAAGAACTATTTTTGATGGATTTTCCAAGGAAAAGTTTTGGTAGGATTATCGGCGTATTTTAGGAGAATTTTCTGGGGAATCTGGTGATATTGGGTAGAAAAAGCCTCTAGACCAAATTACTGAAATTAAACCATATATTTTTGAATAATTTTTCCATACCTTACTCCAAAAGTAAAAACAACTTGACTTTAAATAAATTTTTGACATAAACTTGTGAATGATTTACCCAAAAATATATAAGATATACACAAAAACTATCATATTTAAATTAGGCAATCTCGTCCAAGTTTGCAACTTTATTTTTTTTAATATGCCAATTATCCAAATTTGTAAAACAATTCTCTAAGAACTTCGTTGAAATTCATGCGATGTCTGAAAAACTGTGAAAATTTCAATGCAGCATTTATCCATAAAATATTCTCCCTGCCTCAATGCAAGTATCATCCATTTCATCAGTTTAGCATGATTGTCATGTCTATAGCTTTAGTCTGTTTTCATACTTACTTTGGCAGCAAAAGCAGGGAATTATTTTTTAAATTTGTTTAATTTTATCGGCTGCATACGAAGGAATTCCGTTCGACCATGCAATAAGACGAGCTAATTTATATTATTTTATTTGGTGGATTCAGTAACAGTTGTTCAAATTTTAATTCAAAGCACTTCAATACTATATTATTATAATAACACCAAATGAAGGTGTGGGCAATATTTATTAGGGTATAATGCCAAAATATTGTATGTGTAGGGTCGCAGAGAGCCGTATCAGTGAAAGCGCAGCTATTTCAGCAAGACCAAGCTGAGAATCCTGGGTTTGAGGTCCACCGGTCGAGATTTTTTCGTAATGTAAATTTCTCCGACTTCCCAGGGCACAAAGTATCATCGTAACCTAGCACACGATATACACATGCAAAATGTCAATCGGCAAAGAAAGTTTCCCAGCAATAACTGCGGAAATGCTCATAAGAAAATATAAGCGAAAAGCATGCTTGTCCTAGTTGGAACGTAACGCCAGAAATAAGATGAAGAAAAATATAGGTGCGAGTTATTCGTTCCTTCTAGCAATGCCCATTCATGGCTACTACGATTGCAATGCACGTACTAGCGTTATCACAGAATTGTTATTATTTCAACTAGAATTGCACTCCATAACATAAAACGCGTTGAAAGTGGTCTATCGCAAGTTTTCGCAAAATAATTTGTACCCTACTTGAAAGCTCTTATTTTAAGCTTTCGAATGAGCTATTCTCATCGCGGGCATTCGCGGGGGATACTAATGTCTTAGGGTACTTTTATAGAAATAATATGTTTTTTGATGATTTTTTTGCCTTAATTTACTTTGTATAAATTCAATGAAAAATTTTATTAAACTCAGGTGTACTTTATGTATCTACAAACAACTTCTCTGAAGATACCATGGCGGTTTGAGCTCTCTTTAAATTCATAAATAGCTTGTGAAATATGATCGCAATATTAATTTTCTCTAAAATCATGTCCATGGTCCACTCAAAAAGAAGTTGTATAAAATTCAAAAATTCAGATGAATCTGCCTAAAAATGATTTTTGAGGTTTTGTCCGCCTTCGAACCATAGTGCACCTGGTCCAAGGGAGTAAAAGTTCTGCGAAAAACTTAATTATTTATATGACTTTTTGATCAGATAAACAAGGTTAAATTTAGCAAATCGATTAAATCAGAGGCGATCTATCCGACAAAAAATAACACATGTCGTTTTTGTCGAAAATATAGTTTTATTCCATAATCTAGTCTACTGGTACATTCACAACAATTTATATCAGGTCACCCTACAACTTTTTGGAAAAATGTCACACAAAAAATGTAGAATCTATATAATGCATTTTACTATTAGTTGTTCAATCATTTGTTTATGTACCAGCAAGAAAAAATTACTTCTATTCTTCTATTAATTTACCAAAATTGTACGTTTTTTGATAACCTTGACTTCTTCAATGATGTTAGGGTATTCAAACGGATGCCATAGTTCTGTACTCTATGACACTGCTGTATGTTTCAGATTTTAAGCCAGCTCACTTATCTAGCGGGATTTGGGGCAAGTGTGCTACCTTAAGCAATTCGTTATCTAACTTTGTCTGTTAGTTTTACATATTCTCATAAGCGCTGTATCATTTAAAAGGAAAATAAATTGTAAATGTATTAGTTTTAAAGCTTCTCAAATATCATCCAAAATAACGTATTATATTATATTTTTATCACTATGGAGCAAGTGTGCCATGCATATGGGGCAAGACGGCCACCCATTGAATATCAAGATAAGCAATACGTTAATAAACATTTAATTATTTTATTTTCATATTTCTTACAAAGCAGAGTCTTGGTGGCAATTTAGGACATATCTCAAAGTTTACAGTCTTAAGGAGCTGCTTTATAACAAGGATTATCACATGCTGAACAATTCATTAGTAAATTCGGAAGTATATAAAAAAATTATGAAACTGTTATTATTAATCCCATTTCATACAAAACAGTCCATTCGGTTACACTGTAATATTCGACTAGATCAACACAAACTACGATAAAAATGTGATATTTCGCTTTTTGTTTTAAATTCGTAAAATCAAAGTAGTACATGCATATTGCTAACGAATTTTTTTTCAGGGTATTTATTTGAGTTTACGAATTGAAATAACGTAAAATAATTGTAGGCAGGACATGACAAAACGGGCTCAATATATCAGAAAACATGGTAATATAAAAAAATGGCTTTTTGATCATAAAGGAAAATAATCACTTTCTCCATGACAAAAATCACTACCAATCCCTCATCCTGGTTCACTTTTATTGTTTTTGTTGATAAAATTTACATTTAGTAAAATTACATAAGTTTTATTCCAATGCATTTTTATTACCAAAACAGGTGGCGCACTTGCCCCAAAAAGTACAGAATTCGCAAATAGAATTCCGTGAGTAACACAAAATATTTGTATCTTTTAATACCACATCAACTTACACATTTGACAAGCTGCCACGATGCACTTAACATTAAAAAATCTATTAATAATTTATCTATATCACGCTATTTGTAAAACAGCCAATATTATTGAAAATTCACTAATATTTGGGTGTTCATTACAAAAATTGATAAAAATAACTGAAAAAAATTGATCACATTTCCATTTATTTGGTACATTGTATTCAGACTTATAAGGAAACATCTGACTAAACTCAAAGAGAAAAAAAACATTTACTCGTTTTTTGTGAAAAAGAAAGGCTGCCTACTTGCTTTTTTGGCACACTTGCCCCAAAATTCCGCTATATTTAAGTTTATATCAACATTACTAAATGAATTCACATTCACCAGTCCCTTTCGAAAAACATTTATGGTACATCATTTCTGCAAACATTGTTAGGCAAACATATTATTATTCCTTTCACAAGAAGTAAAAATGGTAACTTGGAAGATTTCTTCAGAAAGAAAGTTTGAGAAACACTGCCAAAGAACAAGTAATCGATTGAACTGTATCACCCACAGCTGCATAGATCACTTTTAATAAATACTTGATAGAGGAACGGCAACCACGAGGCGGCTTTTCAGGCTACATATGGTAAGTCGTTGTTGTTGTTGTTGAACTTGGTGCACCTCTCAACACAGCCCCCGTCTCATCCACACTCGTTTCGATTACATAAATCAATAATTTATTTATTCACGTCTCGTTGAAGCTGTTCTCCACCAAGGCGTGTAGGATTAGGACTGGAGAGAGATTACGAGCGGTCTATGACATTATGACGGTAGCTGAAATAAGTGCCCTCTAATGAGTTTTCGAAGAAGCACAATCATTTAACATCCGTAATTGTCTCATATCACAACTCACAATTATCACCGAATAGGTTCGTAATTACACGTAACATCACAGCGAGATTTTCACTTGTTGATAGTTTCAAATGATAGAAAATCCAAACAACAGAATTAACACATCCATCTGTAGGACGACATTATCTGAACAACACACATCACCGTCATTATTGCTCACAGACTGGGCTCGTTTCTCTTCACCCGGGCGATTCTCGCGCTGTGTCGCATTGCTACGTGAAAGGATTTTATCTGCGAAAATCGATTGAAACCTTGAAACGAGAAAAAAAAACACAAACACTGCACAGCTGAAACTGCATTGGCCGAATGCCACAGTCTGGTCCAAATACTACAATGAACTTTGGTTGGGAGTACAGTCAACTTCCTTAAACAAGATATTGAAGGGATCATAGAGATATAGAATACAAGATCAGAACCGCAGTTGTGGTTCAAGGGACAATCGAGCTAGTTGTGAAAAACCAACTTCCAACTTTTACTATGATTTAATAATTCGATTTCGATATACAGAATATCGAGTTATGTAGAGTTCACTTTTAGCGAGCTTCAATGGAACCAATTCTAGAATGGTAACAATTCTTGGAAGAACCTTTTGTTCCTTTTGATCTATCGAAAACGATACTACCTCAGTTGTTCTGTATTTCAAACTGTACAATTTTTATCCAAACTCAAATTACGTTTCTTCCAAACAAAGGAAAATTCGTCATTTATTTAGCCACCTTTGCACAATTTTCTTCTAGCCTACCGAAAAATATTTTGCAAACGTCATAGAAGCAACAAAGCTGACTCGAGCTTCTGTATATCTACATATAGGTATATTATACTGCGCACACCGACAGCACTCCCTATCCTCTCCTATATCACACGCGGTTCGACTTTTTTTTTCATTCACTCCGGTTGTTTGCGTGTGTCACGAATGAAATCCGACCGAGAACTGAATACTGATTGCTGGGCTGTTTGTTTTGTATGAAATGAACAAGCGCTTGATATGGGTGTGGAAGAGGCGAACACCTGGTGCTGAGGGAGAGAACAGTCGTGTCATTCAGTGGCATTACTGATAGGTATAACGATGTCTGTCCCAAGTGCTGTAATCTAGCGGGAATACTACGGTACATATTGGTGGTTCAAAACTGACCGTTGAAACAGATGGCTGTTCGACTACTTAAAAAGTTGAATAATTGTGTTGTGATGGATTATTAAAACTTAGTTTTTTAAATTTAAATTGAATATTACATTGGAGAGGTGTGCACTTTAACTTTTAGTATTTTATTTTTATTTTATATATTTCATTCAATATTCAGTCTTGCTAAGAATTTAGGTGTTTTGGGATTTAGAATTTGATACACTTTCTACAATACTATTGACTGAAACATATAATTTTGATAACCTAAGGGTTGGGCCATAGCAGCAAATGTGCAACAAGACCATGATGACAATTCAAGCGTGTTGCTAGAATAAGGGCGTTAAGTCGCATGATCGGTTTCTCTTCATCGATCCTCCTTCTGTGAATAAAGGTGACAAGATGCAAGTTTGTCAGCATTTTTTTCACTTCAGACCGCTTTGGCAGTGTGCAAATCTTGCGTCCTGAGGTGAAAAAATGCTGACAAATTTGCATCTTGCCAGCTATATTCGAAGAGAGGATCGAGAAATCGATCATGCGACTTACCTAATTCAAGCTTACTTGATACTTGATGGGCTACAATCCACTACGTTGAATCTACGCCGAATGGATAATTCTTCTCCACTGGGGCTCGGTCCTGAGCCAATCGCTTCCAGTCGCCCCTGAACGTTAAGTGCCCTTAAGTCCTCTTCAACTGCAAAAAAACCAACGTGTGCGCGGCCTACCACGAAGCCGACGGCCTCGTCCGGGTTCTCTACTGAATATTATTTTTTGCTTGTCGTTCTTCCGGCATTCGTGCACGTGCCCAGCCCAACGCAGCCTGCCGTGTTTTATGAGCTTGATAATTATCCACTTCTTTATATACTTGGTACAACTCATGATTCATGCGACGTCGCAGATGCCATTTTCTTGTTTACCGCCGAGTATTGTTCGCAGCACTTTACGCTCAAAAACTCTAAACGCTTTCCGGTCGACCCTTTCAACGTCCAGGATTCATGGCCGTATAGAGCAACCGGAAGGATAAGAGTCTTATATAGCGCGAAGAAAGAATAAAGAATAGCCTATGCTTAAAAGAAGGAAAAACTTTCAATGAAATCATTAAAAAAAACTAGGGCTGAAGTCTCGTTAATAAAGAAAATTCATTCATTCATTAAAAAAACAAACCGTTGGTAGCCCCAGATGAAACAACCATGAGCTTTGGAGTCTTGATGCAATGAGTGGAATTCACAATTTCGTCCTAAATTAACGGGTCAGTTTTATCATTCTCTTGGAGCACTTATACAGTGACAAACATGGCGTCCCGTCACATCATTAAAGTCAATTAATTAGCTGATCGATTAATTGGGCAACACCTAAAGAATCTTACACAAAAGTGTTGCACGGTGTCTTTCGTAGAACAAGTTTATTACAAAAAAATAGGTAAGACTGAAACTTCTCCACAATAAAGTCTAGGTTTCTCGCGTTCATTTGCTGCTAAAACCAAAATAATCGTCGGGGGGTCCAGAGTAATTTTTTTTTGTTTGATTTCGAGAGACCTTGCACCATATGTTTGAATTTGCCTATCTATGTGTTTATGTACATTAGGGCGATTCAAAATTTAAAAAAAATGTTTGAGAATTCAATCTCACATATGTTCCATACTATCCTTACTACACGGAAAAAATTAGTTGCCGGATTCATGAACAAAAAGTCATGAATTCATAAAAATTTATGTTTCATGATATCATGACTAAAAGTCATGAAATCGTGAAGTATTATGCAAGAATTTGTATGCTCAGGGCGTTACACAAATCAACTGTCACTTTCTTCATCTTAGTCAACTCGTCTCATGGCGATCGGTGATTTTTTCTAGTAGTTTTGTTTTTGAAAAAGTTTAAATTGAAGACACTGCTCTTCGGAACCTTGTTATCGTATCGATGACATTCTTGGCGAGATTTCCGTAAGTTCCCACATTGTGTCACGACACAATCAAATCTGCCGGAGTTGTTAGATGTTCCAAAATATACTTACAAGCCTTCATCCTGATTTTGGAGAACCGGGCAATGTTTGACTTTGAGCGAAGATTTCGCTTCACAAACTCGTCGGCGATTTTAACTGTTCGGATGTGATGCCTTCCCTATGTCAGCTCAAAAAAGCCTTCGGCAGCCGGATGTTCTAGTTCATTTTCCACATCCACAATATTGCAATCCACCAGCATTTTGTGAGCCCAGGGACCATTTGTCAATTCAATTTTATTGATGTTCGAAACAAAATTTGGCGTACAAACCTAACCACTGAATATTCGCGTTCCTGCTAAAGATTTGGCACTCGTTAGGTTGAAAATTATGGAATGTGTTCGCAGTTTATTACGCAAGTACCGGCGCAAAAAGTCAACGATTTTAATTTGCATTTCATTTGTTTACCAATAGCATAGCATAGCATAGCATTGTTTACCAATAGCAAAAATAAACTGGGATCTAAACTGACGTATAATGTTCCGTTTTCATGAAATTAGTTCATGATTCAGGAATCCTGCTTCATGATTCATGACTCAACTTTCCACTCTTCAGCACCAAAATCGGAATCATAAATGAAAGCCATCTAAATTACATGAATGGATCAGTGCACGAGTTCACTATTTTGACGTTCGAGTGCAAAGGTCCATAGTGCTTATGTTTTCATGAAACTGTTCATGATATCAGATCCTGCTTCATGATTTCATGACCGAAATTGCCACTTTTCGTATCAAAAATAGGAATCATAAATGACAGATGACCAAATCCATGAATAGTGCTTATGTTTTCATGAATTTTATTCATGGTTCCAGCATACATGCTTCATGATTTGAGGCTTCCAGCCAATGTTGCTGAACAACGATCGGAAACGCGAGGCACGATGAATTTGCGTAGGCATCAAAACAGACTCTGCGAATAGGCCAGGAGAAGTGGATGAACTTGTCATTCATTTTTCTGTCAAATCTCATACAAAATCTACTTTTCTTTGACATAAATTCACTCTAGGTGAACCACTTCCCCTGGCCTATAAACACAAACAACCGTTCGGGCGCTTCATTCGTTCGTGTTTCATTTTCGGATCGCTGTTTCTCCCGACGCTATCATCGGGTGATTTCCCATCGCTCGATAATGTGAACGGTACGATCCACGCTGCCTGCACTTCGCGAAGAACAGGAAAATATTCATTTCGATCATCTTCATGCGGGCTTGCAATAATCACGCTAAACTTGCTCCGCTCAAAAATGAGTTGCGAGCGCACAAAATTGGCCTCTTTTCGTGCAGCACAGATTCTGTGCAAAGGGATTGTACACAGTTTTGTGCAAACGGTGGTAAACAAAACTGAATGAGTGAATTGCGCACAGAGGAGGAATGCGGAATTCGTTTCCATTTTTGTTTTGCTTCTAAAAACATAAAAAAACATTCCAATTTTAAAGATTTTCAGACATTTTTTTCATTTGAATAGCCGAAGTGGAAGCAAATGGGGAAAAAACTTTCGCATTTGCGACCATCTTCCGGCTTTTCGCAAAAAAACATCTCAGAAAACTCCCCATCTTAACAACGGCCAACTGTTTGCGGCCACGCGGGATATCATTGACAGTTCCGTTTTCCATCGATCCCGGACAGCCGAAGGCCAAAAACGTCGGCAACTCACAGAATGAGTGCGACCTACTCAGAATTTTCACTCAGTCAGCCAATTCTGCATTGGTTGCCTCATTCTGTGTAGTTTTAAACACATGCGCTGCGTGGAGCTGGCTTAGAGTGGAGTGTTTGCTTGAGACTTTACGAGAAGAAGCAATCTTGCAAAGAATCACGAGAATGAACAGCGCGTGGATAAATGAATCCTACGAGTGGAAAGGCTTCGCGAACCACTTATCGGTGTGTTCATTTTGCTTCTTCGGCGTTGCATCCATTCGCTTTTTGCGATGCTCTTCGTGACGCAAAAATGGAAAATGAATTTTGGCGAATGTTGGATCGCGAAGATGCGTCGATCATTGTTCCACGAAGAAGATCCATCGCAACCCTGCTTCCAGCTGACATTTTTCTTCGCTTTAAATTGAAAACATAACGTACAGCCGGCGTTACGGTAAAATGCTTCATGATTTCATGACTTTTGGTCATGGTGTATTTTCATAACATGAAAACACACTTTCCTCCCGAAATCATGACTCATTCTCCTTATTTCGAGTGCCGCATTTTTACCCATGTATAAAAATAGTGTTCTGTGAAATTCGCAGCTTTCTAGGTGGTGATTTAAGGTGGCCCAAAGACAATGTAGGTTTATATGGAAATTACTATGAAGAAATTTTGAGGTATGTTCCAAACACGCTTGTACTGTAATGTAAGTACAAACTTATTATCCCATTGTAAAAGCTCATTCTTCAAACCATAATAAAGAAATTTGCTGAAGAGAGAAATTCAATTCGACAGAAAGCAGAAGAGATATTCATGAGTTTGTTTGCTATTATTTAGCTTAACCACTCTACCAGCAGCTTCGTTTTTCAGCACAAAAATATATTTGAATCGCGATAACTTTTTTGTTTCTCTATATTTTTCCACCATTTTTTCACAACTTCTCAAAAACTCTTCTACTTTTGGAATCTATGTCGGTATTGACCATTGGTCAACTGGTTTAAAAAATATTTCGGTGTTCCTTGGGAGACCGACACTTCCCATATCAAATTTCAAGATGATGTTTTAAGAAGTTTTCAAAGATCTCGTTACGGCTAGAGTGGTACCAAAAAGCTCATTGCTCAAAAACAGTTACACCGATTTGTTTAATTTCTTCACAATAGACTTTCATCAAAGTTTAGTTTTGAAAAGCGAATAACCGAATATGAGAAAAAATCTGTAGCCCCGAGATAATTACGAGAGTTATGGCTATGCGTCGGTCCCCCAAGGAATTTTGGAATATCTCCGAATATAGATGACCAATGCTAAAAACCGATACAGATTCTGAAAATAAGAGAGTTTTTTGAGAAGTTGTGGAAATTTTTTTCAAAAATATTGAGAAACAAAAAAGTTATCGCGATTTGAATACACTAAGGTTTTTTTTTACACGGTCCCCGTGCCGTGCAAAAAAATTCCGTGCAAAAAAAAAACCGTGCTAATTCTGGAATTTGTGTTAAAATAAACCGTGGTAATTCTAGAATCCGTGGAAAAAGTACCGTGTTAATTCTGAAATCCGTGTGAATAGGAAAAAAAGCCGTGTTAATTCCGAAATCCGTGTAAATAAGTAAAAAACCGTGTTATTTCCGAATTTTGTGCAAAAAAAGTACCGTGTTAATTCCGAAAGGCGTGTAAAAAAAGCCGTGTAAAAATAAAGCGTGCAAAAAAAAACCGTGTAAAAAAAGACTTTAGTGTATTTTGAAAAAATGAAGCTGCCGGTAGAGGGGTTAATATGGGGTTATAGTACTGCAAACAAGTACAAAAATCCCAAACCCATTTTAGCTTCATGATGTTAGTTCTGATCTTTTTCATAAGCACTGTGCCATTAATAAAATAACATAAAAAATATAATATTTGAAACTTCTCAATACCATCCAAATTAGCGTATTTTTCAGCACCATGGGCAAGTATATTACATGCCTTATAACAAGGTTTATCACATGCGAAGCCCTCTATTAGTTAATTAGAATAACTGAAATTGTGTTGTTTGAAAGGGGGATTAGTCACTTTTGTATCTAGGGGTTATGCACAAATTACGTCACGCTCCAAGGGGGGGGGGAGGTGGTTAAGCCATGCGTGACAAGCAAAAATTTATCGGAGGACTCATACAGAAAGTGTAAAAAAGAAGGGGAGGGGTCGAAAAAAATTGAAATTTAGCGTGACATAATTTGTGTACCATCCCCTACGAGTAAAAGAGAAATCTCGCATAATTTATGATCTCGCCCTTAAAGCCATAACTTGTTATTACTGAGCAAACGAATGGATTTACACTTTATTTCACAATGCTACGACGAAGAGAAGATCCTTCTCTGTCTCCCAGCGGTGACAGTTTTTATTTTGGTCCGTTTATCTGCTTAATAACTACGAGCTACACACTCGGTTATCAATGGTTTTAAGGGTGAATATACATAGAAGCCAAACCTCGAATTTTCAAAAGCACAAGTCTAGCGAAGCAGACAACCGGTAACTCACTGGTCACTCGCTGGTGGCAACTAATCAATAAAATGTTCAACGCAAAAGGTTGTCAGGTTCTCAAGATACAAATCTACAAACAAGCTCTTGAAAATTCGGGGTTTGATATCGATGCATCTTCACCTATTAATAATATTTCCTAATAACTTCTTACATCATTATGACCAATACGATTTTCAAGGTTTTTCGTGGACAATAACTAAAATGACGTTTGAGACAGTTTTGCAATTATGCGTACATCATATGTCTTACTTACTTATTTGGCTTTACATCAATTATCTTGATAAAGCCTCGCCAACAATAATTCGCCAATTCACTCGGTTCATGGCCACTTCTCTCCATCCTCAACGCTCTCCAGGTCCTGGTGCACCTGGTCAATCCACCTAGCTCGCTGCGCTCCACGCCTTCTTGTTCCGACCGGATTCGTAGCGAACACCATCTTTACAGGGTTGTTGTCTGGCATTCTTGCAACATGCCCTGCCCAGCGTATCCTTCCAGCTTTAGCTACCTTCACGATACTGGGTTCGCCGTAGAGTTGAGCGAGCTCGTGGTTCATCCTTCGCCGCCACACGCCGTTCTCCTGCACGCCGCCGAAGATCGTCCTTAGCACTCGGCGTTCGAAAACCCCAAGAGCTTGCAAGTCCTCTTCGAGCATAGTCCACGCCTCATGCCCATAGAGGACTACCGGTCTTATGAGCGTTTTGTACATCGTACATTTGGTGCGGGGGTGAATCTTTCTTGACCGCAGTTTCTTCTGGAGCCCATAGTAGGCACGACTTCCGCTGATGATGCGCCTTCGTATTTCCCGACTAACATTGTTGTCAGCCGTCAACAAGGATCCGAGGTAGACGAACTCGTCCACCACCTCGAAGGTATCTCCGTCTATCGTAACACTGCTTCCTAGGCGGGTCCTGTCGCGCTCAGTTCCGCCAACCAGCATGTACTTTGTTTTCGACGCATTCACCATTAGCCTGACTCTTGTTGCTTCGCGTTTTAGGCGGGTGAACAAATCTGCCACCGTTTCAAATTTTCTCCCAATAATATCCATGTCGTCCGCGAAGCAAACAAATTGTCCGGATCTCGTGAAAATCGTGCCTCGACTGTTAAGTCCGGCTCTCCGCATAACACCTTCAAGCGCAATATTGAACAACAGGCACGAAAGTCCATCGCCCTGTCGTAGTCCCCGCCGAGACTCGAACGAACTGGAGTGTTCGCCCGAGATCTTCACGCAGTTTTGCACACCGTCCATCGTTGCTCTGATCAATCTTGTGAGCTTCCTGGGAAAGCTGTTCTCGTCCATGATTTTCCATAGCTCTACGCGGTCGATACTATCGTATGCCGCCTTGAAATCGATGAACAAATGGTGCGTAGGGACCTGGTACTCACGGCATTTCTGGAGGATTTGCCGCACGGAAAAGATCTGGTCCGTTGTCGAGCGGCCGTCGATGAAACCTGCTTGATAACTTCCCACGAACTCGTTTGCTATAGGTGATAGACGACGGAAGAGAATCTGGGATAGCACTTTGTAGGCGGCGTTTAGGATGGTGATTGCACTATAATTTTCACACTCCAGTTTGTCGCCCTTTTTGTAGATAGGGCATATAACGCCTTGCTTCATCTCCTCCGGTAGTTGTTCCGTTTCCCAGATTCTGACTATCAGCCGATGCAGACAAGCGGCCAACCTGTCCGGGCCCATCTTGATGAGTTCGGCTCCGATACCATCCTCGCCAGCGGCCTTGTTGTTCTTGAGCTGTTGAATGGCATCCTTAACTTCCCCCATCGTGGGAGCTGGTTGGTTTCCACTGTCCGCTGTGCTGATGTAGCCATCGCCTCCGCTGTCCTGACCTTCTGTGCCTGTGTTCTCTGCGCCATTTAGGTGTTCATCGTAGTGTTGCTTCCACCTTTCGATCACCTCGCGTCCGTCCGTCAAGATGCTCCCATCCTTATCCCGGCTCATCTCGGCTCGCTGCACGAAGCCTTTGCGGGATGTGTTGAGCTTCTGATAGAACTTCCGCGTTTCTGTCATATGTCATATATGCTTATTACAGCTCTTTTGAGCAAGAACAACTTTACCTTCCAAGCCAAGGTGTTCAAATGGTTTGATCTTGCAGTTTGTCCCGTATCTATGTTCAACGCAATGTGTGTTGGTACAAAAACACATATCCATGAATACTTCACACAAAATAAAAAAAATGTTCTGGACCCCCCGACTGATTATTTTGATTTTGGTCGCAAATTAAAAAGCAAAGTATTATTGTTTTTAGTTCTAAATTTCAGACTTATCTTTTTTTTTTTTTGTAATAAAGTTACTCCACAAAGACACCGTGTGTTGTAGTAATTTGATATTTTTTGTTCGTAATTCGGCCAAACGGCATTCGGCCAAACGAGGAAATCTAGCGTGTAGAGAAACGACACTATATCCACACGATCGAATATGCTCCTTAGATTTACGGACGATATCGACCTTACTGGATTTGATCGCAGGGCACCGGAGGATGCCTTCATGTATGTCTCTGGAGAGGAAAACAACGAGAATAAGCTTGCGCAATAATTCTACCAAAACGAAGTACCTACATGGATGCTGGTAGAGATAGGGGGAGGCCTAGTTATGTTAGTGCTGATGATTTAGTGTTTGAAAGGAATCTGTTTGAAGTTGTTGCAGAATTTATATGTTAATAATTTATATAAGAATTAATATCTTGGAACACTTCTCACATGCAACAACGACGTTACCCGTGAAGTGAAAAGATTTGTTGCAGCAGCTAATAGAGCATGAAATTATCACAGTACAGATATTGAGTTAAAACAAGCTAGCACGATTTTTGAAGAAAGTATAAAAAAACTACTCAAACCAGCTGTTAGCTTCAAGGCTTTCGAATACGTTTTTAGAACACTTTCTCTTCATTGAGTATATGAAAAAAGAAATTTATTACCAACCTATTATTTCACGCTAGTCAACAATCAAACATCGCGGCTACATCACTTCGTGCTGCAGCCATTCGTTGGCCTAATCAACAGAAATTCAACCGGTTCTATGTGATAAACTAAGCGAGTGGGAACACCTTTCTATCGAAACGTCCCAGTTTTATATAACTATTTCGTTGAAATAATCGAGATAACTATCAAAGCAAAATTCAAATAATTATTTTGGTGATTTTTTTTTCAGAACAAATGCATTTCAAAGATGCTTCCTTTTCACTGGTCAATAAATTCGGAATAAATAGGTTAATTCATCATCTCTTCACAACGGCACCTTATAAGTTATCATTTAAAATTTGCTTTGCTTTCGACCTCTGAAACAGGCCGGGAACGCAGTCAGTCATATGTAATCTATTTGCCCAATAAAAGCATATTAAAGCTCCCTTATAACATGTATATGAATGATTCCCAACGCAGTGGTCTCCAACTCAAGACAACCGTACCATTGCGCTGGTTTTCTATTCCGAGTGGATATTCAATGCAACACGCACCTCATTGCAGTATCCGAGAGATGATGATATCTAAAGGTTTTTATTCTTGTGAAAGATTGAACTAGTTCCGGCGACGGCTTGTTTCCTGGCAGTCGAGGTGTGTTACTAGTTCTACCGAAATTTGGTTTCGTTCAAGGATTCAACAAGAGGTGGCGCCATACTTACAGTTTACCCGGCGGTTATGTTTGCTTACACGTCGTCTGGTCTTGCTCTGGCTATACCAGGCTGAAGCCCTGAGTTTGCTGGATCGCTTGCAGCAGCTTGTACTTGAGTTTTTCCTTCGTCTTGTACTGGGGTAGATCGAGCAGGTTGAAACAGGTGTGCGCCACCGGCAGGAACTTGTCGTCGGGTGTCGGTTGGATGTGGATCTGGAAGAAAAGGGAAAGCCGAATGATATTTAAATACCTAGATAATAAGTACGGACTCATTTGAAAAAGTATTAAAGACTCAATTAAAATAGGCTCACCTAAATTGAGGTACATTCATGATGCTAAATCTCACAATCCTAACTATCTTTTAAGGTTAGGTATCTGAAAGTTGGTTTACAATTCTGCCGCTATATGTATGTAATAACTTTTATCAAGGATAGTAGTTTTATGAACTTCAATTCAACTGTTTACATATAACGATATTTATTCAACATTTATTCAATCAGTCAATTTTAATTTTATTTTAATTCAAAACAATTTTTAATTTTGAGTCTCGTTTAAAAGTGGCGAAGTCGCCAAGGGCGACAAGCCACTCAAATAAAGATAAATAAAAATAATCAATCAGTCTCAAATTTAAGGGATGCTCATCTTGCCCAGGGTGGCCATCTTGCCCCATCCTCCCCTACCTAAGCAAAATAATATCCCTGATGATGTCTATCACAGGAGAGGTATGAGAGGTGGCCTGTTGGTCATCACGAAGCTTATTGACACCCACGAGAAAATAACGGAGATAATGAGTGCAAATTCACTAGAGTACTTTACGCATCAATTGAGCACTGGAGTACCACTCAAAATCGTTCTATCCAGGCTACTCTCAATGGATTTAACGGGTGTTCAGTAAAAAAAGAGAATTATTTCAATACCTTTCTGTAATTGAAGTAAAGAGTTATTTTTTTTTCTTTCCAAGAGGATTGCTCTATGGACTTCTTATGCACCCCACAGACGCTCAGACGGTTTGACCAACATTGACTCCGCTCCCAAGTTAGTCAAACCGACTTTTGTTGATACAACCGTTTGACCGACTGTTAAGGTTGGTTTTAGCAACACGATATTTCTTCGCATGTTTTTAGACTTGCCGAGAGTCTAGTGAATATGTGATTATTATTTTTTCGAATGCTGTGGCTGTGAGGGAGAATCTCTTCGCGATTTTCTGGTAATAATCGCAGTAAGGAACAGAAGAACTTTCAACATTTAAGTACCGGAAGAAATAAATATTTAGGAGGAGTTCCAGTTAAAATTCGTACGAAATATTTCGGCAAAACTCAGAAATCATGACAGGTCTCTTTCGGGAAATATTCTGAGCAGTCATTGGTATGGGAATGAACAAGGGATTTTTTTTCAAACATTCTATCCAGAATATTTTAGTCGTTTCCTCTAGTTAATCTGCTTTGAAGTTTTTCCAGGAATCCAGGAATCCATAAGCTACTTCAAGCATTTCTATACAGATACTACCCAAAGAGTTCAAGAGAAATATTGCAAAAAAATTCATCAAAACTTGACCAGCAGGAATACTTTTAGAGATTCCACTTGTAATTTGTTTTCACTTGTAATCAGGTTATCCTTCGGTATTCCTCTAGAGAAAATCTTCAATCATTTTTTTTTATAAACTCCACCAGTGTTTCCTCCAAAGATTCTTCCTCGTATCTCTGAAGGGACCCTACGAGACATGTGTCCTGGGATTTCTGCAGGAATTACTTCAATAATCTAATATGAATTTCTCCGAGGATTCTTAAAAGAATTTATCCATCAATTCCATCCAGTATTTCTTCAAGGATTTTTTCCAAGGACTCTACCAGGAATTACCTTAGAGAATCTTTCAGAAACTCCTTCAGGGATTTCTTTATAAGTTCTTCCAGAAATATATTAAGGAATATCTCCAGGAAACTCTCTAGGAATGAATCTATTGATTTCTTTGGTGATACCTGCAAGAATTTCTAAAAGTATATCTCCATGGATTTTTTTTTCAGAAATGAAAAAAAAAATCTTTTAGATCTACTTCAAATATCAGTTTACTCCCTGGAGGAATTTATGATTATCCTGAAGCACAATCCTAGTAACACCTTTGAAGTATTTTATGGTTGAACTTCTGGCGAAACTCTGATAGATTTTTCTGGTGGTAATTCTAACGAAACTCTGGTGATGTTCCCAGTGATAACGCTAGAAGAACTCCTTGTGAAATTCCTTAAAAAATTTCTCCCGCGAAAAATTACAGGTGATATAATTAGGGAAAATACAGTTGAACTATCTGAAGGAATTACTAGTGGAATCTTTATAGGAAATTGTGGTCAAATCGCATAGGAAATTCGTTATTGGATAATTGGAGTTCATCTTGGTGGCATTCACGAAGGAACCTCCCAGAGGAATCCCTGAAGAAATTCCTGTTTTATATCCCAGGAGGAGGGGCCCAGATAGCCGTAGCGGTAAACGCGCAGCTATTCAGCAAGACCAAGCTGAGGGTCGTGGGTTCGAATCCCACCGGTCGAGGATCTTTTCGGGTTGGAAATTTTCTCGACTTCCCAGGGCATAGAGTATCTTCGTACCTGCCACACGATATACACATGCAAAAATGGTCATTGGCATAGTAAGCTTTCAGTTAATAACTGTGGAAGTGCTCATAAAAACACTAAGCTGAGAAGCAGGCTTTGTCCCAGTTGGGACGTAACGCCAGAAAGAAGAAGAATCCCAGGAGGAATTCCTGATAGAGTCACTGATTGATATACAGGTAGATTCCCAAATTACAGGTAAAACTATTATAATAAATTTCTGATAATATCGCTGGAGGGTTCATGAAAACCCCCAAGAATCCCTGGAGTTATTCCACGAGAAATTTCTTGAAAAATCCGGAGGAATCCCTTGAGGATTTCCGGGATTGATACCTTAAGGAAATGCGGGAGGAACCCCATGATGAATTCCGCGAGGAATCCTTTGAAAAATTCCGGAAGGAATCTCTTGAGTAATGCCAGAGAACTTATAAGAAATTTCTGGTAAAATCCCTGGAGAAAATCCTGATAATCTTCGAGAATCGTTGGAGATTTTGTTGGAGGAATTCCTTGAGGATTGATTCCTTAAGAAATTTCGGGAGGTATCTCTTGAATAATTCCGGGAGGAATCCCTTAAGGAATTCCAGGGGGACTACCTTGAAGAGTTCTTGGATGAATCTCTTGAAGTATTCTCTAGAAGTTTGGGTAGTATCTCCTAATAAATTCCGAAAAGAATTCCTAATAAATTTACTCAGAATAACCCTAGAGGGATTCTTCAAGGAACCTTTAGAAGAATTCCTGATAGAATCCCTGACAGAACTTCTGATGGAATCCCAGGAGGATTTATAATAAAGAGTATTTCTAATGGAATCCGTGAAGGAACTTCCGATGGAATCCATGCAGAAATTCCCAATGGAATCTATTGTAGAACTCCTTCAGATGGAATCCTTGGAAAAACTTGTGATGTTATCCCTGGAGTAATTCCTGATAGAATCATTAGAGAAACTCTTGATAGAATTCCTGTAGAAATTACAGGTGGAATCTCTGAAGGAACTCTCAATGGAAACCCTAGAGGTACTCTTGATAAAGTCCTTAGGAGAACTCCTTATGGAATCCCTTGGGAACTCGTAATGAAATGCCAAAAACGACTTCTGTTGTTTTGCCCTGTAAGAATTCCTAATTGAATCCCTATTGGAACTCCTGATAAAATACTTAGAAGAACTCCTGATGGAAATCCTTGGGAACTCCTATTGAAAGTCTCAGGGATACTCCTGATGGAATCCCTATAGAAACTCTTGATAGAATCCCAGGAGGAATACCAGGTGGAATGTCTAAAGAAAATGCTTATGAAACCCCTGAAGGAACTCTTCTAGAAATCTCCAGAAGAACTGCTGATGTAATTCCCAGAAGAGATCCTGATGTTATCTCTAGAAGAAACTTCTAATGCAATCCCTCGAGGATCCAGGTGAAATCTCTGAAGAAACTTCTGATACAATCTCTAGAGGAACTCCTGATGGAATCTCTAAGGGAACTTCTGTTAAAATTTCTGAAGAATTTAATGATGATTTCTGAAGGAATTCTTAACGGAATTCGGAGGAACTCCTGATGGAACCCTTGTAGGAAATCCTAAAGATATTCTTGCAGGAACTGATGAGATTATTGGAGGAACTCCTGATGAAATCCCTTGCAGAATTCTCTATGGAATCACTATAGGAACTCCTGATGAAATCCCTGGAGGAATTCCTGATAAAATTCCTGATGGAACTCCTGATAGAATGCCTAGAGAAATTCCTTATGATATCCCTAGAAGATCACGATGGAATTCTTAGGTGACCTCCTGATATACACTCTGGAGGAAGTTCTAATAGAATCTCGGAAGAAATGCTAGCTGGAATCTCTGAAGGAACTCGTGGTGGAATTTCTGGAGGAACTCCTGATGAAATCCTCAGAAGAAGGTACTTCTAAAAGAATCCCTATTGGAATTCCTGATAGAGTCCCTGGAGGAACTCCTGATGGAATCCTTGGAGGAATATAAAGATATTGTTGGAGGAACTCCTGATAGAGTCCCGATGAAATCTCTAGATGAACTCCTCATGAAATTTCTGGAGGAATTCTTCATAAGTTTCCTGAAGGAACTAATGATAGTATCTATAAAGGAACTACTGATAGAATCTCTTGAAGAATTTCGGGTGAAATCTCAGAAGAAACTCTTTATGGCATCCCTGGAGGAACTCCTGATGAAATCCTTGGAGGAAATTCTAAATATATTGTTGAAGGAGCTCCTGATGGAATCAATGGAGGAATTTCTGATGAAATTCATAGAATAACTAGTGATGGAATCTCTAGAGAAACCCCTGAAACCCTTGAAGGAACTGCTGATGGAATTGCTGGAGAAACTTCTAATGGAATTGCTAGAGGTATTCCTGATGGAATCCCTGGCGAAGTTCCAGTTGCTATCGCTGAAGGAACTCCTGATGGAATCCCTGGAGGAATTTCTGATGGAACTCCTGTAAGAATCCCTTGAAGAATTCCTTATGATATCCCTGGGAGAATTCCTTATGATATCCCTGATGAAATTCCTCAAGGAATTCCTGATATGATCTCTGGAGGAAATCCTGATTGAATTTTTGGAGGCAATTCAAGTGGAATCTGTGAAAGAACTCTGGAGGAACTCCTGATACAATCCCAAGAAGAACTCTAATGGAAGCCCTAAAGGTATTCCAGATAGTATCCCTATAGGAACTCCTGATGGAATTCTTGGAAGAACTCCTATCTATATATATTCTTGAAGGAATTCCTATTCATTGAAGAGACTCCTGATGGAATCCTTTTAGACTCCTGATAAAATCCCTGGAAGAATTCCTAATAATTTTCCGAATAGAACTCCTGATAGAATCTCTAGACGAACTCCTGATAATATTTCTAGAAGAAACATAGATGGGATTCCTCGAGGAACATCTGATTTAATCTCTTGAAGAATTCCAGGTGAAATTTCAGAAGGAACTCTTGATGGAATCCCTGGAGGAACACCTGATGAAATCTCCAGAAGCCCTAATGGTACTCCCGAAAGAATCCCTACAGGAGCTCCTGATGAAATCCCTGGAGGAACTCCTGAAGAAATCCTTCGAAGAATTTGTAAAGATATTCTTGAAGAAACTCTGGATGGAATCATTGGAGGAATTTCTGTTGAAATCCCGGAAAGAACTCCTGATGAAATCCCAAGAGCAACGACGGACAGAGTCCATGAAGTAATTCCAGGTGGAATGTCTGAAATATCTCCTGATAGAATTCCAGGAGAAGCTTCTGATGAAATCCCTAGTTGAGTTCCAGGTGCAATCCCTGAAAGAACTGATCGAATCTCTGGAGGAATTCCAGATGGAATCCCTGATGGAATCCCTAGACGAACATCTGATGAAACCCCCAGAACAATTATTGATGGAATTCCTATAGGAACTTCCGATGGAATCCGGAGCGGAACTTCCGATGAAATCCCTACAGCTAGTCCTGATAAAAACCCTGAAGGAACTGCTGAATAAAACCTTCGTGCTGATGGAATGCCTGGATGAAATCGTGTTTAATTCCCTAGAATAACTCCTGATTCTAGAGGCCTACCTTAGCCGAGCGATCAGAGTCCGCGGCTGCAAAGCAAAACCATGCTGAAGGTTTCTGGTTTAAAATTTCTGGTCGGTCCAGGATCTCTTCGTAATGAAATTTCCTTGACTTCCCTGGGCATAGAGCACCATCATACCTGCCACACGATATATGAATGCGAAAATGGAAACTTTGGCAAAGAAAGCTCTCAGTTAAAAACTGTGGATATGCCCATTGAACTCTAAGTTAAGAAGCAGGCTCTGTCCCAGTGAGGACGTAACGCCAAGAAGAAAAAGAAGAACTTCTGATTCTTAGCGGAATCACTGATGGAATCCCTGTAGGAACTCCTGATAAAATCTCATGAGGAATTCCAGGTGAACTTTCGGAAGGAATTTTTAAAATAATTTTTACAGGAATTTCTTGTTAAATCACTGGATAAAATGTTGATTAAATTTCTGGAAGAACACCTGGTGGAATCATGAAGGAGTTTTGGAAGAATTCTTAAAGATATAAAAGAGGATTGCCTGGAGAAATTTCTGGTAAAATTCCTGATGATCCAGGTACAATCCATGGATGGATTTTTTGAACCACAGGTGAAATTGCTGATGGATTCTATGAAGATATTTCTGGAGAAATTGGTTGAGGAATAAGAATCCTTGGTGAATTTGCTAAAGAAAACAGTTAGAGATAGTTGGAAACGATAGTGAAATATATAGAAACAACTCAAGAGCGTGCATTTGATAGATCACTATGGCACCGACGCTGTGTAAATTCACGCATTTTGACTTTCCACCCATCTGCATCGGAAGTTCATGGGACGTCGAAGCTTCAATTTGACATGATGACGTCGGTGTTCGTGCAACATCCCTACAGATGGTACGATCGGTTCGTCGAACATTTGGCTCCGCCCACCGGTGGTTTGAGCAAAATCAAACTCTTTTGATTTTGGCCGACCGATTTGTCAACCGTCAAATTGGTTTCACAAACTGTCAAATTGGTTCGTCAAGCAGCATCAACATGAGCATCAATCTGGGGGGCGGAGTCAATGTTGGTCAAACCGTCTGAGCATCTGTGGGGTGCATAAGATTCAGTCCGATAAAGGAGGAAAGCGAAGGAAGCAAAACGATGAGAATGTTCCGCAGGACATTCTTTGTTGCTTATGTGGGGATCAGTTTAGTTCGTCCTTTGAGGGCGAAGGGAGGAACCAATGCCATCGTTGCCATTCTTGAGTTCATGGCTGCGATGGAAATATTTGCCAATGTTGATGCAAACTTAGTGTGTTCCCGATACTGTTGCTAATGTAACCTTATATTTTACTTACCTTGATTGCTTTCATGCCTTGAATTGGTATACGATCACAGCCCGTTAAAAACAGTAAGAACTTTTTCTTTTCCTCTAGTGGCAACTCATGGAAGACCTCCCAGAACCACCGGATCTATAAGAAAATCGAACCATAATACATGTACCACGAATGGAGACAATCCTCCCTCAAAATAAACCCTCACCGTGGGATCGCTCGATTTGTAACCATTCTTATACTCTGCGTTCTCCTCCAGCACATGCCAATCATACTCCTCGTTGCCGATGACCACCGCCATCAGCTCGTGAGCCTTGAACAGTTTCAGCACGTTTCCACCGCACACCTTCATGAACCCGAGCCGGAACTGCTTGAACGATTTCTCCACCGATTTGTTCAGCACGTAATCGATGTACAGCCGCACGAATTCTTCCCTGGATGATAAAGAAAAAAAGTGCGATTAAAATTGTATAATTGAACGCCGTTTGGAACGGGATAGACCCACGCGATGGGAACTTACTTGTTATCCAGAGTCACCCGCATCTTATCTCCTCCGGGCGTTAGCTCAATCGTCTGCATCTCCCCGAAGAAGTCCCGTGTCGTGGAGAACGTCAAGTCGAACACCTCCTCAAAGTCTGATTCCGTGTAGTCGAGAATGCTTTGCATCGACTGCGCCACCGTTGGCGAGAGATCCCTCAAATCTGACAGGTCCACCGGTTCGTCCAGAAGCTTTTTGTACAGCGCTAGCGGGAACGGCAGGTTGATGATCGTAAAATTGTAAATAGCCAACCCGCAGAGTATTCCAATCAGGGCAAACATGGTTTCTTCGTTGTCGAAAAAGTCCTCCGTGAACCAGATGGCCCGGGATTCCTCGTACGTTTTGAACATGCCATACTTGGGATCCAGGATGTCCTTCAACAGCAGCATGAAGAACTCTTTCCGCAGCCCACCGGCATCTTCGGCTTCCTCGCCGTGGAATTTGATCTTGAGCGGCTTCTTCAAGTCGTTCGCAGAGTACTGGGCCAGTTCTCGGATCGTATCCTGCACGATGTTCTCCCGCGATACGTTCAGCACGATGAACTGCGACACGTTGACATCCGGTCGGAGGAATGAGAGGAAACTGGCGTGTGCCGCGTCCTGCATGGCTTGATGCATTTGCAATCCCTGATCGGTTTGCAGTAAGTACATCTTGGCGGATGCGTTGAAGATGAAGGGATAGTTGCACAGCGAGAAGTACGTTCCGTTATTGTCGGTCACCCAGCGCACGTAATCCAACCGGATGTCGATCAGATCGTCAATCTCGTGGATGTGGAATTGTTCGTAAGGCAGCTTTTGTTTCCGCTCGAGATGATTGATTTTGTACAGAATTCCCACAATGTCCAGCATCGCAGCCAGATTCGGTTCATAGCGTATTTCCTGGCGCTCTTCGCCATTACTGCCGACCACTTTGGGGAATTTGAAGTGGATTATGTACAGAATGACGTGTTTGAAGTTTTCCACCAAGCGTTCGAAGTATTCCAGCGATTGGTTGGCCCACCACCGGCTGACGATGGTGAATGGATTTTTCTGAAGTTTCTGAACTGCTAAACTGAATGGGGAGTGCAGTTTGGAGTAGTTTTTAGAATTTATAAACTCGTGATACATTGGCAGCGTGAGATAGATTCGTAGCGTTTCTACGTCAGCCGGGGACGCAACCAGCGAACTGATCAGATCGCTTGAGATCGACTCCCAGATCATCTGTTTTAGAGTATCGTGTTCAATTTTGCGTATGTTCTCGAAGGTTTCCTCGGCGGCTTCCATGTCGACTCCGGGCTGTCTGGACGAGCAACACAGATGCTGCTCATTGGGCAACAGCCAAGATCCGTTGAAGCAAGCTAAGCTTTTGAACACCGTTTCGATTACGCTGAGCAAGTCGATATCGATCGTCTCCTCCGGTTGGATATGGCAAAGTTTCTTACTGATCTCAGCCGACATCGTCAGTATTTGCGTGTTCGGATCGTATAGGCGATAATCCGCAGAACCTATACTTTCGGGGTCGTCGACTAGTAGCGAGACGAAACACTGATCACCACCGGCGAAGATCTTTCCCACGATCAATTGAGTCGCGGGAGGCGGGCTGATAGTGTCGATTGTTTTCGGCCCCGGATCGATCTACAAAATTGTCCCGGTCAAGACTATGGAAGACTACGGTGATTCAAAATATCGTTTTTGCTCCACAACGCTTATTAGAATCTAATTCAGATTGTGATTGTTCTTCCGAAATTTGAGCTCATTTGGATAGTCTGAGAATGCCCGAGCCATCAGAGAATATGGAATACTAAAAAGTAAGCAATTTATGCAGTCGATCATAGGGGAAACACATGTGCTCTTGAGAGTTTGTATTTTGTTGTTAATATTATCAGCTGCAACTTTGTCGAAAACCGCATTCAAATTGAACGTTTCTGTAGTTAGTGAGAGTCACTGTGCTAATAGCCGCACAGCTTAGAACAAATATTTAAACAAAATTCAATAATAAAGCCATCGGCATTTACACTCTAAAAAATCCAAACGTCATTGCTACGTGAAAAATCACGTAGATCATTCCAAATTCATTTTACCTCCACTTCACCTGACTAAGATAAAGATCACTAAACCATTAATAACCACCAAACAGTGACTCGGTAATGTTTACTGAGGTTACCTATCGCACTTACGTGGAATTCACGTAGGTGCCTAAGTTCATTTTGACATCTCAAATCCTAAGATGGCGGCCGCTTGATTTGTGAAGAACTTCAGAAGCTGCTGCTGCTTTAATCTCTGTGTAAGATTGATTTCAAGGTAAATATGCTTTAAATATCGAAGAATCCCTGCATTACTTCATATTTACACGTGATTTATAACCTCTTATCAATTATAGCACGCGAAGGCTACAACAAGACAGATCAAACTCACAAAATTGAGAAAACAGGATTCAAAATGCTCAGATTGACAATAAAAATATCACAATCTTTTAAGCTTGTTTACATTTTCCAATTGGGAATTAGTTTTCTTCCAAAGCCTATTAGAAATAAGATTGATCTTTATTACAGTTAAATTTAATGCAAAACCATCTAGGTCCTATTGAAACGCTTCGTAAGGGCTACCGAAAAATCCACGTAACTCTTACGTTTAACGACGGTGGAATGGACGAACTTCCAAAGTTCATGCGTTCATTCTGGGCTACCTATAGTTTGCGTAGGAGCTACGTGAAAAGTGCGATGGAAAAAAATCACGTATGTTTTCACGTAACAATGACGTTTGGATTATTTTGAGTGTACTTTCATATGTGCTTATTCTGCGCGGCGTGTGAGGTGACACGGGTCGAATGAGGTAACAGTTGTCGATTCGCTCCCTGTGCTTATTCTGCGCGGCATGTGAGTCGAGACGAGTCGCTCTCACCGCGAGTGACGTGAGACGACTAATGTTAATCAAATGGGATCGAGTCGACAATTGTCACCTCATTCGACTCGTGTCACCTCACACGCCGCGCAGAATAGGCACGAAAGTTTTTTTTATGAAAATGAAAGCAAATTTTCTCTGGAATAAAAAAAAATATTAACTGGAAACAGTTTTCCACAAAATTTTCCACCGTTGAGAAAATTCGTAAAAAAAGCCGGAAAACTATGTTCCAATTAGTGGAAAACTTTCAAAAATATAATTTTGAGAGGGTATTTCATAAGCTTTAATCGCTGAAATTTTTGAAATGTTCTTTTTTTTCGTTTTTGAAATAAATAAAATTAAAAAACAAATAATAATAATCTTATTTGTTCCATAGAAAAGAAAGAATCCCTGTTCAGTGTGATGAAAAATTGAGGCAGAAACAGTTTTTTTCAGTTTTTCTTAGTGGTGTAATTTTTCATGAATAATATCATCCATTCCGACTTATCCAGCTTTTTACGCTAGCATGCCATAATATTTGAATCACCGCTTTCTGACATCTCTTGCCAACACTATAATTTTTTTATAGTTGGATCACAGCAACCTTCGTGGTGGAGCAAATTGTTGTTGTTGACGAACGTGTTTCCAGGAGACCAAAATCAAAAAGTGTTTCCAAAAAGTTTCATATTTTATTCGTATTAATTTTAGGTGCCCGCTTTCAGAATTTGATTGATTCGCCAATGATCGAAGGAGTGATGTATTATGCTCCATTAACACAAAAGACCATCTGAGCCTTGATGTAGCCTAGATCTGAGCCTGGATGGATAATGTTCATTAATAATCAAGAAAAGTGATTTAATTTGTCTTTGACTAGCAATACTGTTAGTGTGAATAGGGACGAACAACAGGTTATTCGTTATTCGTAACTTCGTGTGGGATTTAGCGCCATCCATCGTTACTAATAATGTTTAATATTCATCTAGGAAGTTTGCGGGAATAGAAATAATATTGCGATCAGGGAGGACTTTCTTGGCCTTCACAAATGCGAGGAAGTTGGCGCTGAGGGTTTCAGTCGTTCGCTAAAGTAGACTAAGGTCGCAACAGCATAGCGCACGGCTGCTTGCCATGAACCTTAAAAAATGATAATACTTTCCTTGCTTAGAAAATTAAACCTGCTGATTTCCATGCAAAGCTTTCAGTTTGTAGCGGGTTCAAGCAAAATTTTAGTACTTAAATTTCTCGATAGCCAATTAATTAGTGCCTTGCTTGCGTAGAAAAGCGCTCAATATTCACATTTGTATGTTTTCCACAATCCATTGGTCCGATTGGTCCGATCATCTAAAAATTGTAGGGGAACTCGTTCACATCAGGAAACTTTCAATGGATCCTAATTATTGGTTGCCTAAAATCATAAAAAATAATTAAAAATTATAAAAAAATGCTTTATCTCAATATAAAAAGTTGAACACGAAAACATCGAGTGAAAATTAATGACAGTTCAATCAACAACATAAAATCATTGCCTGCTAAGACGTAACTATAAAATTTGTAGCCAAAATATGCCAAAATTGAATCACCCCTTGTTTGATTATAGCTAGCGTAAAAAGCTGGATACTTCATTAAAACCAATCCCATATCTTTTTTTTCAGATGTTTTAGAAAATTTGCAAATGCTCTGATAAAAAATCTTTGTTTTTCCGATGCTTCGATTGAAATATGGGTTTTCAAAGAAAAGGCTTATATGATCATTTTCCACAAAATTGGCCATAACTCAAAAACGGAAAAAAGTACATTTCAAAAATTTCAGCGATTAAAGCTTATGAAATTACCCTCCCAAAAAATATTCTTGAAAGTTTTCCACTAATTGGAACATAGTTTTTCCGGCTTTTCTTTACGAATTTTCTCAACGGTGGAAAATTTTGTGGAAAACTTTTTCCAGTTAATATTTTTTTATTCCTGACAAAATTTGCTTTCATTTTCATAAAAAAAAACTTTGTACGATGCTTCGTTCTTGAGTTATGATTTTTCAAAGTAAGTAGTGTCAGAGGAAAACAAAAAAAAAATCCAACTGAGTTTTCCGGGGAAATAAGCGACCCTGAATTTTTCTCAATTTTTTTTATTCATATATTGATGAGCCCTGCCTGTGGAAAAAGTTTCATGAAAATCTGAGACCCTTCGGCCCACTTTGTACGGAAATAAAAAAAATCCCCCAGTGTTTGTTAGCCGCTAGTACCACCCTTGCTCGTATGTAGCTCAGCTTAGAGCTGTCAAAATGAATGAGCTAGGATAACCCGATATATTATGCCTTTCTTAGGAAAAAAAAAGAAAATATCTCTGTCAAAATCCCTATCTCTAATGGAAAAACAACATAAATAGGCTCATTATCTTACAAGTAGTTAATAAAGTGATTCGCGGCCTTCGGCAATATTCTTCATCGTAGAAATACCTATCGAGGTCTGTATTAAGAATGTTTATACACGCTGCGAACTGGACTATCGAAATTCATACATTTTGCCTTATGAAAGATGGAACGATTATCGCAATACGAACGCTTTATGTATCGTTTTAGCATCACACCACACCAAGGCGTCGATAGGCGCGGGGTGTACGCACGAGCCTATCGATCGCAAGGTCCTTGGTTCGATTCTAGGTTGCCGCGAAAACTATTTTTGTTTTCAAAATTACGGTTTCATAAGGCAAATTTATGAATTTCAACCCGATTCATTGTGGCAAATTTTCATAAGGGGTTCCTATGTTTATCGATAATCCATTTGCCTCAGTGTAGATGTCAATGGGCGACTTCTGGCGATTTTTCTGTGCAAAAGTAAGTTTTCCCATAGTAAATCCCATACAAACATTGAACGGCTGGCACGTAAATATAGTTTCACCGATCGAGCTTAAATTTTGCACAGTTGTTATGGAACCGAAATGTAATCCAAAAAAAAACGGACTGGAGCGAGAATCTTAATTTTGTCCCACAGCAATGGTTACCAATGGCTTTTAGGGCGATATCACAAGTTATGCGAGAATTTTAAGAGAAATAAGGAAATCTCTGTCGTTAGATCTCCTAGAAATTAGAGTTAGAGAGTTCCGGAGAAAGAATTTTGAGAAAGATTTTCTGGTAAAATGTTAATTACTAAATTTCTCAAATAAATTGAAGGTTTATTAAATGTCGTAGACATAGGAAAAAAATCTTTGTGTATAGACAAATTTTTAGAACAGTTTTTCAACAAAAATTGTGGAACAACTCCTCAAAAATTCGATTATATTTTTATGGAATTCCTTATTGAATCCAGAATTTGAAAACATAGAAGAGAATAATCCCATGATATAGCCATGTCTGACACCATTTATACCAAATTTCTGAACTTCTATATACATTTTTTTTTCTTTTTTTTTAAGGCACTTCGTGCTCGTGGCCACTACTGTGCCGGAATCATTGAATCTGTAGCTTTTTTACCGATACAGATCTATTTTTAACTTATCTATATTTACATCTGCTTTTCACTCTCTCCTACTCTTTTACTCTCACACCGAGCAGGTAGGAGAGAGCTCTGCTGTTAGTGAGGCTAGCTGCCTGCGAAGAGGGTCAGTTTGTCTCAGTCACCATCTGATACTGGCGGAGGATGGATGTGCTCCCCAACGCACGGTCCTCCGTGAGGCGTCTTCTGGTGGCTGGACGGGTTTTTTTTTGTGGAGGGGCTGGGAATTGAACCCATGACCTTCCGCATATGAAGCGAAAGCGTAACTTTAAGGCTACAGACCCCCCTTAACTTCTATATAAATGTCTAGACAACATTCACGCCCAGTTGGCAACCGTTCTCCGTTCGCGAAACACGTATTTTTACTTAGCTCCGGTTTATCGAGTTTTCGCTGCATCTATTGCGGTAGAATTTTGTGTTCGACGCAAAATGTCTACGTATAGGAGAAATACATTAGTAGTGGACTTTAGTATCCTACCGAAACGTCCGGTTCTTGATCAGGTCGAGGAACGACGTGAAGAGCATCCAGCTACACCACCTCGAGAACTGCGTGTTCATAGAAATGAATAACGCAAGCTTGGCCCCACGACTACACAAGCAACATTCCTTCGTTTACGAGGGAAGGGACTATTTTGTCCCGGTGTACGTAGATGGCCCCAATACTGTCGTGAAGATCCACGACCTCCCGCCGCAAATGTCCAACACGGCAATCACCAACTTCATGCAACAGTACGGCAAGGTAAGTTCTATCCAAAACGACGTTTGGAAGATTTTTTTCCCTGGGGTCCCGAACGGTGTTAGAGTTTTGCGAATGAAGATAGAAAAACCCTTGCCGTCATACGTTACCGTGGACGGTCACCGCAGCTATATTAGCTACCCGAATGCCGATACCAATCAACAGCAACGCACACCACCAGTCACAACAGCAAAATCCTATTCTCAAGTACACTCAGGCAAATGGACTATCGATAAACATAGGAACCCCTTATGAAAATTCGCCACAAGGAATCGGGTTGAAATTCATAAATTTGCCTTATGAAACCGAAATTTTGAAAACAAAAATAGTTTTCGCGGCAACCTAGAATCGAACCAAGGACCTTGCGATCGATAGGCTCGTGCGTACACCCCGCGCCTATCGACGCCTTGGTGTGGTGTGATGCTAAAACGATACATAAAGCGTTCGTATTGCGATAATCGTTCCATCTTTCATAAGGCAAAATGTATAAATTTCGATAGTCCAGTTCGCAGCGTGTACCATCTACCTCTGTCAAAGAAAGCACAATCAAAAACAACAACTGCGACGCTCCATCGGTTCATTCTGCTGATGACTCAAGTGAGAATGACGATGACGACGGGGACGAGAGCAACAACGACGACGACGGTAACAGCAACAGCGGTGATATACATGCGAGTGAAACAATCGAATCTACCGGGAAGAGACGGTTGTCAACCGAGACAAATAGTGGCACAACAGAAGACAATTGTGCTTATTCCACGACTGGAGTGAGAGGAGTCGAGAATAGTCACTTCGCTCTCGAATGAACTTTTGATTGCGATTCCGAGAGTCGACTCGAATGAGGTGAGAAGTTCATTTCTATGCGAGCGACAAAGTGAATCTCACGTTTAGATGTGTTCATCAGCAGAAACGTCAATCATGATAAGCTGCATCACTTGCGATTAGGGCGAAATTAAATTTGTAAACATTGAGCGTTTAAGTCTGGTTTCTTGTAAACCATTCATCTTTTGCAGAGATTTATCGATGTGTAATTTAATACATATCGATTCAAATCTAATTGCAACATGTTTTCGAAATCAGTTTCAAATAAGCTCAAATTGTTGTTTTGTTGTGGGTGAAGATGAAACCTAATTCGCCCTAATCGCATTTTGTCCCTTGTATACAATCAAACTTTGAAACCACAACAAAGTGAAACAAAATTGTTCTCGGATTTGCTTTGTGGATTTGAGGTAAATACTTGTATTTGTTGCCGTTAAATCACTTATTTTATATTCTAATAATTCATAGGAACAAACCAATCGCATTGGCGCGCCGTACTTATGCAAGCTGAAACAACAGAATGAGCCACCGGGAAGTGATGATACCACCGAACTGTCCTCTGGATCTGCCTCCGGGTAGGTACGTGTGCATTTTCTCACGAAGTTCACGGTCTATCACCCCTATGCTGGTTTACGTTCGAATGCTCTTTCGATCAAAAACCGTTTTGCATTCCCGTTTTCGCCAGCAAAACCAAGTGGGCCGTGGATACGAACGAATAGGATTCGATCGAAAGTTGGTTCCGCCGTAAACAAGAATGATGGTGTATATAAATTTTGAATTACTTTAAAAATTCCTAATAACTACCTCCAAAAATTCCGAAGTAAACCAGAAATTCTTCCGGGATTCCTATAAGAATTCCTTCAAGTATTTCTCTAAGAACTTCTCTGTATTTTTTCAGGAACTCCTACGCTGCCCATAACTGCATCTGCATATTCGTAACATTCGACAAAAGTAGGCATTGAGTAAATGGACCAAGTATTGATTTTACGCTAGTATGGAAAGGAACTAAAATTTCTAAAAATTACCAAGAGCTCGACAATACTTATTTTAAGCTGGAATTGTGTTCATATCGCATATTGGGTGAATAAACAGCAAATTATTCTGATAGAAATTTCATTATGAGGCCCATGCATAATCCCAATGTGACTGTTATGCGGTTATACCGTGACCTGCTCTAATTCCGTGTGTTCCCTAATACCGTGTATTTGGGAATTATGTGGATTTCTAGCATATTATATTATTTATTTTTCTAAATAATTGTCACAAACGTTAGCACATTAAGTAGTATTTAGAAAGCCATGACAAACTTGAACTAAAGTTGCACACACAAAAAAGCAAAAATAATGTTAGAATGTAATCGCCTGGTGCCAATACACGGTATTAGGGCACGGTTGCTTATGTATTCCAAATACCGTGTTATATTTATAACTGATTCCAAAATGGCGAAGTTAAATATATATTTTATTTCCCGAATCAATCATGCAAACCTCAATACGTTCTTCGATACAGAAGTTTTATTTTTGATGCGCTTCGTTTCTTCAATTGAGAGATGTTTCAAAATGTGACTCAGCAGTCGGGGTCAGATGCACGGTATTTGGAACACTGATATGTTTAACAACATCAACTATAACTATGGTTAAAATTTTCAAAATGGTTCAAATCACATTTTTTATGCAAAGTATATAAAACGGTCTACTATATAAAACATAAAAGACTTGAAAATAATAGAGCATGTCACGGTATTTAGCTATGTGACAAAACAACCTGGTATTTTTTTTTTTCGAAATTCCTAGAAAAATCTCAAAGATTTTATTGAGTTGGTCGAAAATATTCATGATTTGGTGGCGTTCCACAGTATTAACTCGAAATTAAAAAATGTCGAATGTGACAAATATGCAGTTATGGACAGTACGGAGGAATAGGAATTTCTGGTGTACTTAGGTTTTCTTGATGGAAATTTATCGAAATTCTGGAGAATTTTCCGCGAAGGGACCCTTTAAAAATTCGTGTAGGAAATCTTGAAGGAATTTTTGGAGCAATTTCCGGTGTGATTCCAAGAGGAACTCCCGGAGAGATATCGGAAGGAGCTACCAGGTTTATTCTTGGAGGTAGTCCAGTAAATTTTCTGAAAGGGAAGATATTTGTAAAACGATATATCTATGATTTATTTGGAATTATGACAAATATTATTGCTCGTTTGACTGTTTGACTCTTTTTTCCACGCATTTAATCAGAAAGTCATTCAGATTTTTAACTTTGGTTCCTTCCAGTTATTACTCCCAAGATTAAATCTTAAACTTCTTCAGGATTTCATTCAGTAATTCTTATACGAACTTCCTATGGATTAACTCGAAGAATTTTGTGTAAGATACCTTCAAGAATTTAACCTGGAATTTTCCTATGCATAACCCCAGAAAAAACTCCAAAGATTTCTCTAGGAATATCTTTAGATTTTAAAAATGTTCCTCTTTTTATTTCGATAAACTTTTAAATCCCCGAGCAATAATTTCTGGACGAATTTTTGGAGCAATTTCTGGTAGAAACCGTGAAAGGCTTCTAGAAGCATATATGAACAACAATTGTTGGAAGAATAACTGGAAAATTCGGTGTAGGAACTTCGAGAAGAATTCTCGTAGGCTGGAAAAATTCCAAAATGATTTTTTTTTCTTTTCAAAAACGAATGAACTTGAGGATTTTTTAGAAGAACTCCTGTAGGAGTCTTTGAATGATCTGCTAGAGTAACTAGTGGAGAAATCAGTAGAATATTCCCTAGGAAAGTTTTTAGAGTAATCCTAGTGGAAATTGCTTGAGGTTGCGTTGGATTTCCTGGAATAAATTTTGTAAATTTTCTCTTATCCATTGAAAAACTCTGGAGGAATTTCTGGTTGAATTTATGGAAGAATTGGTGGGGAATCTCTGGAGGATATTTTGGAAGGATACCAGGAAGAGTCACCGGGAATATTCCTATTTACTCGAGGAATCAGAAAAGAAGTTCCTGAAGAACCTGCCAACTATTCGCTTGAAGCACTCTTTAGTATCTCTAGAATGTTAAACCAGGGTTCACTGTAAGGATAAAAGGGGATAATGATTTTTCAAAAAATTCTTAAAAATTTTAAAAAGGGATTCTCAAAGTACAGGGCGTCCACTCATAAGTCGGGAGTTGAACCATCGGGAAATTTGCTTCAATCGGGAAATTCAGATAGAAATGAAGCTGCAGCTGAAATTTTTAGAACTTTGTGTCAATGACATTAAAAACATTATTTATGATTTTACAAACTGGCCCCATGTAAAATATGGTGGGGTAAGTGGATACAGAAAATTCAAAAATTAACTTCATCTTAGCTCAATATAAGGTGAATAATGTAATTCATTTTTGTGAATAACAAATTAGGGACTTATATGCTTCAAATCGTCATTTATTTCAATTTATCTGATTGTTATATATTGTGTATGAAGGACTTGAAAATTTGCGCCTAATGACCCACTTACCCCACCATGGTTTTTTACATAGTAAGAACATTTTGGAGAAAATTCATCCATTTCATACACATAAGCTATACAGAAGTACTGTAGAATTATGCCACATGATTTTTTTGAAAAACATTCGTAGTTTAAAAATATCAATTACATGTACTCTTTATAACAAACTGAAAAATATTTGTATCATCTGTCTAGAACAATTTATAAGGTCAAAAAACGTACGATAATAATTGAAGAATTGGTATATTTTGCTCTTTTGCAATTCAGCTTACATAAACCACCAAACATTTTGTTTGAATTTGGCAATACAGTTAGCTCTCCCTTACTCGATATTCTGTATCTCGATGTTTCCCCTATGCGCGGTCCCTTCAATTTAGCACACTTTGATCCTTCTGTAAGTCGATACCTCTCTAACTCGATATTTCCATGAAAATTTTCAAATATTCTAAAATTTTTAATAAATTTCATAAATTAGATAATTAGGATTATAGTGATAGTGATGGGGCCCAGATAGCCGTAGCGGTAAACGCGCAGCTATTCAGCAAGACCAAGCTGAGGGTCGTGGGTTCGAATCCCACCGGTCGAGGATCTTTTCGGGTTGGAAATTTTCTCGACTTCCCAGGGCATAGAGTATCTTCGTACCTGCCACACGATATACACATGCAAAAATGGTCATTGGCATAGTAAGCTCTCAGTTAATAACTGTGGAAGTGCTCATAAGAACACTAAGCTGAGAAGCAGGCTCTGTCCCACTAGGGACGTAACGCCAGAAAGAAGAAGAAGTGATAGTAAAATGTAAAATGAAGGTTGACAAGTCATTTCAGGGTGATAAAACATTGAATTTTTGAAGACTATGCGAAAAGTGTCACGTTGTTAAATGTACTAAAAATTTACTGTTTTTCACATTTAATTTAAAATAGTAAATAATCATAATTTCAAAAATTTTAAAATTTGTTTTCTGTATCTCGATACCACCCTAACTCGATGGTCCCTTCAATATCGAGTTAGGAAGAGATGACTGTATTGATTTTTTTTACATCAGGGAAACTGTAAAAAACTGTTAGGTGAAATTATAAAATTGGTCTCTGGTCAGTTTGACAAATTTAAGGTAGAAATGAAAGAAAGTTAAAGGAAAACAACAAGCGGAGATATTAAAACATATTCAAATTCGTACCATCAGTTTGCTAATATATGATAATAATACTTGATCTACTTACCCCATCCCGTTAAAAAGTGCGGGAAGTGTACCATGTACAATATAGTTAGGAACAATGGGGGCAATATGAACATACGGGTCAATATGAGCCACCCCGAATTTGACCTCATAAACAGTAGTTTAATATCTAGTATCTAGATGTTGCTTCAAATAGCCACCACAATAAAAACCGTAAAAATATTCGTTTCAATTCTCGAAATAATCACAAAAATGTATAAATTTGTCCTTTGTCATGAAAAGCTTATAATTTTGGCAGTTTTCAATCAAATATTTATTATTCTGGCAAATTTTAACAATCCATTAGTTTCAATACTGATAATACTGAAGATTTTTTTGTGCGAAATGAGATTTGTTCGTAAACAAAATTAATCGAAAACAGGATATTATTTAGAAAGTAAAGGGCGGGGCAAAATGTACCAAGTTTTTACAAGCGACTTTCTCAAGCAGAAATCTTACCCGAAAATCTTGAATAAGTTCCTTGGATGCTAGTAGATAATACAGGGTGGCCACCAAATATCCATTTTGGAATTCCCGCTTTTTTCCCGGTTTTCCCGGTATAATTTTCAAAATTTTCCCGGTTTTTCATTGAGGGACCCAAACGCAAAATGGGGACAATTTGGTCGGTTTTTAAATCGAATATACTAAAAATTCTTGTTCAAGCTTTTCGACGGAATTTTCAGGTAATTTTTCTGCCAAAAACGAAAAAAAAATATAATTTTATAGGAGATTGGCTTGTTTTTTTTTTGGTTCTTGGACAATTAGTATGAAATGAAAAAAAAAAAATTGAAAAAAAAACTTCAAAGTCGATTATCTCAAAACTAGGTTGCTTCTACACTTCTTTGCTTCTATTCCCGTTACCCATTTTCTCAACTTACTCGGAGGATTTTCAAATATGTTATTCCACATAAACACGTTGGAGCCCTTGAGCAAAAAAAAAACAATTACCTGCTCTCAAGCTAATTCGCAACATACAAACACCATTCCATTTTAATTTATATAGATATGCCCAATTTTTACATCTTACAAGAAGTTTAGTATGGCAAAATAGACTATTTGTACAAGAAATTAAATCATTAATGTTTAAATATTATTTGTTCAAGATTTCAGATGCCTAATGGCAATACTATCAACCATATCAACTTTCTACAACTTATTTTTGGTGGTTTGTAGATTAGGAGCTTGAAGATACCGTGCACCCCCGTTAATTTGAACTCATGCAAATTAACGGGGTTCATTTTTAATTTGAACAACTGGTAACCCTGTACCACAGACAAACAGACGTAACACTTAGAACAAATCTCGATCAAAACCATAGTCACGAGGACATGTACGCCCAATGCTAAAATCGGTTTGTTTGGCCAACAGGCCAACAGATGGCGGTAGTGTGTAAACGTCAAATGCGAACAGAAACGACGCGAGCGCTGCAGATGGCGGATCGGCCACCTACCATATTTTTGAATCGACCGTTAAAAAGGTGGTCGATGCACAATGATCAGAGTGTGACGTCTGTTTGTCTGTGCCTGTACATCCCAATATTGTTGTTTTCTGGGAACCGTATTCTTTGTTATTGTTTTGAAAAAAAAAAGAACTCACCGTCGTCATAAACTTGTTGATTATTTAGTTTGTTGTAAAAGTTATAATGGAAGCTGATAAAGGCAAGAAAAGGCAAGTAATTTCATAAATTTTAATTTAGTGCATGATTTATTTTCATCTCAACTTAAATTGTAGGTTGCTTTCCGGTGAAAACAAGGAAACTGTAGGGACTGCTGTGAACAAAAAAAGATAGCATGTTACACTTACGTTGGAGCAGAAGCTGGAAGTGATCGAGCAACTGGATGTAGGAAAAACTTCCCTTGAAAAAATTGCTCGTAGGTTCAACGTCTGCAAGTCTACAGTATTGTACATTTCCCGCAATAGGGACTCGATCAGAACAACTGAAAGCCGGTATAGAGAAAGCGGAGTCTCTGGTAGGCGCACTACCAAAACAGCAAGATTTGTCGATTTGGAGGAAGCTCTGTTCGTGTGGATGCTGCAGGAGAGAAATAAAAAGCACACAATTACGCCAGACGCAGTAAAAGCCAAAGCGGAGCTGCTATTCTCGATGTTCCAGGAAAAGCAGAAATATTCGAAAGATGTGACGTTCACCGCTACAAATGGGTGGTATGATAGGTTCCGTAAACGTTATGGCTTGCGCATGCTTACTGTCTCGGGTTAAAAAGCTTCCGGAGATGAAGAAGCATTCACTTCCTTCAAAGACTACCTAATGCAGATCATTTTGTCGAAGGGATACGAGAAACATGAGATATATAACGCTGACGAGTCAGGACTGTTTTTCAAACTATTACCATCTCGAACGCTGACATTGCACGATGAAGACATAGCGGAAGGGAGGAAAGTGATAAAATCCCGCGTCACTTTCATGCCATGTTGCAACATCGACGGATCAAACAAGTTGCCACTGATGCTTTTGGGAACTGCTGAAAATCCGAGGAGCCTGCCTAAGGACAAATCGTTGCTTCCAGTTTACTACAAAAGTTCGAAGAAAGCATGGATGAACAGGGTACTTTTCAGGGAGTGGTTCTTTGATCAATTCGTGCCTTCAGTTGAAGCATTTGCAAGAATCAATAACCGCAAACCGCGTGCTTTACTTTTGCTTGACAACTGTTCGGCACACCACGATGGTGGTGATACTCTTGAGCATGGTGAGATAAAAGTTGTATATCTACCTCCAAATGTCACGTCAATCGGCCAACCCATGGATCAGGGAGTCCTCAATGCGGTCAAGAAACGTTATAAAAAGAAGCTAATGTTGCACTTACTTTTGACTAACGACGATTTGGATTTCGAAGAGAAGCTGAAGAAAATTTCATTGCGTGAAGTAATCAACTGGCTTCACCAATCGTGGGAGGAAATATCCAGCAAAACTATTGAAGGATCATGGAAAAAGTTGATCGACGAGTATCCACAGTTTATCTTGGATAGCGACGAAGACGACTCTCTTGATGCTGATGTTTTAGCCTTAGTGGCTTCTTTTACTAACGCTTTAGAAGAACATCAATCTTCCGATGAAGTGAAGCAATGGCTGGATGATAGTGTCTATGATTTGAATGGCTGCAAAATTACTGGAGATTGCGATCTGTATACAGATCAAGAGATCGTGGATTACATTATTAACCGTCATGCTGATTCCAGTGATGATTCCTCTCCGGATTTACATGATTCTACAAGTGAGATTGAACAACATGACACGATTACTGAAAGTGCCATTCAAATTGTGGAATGTAATGAAGATCGTGAAAAACACGACAAGGCAATCGAAAGTGTGGATTATCTCATCAATTTTATGGAAGAAAAAGGGGACGTACTGGAAGTCACAAGATTGAATAATGTAAAAACCAAGCTGATCGAGTTGGAGTGGAAACGGCGTAGAGAATGTTGATTCAATATTGTTATGACTGTCCCTGGTCGGAATTGTTATTGGTAATATTTTTATTCTAATAAATGCTCAAATAAACTTTGAAAACCCGTCAATGTATTTACTTAAAAATCGAATTAATTGTACTTACTACCTGTAAATGAAAAAAAAAAAACGTTGCAAAAATTCTAAACATCTAGAATGGCAATCTTGTTCCTCTGTGAGGTAATGGCCACTATGGATCATGGTCCACGGTAATACAACAAGACAAGCGACCTCGTGTAGAGACTATATGTAGGGAGCCGACTCCTATTCTTTGCACATTAAATTCAATTCAGCAGGGGGAATCGTGGAGATGCCGAAGTGAATATTTACCCTATCATTCGAAAGACTTGCTTCTGTAAACGTGATTGAGGCAAACGTATGCGCGACCACTAACGATGTTCTGTGATTAATATTAAAGTCAAAATACAAGATTAATCCATTTCATAAGAGCAAACTGCTTTCATTGTAAAGTACTGTTTCTCATACTACTGCTTCCGAAGCTGGATTCAATTCTTGCTTTTTGTACGTTATCCTATTGAGTCACTTTCCGCAAAGAGAACATTTACATTAACGCAACTTCTTTTTGATAAAATTTGTAACCTTTATGTACAGTAATGCTCATATTTAGTTGTTTTTAGAGGTTTCATCAGAATAGTAAACAATCTCATTATCAGCTGTGCTTGACAGTTCACTCTATGTGCCATGTGATTTTTGACGTTTGAACCATTTTTAATTTGAACGATGTGCAAATTAGCGGGGTTCAAATTGAAAAGTGTTCAAATTAAAAGTGGTCAAACCAACGGGGGTACCCGGTATTCGTTCAGAATGAATTTCCCGGTGACCATCTCAAATTCCCGGTTTTTCCCGTCTTTTTCCCGGTGGATTCAAATTCCCGTCTTTTTCCCGGTTTTCCCGTTTTTCCCGGTTCGGTGGCCACCCTGATAATATTTATTTTTTTATTAAGTTCTGAACGAAAAATTTAGAGGACTAATTCCTAGAGATATGAGAACATCCTGGAAAATGCTGGAAAACTATTTGAAGCACATTAAGGTAAATTTCTTAAGAAGATTTGAAAAAAAAATCTACAACAATTCTATTGACTTTTTTATATATTTCGACAGGAATACCATTTAGAACTATTTTCCAACTTTAGCTATAGTTTAGGCCTAAGCTAAGTATGCTGTTCCGCTCAAGAAAAGTAAAGAAATTTTTTGACTTAATGGGTCACGAAATTTCCTACAGAGCCCCATTTGAAATGACATTTTTTCTCAACTGCATACTGCGGTCAAAGAAAGGTGATTTTTTTGACAATTTCATACGAGTAATTTTTCACAGCAGCAAATCAGCCTTTAGATAGTTTTACAACACTCATTTTCACAATATAAAATTTAACAAAAAAAAAAAGGGATTCAAAAATCACTCTAAGAATGAACCAAGGATATGACCAGGAATTCCACTAAAAATTGCTCTGACTATTTCCTAAGAAATTCCTACATGGATATTATTAAGTATTATGGCATTTCCCTGAAAATTCATCCGAAAAGTCGTTCATCCAAATCTCTTTTCAAAATTATATAGGAAATTACCCCAGATTTCTAAAATATATTCTTTATGAAGATTTTTAAGGATCTGGCAGAATTCTAGAAAATTCTTCTATACACCTTTTTTTTGAATTTCTTTAAGTAACTACACAACCGAGTTTTGCAGAGAATTTTACTAAAATTCTTCAGTGCTTCCATTAAGTTTTTTTTTTCAGGGATTCGGTAGAACAACGGATATCGATAGATCAACTGATGGAATAAGTAGTTGCTACAAAAATTGGAAGAATACTGGTAGATATAGCACAGTAACAGTGCAATCCCAAAAATCCCTACTATTGTGTTTAAAAATATTTTCAGAGTGGTGATTTTCATGAACAATTCATCTGTAAATCTATCAAGGAATGCTTATGACTATTATTGGCCTCATTGTTTATATCATGGCAACGAACTCTTGTAATCTTTCATTGATGTTTGATCGAGCAGGACAGCTCGCTGTGGGAATTCTCTAAGTAATCCTTGAATGAATTCCAGAAGGAACTTGCACGCAAGACAGGACGCATCATCTACTCCGAGTTTAGATTCTGTAGTGTAGCTGGCCAACCTGATAATGAAATTTAACACAACCCCTTAAGGAAATCCGAAGGAGAGCTACTCCTGAAGGTATTTCCGGCAGAGCTCCGTAGAAATAACCGGAAAAATTATAAACCAATTTATGAAGACACAACCGAAGGAATTTTCGGAGGAACTGTCGGGGGAATGCTTGAACCACTCCCGGAGTATTTTTTGGAGGAACTCACAGTGAAATTTTTGAAAGAACTTACAAAGAAATTACTGGAGGAACTTTTAAAGAAATTCCTGTAGTAAAATCTGAAGGGATCCTTGAAAAAATACGTTGTAATTGCTGTGGGAACTCAGGAGGAATTATTTAAGAAAAAACTTGCGAATTCCAGGAAAAACTTTTGAGGAATTTCTGGTGGAGCTTCAAGTGAACTCCTGAGTAAATTCCGAGAAAAATCCCAGTAGAAAAACCCGACGGAAATTCGAAGGAATTCCCGGTGTTGCTCCGGTGAAATTCCTGTAGGAACTCTGAATGAATGCTTCGAGGTACTCCGGCGGAGTTCCCAGTGGAACTCCAGAGGAATTGCTGGATGCAACCCAGATGGATTGCTGGAGGAACTCCGAATGAATGTCTAGACTCCAGAGAAACTCCGAAACAATCTGTGGAGGAATTCCGAAGTGTATGTTGACACACATCGCGGAATTCAAATTTTAATGGATCTTTTTAACTTTTGCTTCAATGAGAAATTCCTAACAACAACAATTGCAGGGTTTGTACAGGGTCATATCTTCTTCTTCTTGGCAATACTGGATCATATCTACAGTGATTAAATATTATGCATACAATTTTCATTCGGCAGCATATGTTCCGGATATCTCTCAAATCTTTTAAAGGATCATCTACTGGATATTCTTTTCCTTGCAGAAATCCCTGGAGGAATTTTCCATAAAACTGCAAAAATACTGACTGAAAACTGAAAGAATCTTTAGAGTATTTATTTGTGAAATTCTTTGAGATTATCTGAAGATGTGATATTCTTCAATGAGGGTCTGAATGAGTCAAAACGTAGTCTGAAATATCTCAGTGGATAATGGAAAAACCAATGTACAATTTTAAAGATAGATTCTTCTCAGATTTCAAATGATATCAACAAAATAAAATAATTTTGGGATAAGTTGCTTCTCTTAATAAATCACCGAAAAAATCTTGATTTTTTTTAAATTTTGTGTGTGGACAAAAGAACACGAAAAATTTCCACATAGTTTACGGGCAGCCCCCAAGGTATCTCAGAAATGTGTTCGAATCATTTCTTTCTTTCCTGGTTGAATCACATGAGAAAACCAAAAAGAAATTGCTACAGTATTCATGTGCTGCAAAAATGTAGAAATTTATTGATTCTTCGAGACAATCAGAAAAAGCTGTAGGAATTACTAGAATAATACTGGTATAACTTTTGTTGAGTTCTGTAAGAATACCTTTAATAGTTCCTTATGAAACACCTGGAATGATCTCTGATTGATTCCCTGATGAACATTTGAGGAAATCCCTAGACGTATTCCGTAAATTACAAAATTCTTGGACCAATTAGTTAAAGGTTATCCTAGAATAACGTCTCAGGAACACTCCGGTATTTAAAAACATAAGATACAAATAAAACGATATGGCACATGCAAAACAATTAAAATCAAACGAATAACTGGAGCTGCACTCACGGAGATCAAAATAAAAACCACTCAACACATCCAAATATTGATTGTCAGATTCATTGAATAGTAAACGCCGCGCGGCGATTAATTTGTTCCCCATAAGGCACTTGCAAAATTTTACGAGGCCTTCCTCTGACGGAATGACGCGCCACCCTTGAGCAAGGAATGATTCAAATATTTCAAAATCCTCTTCCAGACCCCTATTTTGCACTTTTTCCCAATACCTGATATAAACACATGTCACACTATAAACCAATCGTCCCACCACCCCCCAAATGATGGACGGCATTTTTGAATGATCCCCAATGTTATTCTCTCTTACGAATCAAGTAAACGGGGTGAGAAAAATGTGGGGACCAGATAGCAAGATCAAACTGAAGGTCGTGGGTACGAATCCCACCGGTCAAGGATCATTTGGTAAAGAAAATTTTCTCGACATCTCAGGACATAGCATATCTTCTAGATATCATATGATATGCAAAAATGGTCAATTGGCAAAGAAAGCTCTCAGTTAGGGCCCATTCACAAATTTCATAACGCTGAAGGGGGTGGGTGGGTGTCCTCGTGCTGTTACGGCTCATACAAAATTTGTAAAATGTTCATACAAAAAGCGTTACGAGGGGGTGGGTGTCGAAAATGGTTATTTTTGGCGTTATGAAATTTGTGAATAAACCCTTAGTAATTGTCGAAGTGTTCAAGAACATCAAGCTGAAAAGCAGGCTCTGTCCCATTTAGGACGTAGCGCTAGAAAGAAGAGAAGTGCGGCGCGTCATCCCCTCAGAAGGAAGCGTGAAATTTTGGCAAATACCCCAATAGATTTACCTACTTGGTAATGCACATGCCTGAATTCAAATAATTTGAATGAAACTTACATCTTCACCTTCATTTCTTAGCCAGTCGATAGGCCAGGACGTTACGACTCTCGTCGGGATGGAAAACTCACGAAACAACGACCACAGTCGATATACACCGACTCTCGGAATACAGCGAGAGTTCACTCGAGTTCATTCCTAGTGACCATTCTCACTGCATTCGACTGTCGGAATCGCTCACTCTAAGTGAGACGACTGTTCTCCCCTCACGCCAGTCGTGGAATAAACACAAATGTACCGAAGCGATCGTGTAGCCAGGGCAGCCAGAAAGTCGACACTGAATGGAAAGTGTATCAAACACGATCAAGAAAGAAATGATAGCGATTACGATGTATATTTTTTGAATGTTATATTTTTGAACTTTCAGACACGAATGCACCAAATGGTGTAAAATGTTTCTAATAAAAAAAAACATTCACGCTCTTTGATTTTTTTTGGTAACGTTCTTTTCTCTCGTAGTATGTTCTGAAACCTTTGAAACCTGAAACCTCTTCTACGGGTGAAACTGCGCATTTCAGTGAACGGTGAACGGATCCGATCCGAATTACTTACTAATGTTAGTAAACCGGATCTTTTGTGGCTCGCAATGTAAGGGAGAGCGGAAAAAGAGCGGTTCACTCCCTGTTGCGCGCCATGCGTCGTTCCTTTCGTATCTTTCGCTTTTTCATTTTTCGTACATTCTTCCTCAGAAACTCATGACATAGGTACTGATTACTTGTCAGATTTCCCCCACCCGAACCTAAAAACAGAAGCAAACATGTTAAGGCACAAGAATCCAACATTCAATCATCAGCAATCATCAAGAATGAAAAACCAGTTTTTTTTTGTTCAAATTCAATGAAATCCTCATAAAAATCTATTATCGCATTACAGATAGAAAGTACAGTGCAAAGAAGATTAGCTTGAATATTGCTTCATTTTTGAGCAAAAAAAAAAAAAAACTGGTATTAGAAATTTATAAAACGATGATGATTATTTTTCTCTTAATGTGCTTTGCCATTGTCATTGTCAAGCACGCTAAACTTCATCCGCTCAGAAATGAGTGCCGAGTACACAAAATCGGCCTCTCTTCATGCAGTACAGATTCTGTGCAAAGGGGGCTGTACACAGTTTTGTGCAAACGGTGGTAAACAAACCGAATGAGTGAAATGCGCACAGAGGAGGAACGCTTGGAATGCGGAATTCGCTTCCATGTTCCATTCCGATTTTAAAGTTTTTCAGATATTTTTTCATTCGAATAGCCGAAGCGGAAGCAAATGGTGGAAAAACATTATCATTTGCGACCATCTTCCGGCTTTTCGCTGGAAAAAATCCCTAAAAACTCCCCATCTTACAAACGGCCAACTGTTTGCTGCCGCGCGGGAGATGACTGACAGTTCCATTCCCATCGATCCGCGCACAGCCAATAGCCAACACATCGATTACACATAGCATGAGTGCGACTTACACAGAATTCTCACTCAGCCAGAGAGTCCTGCATTGTTTGCCTCATTCTGTGTAGTTTTAACACATGCGCTGCGTTGAGCAGGCTTAGCGTGAGTGAGTACATTTTCTCTCTACCTGCCTTTACATCTGCCTGTATGCAAGTGGGCGGGGCAAATTTGTCTGTCTTTGCTAAGAGCGCTGAGAGCACGGAGCAGCACAATACTTTGCTTACACATGTGGACTGGCGCGCAAAGCAAGGCATGTGTCAAGAGTTATAATAAAGCCGAAAACGAACGAAGGAGAAAAGGGGAAAAGAATCGGTACGTTCGTTTTCCAGGTCACTTTTTGTCTGATTCATGTTGATCGAATGAACCAGTGGCGCGGGAAGTGGGTAGGACAGGTAGGACATGTCCTACGCACAAAAATACCTGGGTAGGACAGTCAAAGGATTGTCATACCCATGAATCAACACGAAATAACATTATTCCCACAGAATTTCTTCAGCTAGATATAGATGTTCATGGATAAATTGCCATCAGTATTTTTAGAAGTATTTCTTGACTAATTACTGTATTGCATGACGAAATATCAGGAAATTCCTAAAAAATCGTTGAAACAATTCGTGGATTACTCCAAAAACGATGCTAGCATTGAGTATACGCAGCTTATGAAAGCTCGCTCGTTATACACAGCACTAGCGTAGTGCCGCTGGCAATGGCTTATGATGATCCTGGAAGAAGCTGCTAACGATCTGTTCAGCAAAGCACACTCTGTAGATATTCTTAGCTAAATGGTCGTAAAATTTTCTCCAAGATATTTTTATGTATTCTTAGAAAATGATTAGATCATATTTCCCATGATTCATAAAATAGAGTAATATTTTTCATAATAAATCTTCGAGCTGTTTAGTAGAATACCTATAAGTAGATGAAAAACCGAATTTAGTACTATACCATTTAATTCTACTAGAGTTTGTATCCTTTGACAGATACGCGTATTTCGACCTCAACTGTAAGGCCGTCTTCAGTGTCGTGTACTAGACTCGACTCGAAATTCGGTTTTTTTCAGTACGTTACGTCCCAAAGGGGACAAATTATACTTCTTAGCTGTTCTTATGAGTACTTCCACAGTTATTAACTGGGAGCAAACTTTGTCAATTGACTTTTTATGGTCTAGCTGAATAGCTGCCTGTTTATCGCTACGGCTGTCTGGGCCCCTAAAAGAGATATAAAAGATTATATTTTGGAGAATTTCTGAAAGAATCCTTGTTGGAAAAAATTCTTTCAGAATTGTTGAAAATTGATTCATACCATGAAACTTCAGCTTGTTTGATAGTTTTACAATTAACCCGAAAGTTTCTAGATTCGGTGATATCTGGTTTGCACCATTGCTATGAATGCAAGTCAAATTTAGTTGATATCAAATCAAATGTAGATGTCACCAAAATAACATATCATCCGATGACCTTTCAGTTGCACTAAAATAGGAACTCTGGAGACCTTTTGCCTGAAATAAAGAGTCCTAAAAGAGACTAGACAAGAATCAAAGAGAGATCTAAAAGGAACCAATGAGTTACCAAAACAACAAAAAGAACTCTAATAGGAAGCTATGGAATCTTTCCAAAAGATTCGTTTAAGGAAATCAGGAAATCTACTACGGATAATCAAAGAAATTGCCTCTGAGATTGCATCAGGGATTCTTCCAAAGATACTTTCAGAATTTTGTCAAGGATTGATTATAATGATTATACCATCCTTTTTTCTAAAAATTCCTACAAGATTCTCGTCTATAACATTTGGAAGAATTCACAAACTAAAATTTCTTTAGGATTTTTTCAGGAATTCTTCAAGGAAACTTTTGAAATTTTGCCAAATCTTCAAATGATTTGTCCAATTTTTTTTTCAGGGACATTTCCAAAAAAAATGACATGGATTTTTTTTCATAAATAAAGAGATTTTTTTTATATAAAATGAGATAATTACAAAAATAAATCCTTAAGTAACATTTGATATAACCTGATAGAGTTCTAGAGTAACACTTGATTAACTCCCATAAGGTCTCGAGTAAATCTTGGAAGAATTCCTAAACAAATTGCTAACTGCTATCCTTTAGGAATTCCTTGAAAACTATCAAACGAATTCTTGAAGAAAATTGTCTAGGAGAGGTCGTAGGAATTATTAGAATGATTACAAAAGTATTATCTTGTGAGAAATCCTAAATAAATTTTCGAAATATCTAATAAGATTTTACTCATAAATTACTCGAGGAATTGTTTGGAAGAACTGCAGAATTAAACCTTGATTGAACAACAGTAGTTCATGGGTAAAAGTGGATGAGTTATTGAAGGAATTCATACGAAAATGCCAGGAAGGATAACTGGAGAAACTTCGCTGGACATAAAGATTTTGCTATCGTTTGTCCTACCCATGGTTTTGAATGTGGACGCGCCTCTGGAATAAACTGACTCTCTCCAAAAAAAGAGGCACGGATCACTCGTACTTTTGAGTGATCCGGATCTTTTTAACGGCTTGGATTGTTTTTTTTCCATCTCTACTTTGAAGCTACAGCTGTACTTTTACAATTATCAATAAGCAAATTTCTTTTCTGAAATTGCAAATTTGGAATTCAAATATATACTTATCTTAGAAAGATCATACATAGTTTTAGATTCTAAATTCCGTTGGAACGTGGCTAGCCATATTGGGTAAGCTAGTTATTCTTATTTATAAGTTAAAAATGAAAGAAACAATATAACCCACTCGTAATTTACAAGTAGCTACACGTTTATCATCTAAATAAACTATTAATATAACCAAAACATATTGATTGCGTTTCAATATTACACTGACCTATCATGTTCCTACTGAAGTGTCCGATTTAAAAGTAATCTTTGACAGAGTTGTAGCTGAAGAATGTATCTAACAGTATCATTCCAAAACGAACACTCAAGAGCACATCGGCAATCACTATGAGCGATTGAATGAATTGCTTGCTTTTCCCATACTAATTCTCATCCAAACTTTGACGATCTTGTGCGGTCTCAGTTGTTTGATCTAGAATCAAATGAGCGGTGTGGAGCAGTGTTGTTCAGACTCATTTCCCCGAAAATAACATTTTCCGAACTACGAAGCCACGAGCTACTACAACCATGCTCTATCCTCCTAAGATAGAAAAGCAGATGGTTAAGCTTGAGTACTGCACACAAAATCGATCAATTTTGATTCCAGAGAGCCACAATTCAAGTTTCGGTGAAATGAAATGAGTGAGTGAGTGAGTGCGAATCATTTCACCGAAACTTGAATTGCGGCCCACCGAGATCGAAACTGTCGGATCCCATGTGCAACACTCAAGCCCAACCACCTCCCCCTCCATCTCAGGAATACAACGCACAGTTATAACAGTTCATGGCTTCACAATGCGAATTTCGGGGAAATGAGTCTGGTCAACACTGGTGTGGAGCAAAAACGAATTTTTGAACAACCCTAATGGAACTCAAATTTAATCCTATAACTTACCCAAGGCCCTCGTACGATCTGAGGCGTATTGTAGTTGCTGATAACTCCTACCCCCAATTGCCCGACACCGCCCAGTCCAAACCCGTAAATTTTCCCCCTCGAAGGCACAAACGCCAACGTATGTCTTCGTCCGCAAGCAATCTGCGTAATCTTACTACCCATCAACTCGAACACCATCCTCGGCAAAATCTCATTGCTACACGTGCCGTGTCCCAACTGACCGAAAGTTCCCGCCCCACAAGTGAACACTCCTCCCTCCTGGGTCAAGAAAGCGGAGAAATCATCTCCGCAACTAATGTACCGAACGCCCAGATTCCGCAACGTCTTTAACTGCTGCGGGAAGCATCGGGACACGAGATCGTTCAACCCTAGCTGACCGAAAGTGTTCTTACCCCAACCAAATATTGCACCGGATCTGGAACAGAAAGCAGAAACCATCAAACGTTTCCCACGTTAACCCATCGTCCAGAAAAATCTTACTTGGAAACGGCGAAACTGTGATTACCTCCGCAAGCGATGAACGCAATCGGAATCCCGGCCAGCGATTTCACCAGCGTTGGAGTGACCAGTTTCTCGCCGGTCGTGCCCAATCCGAGCTGGCCGTACCCGTTGGCACCCCATGAGAACAATTCTCCGCTGTTGGTCAGGGCCAGCGAGTGGAACTGACCGGAAGCGATCTGAACCACCGTTTTCGTTGCGATGGTTTTGATCATCCGTGGCGTGGTGTAGGTCTGCAGATCGGTGTCGTGACCGAGCTGACCGATCGAGTTCGATCCCCAGCTGAACACCTGGCCCCAGTTGGTCAGGGCGAGGGAATGCGTGGTGCCGCAGCTGACGTGCGTTACGATGTAGTTTTCCAGCGATGAGATGAACTCTGTGGAATGGGAAATTGAAGTTCTTGATGAGCGATTTCTGAGCTAAACGTATAATAGAGCGCTGCATATGACGAGCCTAACCTCACTTATTTGACAGCTGCTGGTCCTGTTGTTTACGTTTCGGACTTAGTCGTTTTTTCCATCATTTTTTCATCTTCGCATTTCTATCACCAGCATGCTGATGGTGACGATTTTCCACGGGAGGAAGATAGAATAATACGATCCGTGGGTATCTGCAGTGGATTTGACCTCTCCTCGCAGCAAACTTTCACGAAATTAAGAATGATTCGAAAAAAGTACTAAGTCCAAACTGTAAACAACAGGACCAGTACCTGTCAAAATTGATGCGTGACGTCACAGTGCAGTGGAGTATATTGAACAGCTACGATTAATTTGTGTGAGGGTAAGCATGCATATTTCTGACCGAATATGAAAAAAACGGTGTGTGAAGGATAAGAATCAGGCGTTGCAGAATTCGCTCTCATTTGAGAATGAAGCACGATCAAAGCAAGCAAAGAAAAACATCCCATCTATTGCGGTCCACGATCGTCATTGTATCGCAAGGTGTAACAAGTCTGATAAATGGAAGCAGCGAGCGAGAGCCCCAACGAGAGAGCGATGATAAAATCCATTTTTCTCGCTTGTTTACCGTTGGGGATAGGTGTTTTTCTTTACTGGCACGATAAACAATCCACGAACTTCCAATAACAACAGTGTCCCCCAGGCTTGGAGCATGTTTAGAGGGGTTTTATCATGCACTACTATCCCCCCAATCTGATCAAACTTGTAGCAGTATACGATAAACAGTCTCTCATAATGTGCAGCATGTTATGATAGTTACAGAGAGCGATACGTGAGAGATTTTCTCAATTTTCTCAGGATTCAATCCCTGATAAGAATGTATCACAACCTGGCGTAACCCTTTGGTGACCCTAGAGTCGCTAAGGCTGGAAGGGTACAATGGGCAGGGCATGTTCTAAGAATGCAATACAAAAAAACCGCAAAAACGGTCTTCACTTCGAATCCGGCGAGTATAAGACGCAGAGGAGCACCGCGTGCTAGGTGGATGGATCGACGTAGTGGATCAAGATCTAGTAAAAGTACCGTTTTGATTCGAATCCCGGACAGCTTCAAATTCCGGATACTCTACTTTGTATGGGAAAGATTTCACTCGAAATGTTTCAAAATGGGCCGTCAAAAAGCTCCCAATTTGAAAGATGATTTTTATAAACATGTTACATAGCAATCCATGAAAATTTAGAATGTTCAACTAGTTTTGACGTCTTTCTAACGGATTAGTGCATTTAGTTAATGATTCGACTATTCTAATTGTGTTTTTCATGAGCTGTCCGGAATTCGAATCAATGTGTCCGGAATATGAAGCAAAAGTGTGGTTGTGTCCGGAATAAAATTCATGAAGAGGACGAACATTTTTGTTGATTAAAGTGAATTAAAGCTGTGGAATCCAAATCTACACCCAGCATTCGAAATTCAAGTGTTTGCAAGGCCAGATTAGGCTAAAGTTGTATAGGGAACGATTCAATTTATATATGTTTCGATTAGTTGAAGTTCACTGAAGCCTTAAGTGTCCGTAATATGAATCAAAACGGTAATAATGACAACTAAAATTATTCCACTGCAGTTTTACACAAACTATTTAACATTCCTTGAGCATTGGGGTCATTTTTGATCAATCGATAAAGGAGCTCTAATTTTATAGAGTAAAGAGATAAAAATTTGAAATTTTCTTACTTTTCCTAATTTTTGAGAACAAACATTTTTGAGCTAAAAAAAGCTTACAGCAGCTAGGAGCGGCGTTCTAAAATTGTTCAATTCATTCCAATTCACAAAAGCATTAAGAGGACCAACAATTAGATTTGGCCGAATTTGGTCGGAGTATTTCAGAACCGGTTCCGGTGTGATGTGGTCATGTTCAGACCATAATATAGTTCAATCATGTGACCGCTCAAAAATCGCGATTTTTCATCCAGATTTAAATAAACACCCTGTTTCTACGGTTACGTCCCAACCGGGATAGGCCTACTTCCCAGTGCAGTGTTTTTATGCTAACCTAAGACAAGACGTGTCAGGTAATAGTGCAAAAATGAAACCAATGAGCCTCTGTACGTGCCATAAATTCTTCTGTTCGTATGACTTTTCCTGTGCGCCGTGTGTTGGTGCTGTCTCGCTCTCTCTCACTATGAACTTGAAAACAGAGCGCACAGTAAAAGTCAAACGTTTTATAGCATGCATAGGCTCATTGCCTGTCAAAAAAGATCACTCCTCAATGGACCTATGCACGGGTTCATTATTTGACGTTTTAGCGATGCCGTGTTATTTATGTGACCATGGGAACTAGTGAATACGGCACCGCTCAAACGTCAAATTAGTGAACTCGTGCATCGATCCATGGTCGTTTTGGCAAAGGCCTACTTTCACATCGTTGAGTTGAATTGCAACAAGGCACTTTGTTGCTAGCAAGGCCGTGTTGCTAGTTCATAAATTAGGGTTTCCATCAAAAGTTTAAACATTTTGCATTAGATCTTTTTTTTTTCAAATCTTTAAAAAATCGATGTCCAGTTTACTGCAAGTGCTCCTACAATGCTAAAATAAATAAAAAATAATAATTGAAAGCAAAATAATGGTATTTGTTTCAATTACCTCTAAAAATATCGTCGGTTTCAATAATAAACCTGATTTTTCTCAAAGCTAGCATCCTCTATTGTATTGAATGAATGAAGCGTGCAAGAAACTAACAAATTATTAGCCTTGATATTTAAATTTGTTCAGAAGATTTGCTTAAAAAGGGTACTGGTAGCACTGGCTTTTGCATCGTCAAGGTTATCGACTGAGAAACAACGGGGCAGTCTTAGTTGAGCTGTCACGTCCTGTCCTAGATGATCACTTCTACAGTTATTCACTGAGAGCTTCCTTTGCTAATTGACCATTCTTGAATGTGTACATCGTGTGTCAGGTACGGAGATACTCTATATGTACTCAAGTAAGTCGAGAACTTTTCCAAAAGTTCCTCGCCCGGTGGGATTCGAACCCATGCCCTCAGCTTGGTCTTGCTGAAAAGCTGCGTGCCAACGCTACAACTATATTGGCTATACTGCCCAAAATCGCAAAACAGTCCTATGTCGACTTTTGACCGATTTGCGTTTTTTGCATAAATCAACTCAACATCGTCAGAAGATCGATAAAAACTGCTAAAAAAGTAGCCTTTGTTCCTAACTTGTACAAAAACAAACCCCATTTGTGTTGTCCCATCTTGAAAATATTCGCATAACAGTCACATTAAAGTCCGTACAGTGGTCGGGCTCAGAATGGGTACCACTTCCAGTACTACATACGGTCTCTCGGTACTACTAGCTATTCACTAATGTGTAGCGAAGTAAAGGGAAATCAATTATACAGTGAAACCTCCATGAGTCGATGTTCTATGTCTTAATATCGACTCATGGAATCATACTTAAACAAAATTTCATGGTAACTATGATGATTCGCTCAAACAGCTTTCCAAAGCATTTGTGTTCCATGACTCGATGTTTCCATGAGTCTATGGTCCCTTCAGATATCGACTCATGGAGGTTTGACTGTATCTAATACACACTTGCTTACGGCATTGTAAATGTCATGTATTCACGTTGTTACGAAAAGATTTTTTAATTAGTGGGTATCACACATAATTATGCATTTTCAATTACGATGCATTACAGATTTTCATTTAAGACGATGCTTATACTGTCCTTATTCGCATAACAGTCCCATATTCTATGGGATTTCTAATAAACATGGGACTGTTATGCGAATATGGGCAGTATACAAATATTAATCTTCTTTTATGTCCGTAGGTAATCATTTGGGTGGTACGAGAGGAATAAAAATAAATTAGCAACAAAAAATAAAATAAAGTTCATTTTACATTTTTTTATTTAAATTTTGTAATGATTCTTTGCTGGCTTAGGAATATCGAACTAATACTTATTTTTGCGTTTTTCGATAACTGGTAAAATTGACTTAAGGAGTACTTGCTTATAAGTGTGCAAGTGTGTTTTCAACGCGAAAGCAAGATTTTCATATAAAAACCATTAGCAATTTATAGAATGTGTAGTAAATGTGGGTTTTCATGGATACCTCGATGGTCCCTTGACCCAAAATTACCCTGATTTTGTGTTCTTTAACACGATATTTCCCTAACTCGATAGTCGCCTTAACATCGAGTTACAGAGAGTTGACTGTACTATAATAACTAAATTTTTTCTGCCAAAGAACATAAATAGCGAATGAAAAACCAGTGCATTAATAACAATGAGTGTTTTAGTAGCTGTCGAACGAGCCGATGAACATGATGGGACTGGTATGCAAATACATTGGTATATTATATCTTCTATATAAATAAAAATGGAGTGGTGTTTGTATGTCACGAAATGGCTTCCGAACGGGTCAACCGATTTTAATGATTATTTTTTCCGTTTTGTTCGTTAAGTGTTCCGACGTGTTTGTGTGTATAAATATCCCAATATATTCACCGGGAGAGTCGAAAAAATGAGCGTGAACGTAACTGTCATTTTGTATGGGACGATCCATAGCGTTTTTCAAAAGCCTACTTGATGGCAAGACGAAGTTTGCCGGGACCACTAGTTGTATATAATCTCATAACAGTCTCGCTACGATTTTTGTGTATTTTAAGGCAAATGTTCAACTTAAATACAAAAGAAATTTATTATGTTTGTTCGTGTACTCAACAAACAGTGATATGTAGAAATTGAACACATTTTAGGCCAAATAGACTCAAAATGGAGCGAAATTGTTTCCACTTTTCAATCGTCTTTTTCTCAGTTTGTCGTTTTCCAACATGGGACTGTTGTGCAAAGAGGGGCAGTATAGGGAGTCCTGCAAGAATTCCTCTAGAAATATCTCCAGAAAAATTTATCCATGAATTCTGTCGAGGATATATCCAGGGATTTTGTCAGAAATTCCTCCAAGATAGAGTAAGGTGGGGCAAAAGTTCGACCTTAGTGGTATAATCAAAGTTTCCAGGAAAGCAATAGCAATTAAAATAAACAAATACCATACAGTGAACCTTTGATATATCGGCTATAATTTTGCTGAACAAACTTGTGTCAAAATAATTACCCATTTTTAGTTATAACAGTTTCAAAATTGATTGTCTTAAACGAACTTTTGCCTCACCGGTGGAGCAAGAGTTCGAATCTAGTGTGGGGCAAAAGTTCGCTGGCTAAAACACAAAGTATCGATCCATTTATGACAGGCATACTTTACACCAGCCGTGAACTTAAGTTTGCCGAAAAATACACACTAAATTTTCATCAAAAAATTGCCCAAAACCGGGTTAATTGTAATATACTCAAAAACAGCATTTTTTCACAAAACTAAGTGGAAATGTAAATTTTTGGTAACATTTTTCGCCCGATCAGACAAATTTAGCTAAATTTGAAGATAATATGTGGATTTTAGGCAATTTGCAACTTTTTCCGTGAGTTTATACATGGGTCGAACTTTTGCCCGCTGATTCGAACTTTTGCCCCACTATGGGCCAAACATTGTTTCCAAGCATTTATGCAAAAACTTATACACCTCAAAGCAACCTTATGATAGGCCTAGAAACGCCGTTACATAAAATATTGAAAAAAAATTTATCTTCAATTGGTTCCATGCAACGAAAGTTTGACAAAAAATTACAATATTCACGTCGAAAAACAACAAATAACCATAACTTTTCCAAATCTCAATCGATTTTTATGATATTTGGAGTGAAAGTCTCTTACTTGAATAGCATTTGAACCACCATGACATTTATAAGTTTTGTTTTGAATTGAGCTAGAAATCTTAAAAAGAAACTCTTACCCCACTCGAACTTTTGCCCCACTTTACTCTACACACTTAAATTACTTTACGGATTCCTGTGAAATCTCAACAGCTGAACGGTTCGGTAATAGTAGTTTACGGAACAAGTTGCAGAATGATGATTTTTACAGCACGAGTCGTAAATTTATCCTACGAGGCTTGCCGAGTAGGATAATTACGACGAGTGCTGTAAAAATCGAGTTCTGCAACGTGTTACGTACAACATTTTTTGCAATTTCGTAGGAGACCACTTGAGGGTATCAGAAATTATATCGGAATGCATTCACCATTATTTTACAATTTCTGAGAAATTGTTGTGTTATGATTCATTACGCAACTCAAAACAGTTGCGTAATGAGAAAGCGTTGCGTAATGAATCATTACAGCACTGGATTCAGTTAGGTAATGACTATTCCCGCACTGCATACTTCAGTGCAGGAAAGTAGGCCGTTTCATGACAGATTGGCGTGATGAAAAACAGCCTATTACGATGAGAAATTGCAAAAAATAAATTAACGGGGTACGGTATTCAGCTGTTGAGATTACGGTGAAATTCACCGTAAAAGCTTAGTGTGTAAGCTCTACCGTAATCCCTACAGCGATTTCTCCAGGGATTCCACTAGAGGTTTTGTTACATATTCCTCAATAAGGAACTTTTGTTTGCTACTAGATTTTTTAGACCTGTTCCGATTGGGCTCCAGAAATACATACAGCAATTCGTTCAGTAGTTTTGCCAGGAGCTCCGCCAAGAATTCCTCCAAGGATTATTCCAGGAATTTTTGCGGCGGTATTTCTATAGGGATTCTTTTAGCGATGAGGGATTTCTCCGGGAATTTATGTAAGGATTCCTCAGAGAACTTTTCTAAGAATTATTGCAGAGATTATTTTAAAGACTTTTCCATAGATTGCTCCAAAGATTCTCCAAGCATTTTTTTTTTATTTTCGATCTAAATATCATTTTTTGTTTCCTAAAATTGTTTCTGAACACGTTTTGGACAATGATTTATTTTTATTCACGAAATTATGAATTTGGTCCTTCATTTTTCTAATTTTTATTTTTGAACATCCATATCCTTTTTAATTTTTTTCTTGAAATCTCTTCTGGTTACTGATTTTTGGCAAAAACAAAAATTAAAGTTTTTACGGTACTAACGGGAAAACAGGTTTGAGAATACTTTAGTACCACCATGCTCTTCTTCTGTGACAGCTTGATTGTAGAAAATAATATAAGGTACGATTTTTTGTTTAACACGTTAAATGAACCGCTGGCATTTGTAGGCTATATAAAAATACAATTTTTAAAACATTTTTGAAAAATACAATATAAAACACTTTCCTTTTATACGTGTTATAAGCCAAGGTTTAAGCTACGAAAAAATACACGAAATCCTAAACTGTACCCCGTCTAAAGGCGGAGTTGGGTATTAGAGAGTTAATCTTCAAGGGAAAAAAATAAGAAAAAACATTTCTCAGCTGTTCAGTTGAGTTTACAAACTTCTTGCCAACTATATGCGCCACAGCAATTAAAAAGAAGCGGCTAAATAAAAGTGAAACAGACTGTATTCCGGAGATTCCATCAGACATTAATCTAGAAATTTTACAAGAAATAGTTTCACGAATTCCTACAGAAATTGCTCAAGAGTTTCGTCCAGTAATTCTCCCATGGATATCTCCAGGTAAATCGCTACAAGTTATCCTTCCTACAGAGATTCATCCATAATTCTTCTAGGCAAGGCTGTTAAATGTCATGAATTTCACGTGAGTTTGAAATTTGAATATTGCTAATATCATCGCTTCTAGTGAAAAAATACATCAGAAAATGGTTTTCTCGGTGACCTTTTCCGAATTACTATCGGTTGTCTATATTTGCTAATGCGAATTTAGCTTAATAATACCATGCCCACACAGTTACGGATCACCCACAGTGACGGATCACTTTGGCGTTCAACATCGGATAACTCGCTCAAAAACATAAACGTTGACGTAAAACATATTTTTCCCATGTTATACCATTTGTTTTCTACCATTTGTAATGTTAAGCACAACATTCAACCGCTAAATAACGGTGTATTTGACAAATGTTTAGTTGGTACCACAAAGCTTTCATTATTATGGTGGTTTTCTGTAAGAAGTGCCGTCAGCATTCATAAGCTCTCACAGGTGGTAAAATTCAAATGTTATAGCATAAAACATGCTCGTTTTCTTCGGTTTAGTATGAATTCATCTTTGGAAAACATTTTTCTTGATTGTTGATTCTAAATACCGAATATTAGCACTTCTAACTAATGATTCATAATAGAGTAAGGTGGGCAAAAGTTCGACCTCAGTGGTATAATCAAAGTTTCCAGGAAAACAATAGCAGTTAAAACAAAACAAATACCATACAGTGAACCTTCAACATATTGGCTATAATTTTGCTGAACAAACTTGTGTCTAAATATTTACCCATTTTTAGTTGTAACAGTTTCAAAATTGATTGTCTTATTCGAACTTTTGCCCCACCGGTGGGGCAAGAGTTCGAACCTAGTGTGGGGCAAAAGTTTGCTGACTAAAACACAAAATATCAATCCTTTTATGACAGGCATACTTTACACCAGCCGTAAACTTAAGTTTGACGAAAAATACACACTAAATTTTCATCAAAAAATTGCCCAAAACCGGGTTAATTGTAATATACTCAAAAATAGCAGTTTTTCGCAAAACTTAGTGGAAATATAAAATTTTGGTGACAATTTTCACACGATCAGACAAATTTAACTAAATTTGAAGATAATATGTGGATTTTAGGTAATTAGCAAATTTTTACGTGAGTTTATACATGGGTCGAACTTTTGCCCCGCTGATTCGAACTTTTGCCCCACTATGAGCCAAAAATTGTTTTCAAGCATTTATGCAAAAACTAATACACCTCAAAGCAACCTTATGATAGGCCTAGAAACGCCCTTACGTAAAATATTGAGAAAGATTTTATTTTCAATTGGTTCAATGCAACGAAAGTTTGACGAAAAATTACAATATTCACGTCGAAAAACAACAAATAGCCATAACTTTTCCAAATCTCAATCGATTTTTATGATATTTGGATTGAAAGTCTCTTACTTGATAGCATTCGAACCACCATGACATTTATAAGATTTGTTTTAAATTGAGCTAGAAATCTTAAAAAGAAACTCTTACCCCACTCGAACTTTTGCCCCACTTTACTCTATGGACCAGGAAATGATTGTTTACCACGGTTATGGATCACTTCAAAAGAATGTAAATTTCTGCAATTTTAATCATTGGATACGACATTTTCAGACAATAGCACTAAGGATTAAACTAATAAAATATCACGGTTTGTCAATTTCGTATTTTAGCAGACAAACATGGGTGGAAAACTTGGTGTGGAGCGAAAACAGTTCATGTCTCAGTTACTACAATGCAGTATCACAAAAAAGGGCTTTTTACCCTTGTTTTCAGCTCTAAAACTGCTATTTTTTGCAGTAATATGTGACACATTGTTAATTTTCGCCAAATTATGCAATACAGATGCAATTTGATCCATAATATGAAATTTGATCCACAATATGGTTTTCAGAAACCGATACAATTTTTAATTTTTATGCAATCTTGTGTAACTATTACACTCAAAACAGTTTACTAACAGAAGTTCCAATTTGAAAAGATTCAATTCGTGCTTTTAAAATACAATTTTACGTTTTACATGTCATTTTATTGAATTTTATAGGTTGAACTCCACACTATTTGATCCATAACTGTGGGGTCATGGTATAATGTACGTACAAAATTGCCCCTTTTAGAGCCCCACCTGGCTACACCACTGGTCCATCACCCGAAAGGCTTTGGGGTTTTTCATATTTCGACATGTAGAATCTAACAAAAATAGTCCGGTTGAAAACCCCGTGTAACACCATCGTGACCTTCCCTTGTCAGAGAGGGAAGGTTACCCACGAAGGTGAAGATAAAGCGAAAAAACAACTCGAATTTTCAAGAGCACAAATCTGAAGAAACAGACATTGCCAAGTGTTGAAAATTGGATCGATTGGTCACCACCAGCGAATGATCAATCGATCAAATTTTCTGCGCGTTAGGTTGTCTGGTTCTCTAGATTTGTGCTTTTGTACATTCAAGGTGTGGCTTCGATGCATCTTCATATTAAAAAGGAAAGTTAAGAGTCGAAATTGGCAATTCGAAAAATAAAAATCCGGAACAACCGGAAATTTTTCATAAACTATCTGAAAGATAACACAATTCAGAAGGAAATACTTAACTAATCTCTGATGAAACTAAAATACCGTAATTTCGGGTGAAATTGATCATTTTTCATTGTTTTTCATGTCTTGTTTTCACAAAACTAGAATGCCAAACAACTGAATGCAGGAAAATAAGTACGACGGTGAGTCTCATTGGCTCATGTACCGAAATGTTCATACAGATGTGATTTTAGTGCTGAAAATCGTCTCTAATATAAAATCACTAAACAATGTCCTGGACAGTGCATCAAATTTTCATCAAAGGAGACGAAAAACAAACAACAAAGCAAGTCGCTCACAACCCGTTTATCCATACTGTTACGGATAGGGATACAATCAGAAGCAAAATTGTCATGACAATCACAGGGCACAACATTGTTGCAACCTTTTCGACTCGAGATTAATCAGTTATTTTAAACACAAAACCAAATTTGTTTTATGCATGCTGTTCAATAATGTGCCAATGTTTACCAACACAGAGAAAGTTCTCGAAAATTACAATGCGAAGCCAAGAAAATCGCTGCGCACGTGGTGATCGATCTTTGTCATATTCTGTTCAAGTGATGATAAACTCATGTTGCGGAATAAAATTGTTGCAACAAGAATAGAAGATGATAATGTCTTTGTAGGGCTGTGAAATGGTGAGCCGACAACTAGGAAGGAGCGTCCAACATAGCTCTGGTCCTCACAAGTCCCTACCTCACGCTTCCACGGGTCAAATGATGACAAAGACCGCCAGCTAAGGGTTGCGTACTTAGCTGGTAGTGCAGCCTGGGCACTGTTGTCCTTCTGACATCAGCTAGAGTGAGGAGGTGCGTCTCGAGCGTCTGTCCACCAAGGAGGTGCGGCTCAAACAGCGTCTGTTCTGGCATCCAGCGGCTGAGTATGAAATGCTGTATCACGTCAGCTACACCTAAGGTGGCAGCCCCACCATCGTGATGTAGGTATCGCGACCCTGGTAAGGTAGCATATCGAATTTCTTACCTACCACGAAAAATGGAGAAAGGAGAAATAACGAACAATATTTTCGGCAACCGACCTGGCAACGAAATAAGGACTTTGATTGGAAACTCGGTACCTGGAATGTCAGGACGTTAAATGAACCCGGACGAGTGAGCCTTTTGGCTCGTGAATTGCAGAAGGTTGGAGTGAGCGTGGCTGCTATTCAGGAAGTAAGATGGCCTAGAACTGGAGAACGTGAATTCAGGGCGGTGGATCCCGTCGCCAACACAGCTTTCAAATACAACATCTACCATAGTGGCAGCGATAAGGCAGAGCATGGCGTCGGATTCATAGTGATCGGGAAGCAGATGAAGCATGTTATGCGGTGGAAACCGATTAATGAACGAATCTGCGTATTGAGGATACGGGGCAAATTCTTCAACTACAGTCTGATCAACATCTATGCGCCGACAAACGATAAACCCGACGACACGAAGGATGCGTTTTATGATTGTCTCGACAAGACCTACGGAGAGTGCCCAAAACATGACGTAAAAGTTGTTATCGGGGATGCCAACGCTCAGGTCGGAAGAGAGGATTTTTTCCGCCCTATAATTGGTACGGAGAGCCTTCACTCCGCCACCAATGACAACGGCCTAAGGCTAATAACTTTTGCTGCAGCTAGAGGGATGGCCATCAGCAGCACCTACTTTGCACGCAAAGACATCCGAAAGCACACCTGGATGCACCCAAATGGCGAGCTCTGCAACCAAATAGACCACGTTTTGGTGGACGGTCGGCATTTCTCGGATGTCATCGATGTGTGGACCTTTAGAGGCCCGAATATCGACTCTGAACACTATCTCGTTGAAACACAGCGACCAAAGAACACAACGACCGTTACGTTTCAATATCCAGCGCTTATCAACAGAAGGTTTAGCAGACAAGTACCGCCAGAAGCTTGATGACCGGATAAGAGGATACAACGTAGGCGACAACCTCAACAATCTGTGGGAGTCTATCCATGGTGCGATGAGCACAGCAGCGCGAGAGGTGATAGATACTGCTCAGAGACGACCCAGAAACGGTTGGTTTGATGAGGAGTGCCAGAATGTGACGGATGAGAAGAATGTTGCCAGAAGTCGGATGTTAGTGTCTGGTACCCGGCAGAATAGAGAGCGGTACAAGGAAGCTAGAGCAGCCGAGAAACGAATTCACCGCAGAAAGAAAAGGCAGTATGAAGAAGACACCATTACTGAGGCGCAAAACAGCATCGAACAAAACGATATGCGGAGATTTTACGAAACTGTCAATGGCGTACGGAGAAAAACTGCGCCGTCTCCCGTCATGTGCAATGACCGCGAAGGTAACTTGCTGACAGACAAAATCTTGGTGGCTGCCAGGTGGAAAGAACACTTCGAGCAATTGTTGAATGGAGAGGACACGAGCGCGTCTGAGAACAGATTAATCATCAGCAACGATGGACAAGCTGTGGAGCCCCCGACGCTAGATGAGGTTAGAAGAGCGATTAAGGAGTTGAAGAACTGTAAGGCTGCTGGAAAAGACGAGCTCCCGGCCGAACTTTTCAAGCACGGTAGTGAGCAGCTGTACGAAATGCTGCACGGTACTCTGTTAAGGATATGGGAGGAAGAAGAATTGCCTGCTAGCTGGCTGGAGGGCCTCATCTGCCCTCTGTATAAGAAGGGCCACAGATTGGAGTGCGCCAATTACCGAGGAATAACGCTCCTCAATTCGGCGTACAAAATAATGTCACGTGTTCTGTTCAACAGATTGAGACCGCTGGAGGAGTCCTTCGTCGGCGAATACCAAGCTGGTTTTCGTGAGGGCCGATCAACGACGGATCAAATGTTTACCTTGCGACAAATCCTTGATAAGTTCCGGGAATACAACTTGCAGACACATCATCTGTTCATTGATTTCAAGGCGGCGTACGATTCAGTAAAGAGAAATGAGTTATGGCAGATAATGGTAGAACACGGTTTTCCGGCGAAACTGATTAGACTGATTCGTGCAACGTTGGATGGATCGAAATCAAGTGTGCGGGTTGCGGATGAGACTTCAACCTCCTTCGTAACCTTAGATGGATTGAAGCAAGGAGATGCGCTTTCGAATCTTTTGTTCAACATTGCTCTCGAAGGAGCTATAAGGAGAGCGGGCGTGCAAAGAAGCGGTACCATCGTCACCCGGTCGCATATGCTCCTGGGTTTTGCGGACGATATCGATATAATCGGAATTGATCGTCGAGCCGTAGAAGAGGCATTCGTGCCTTTTCAAAGGGAGACAGCGAGGATTGGACTTACCGTCAACACCAGCAAAACTAAGTACATGATCGCTGGTAGACAGCGTGGTTCCAATCGTGACGTTTTTAGTGAAGTGGTGCTAGGTGGTAAAAAATTTGAAGTAGTGGAAGAATTTGTGTATCTTGGTACTTTAGTGACTTGCGATAATGATGTTACCCGCGAGGTGAAAAGGCGTCTTGCAGCTGCGAATAGGGCTTTTTACGGGCTCCGTAACCAGCTTAAGTCCCGTAGCCTGCAGACGAAAACAAAATTCGCGCTATATAAGACTCTTATCCTTCCGGTTGCCCTATACGGCCATGAATCCTGGACGTTAAAAGAGGTCGACCGGAAAGCGTTTGGAGTTTTTGAGCGTAAAGTGCTGCGAACAATACTCGGCGGTAAACAAGAAAATGGCATCTGGCGGCGCCGCATGAATCATGAGTTGTACCAAGTATATAAAGAAGTGGATATTATCAAGCTCATAAAACTCGGCAGGCTGCGTTGGGCTGGTCACGTGGTACGAATGCCGGAAGAACGACAAGCAAAAATAATATTCAGTAGAGAACCCGGACGAGGCCGTCGGCTTCGTGGTAGGCCGCGCACACGTTGGCTTTTTGCTGTTGAAGAGGACTTAAGGGCACTTAACGTTCAGGGCGACTGGAAGCGATTGGCTCAGGACCGAGCCCAGTGGAGAAGAATTATCCATTCGGCGTAGATTCAACGTAGCGGATTGTAGCCCATCAAGTATCAAGTAATGTCTTTGTTGTTGGGTGTTGGGTGACAATTTATTCACTGGTCCTGGATGATATTCTAGAGAAATCGCTGGAAGATCAACCTGAAAAGCTGGAGCAGAATCTCAATATGTATAGAAATAATTGAAGAAATTACTGGAATAGTTATTGTAGTCTCTGTGGAAATGAAGTTCTTGAGAAATCCATGGAAAATTAGCTTAATAAATCACTACATAAATCTATGCTGAAGTCTCGTGCAGTAGTATAACTAGAATCAAATGCTGAAAAAATCGTAACTTAATCTCTGTAAAAAATCCTGGAAGAGCTTCATGAAGCTCTGAAGCTCTGAACGAAATCATAGCGTCATCCTTGAGAAGCTTCTGTAAGAATCCCTGTGGAAATAGCCTACACAATCATTGGAAACTTTGCGTAGAAGCTCCTAGAGGAATTATCAGATTCTTGGATGTCAATCTGAATTTTTTTTTGCGGTGTTGATAGACTCACACTCAAATCTCAATCAATACGCTCTCCCGTGAGAGCAAACACATTAGAGATCTGCTTCGCAAATCTCACGCTTGAGATTTTGATGCAAAAATCACTCAATCAACTCAAACCGTAAGAAATTATTCAGTCGCAAAACCCGTCAGAAACTCGTGAAACCCGAATCTTGTTGTTTACGTTAGAAAGGATTACTATAATATTACCAGACTAACAATAAATTATTGTCGGGTGTGAGTAAACTGTGGTAATAGGCCTATTCATATGACGTCTCAAATCAGCTGATCGGGAAGCACTTTGACAGTTCTTCTATGAAAATGACAGGCTCGCGTTAGCACCGGTCCTCCACCGATGTAAACAAATGCATAGACGGATCTGTCACATGAAAAGGCCTATACGAGACAATGAGTCAAAAAGGTAAACCAACTCATCCATGATTTTTTGACTGCTGAGTTGCGTGATTGACAACTCGTGCATGAAAAATCCCAAGCGTGAGTAATGAGAAATTGAGTTTTTCACAACACTGATCAAGTGGTGAAGTCGGTGAAAGAATTACCGGAATAATCTCTGGAGACCTTTCTGAGAGACTCCTTCAGGAAATTTTCGCAACAATGCATAAAGAAATTGATACGGAAATCGGCGTTGGATTCCTGAAGGATTTTCTTGAAGAATGGAATCGAAGAACAAGCACCTAGTTCTTGAAAAATCGATGGTGGAATTTATGTACGAAATAACTGGGAGACTTTCTGGAGGAAGGCCAAAACCTAAACGTGAGCAATCATTAAAAACCTACCAAACTTCTACAACTACGACAAAGAGGCAGGCAAGTTCAAGCGACGAAAAGAAGGGGGGAAAGTCACGGTGTCATGTGTGGCAAAAAGAATTACATACTAAAGCGGCACGTACGTGGCCGTTTGTTGGGCAGGCAGTCCGTGTCGTGTCCCAGCTGTCCGTGATCGTTGTTTCCGCAGGAGAACAGCTTCCCATCCTTGGTCAGCAGAAGGGTGTGCGAAGTTCCGCAGGCTGCCTGCTGCACGCTGGACGAGTGACACCAGTCCATTTCGCGGGGAAGCAGAACCTAGAACGGCGAAAAGTAGTGAGGTGAGTGTGATAAGGAAATTGTACGATTAGTGATACCTGTTCATCCTCGATGCCACCCAAGCCCAGCTCACCGTGGACGGTATTACCCCAGCAGTAGACCGCCATACTGCTGCTTCGGTTTGAGTTGAATCACGCTGCAGCCACGTTCAATGCACTGAAATCAAAGACAAAATGAAGACGTGGGACTTCCATATGAAATGACTTTATTTTTGGGATCATGAAGTACTAGAATAGCAAACACAACACCTACATTTGTATCTGCCTTGCAAAGCTGAAATCTAATTCATCTCGCTACCCGTGAAATTCAAATCCGCGTTGCCATGTGATAATAAATAAACAATTGTTGATTCGCCATGGGGGAAGTCTGTTGCATCGACAGTTGCAAAACTCGGGACAAATTCAGCATCCCATCCCATACAGTGGTTTCCCTATACCGTTTTCCCGAAGACAACGACAAGTAAGTTAACGCATTTATAAACTTCTTTATACATTACTTTATCTTCCGTTTATTTTTAGATTGACCGTTTGGAAAGAGTTCTGTCGTAAACACGGCACGATAGTCAAAGGAAAGCTAGAGCATCGCCGAAGTTATTCTCGGCATTTTGATGCATCATACTTCAAGGATCCGTTTGTAATTTTTATTATATTACTGTTTATCGATATATAAGAAATACACCAAAACAATGAAAGATTCATTATTGTAGTTTCAATGGATTTTTATAACTGGATAAATCACATTGGAGGGTCGAAAACAATGAACATCTAGTAGAAAATGGGATGGCAGGTCGAATCCTTTTTACTTCGGCAGGGAGTTTGAAATCTCGCTTTTTGCATACAACATTAGCGCGGTGCTTCTGGTGATGGTCAACCGCGCGACGACCGGAAGGTTGAATTTTCACAAGGAAATGTCCCCCTGCTGTTATCATGAGCAGTAACATCGCAAAGCTGATATAAAATTAGGTGTTAGGTTCAAATGTCAAAATTGGGTACCGGGGACCAAATGTAGTACTAGAAGAGGTACCCGTTGTGAGCCCGGGTCCTATGTCTCTATTTGTCTCTGCTGAAATGGAACAAAAACGTTGCCTTTGTTACATTAGGAAGCATATGATACGCATCTTGCGAAAAAAAACTTGATGTTGACAATGCTCTCGACACTTTAACTAATTCCATTCGTTAAAGCAAGGGACATTGCAATGCCAAAATTGAAATCGTGATTATAGACGATGATCTTAAACTCTCGATTCGTCTTAAAAACGTGAGGAGAAGGCAATTTCTACACACTCGCGATCCTGCTATGAAAATTATATGGCAGGATTTGCAGAAAGAAGTCAGAAAGATAGTCGGAATTCGGCATGGACATTCAAACAGTTCGGATTCCACCAGTCGTTCAGCAGTATTGGAAGAGGGACGCAAAAGAGGGTCACGTCCTATTCCCCTAAGGACAACGAGGGAAGCAAGCAAACGGAAACTGAAGCACCTGTTCCTGCCACCGTTAAGTGGGTGAAGATCGGGACGACCAATTCCCCGATGGACAACGTTGGAGTCAAGAATCCACCCAGGCGGAACGCTAGATGATCCTGCCGAACTCTTTTTCAGTCAAGAATAATTGCTATGGGGGGTCTGCAGCCTTGAGGTTACGCTTTCGCTTCATAAGCGGAAGGTCATGGATTCGATTCCCAGCCCCTCCACAAAAAAACCCGTCCAGCCACCAGAAGGCGCTTCACGGAGGACTGTGCTTTGGGAAGCACATCCATCCTCCGTCAGTATCAGATGGTGACTGAGACAAACTGACCCTCTTCGCAGGCAGCTAGCCTCACTAACAGCAGAGCTCTCTCCTACCTGCTCGGTGTGAGAGTAAAAGAGTAGGAGAGAGTGAAAGAAGATGTAAATATAGATAAGTTAAAAATAGATCTGTATCGGTAAAGAAGGTACAGAACAACTGATTCCGGCGCAGTAGTGGCCACGAGCACAGAGTGCCTTAAAAAAAAAAAAAATAAAAAAAAAGAATAACTGCTACAACTAAAATTCCGAAAACTCGGGAGCATATGCCAGCGGCTTCTTCATCTCAGCCAAGTCTGGGTCCCACAATGGGACCTGCGCTCGGTGGAGCTCTGCTGAAGACTGCAAACGGACTGTTATTCGAACCGGAAAGTCCTGAAATGGTAACAATCGATACCCCTGTCTACAACCCCGTTTCGGAGACATCTTTCTTCGCCCCACTTGGACTGGAGGCTATGAATGCACAGCTCTATGACATCTTGCATTGCTCCCGCTATGGAACTCAAGTTGCAATTCTACTTGGCTGTTCCACAGACTACAACAACGAATACCTTCGAAGTCCCACATCAACAAACTCTGTAACTCTGGCGAATATGGGTCCTTTATTCGACGCAGCGATGTTGGAAACCACACACGACCCTCTATATGATCCAAAAATTTCGGCAAAGGTGACAACTTGTCAGGGCACGAGGTAGGTGAAACTCTAACGGGGTCTGCATCTAAAAAGGGAGGCAGAAAAACAAGCCGTAGTAATCGTTTAGTGTTTGCATTACAATGGAATATGAACGGCTACTGTAACAATCTTGCAGACCTAGAGTTGCTGGTAAATGAACAGCACCTGGCAATCCTGATGGTCCAAGAGACCCATCGCGTTGATCTCTCCATAATGAATAACACTCTTCAAAAGGGTTACCAATGGTCAATCAAAATGGGATCCAACTCGTACCAGTCTGTGGCGATTGAAAACTCAGCTTTGTAACTTGGTTGATCAAGTTCCAGAGCCAGTCGTTTTCCTCGGAGATTTTAACAGTCATCATCACACATGGGGAAGCAGAAAATCCAACGTACGAGGTACTGCTCAGTGCTGGAAAAGTTCGCATCACGATGCAGCTCATGAGTGTATACCAACGCATATCAAACATCACAGACTCGGGAACTGGCTAGGTGTAAGTCCGCACCCGTCTGCTCGGGAGAACATGCCAAAAGAACTAGCAACAAGCTCGGGAGCGTTTACTCGCGAGTAACCGAGAAAGGTGTGATTTATTATGGTTTTGACAGACAAATTAATTGTATAACCATCATATCGGCAGTAAACTACTAGTTTGTAGTAAAAAACCCTTGAAAACCATAAATCTCGGAGGGGAAGCAGTTTTTTTTTTCCAAAAGCACAATATGACTCTGAACAGCTCCGAACACGTTCGCGAATCACTTTTAGCTTCAGCAACTCGGAAGCCGACAGGAAAATCATCTTTATGCGGATTCGCAACCGCAGCCGATGCACCATGAAAGACCTGGTTGTCATGCGCGTCATTGATTGATTTATTAATTTGAAAAAGAAAATTGATTTGCATGTACCAACTGTTGTTTATTTAAATGGTAGCCCAGACTTCTCATGTTTTTTTTAACAACATTTAGGTAAAATAAATTTAATTCAAAAATTTGGGGTGGGTAATGTCTATTACATTACCGCGGGGTTGACGTAGAACTACGATGATTAATAATTTGATTTGTCATGTTTATGAATTTGTAAGTGTACTAGTTTTGTGTTGTTATTGATCGGATGAAGTTTTCAGAAGTTAATTCTTTTTGGACTCATTTTGGTAGTCCTGAAAAGAACCATTTGTCGTTCTGTGGTTTCGAGAACCAGTGTATGGTGTTCCAGGAATAATGCCAGATGATTGAATTTGTTTGTTTGGTCGTTGCTTCCTTGTGTTGCTTGGTTGGGTGATCGGTTTATGACTCCAGCTGTAGTTCGCCAAACTCCTCCAGTAGATTAGATGTTTGATGGCTCGGGTGCTTCGATCGTGATAATCGATTGAATCGGTCCAGTACTTTGGTCTGTAGCAATATCCATTGCATCAGCATTTAGGCTCTGTACCTTGATACTCATCAATATGCAGGTTGGGCCACTATGATCCAGTATTTCACGTCTCAAAGCGTCACTAATCGATGATTGCCTAAGCGCTGCAGCTCATTCCTCAAGTCAACCCTTGGAATTGCTGCCTTTGGCGTGATGGAACTGAGGAGAATTGGTAGAGTTTGTCAAAAATAGTCCTTGCAGTGAAGTAACCCGCGACAAACCAACATATACCAATTGCTGATCCAGACTTTTGTCATAGTCATCCAGACTTTTGTTGCTTTCAATTCTCCGCTTCGATCGCATCTCAGCAGGCTTGCTCTGACCGGGCGTGCTTCTCAGGCACAGACATCGATAGCGAGGGACCTCCCCGTTTGTCTTGCTTCGCTCAAATCAAACTGTCGAGCGAGCGAGAGAAGATGCCGTCCGAAGCCAAAGTCATCACCGCTGCCGCCGCCAAGAAGAAGAAGAAGAAGAAGAGGAAGCAGTCCACAGGAGAATTTGCAGTCGAACTGTGAACACGGTCGGGCAAGTCATTCTCGCTTTGTGGTTCACCGCTTGTTTGCGTTCACCCAGCCATCGTCATCGCCGCCATCATCAGATTTTGACTTAAGCCCGGTGATCCACTACCTGTTACTGTTGTGCGCCATCCACGTCACGAAACTTTCGGTTCGTCGTTTAAGCAAATAACTTGCTCAAATTTATACATTTGAGTTGAGGATTCCCCTTTTGACCATGGCAATCAACTGATAACATCCCGCAGTGTTATTTATCTGTAAGAGCATCAAAGCTAACAAAGCCATCGGCCCTTTTCAAGGCCATCAAATTTGTGGAAAAGAGTTAAAGGAGAAATATATCCGACTTTATTCATAACTTCTAATATTCCTAAATCAATTTCACGGCTTCATACAAAATTTCATTTGTCATAAATAATTTATGATTCAACAATTTGTGGCTGTATTCGCGGGCGCTGCTGGGGATTTTTTTTTATTACCGTACGGGTTTGGGCCGAAGGGTCTCAGATTTTCATGAAACTTTTTCCACAGGCAGGGCTCATGGATATATGAATAAAAAAAATTAAGAAAAATTCAGGGTCGCCTATTTTTCCGGAAAACTCAGGTGGAAATTTTTTGTTTTCCCTTGACACTACTTACTTTGAAAAATCATAACTCAAGAACGAAGCATCGTAGAAACAAAGTTTTTAGATGAAAATTTAAGCAAATTTTCTCAAAAATCCAAAAAAAATATGAACTGGAAAAAGTTTTCCACAAAATTTTCCACCGTTGGGAAAATATGTAAAGAAAAGCCAGAAAAACTATGCCCGAACTCGTGGAAAATTTTCAAAAAAATATTTTCGAGAAGGTAATTTTATAAGCTTTAATCACTGAAATTTTTGGAATGCACTTTTTTTTTTCGTTTTTGAGTTATGGCCAATTTTGTGAAAAATGTCCAGATGTGTCATATAAGACTTTTCTTTGAAAAATCATAACTCAAGAACGAAACATTGTAGAAACAAAGTTTTTATATGAAAATTTATGCAAATTTTCTCAGAAGGCCAAAAAAAAATATGGACTGGAAAAAAATTTCCACCGTTGGGGAAATTCATAAAGAAATGCTGGAAAATCTATGCCCGAACTCGCGGAAATTTTTTAATAAAATATTTTTAAGAAGGAAACTTTATAAACTTCAATTCTGGTAACTTTTAGGATGTACTTTTCTTTAGTTCCTGATCTATGGTCAATTTTGTAAAAAATGCAAAGATTTGCCATACATGCCTTTTCGTTTAAAAATCATGGCTCAAGACTCATCATGACTTGTCGAACCGGATTTAAATTATCTCAAAAATATGAAATTTTTGAAATGGAATCAGTTTCCCAGGACATTTTTCACTGTTTATGAAAACAAATAATGAAAACCCTATTAGCTATTCCAGCTTTCAAACAAAATATATTTGAAAAGAGCGATCAATAAGATCCAATCCTACAATATTTTTCAATACGCTCATTTTTCGTTCCTTAAACATGATCAAATATTGCTAGGATGATCTGTTTGAACCATATATTTACAAATTTATAAGTTCATAAACAAAATTTCTTAAGAACGAAACTACATAGAAACAAAGATTTCTTCAATCAGAATGTAGGCAATTTTTTCCTGTTAGATAACTACAAAATTGACAGTTAAATAAATGGATAGACAATATGACAAATAGGTATTTACCAATTCAAGTTTAAAGCGTTGAAATGGCTTGAGAATCATAAGTTTACCAAAAACTAACAAAGAGCAGTGAGAAAGTGCAAGTGTTGTCTATCAGCTGTATATTCCTCGTTATTAATTTTTGGAAAGTGAAAAAAGTTTTCCCGAAGCTGTTGAAATGGACAAAGTTCAATATTACGAATACAATTCTTTATGCTGTAACCCCTTCGGACTGGACGGCCACAAATCAGTAAGGACAAATCTACGATCGATCAGCCAAGGCCTCATCAGTAAGCTTCATTCGAATGGAGTTCGGTGGATTACGGAAAAGATGAAAATTTGCGTCAAGTGCTCCATTACCGGTTCGACAAGTCATGATGAGTCTTGAGTCATGATTTTTAAACGAATATGGCAAATCTTTGCATTTTTTACAAAATTGACCATAACTCAGGAACAAAAAAAAGTACATCCTAAAAGTTACTAGAATTGAAGTTTATAAAGTTTCCTTCTCAAAAATATTTTAATAAAAATTTTCCGCGAGTTTGGGCATAGATTTTCCAGCTTTTCTTTATGAATTTCCCTAACGATGGAAAATTTTGTCGAAAACTTTTTCCAGTTCTTTTTTTTTTTTTTGATTTCTGAGAAAATTTGCTTAAATTTTCATATAAAAACTTTGTTTCTACAATGTTTTGTTCTTGAGTTATGATTTTTCAAAGAAAAGTCTTATATGGCACATCTGGACATTTTTCACAAAATTGGCCATAACTCAAAAACGAAAAAAAAAGTGCATTCCAAAAATTTCAGTGATTAAAGCTTATAAAATTACCTTCTCGAAAATATTTTTTTGAAAATTTTCCACGAGTTCGGGCATAGTTTTTCCGGCTTTTCTTTACGAATTTTCCCAAAGGTGGAAAATTTTGTGGAAAACTTATCCCAGTTCACATTTTTTTTTGGATTTTTGAGAAAATTTGCTAAAATTTTCATATAAAAACATTGTTTCTACAATGTTTCGTTCTTGAGTTATGATTTTTCAAAGAAAAGTCTTATATGGCACATCTGGACATTTTTCACAAAATTGGCCATAACTCAAAAACGAAAAAAAAGTGCATTCCAAAAATTTCAGTGATTAAAGCTTATAAAATTACCTTCACGAAAATATTTTTTTGAAAATTTTCCACGGGTTCGGGCATAGTTTTTCCGGCTTTTCTGTACGAATTTTCCCAACGGTGGAAAATTTAGTGGAAAACTTTTTCCAGTTCATATTTTTTTTTGATTTTTGAGAATTTTTGCTTAAATTTTCATCTAAAATCTTTGTTTCTACGATGCTTCGTTCTTGAGTTATGATTTTTCAAAGTAAGTAGTGTCAAGGGAAAACAAAAAATTTCCACCTGAGTTTTCCGGAAAAATAGGCGACCCTGAATTTTTCTCAATTTTTTTATTCATATATCCATGAGCCCTGCCTGTGGAAAAAGTTTCATGAAAATCTGAGACCCTTCGGCCCAATTTGTACGATAATAAAAAAAAAACCCCTGCTGCAGTGCCGTCGGGGTGAGTGCTCAACATTTCACAACAATTGTAAAATAGAGTGGCATTTCCAACAGCGTCTTTGATGTTCCATATTTTGTGGGAACACTTTGATTAGCAAAATTATCCCATGTAACAAAATTGCGACATATTAAGGTGAAACATCTCGAAATTCAAAGATGGCCGACACAATGGCCGTCTTGTTCCCCTACTCACGTTTTCAAAGGCGCAAAACTGGAGAAATAGTTGGCAAAAGTTCCTGATCTTCTTATTTTAAGCTTTTTGCTAGTGCACAAAGCCAAAATAAAAAGTGCACTGTTGTGGGATGCTTTCTTCGCGAGATTTGTGGCTTTGAAGTTTTAGTGCAATCTTAGAAGTTGATTCCAAACTGTATCACCTTAAGAATGCTTTTGAAAAGACATTCTCATTGAACAATTATAATAATTTTGGCACCCATGGATCAGAAATTTACCGTCATAATAAAGAAAACTATTGATTATCATTATCTCGTATTGAATATTTAGTTAATGTCAACCCTTCCAGCAATTCATGTTCGACCAATTTCTCACGCATTAGCTTTCTCCGCAATTTTCAAGTAATTCTAAGCCCAACACATTATTGGCACATACCCATTTCCCAGATTGGTTGATCAGCGAAGAGCACAAAAGGGAGGAGCATCATCTGCTATTCTGAGGTTATAAAACATGCTTCCTTCGTCGGATTCAGTTTCATTCTAATTCCGCTTTCGAGCTGGTAAGAGCTCCTCTGAACTTGCTCAGCGAGAAGAACCTCGCTGCTAGAAATCTGCTGAGCTGTTATTCTTCAAGCTGCCAATCCAGCATCTGGTCTGTGAAATCGCTCAAGATTTCTAGGTTGACCGATCCGCGCTTCTAGATTTCGCCTCGTGGTAAACTCGTGGTCACAGCATCCAAGCTCAATCGGCCCTTTTCAGGGCCAACATACGTTCATAAAAGGGTTAATTGGATGATATTGACTGATTTATCTATAATGATCTAAATATCGCGGTATACTACAATTTGGTTCACATAATTTACCCCACATAATTACATGAATTTGAGAATTTACCACTGCAGCGCCGTCGGACCGTAATAACATCATGCTACTCAGCATTGTAAGGTATTTCTAACAGAATCGTTGATTTATCATATAATGGGGGAACACTTCCTTAATCTGAGAAATAGGCTATATGAAATTGATGTCTTGGCAAGGGATGTACAAGATGAGCATTATGCATTAATTTTCCAATTTCCGTACTCGAGAATTTTGGAAGCGGGGGCCGTGATGCTCGGGATGGATTGTCCTCCATGACTGGTCCTGGCTGGAAATATTCGTGGGGAGAAACTCGACCCTTTGCTGCAGGAATTTCATTAACAACTCTTTGGTGAAGCAGAAATTTCTGATAAAAGGGAACTTTTTCAAAACAACTCTTATTGATTGGAATATTTATCAACAACTCTTTGTTAAGTAAAATCATCCTTAATAACTCTTTGCTCCATCGCCAAACCAAACCATTTCATTCAATTCATCAAGTACAAGAATATGAATGGTAAGGAGAGGCGGATGGTGTATATTTTGCTGGCGTTACTTTCCAACAGGTCGCCGGTTGGCGCTGACTACTAATCCGTCCACTGAATGATTTTCAGTTGTTGCTTTCGCTCTCTGGTTCCGTTCGCTACTCGCACACTGCTGTGGCTTTCACGCACTCTTCTTTGCTGCTCCGCTGCTTGATCCGTTCGTCATGCCGTTCGATTTGTGAATGAGCTGGGAGCAGAACAACCAGTGGTTTTATTTGCTCGAGCTCCGTTCACCGATGGCGAGTGGTGGGGTTCTCGCTTGGTTGTTTCGTCACTCCGTTCGCTACTCGCACGCGATTGGTTATTGCTTTCGCGCTATTTTCGTTGATGGTGTGATTCTTCGCTGAGAAATAAAAACTGAAACTCTTTTGATTTTTCATGCAAAATGACCAACTTTGATAAACTATATCTCAGTTATTTATGGACAGATTTGAATGAAATTTTAACAAAATATCAGACATAACTTAAATTTTAACATATGTTTTTGAGTGATTTTTCCAATCACACGTTGAATAGCAATAACGGTTTGACTAAAGTGATTTTTTTGACGATTTTTTATGATTGACATAACTAAACATATTGAAGGAATAGCTTCATGGTATCTTCAGAAAAGTTGTAGATTTTGACGAGATGAATAAGTTTGCTGAAGACAGTTTTTGTGTAAGGCTATCAGATTTTAAGATAAAAAGTTTTGAATTTTTCGTCGAAAATTACAGTTTAGTCAAACCGTTATTACTTATAAACTTGTGATTGGAAAAATTTTCAAAAATATTTGTTAAAATTCGAGTTACATCTGATGTTCTGTGAATGTTTCATTCGAAAATATTTCCATAAATAACTGAGATCTAACTTACCAAAGTTGGTCATTTTGTATGGAAAATCGAAAAAGTTGCAAATGCATGCAAATAAGTTGGGGCCTTCCTTAGCCGAGTGGTTAGAGTCCGCGGCTACAAAGCAAAGCCATGCTGAAGGTGTCTGGGTTCGATTCCCGGTCGGTCCAGGATCTTTTCGTAATGGAAATTTTCTTGACTTCCCTGGGCATAGATAATCGTACCTGCCACACGATATACGAATGCAAAAATGGAAACTTTGGCAAAGAAAGCTCTCAGTTAATAACTGTGGAAATGTCATAAGAACACTAAGCTGAGAAGCAGGCTCTGTCCCAGTGAGGACGTTAATGTCAAGAAGAAGAAGAATAAGAAGATGTGAATAAGTTCTCTGTTTATTCGACAAACAAGCTTAATATTTCATGGGTACACAACAGCAACAGAGTAGCGTACACAGGGATTTAGTTGAAATCTGGAAACGTAGCTCAATCTTGAAATCTTGAGCGATTTCACAAACCAGATTCTGGATTAACAGCTCAGCAGGCTCCTAGCAGCGAGGTACTTCTCGCTAAGCAAGTTCGGAGGAGCTCTTACCAGCTCGAAAGCGGAAATGGAATGAAACTGAATCCAACGAAGGCAGCATGTTTTATAACATTGGAATAGCAGATGATGCTCCTCCCTTTTGTGCTCTTCGCTTTCTGATCGACCAATCTGGGAAATGGGTATGTGCCAATAATGTGTTTTGCTTGGAATTACTTGAAAATTGCGGAGAATGCTACTGCGTGAGAAATTGGTCGAACATGAATTGTTGGAATGATTGGCATTCCCTAAATATTCCATACGAGCTATTGATAATTAATAGTTTTCTTTATTATAACGGTAAATTCCTGATCCATGGGTGCCAAAATTATTACAATTGTTCAATGAGAATGTCTTTTCAAAAGCATTCTAAATATGTCGCAATTTTGTCACATGGGATAATTTTCCTAATCAAAGTGTTCCCATAAAATATGGAACATAAAAGGCGCTGTTGGAAAAGCCACTCTATTTTGCAATCGTTGTGAAATGTTGAGCACTCACCCGACGGCACTGCAGCAGCGTCCGCGAGTGCAATCCCAAATGGTTGAGTCATAAATTATTCACGACAAATGAAATTTTGTATGAGGCCGTGAAATTGATTTAGGAATACTAGAAGTTATAAATAAAGTCGGAAATATTTCTCTTTTAACTCTTTTCCACAAATTTGATGGCTCTGAAAAGAACCGATGGCTTTGTTAGCTTCGATGTTGTTACGGATAAATAACACTGCTCGGACCAACAAAACTCAGGGGGCTTCTGGTATTTGCTCCTAACGGGATTGCTTCTTGACCACCAATGATGATTTCATCACGAGTCGAAATTTTGAAGCGCGGGTCAACAGCTCCTCGGCCGATGAAATTTGCGGCGGCGATGACGATGGCTGGGTGAACGCAAACAAGCGGTGAACCACAAAGCGAGAATGACTCGCCCGACCGTGTTCACAGTTCGACCGCAATTTCTCCTGTGGACTGCTTCTCTTCTTCTTCTTCTAGGCGGTGGCAGCGGTGATGGCTTTAGCTTCGGACGGCATCTTCTCTCGCTCGCTCGACAGTTCGATTTGAGCGAAGCAAGACAAACGGGGGCGTCCTTCACTATCGATGTCTGTGCCTGAGAAGCACGCCCGGTCAGAACAAGCCGATCTGTCGCCTGCTGAGATGCGAGCCAATCGGAGAGTGAAAAGCAAATGACGTCAAATTTTCTCTAGTCACCCCTATTTATAGATTTGCTTGAAATCAACGTTCTCTTTTAAAACAGTTATTAAACTATTTGGACAGGTATGTGGGATTCAGTAAGTAAACGACATGAAGCTTTGATGTCTTGGCTTTCGATTGAGATGCTAATCAAGAAATTTTGTTAAGCCAGCGAAAAGTTATAAACGTTTAAAATATTTCATGCCAACGTAACGCTCTTGTTTTTGAAATTCCAATTTCACTCCTGTATAGAGAAGAGAGACGTACTTCTACGTCAAAACATAAAAACAAAAGCATTTTTTGTTTTTATAGTGCTATGCTATAATTTTATATATAACTATAAAAAGTTGTGGAAATCGGTACATTTTACGATTCGTATACATGCCATCGATATCATGTTGCAATTGGTCGGCGTTAAGTCAGAGTGGACCAAGTGACATTTTTCATATTTTGAGAAAAATGGGTTTGAAGTCTAACGCTCTGTAATTTTTGAAGTCGTTTAAATTTTGATTCAATATTTCTACACATCTTTGTGTTACTTCCAAACAATATAATGTGAAATGATAATCATGAAAAATCATAATCCAAACCTCTGATAGAACGATTTTTTGATGAACTATGTGTACTTGGTCCACTCTGACTGAACTAAAGACTACCGTTCAGTGAGTTGGTTCACTCTGACTGAACAATTTCTAGGAAAATAACAATCATTCAATGCTTGCATGGTCAAACTGGGTGGATATCTCTAAGATGAACAGATTATCAAGACCCTTCTATACCAGTATCATAAATTCTTCAATAATCGTCAATACCGAAATCAGTGGCATTACGATAGCTTGAAAATTAAGGTTTTGCAGGGTCAGGGCATTGAAGACCAGAAATATTCAAATATGTGTTCAGTCAGAGTGGACCAAGTGAAAATCTTGAGTACCGACCAAAATATACTGATCCAATAAGCGGGTTCTAGGGCATTCCATGCATACACTATACAACTGCCATAAACTTCTATCGGGCTTTGAAATCGACTCAAAAAATTCAATAAACAATCAGTTTATTGCTTTTCAACACTTGGTCCGCTCTGTCTGTACAGAAATTGTTGCTATTTCTGAGCACCCATCCAAATATGGTAAATGGTCAAATATCAAAATCAAATGCATCGAATTAAGTAATATTTATAAATTTCTATTGATAGATAAGTAGAAGAATAATTCGATGTCGATTTTTTTCATTTTCTCGCATTCCTTAGCGCGCTGATCATTTTCGGTCCACTCTGACTGCACACTTTTATTGATTTTTATTGATCATCCAAAGTAAATTTGTTACATATCTCTCGCAGTTTACAGCATTCCTTAAATCTGATCAAAGTGAAACGGAGGAAAGGTAATTTCGCATCTAATGAGATACAGTGCCTTCCCGATTTTGGCAACACCCGTTTTTGGCAACCTTTTTTCCCGATTTTGGCAACACATTGAAAAATATTTTCAATTGCTTATCAAGTACTGAAACCCAGTGTTTTGAGTTAAAACAAAGTAAAAATTAGTCAAAATGAAAATACTGGTGACCATAGTGAGCTTGGAAACGTAATATGGAACATCTTTATGACTAGAACTCACAAGAAAGTTATTGTTTAACGTAAAGGCTTATAAAGCAGACAAGTTTAGCTTAGCTTAGACTGACTACACATATCAATGGTTGCTATTCCGTGATTGACCGAAGTCAGTGAAAATGCACAAATAATCAACTAGAAGTTCGGCTGGGATTGGCCATAATCTTCTTCAGTGGGCATAATTCAGTGCCTCTATTTATACAGGGTCAATAACGGCGCCGGCCACGTCCTTGCAGTCAGGTGGGATTGGGGGAAGGAATGTTAGTGTGTAACCTTTGCTATTTGGAGACCGTGTTTGCCTCTGCATCTCCACAAAGGTTACTGGGAGGGATGTTTGTTAATGGGGAGGATCGTTGGGTCACAGGATTCACTTTGATAAGCAATTAGACCATGATAAATAATTATTTGTGAGATATAAACATGCTTATATGTAAATATAATATTTTCATTTGATATGATCAATATCTATGTAGAGAAAAATGATGCCGACACTTGAGGTGACAAACCTTTAAAAGTTTGTTGAATAAAGTGAATCTTTCGCAAGTCTACACTTGCAGTGTTGAACCATTCAAAGTTTTTTTTTAATTACAAAAATAAAGATAAAAAAAAGGAGTTTTGAAAAAAACATTAGCCATAAATAATTTATGAATCAGAGTTTATGTCGACACTCACACTCAAAGTTTGTTGAAAAATCATATTAACGTCTCACCGTTTTAGTGATTAAAGGTGCAGTCATACATATTTTATAGATTAGAAATAGTAGCATGAAACGAGCTCACCAATTGATCCGTCATCCTTGAGCAGCAACAATCCACTTTTAGCTTCACTCGTTTGCTCGGCTATATAAAAGCACTCAGAGAAAATAGGCGCGCGACCCGAGAAAAAAAAACCGACGACTGCTCGGGCTGGCTTTCTTGACGTACTGCCCAGCAAGCGTCAACGTCGAAAGATCAAAAAGAACTAATCGAACGCGGCATGTTTGCATCCTGTCCCCATCACCGGTCCCCGCAGGAGCAAGCGTCAAGGTCGAAGGATCAAACACAACTACGCAAAGGCTTATAAAGCAGACAAGCTGTATAAATTATTGCTACTGTCATGTATTGTTATGTTCTTCTTCTTCAGCATGACTTTGCTTTGTAGCCGCGGACTCTAAGAAAGGCCTCGTTATTGTTGTTTTCTACCGATTTCGCAATTATTCCGGAGACTTCCCAAACTTTTTCCTCGCACGATCACGTCGCATTCTTTGGCAAGTGCAACATTTGAAAACTTACGTCAATGCTTGCATCAGTTTTCAAGCCATTTGGTGACATTACAAACACCCCTTCGTTTCTATTTATATAGATGTGTCAAAATCGACACTACAAGCAAGAGTAGAAATCCTTTATAAGAGAGATTCGCGGAAGCTGACATTTTTGTCAAAGCGTGAGCCAATCGAGCAGCGAGACCTGTCAAAGTGTGAGCCAAACGAACATGCGTTATGTTTGTTTTGAACTTTTCTTGAAGAGTAATGTAATCCGCTTGAAATTATTTCGGTAAAAGTAATTTTGCATGAAGCAAAAAAATGAAATGTTTTACTTTTTGAATTTTTGTCAATGCGTTTTTTAGTTTTTGATTTTTTCGGCTGTTTATTAGTTTTGATATGTAGCTCAAAGATCTATAATGAAACAAAATACACTTCAAAGCAATGAGGAAGTCATGTCCGTGTTACAATATTATTCTCGACGCCGAGCAACATCAGCACTGCTGGTCTGTTGCCAAATCATTCCATTTTACTTCCGCTTATCTCTCTCGTTTTACTTTTTGAATTTTTGTCAATGCGTTTTTTAGTTTTTGATTTTTTCGGCTGTTTATTAGTTTTGATATGTAGCTCAAAGATCTATAATGAAACAAAATACACTTCATAGCAATGAGGAAGTCATGTCCGTGTTACAATATTATTCTCGACGCCGAGCAACATCAGCACTGCTGGTCTGTTGCCAAATCATTCCATTTTACTTCCGCTTATCTCTCTATAAAGGATCACTAAGCAAGAGTACTATTTTTGTTGTTTCTGGTCGGACATTTCTGAATTTTTTGCAAAATTTGTGATTCATGAAAATGTCATAGTGTGAGGCAACATTTATCCCAGAGTTTTTGTGTTTTTCGATATTCATTCTACCGTGCTGTGTGCAGGTGAGGTGACGCATGAGTGTAGAAAAATCGTTTGACAGCTGACCATGGAAGCAAAACAAACGTCGCGAAAAATATCGAATGTTTACGGCACTTCTTACCATAGATATTTGTAAGCATTTCTACAAATAAAATTTTTTTTCTTTTAAACTGTTATAAAAAATAAACGATAAATTTCACACATTATTCTGCAAGAAGACAAAAGAAGTAATGATTATTACATTTTTTTCCACTGAATCCGCAAAATCTAAGCTACAATCCCGCAAAAATAAAATCGAAAATTGTATCCCAATTGTATCAAACGTATTTTCATTAGAAGCATACATTGGTGGAAAAAAATTCATGTGTGCCAAAAAGATTTCGCATAGGGTAGAAGCACCGATTTTGGCCATACGCCAGTTGTAGCCATAGTGGATTATACACCGTTTCACATAGCCAATCAGCATGAAACCTTTTGTGTTCAGTAGATCACATTCATATGATACAGCTACCTTCATTTACTCGTCCAAATTGATTCGAAACATAAGAAAAACAATTGATTTTCCTTATAATTTTAAATTCCATACACCTAATTTGGCCAGGGCACTCCTAATTTCGCCACTCTCATGAAAAATCAATGCGATTGGCCAATTTGGGAACCGAAGTTAAATCTCTGGTCGAAACTGGTTCCATTGGCCTATATTGACCAACGGGATTTTCAAAGCGAAAAAATGGTTTTAGCTCAGTTTTGATATTTTACACACATAATATGGATTGAAAGCTTGCATTTGACATATTTGTAGTGTAAATACGGCTTACCATTTAATTTTTATTGACATTTTCTCTTAGGCTGGCTAAAACCGGTGCTTTTACCCTACAGTTTCTTCAAAAAATTGTTAAAAAATCTCACGGTATTCTTGTGATTTCAATTTTTACCAACATTTGATTCGAAAATTACTCCACATGTTGCTTCAACAATTCCAGCACAAAATGCTTCTTTAACATATATTTATTTTTTTCAAGAAATTCCTTCCATATTTCTGATCATGCATTTGCTACTCTCAGCAAAGTATTTCCCAAATTTCAGTAAACGACCATAATGTTTGATGAGATATCGCCATTGACGTTATTTTTGGGTGCATGGTGGTCTCGATAAAAAACATTGAAAAAGTTACATGATCCAAAATAGCTTGTAGTTTTTTTACGGGCCTTACTGTACATATTTGATCGATATCTTTCATCTACTTGTTTTCTATTAAGTCCTGAGCTTACATTAAAACTGTGATAACATTGATTTTAGCATAGTAATGTATAAGAATTTCCACTTTTTTCAATTTAGAACCTTGTTAACTACATAAGACGTGTGGTAACCAAAATTGCACTCTATGTTCAGGAAATCCCACTTGAAAGATAATCGAAATCTGATATTTTCAATATGGTTTTGCTATAAAATTGCACATTTGCGCTCTATAACACTTACAAATGGCCACTGAAAATAATACCACGCTTATACTGTGTACAGCAAGTATGCTTTCCAGATAGTACATATAATCATAATGTCTATACTTTTGGGTCAAAAGCTGAACTAAAGAAGGCTCCCAGACATTGTTTACATCATTCGTTAAAGTTGCCATGCATTTTCTGATATTTTTTGAGATAAAAATGATAAAAATCATAAACATTTAAAAATTTAAAAACATCCCCAATTTGGCAACATAAAAATCACGCCTTGTTGCCAAAATCGGTAAGGCACTGTAATAATCCAATTTTCCCAAGTTTTGTACTTGATCCCCTCTGACTTAACGCCGACCAATTGAACCTAAGAAATGCCAGAAAATTGTTGCGCAATTAGCTAAAGAGCGATCGAACTCCAAGCCATAGCCAGCAGCACCCAGCCACGCTCGTGCTGTGTATTTTGAGCGTGCTTTTGTTAAGCTGCGAGTAATTTTTGTTCAGCATTTTTTTTTTAAATTGGCTCGTTTATACATTTATAGCTTGGGAGAAAATGGTTGAAACGATGAATAAAGAAAAATTCAAAAACTTAAAATAGAGCAGATATTTAAATTATTAAAACTACTATTATTTTGAGCGATTTCACCTGGTGCTTAACCGGTAGTGCGAGAATTTTCAAATCTTGTGATAATGAAATAGAGTATACCGTACACTCCCGTTAATTTGAACGGTACCTCATGCAAACCATCGGGGTTCATTTTTAATTTGAACATCTAGTCATCCTAGAAACGTGTAACTGGTTACCTCTTTTACTGTTTTGTTTTGATTCTGCGTTCCGTTCCACAGCGTTCCATTCCACTTTACTCCGTTCCATGAGCTAAGTGACGTTTGAACCATTTTTAATCTGAACGATGTGCAAATTAGCGGGGTACAAATTAAAAAGTGTTCAGATTACATGAGGTCAAACCAACGGGGGTACCCGGTATTTGTAGTTCACTGCCAAAATTTCATGCCGATTGCTCATATGGAAACAAAGTTACAGCATGCCAGTTGAGCATTTTGTATGATAATCGGCTTTCACTACTATTATTCTGAACACAACTGTAACTCAGGGAGTAACTAAAACCAGCCGATGCACTTTACTTGATTGATTGATTGATTTGACTTTATTAACGAGATTTTTCCCTGGGCTAGTTCATTTCGGGACCAACGGCTTTACTTCCCTTCCGAAGGAAGTCGTCACTATAACTTTTTACGTCATAAGTGACTATGTCGGGGATGGGATTCGATCCCAGGTCCTCGGCGTGAGAGGCGAGTGTTCTAACCACTACACCAGGTCCGTCCCCACACTTTACTTGAGCAATTCTCGCTGAATTGCTCAAATGGTGTACAATAGCAACAATAGCATCGGCCTCAGACCCTCATCTCTCCGGAACCACCTTACGGTATTTCTTCGGGGAGGGACCAGTGTATAGAGCACAACACATGTAGCATACAGTTAATAACTGTGGAAGTGCTCATTGAACACTAAGCAGAGAAGCAGGCTCTATCCCAGTGAGGACCAGAATTTCTTATTGATAAAAATTTTCCTGTGGTACGTATCACATCGATATCGTTCGCTCTGTATAGCAAGTCAATAACAATCGTTTTTGTTTCTATCCCTCATATCAACCCCTTGCATTGTCTCAACTCTTCTGTTGAGCGGTACAATGCCGGACACCGGTGATGATACCAACCGGCCAAAGCGGCGGATTAGAAACTACAACGAAGCTTACACTGGACCGTACCTGGTAATTGCGGAATCTTCTAATGGCAACATCGTGGCGTCCAAAATCGCTAAGATGCTTATCCAAAAATTCGACCGGGATTATGTGCGTTCCATACCAATGACAAAAAAGAAGATGAAAATTTTGATGCGTTCACGTTAGGCAGCCAACCAACTGGTGATCATGGAGCAGGAAAATATTAAATTCTCAACCCCCAACGCCTCATCCAGTGCCTAGGTGTAGCTTACATCGAGCCCGAAATTGATTCAGATGAGCTAAATACAGCGGTGGCCTTTGACAAAGCAAAATTGATTCAGGATGGAAACCCAGCGGTAGTCGAAACGAGACGCATAACCAAAAAAGCGAATGATGGATCAACAAAACTGTTGTACACCGTCATAATAACATTCGACGGTTTAACCATTCCGTCCCACGTCGAGATAAATCAGGTACTGTATGGAGTTAATCCCTATGTGTACCCTACTCGTCAATGCACTAATTGTTGGCGGTTAGGTCACGACAGAAAAAACTACAAAAGTGCTATTCGCTGTCCCAGCTGTCTGGAAGGAAACATTGATTCTGATCACAATTGTGGCCAAGAAACGCCACAATGCGTCAATTGTCATGGTGATCACAAGGCAAACGACCATCGACGGTGCCAAAAAATAATCGCTAAAAAGCAGGAGGATGCTGAACGTCAGTCCACCTACTCCCAAGGGCGTACGGACTGGTTTTGCACATTGGCTCCCGAGGAAGCGGATTCTAACGTTATGCAGAATAATGTTCAAAACACTCAACATGCGGAGGTTCACTCAGATCCTCGAGCATCGGCTACCAATAACCTTGCAACCACTAGTGCTCCACCCCCAAAGCGCCGTTTGAGGGATACTGACTGTGACGATGAGCTCCCCAACTCGAGGTACATATTTCGGATGGGGTCTGTAAATCAATTCAGTCTGGTATCGAATCGAACGAGGTAGTGGAGGTAATGGCGGAAGTTTTGGAGGTTGCACCCGAAGACCAGGAATCAAGAGCTAAAATTCGAGAGCATGTTCTGGGAAGAATCACTGAGCTGGTCAACGACCGTGTCAAAAAATACCTTGATACTTTAAGGTTATGATAATGCTCCACACCAGCTGACTCAATGAATACCGAATCACTACGCTGCCTTCAATGGAATTGCCGAGGTTTACTTCGTAAACGCTCGGTACTGATCAACCTTATCAATGAATTAGAATGCAACATAATTTTACTGAATGAAACACATCTTGATAATACTATGTACTTCAACTTGCCCAATCATTCTATATTTCGCAAGGATCATCGGAGCAACTCAATGGGAGTTGCGCTGGCGATTCGGAAAGATCTACACCCCACCGCATTCCAACTAAACGTTCCCGTCGATATTCAACATATATCCTGCCAACTCAGAACTAGTCTAGGAGTAATCACGGTGGTGTCTGTGTACATCCACCCACAAGCTAATGTTTCGGAAAACGGATTAGCTCATTTTCTTCGGTCCGTACCAAAACCTTGCGTCATTGGTGGGGATTTTAATGCGAAACACCCGCTATGGGGCAATAATACAGAAAATCAACGAGGTCGATGTTTATATGATGCTTTAGAAAGCGAAAATCTCGTTGTACTTAACAACGGTGATGCAACTCGCTACGACGCAAATAATTCGTGGAGTGCAATTGATATCACCATAGTCTCACCCGAACTGAGCTTGATGTTTGACTGGGAAGTCCAGGAGAACCCCACGGGAAGCGATCATTTCCCTATCGTATTTGGAATACTGGGAACCACAGTGGACCAAAGGCGTAGCAAATTGAACTGGAGAAAAATCAATTGGGAGACTTACGCTAAGAAGATTGAAGACGACCTTGCCGCATACACAGGGTCGTTGGATCCTATCCGATTCTTTCGTCTGGTATGGAATGCTCTGACACATTCCGCACCAAACCCCTCTCCAAGAACTGACAAGATGAAGATTCCGCAACCATATTGGGACGATGAACTTGCTGCTGCCAAACAGGAGACTAGAACAGCTTTCAAAACTTGGAACGGATGCTGACACAAGACGCTTTTGAGGATTATAATGCGGCAGAGCTAAGGTTTAGGAAAATGATTAAGGAAAAGAAAACTGCCAGTTGGCGAAAATTCTGTGACGGACTTGATGGCACTACTTCAGTCAACACGCTGTGGAAGATGGCACGTCGATACAGAGGGCGCGCTTCACCAGGAGGACGAGAATGTATACCCCAACCTGTTTTGGAAGAGTTGCTGGAAAAATTAGCCCCTACGAGTATGCCGAAAAGTCCCATGCAATTTTCAGATTGCACTTGTGAGGATCATATTGAGGGCAACTTTTTCTCAATGTGTGATCTACAGTCTGTCATGAAAACCGGGAAGGATTCGGCTCCAGGCATAGATGGTGTACCGTATTCTGCTATTGCACACCTACCGTTTGTTGGATTACGAGCCTTGCTGAAAATCTACAATGAAACATTCGAGAAGGAGGGAACAGTTAGTGAGTGGAACCTGTTTCAAATCGTAGCTATCCCAAAACCGGGGCAACAGGTGAATTCTTCTTCATCGATTCGTCCAATAGCTTTAGCGTCCTGCTTCCGTAAAACATATGAAATGCTACTCAAAGAAAGGGTAGAATGGCGGATTGAGAACATGCAACTTTTCCCATTCGAAATGTGCGGATTTCGTAAGGGGAAAGGCACCATTGATGCAGCCAACATCATAGTTGAGGAATCCTACCGGGCATTACAAAATCGTGAGCATATGCTGATATGTAGTGTTGACATTAAAAGTGCATACGACAACGTAGACATCGATTGCTTGGTCGCAGAAATGAGAGCGATTGACATCGAAGAATGCGTAATCAAGGCAGTTTACTGGCTATTTCGAGAGAGAGTGATTGTAGCTACGACAAACGATCATCAACAAATTTATCGAACAACCTGGAAAGGGCTTCCACAAGGTTCGCCATTGAGTCCTGTTTGCTTCAACATTTTCATCACCAGGATAATGAATAATATCCCCCGCGGTGTCATCAAAGTGGGTTATGCTGACGACGTTACCATTGCAGTTCGCGGAAAACAGCTAGAAGAAACAAGTGCGAATCTACAAGCTGGATTGAATAGTGTGGTGAATGATTTATCGAAACTAGGGCTTGAAATATCGTCTCCGAAGTGCAGCGTTATGGTAATCTCAAAACAACCCTTGGAGGAAGAGTCGCAAATCCATATTGGAGAAGAAACAATACCTTGTGTAGAGTCGATGAAACTACTAGGCATCTTCCTAACATCGAAACTGTCATGGTCTCGCCATATAGCACATCTGAAGCAACGTTCACTGCCCTATGTCAATTTCCTTAGAAGTATCGCTGGTCAATACTGGGGTGCGCACCCGCAAACCATGCTCCAAATCTACAAATCGTGCGTGCGGCCAATTCTCGAATATGGTGCAGTGTTCTTAAGAAACATTCCAAAAAGGGATGCTTTAGCATTGGACCGCATTCAGTATGCCTGCATACGGGTTTGCCTCGGATCAACTAAAACTACACATACAGGTTCTCTGGAAGTAATGGCGGGCTTATCCCCTCTTGAAATTCGTCGAGACGCAGCTATCTTGCGGTTCGTCAACAAGAGGATTGGTCTCGCTCCTTGGGAGAGACAATTTGCAACACAACACGCCATAGAGTCATCGAGATCTCCTCTGAGAGATGCAGTTATTCGTTTACGTGAATTCTTTCCATGGAATCATACCCTTCCAAATCTACCATGTTTCCTCGTTGGCTCTACCGTAAGGAGCAAACGTCTTTCTATTAACTTCAGCATTCAGGCGGCTATGAAACAATCTACGGATCTTCCTGCAAATGACCTAGTTCAAAGAGAAATAGTAAAATCGTACAATGGATTCAGTGTATGTGCTACTGATGGATCCAAAAGTGTAGATGGAACAGGATATGCCGTTGTTAACAATTTTGGTGCACCTTGTGTTAGTGTGAAATTACCGTACAATATATCAGTGTACATGGCTGAGTTATTTGCGATACTCGACGCAGTTCGCCTCATCAAAGAAGCTCCCATGGGTAAATATGTTGTCATGACCGATAGCATGAGTGCCCTAAAAAGTCTTCAAACCCAATCGGTAGATTCATCGACTCCAATGGCGTGGTTCGAAGTAAAGCAGGCAGTACGTCTAGCTGAATTTGAAGGATCAGAATTATCATTTTTGTGGGTCCCAGCTCATAGCGGAGTAATAATGAACGAAGAGGCTGATGAATTAGCAAAAGCAGCGTGCATTAGTGGAGTCGAACAACCTCATCGACTGACTTATTTTGATGTAAAGTATCCGGCGAAGCAACAGGGAATGCATATCTGGCAGAATAACTGGAGGGATGGAACCATGGGTCGTTTCTGTCACAGCATACTTCCTACTACTTCACAACTACCGTGGTTCGTAGATAGTAATTTGAATCGGAGACAGGAGGTTATACTGTCTAAACTCATCAGTAATCATTCACGTTTGCCAGCCCATCTCAAACGGAATAGGATAATTGAGGATGATTCATGTTCCTGTGGTGAAGCACCTTGCGATCCGGAGCACATAATATTCGGATGCACTAGATTCCTCAATCAAAGGCGTACATTGTGGACGATGTTAATTAGAAAACAAATAATTCCAGATTTGCAAGTAATACTTAGGGAACAAGATTTAGAAGTTTTAAAGACAATAGCCGATTTTATTATCGCATGTGATGTTGATATATAGTACTATACATGAATTACCACTTGGCAGGCTATGTGTTATTACAAGTAAAGCCAAATAAATCTAAGGGGAAAAAAAAAGTTTGTCTGCAAAAGGAAAAAGAGAGAAATTTCTGGAGGAACTTAATGATAAATCACTGGTCGAATTTTTCGAGGAGTTCCCAATGCATTTCAAGGTATAATACTTAGAAGAATAAATTCTGCAGTTCTTGAGCCAACCCGTATACGAATTCACTAGGCTGTCAGACTATTGGAACATATTGGAAAACTTGAATTGGTAGAAAAATCTCTGAAAGAAATCCTGGAATATTAATTTGGAGGATTTTCAAAGTCATTCCTGTCAAAATTTCTGATTTGGTATTTCGACTATATAATAGTCACTAGATACCATTTTGGTTAGAAATAGATCCTTAGGAACTTTGCATTAAAAACAGAGACTTTTAAGCATTAAAACAAAGACCAAGTCTCTAAAAAGAGACCTGCTACCAGCCCTGCATAGTGCAGCCTTGTGATACGCATCTTGCTCTCGCTTCCAGAACTCTCATTCCCTTTTGTTCTGGTTTTTGAGGTTTCCGTTTTCGGTCCGTCCATTGCCTTCAAAATATTGCGTCATTTCAGGCGAGATACTAGCTAATCCGAAACGAGAGGAAATTCGCTTCCTAATTGATCCAAGTGCCGATTAGCTCCTGGTCTCAACTTTCTTGTGATGATCGGATAATTGAAAGTGAAAATCAATACGAGAAGAAAATAAGAGGCCATCAGCTGGGAAGGAGGATGACGTTTGCTATCGGATAATTTCGTTGTAAAAATCGAATGAATTGCATTAAAAGCGTTCTAGAAGAATCTTTCGTGAAACCGGATAAGCCTTGCCACTTATCATTCTGCGAATATTCTGATCATAGAAAGGTCGCGAAAGATACGAAAGCAGCAAAAAATGACCCAAAACAAACCTGTTATTGTTTGCGCCGAGATTTCGTATCCAGGAATCCTCTTATCAGAAAACAATCTATTTACTCACATTGATAGATAAGGTAGCACAAATGTTCACTAGCAAACACTTCCGATTACAGTATTTTCTATCGAAATTGATAAATTTTCACTGAAAATCCAATTAAATCCACGAGAAGAAGAGCGACGAAACGAGCCGATTGTGTGATGATTTTGCTTGTGGAAGTTTCTGCGATCTGACAGTTTTCGCGTGTCTCATTCGGTAGTGGCGTACGGGTTAAAAAATCACAGGTGTTGTTGAACACGCGCAATTTCAATTTTATTCGTTCGTTTGAAAGTACATCAATTCAGAATAATTCTGCACGGTTTACATTATTTTAGAATGAACTTTACTGCAACAAATTAAGCTAAATTACAATGAGTTTAACAAATTATCCAACAAAAAATGCCACCATCGAAAATGAATTAGGCGCTTTTCAAATCCGCAGCTCGATTCGACATAACGTCAGCTCGCACACATTGAAGAGCCGAATGAAACTGCATCGCGAATGCAGTTTTGTTGCATACTTCGAGAGTGTGCGGGTTTGTTTACGTCTGGAGTAGGTTCTGCATTTGGGACAACCGACGATTGGTGCGAATTTCCGTGTGATGTTTAGTGTGAAGTGATGCGAAGGTTTCACAGTGCAGGGTCGTAGCCAGTTTCTTAAGTTAAAGAAGATGATCGTTTATTCGTTTTTAATTTTTAATTTATTTTTTGTTTGTTTTTGATTCTATATATTGACTTAATCAATGGATGATGAATGATACACAGCGCGACTTGTATTCTGATAATAGAAATATTAGTAGTAGAACGCTAATGGCGTAGTTGTCACAAAACTGTTTTCAATTTTTATTACCTCAAATTATGGTTTTCCATTGTTTGTTCTATACCATGATGTTGTTTTGGTTCTTAAAGTTAATCTGACACTTTGAGGCCCGGTACTCAAGCTGTCAGTTCGTGGCAAACTAGATGTTGGTAACACGAACAGCAGCGACATTAGCATTCTAAGGCTAATGCTTCTACTATTCTGATAATGTTCCAGTTACAGTTTATATATCCCATGAAGCACTTCTCATACCTATCAGCTCCACTTTCAATTATTTACGAGTGAACTGGAATAATTATGAAGCATACATCGATAGCCATCTTGATGTTGACATTTCTTTGCAAACAAAACTTGATAATGCTCTCGAAACTTTAAATTATTCCATTGTTTGAATTAACAGGCATTGCACTACCAAAATGTGTAGTAATATTCGAATCCGCGATAATAGACGATTGATCCGTCTAGAAAAAGAGAGGAGAACGCACTCGTGATCCTGCTATGAAAATTATATGGCAAGATCTGCAAAATAAAATTGAAAAACGGTTTTCTCAATGAAGAAACAAAAATTTTGAAAATAAACTTTCTCAATTTGGCCATAGCTCTAAGCCCTTTTAAAAGTTATCTAATATTTTGAAAAAAACCGCAGAAGTCAATTTCGGCGTTGATAGAGGAAAACAAATGATTACTAATTGATTACGAAAAAGCTCAAAAACTATGCAGTTCGAAAGCTTACATGATTTTAATTTAGGACTCCCATGTCTAATTGAAAATCAAGTTAATGAGGACTTCGAAGGCATTCTCAATCAAGAGAACGTTCTTGAAAATTCCTGGAGACTGATTTGGAAGACATGAGAACTATTATTAAAAAAAAGTATATGAAAGCCTCGGGCGATGATCGAAGTTTCCGAGGGGTGCGACACATCCAGATATTTCAGATTCTAAGAATATCTTCAAGCAAGCTATAAAATGACCACGCATATTCCAGTGTATGATCTGGTTTGATCTATAGATAGGGCATCTTATACCACATCGTTTCTATCTTCGTGCATCTCGTTCGCCTATCCCGCATCCTTCTTGATCATTTTAACGGATTACATTCAATCACGCCACGCAATAAAAATAACAGCAATATTTTGTCACTAAGCCCAATTTGACTTTGCAGATTGCAGTTGGTTATTTATCCTCAAGGGAACGGATTTCATGGTAAGAATAGGGCCAGAAACTTTCAGATCCTATGCAATAATTGATTATAATTTTTATCAACCAATCCCAACCAGGTACTATGGAGCGCAATTGTCTTAAATCAAGTTAAAAAGTCGAAGTATTGGACCGATACCAAACTTAAGATTCATGAATCAAGTCCACATGTATCTACCTCATACCGGTCGAAAAATGAACAATTATGTGCTGACAATTGATCCTAACAGTTCAGAGGTAGTAAAACTCGGGATATGAAAATAGCGATATAAAATGCATTTCTCAAAAATTTTCATAAATAAACTTGCCCCTCTGTCAACAAGCTGAAAATTTAGGTATGTTCCCATAGTCATAACTCCAACGTACTTTATTGAACATCTTTTATATGAAAAATAAACAAAACTTTACTTAAAAGCTATGTGCACTAAGAAATGTGGAACTGCCAATATTTTCGCTGGCTGCATGCAACACAGATATTTCTGAAAGATAATGTGGAATTTCGATAATCATTCCGCAGAGGATTTCCCAAACGATGTCGATACTTACATCGCGACGTAGCAGCACACGTCTTGTCAGGTCGGCCGTCCACAGGGGAAAGAGGACGAGTTCATGTTCTGTATACATACGACAGTTACCGCGATGACAAATACATGTTAACGGACCTAATGAACGTCAATTGACAGTGAACCGTGGTCTATATCAGAGTCTATGAATGGAGAGTTGCGCGAAGAGTGAAACCAAATCTACCTATCGAACTGTCAAATGGTCTACCTATCGGACAGACCAGCACAACAGATAGGGGATATTTTCGAAGACGAAGAAGAACAATCATTCAAAGAAGTCTCTTCGCGCAACTCTCTGTACAAAGACTCTGTACTTGCAGTATGTATAATAGCGTAATAGGGTCCTAAAGCCCTGTCACAATTTTAGTGCCAAACGGACCCTCAGTATGGTTCTGCTGAATAGCTAAGCATGTTCCACTATGGCTATAAGCCATTTTATGAGACGTTTCGAATCATATGGTTTCCGTTTGTTTACCAGCTTTGAAAGTTTCTGGCGGGCCGATTTATTTACGTTTCTTCTAGCGCTACATTTGGAAGAGGCTTATTCAACAATGGCGCTGTTGGCAATGCAAACAAAGTTTTTAATTTTCGCATGTAAAATTGAAATCAGCAGGCAGGGAAGATATATTTCATCTACAGGAACATAATACATGTAAACCGGGTAGAAACATGCGCTGAAAGAGACGGGGACGTCATCGCCAACAAAAATGTGACCAGCGCTATTCAGATATCATGCTAGTTTTTTGAACAACAACAATGAGCGGCCCGCCAGAAAACATCATTCGAACGTCTCGTAAAATGGCTTATTTGCGCCGCATCATTGACAAATTGATTTATAACTTCAATAGGTTGAAGTAGCCCAGAGTGAAATTAAGGTGAAACAGTTTAGAACCAACTTCTAAGATTACACTCAGACTTCAAGGGCCAAATCTCACAAAGAAAGCAATCAATAACAGTGCACTTTTTAGTTTGGCTTTGTGTACTAGTAGAAAGCTTAAAATAAGAAGATCAGAAACGTTTGCCAACTCCAGATTAATGCATTTGAAAACGTGAGCAGGATCACAAGTCGGCCATTGTGACGGCCATCTTTGGATTCCGAGATGTTTCACGTTAAGATACTTACAGCTTTTGAATAGATATGAACAACATTTGTGGTGTCTTTAGATTTTCGATTTGGCAATAAGCTATACATAGGGAGCCGAATCCTATACTTGGCAATTTCGATTCACGTCGTTTTTAAATCATGTGTCTTAGCATATCCGAAATATTTGTAGATAATGGCTCGAATGCAGACAAAATAACACATGGAAAGCTGCTGTATATGCTGTAAAAGGTATGTGCAGTCAATGTGTCCTTTGCACATGAAAGGAATGGAAGTTTTTCCTCGTTGCACGCATTCATGTATGCAAAAGCACTAAGCAACTATCATATTTCTAAGATTTCTTTCAGGACCATTCTATTTTCTCGGCTGAGTCTTTATATTGATATAGTTTCTGAAAATCAATTTTACGGAAAGTCATGACCAAAACGAGATCTTCACGGAGAGATCAAACTTCCCAAATTTGGGTTATCTCACGGAAGAGCCGAATTGAGTTAGAAAAAAACTCAAGGTTGGGTTGATTTTTGGCACCGTGTTCATTAAAACAAATTGCTTGTGTTACCCTCCTAGCGAAATATCATCGAACAAGTAAATATCATTCGCCAATATTCACACGCCACCAGGGATGGGAAAAGTACTGTAGCAAACATTTATCACCTCGACATTCACACACACGACACGACCATCAAAATCCAAAGCAAACCATGACCGTTCAAAACAAAAAATGTCACGGCTCTTCAAAACTGTAATCTTTTTCTTCCCAACGTTTTTTCAAACCCGAATGCGAAATGACTCGAGCACAGTGGTGACACGATTTTTCCGGTTTTCGGGGTTTTGCATTTTTGCTCGATAAATGCAGCTTCATATTAAACTTGTTTGTGAGGTAAAATATAACTAGCTTAGCAGGAAAAACGATCAATCATGTTCGCAAAACTTCCAATGTTTCTCAATAAAAACAAACATGTTTGTTGCATACGCTATAACTTCTACTGCTGCCTTATTCGATTTTTTTACTTTAGGTATGTTTACCGTGTGGGTTGATTTTGTCGTTTATATAAAATAGGGGAACTTACGTATTGTCGGCAGCCTAAGCAGCTGAACTTTTTAGAGGGCAATTTTACGCTACAATAGAGCACAACAATTAGCAGGAGACACCTGAACTACACTTGAGCACACTTCATTTATGAATTATTATACACAAAACACTATTTTATTCTCTTAATCTTCTATTTTTCCTCGCCAAAGTCACGAGGCACTTGTTCTTTTATCGGCAATGCAATTACTATTGTCGGCAATAAAAATGTTCACTTCGGCAATCCAAAACTGCACAAAAACTAGTTTATGTATTGGTAACATTTTGTATTTGTTGACAAATCCTGAAAATAAACGTCACTCATTATGTTCGACTCGTTGAAAGGGCCAATACTGAAAAATACAGACTACACTGAGAACAGAATTACAGTTATAAATAAAATAGCAGAGAGTCTAATAGAATATACAACGCCACTAAATTTATGCAGACTAAGCGTCGTCCACAAATTACGTAACGCTCAAGGGGGAGGGGGAGTAGGCTTAAACGTTGCGGCTCAAACACAAAATTTATTTTTTTCATGCAAAGACCGTTGCGGAGGGGGGAATGGTCGAAAGTTGTACATTTTAACGTTGTCATAACTGGACGCTGCCTAATTTCGTTTTCATTTCATTTATTTCATCGAATATTTTTTGTATTCAATCTCACTAATGTTTATGTTTAAAGCTCTCAAAACCAAAAATTCTTGTACTCCTATGAATTCAAATCATATTAGAAGAGAAATCTCAAAGTTTAAGCCAAAAATATTAAGATTTAGAGGGGACACAAGCGTCTTGAAGGTAAATTTTCAAGTTATAAAAAATGGCCTTCAGTGAAGTCACCATAACTCCGGTAATTTCTAAACAATTTTGAAACATTCAGCACCATTATCATTAATAAAATTTATGAAAACTTTATAGAACATCAATTTGGTGTTAAATCGAAACTAGTTTAGATAAAAAATAGTTTACTCCAAATGATTCCTCATTTTACTAAAAATATCTTTATTTGACCATAACTTCATGAATATTCAACCAATTCCAAATCTTGTTGCATGGTTTAGAAGCTTACTTAATTGTTTTCAAACTTTTCATGCGCCACATTTCACTGAAAAAATGTTTTGACCAAGTTATTCAATAAAAACTGCACAAAAACATGATTTTTTTAACGAAAAAACGCCAGTTTTTTTATTTTTGTCAGTTAAACAACATTTTTAAAGCTGAAACTGGTTTTCCTCATTTGTTAAACCTTTGAAAAGGACTTGTCAACAATTTTTTAAATAATTTGAAACAATAATATTTTTGCTCATGTTAGAAAATATATGCACTATTTAACTCGTAATTAAACAAAATGCTTTTTAAACACAAGATTTATAGAAAAAAATGTAATTTTTGGCGAAAAAACTTAAATAATCCAAAGAGATTCGATTTTTTTTAAATCATGTTGTTGGGTAGTTTTGTTACAAAACTAAGCCAAGACCATTTTTTAAAAATGTCATACCACACAGTATGGAAACAACTATTTTTTGCTTCAAAAACATGTACATACGAATATTTGAAATCGGAGTATTTATGAAGTAATGGTCAAACAAATATGAATTTATCAGTAAAATGAAGAAAAATTTCGAGAAAACTACTTTTAACAAAAATTGTTTCGATTTAAGACAAATTTGATGTTCTACAAAGTTTTCATAAATTTAATTTTGAAAATAATGATGCTAAAAGCTTCAGAATTGGTTAGTTATGGTGAGTTCACTGAAGGCCATTTTTTATAACTTGAAAATTCACCTTCAAGGCGCTTGCGCCACCCCTAAATCTGAATATTTTCGGCTCAAACTTTGATGTTTCTCTTCTAATATGATTTGAATTCATAAGAGCACACGAATGTTTGGTTTTGAGAACTTTTGAAAAATAAGCCGCACCTAGCGTCTATGCGCAAAAAAATCGCTAAAAGGTAACGCAAAATTGAAAATTCTACAGGCATTTTTTTACATTCATATTATTCTCAGTGTATGAGAAAATCAGAATTGGCCCATTGCAAATCAATTCATTTATGATTTGACACAAATACATCATCCTCTGATTGCCTGTAGAACAACAGGAGTGTTGCCAAAATTTAAACCTAATTAACCTATTGAAAGACGTATATTTTATATGTTTCTCAGTATATTAAAGTTTATGCGCTACAATCTTCAGATAAGGAAAGTATTGAAAGGCTCAATTATTACCAATGCATGTTTTGTTGCCTAATTCCAATGAATTAATTAGTTGTGTTTGATTTTTTCAATGAATTTAAATTGTAAATAAAAAAACACACCGCAATTGAATATGGTTTTCTGGCAACCTATTCTCGTAGTAAAAAGTGATTGCCGAGGAAAGCAAAATGCATTAATTTTAAATTGTGATTTGAAGCATAAAAATTCAGTATTTTCGAGTGCTTAATAGACAAATCAAAAGTGTAATAGTGCATGAGTGATCGGTGCGTAGCTTTTGTGACAAATTGGTATTGGAGCGGAGATTTGGACATTTCAAAGTGGTGAGTTTTTCTTAAGCTGTTCTTGTGTTGTTTTATTCGGCAGCTCCCGAATGACGATAATTTCGTAAGCATTTATTTCATTCATAAAACCCATGTTATATAATATATTTGTGAAAGATGAGGTTTTGGAAGAATATAGTTCAAGGAATATATTGAGTACTTTGAAGGTAACTCTTGTTCCGTAGATAAATTTTAACAAGGACGATAAGTGAGTGCTGCCGAAAATACCCTCAGGGTGCCGAAGCCATCATTTACCCTAGATCAATTTCAATTCATTCGTCGTAACATGTCGATTTTACAGCAACAAAGTTGCAACGTTTCCGCGAAGTGAAGCTTTAGGACGATGTTCCATTCCCAAAATTAAGTTCCGTTTTGCGGTCGAGTCAGTCTGACTGGACGTTTATGGATGTAGGTAAACGCGATAAGAATCATTCAATGAAGTATTCAAAGCATAGGTACTGAACTCTCGGGTTTGGCGGATGGATGGACTAAATACGGGAAGGCAAACACACTCGGTCATCATCGCAAAGGGGCACCACATTTTATGCGTTAGGTTGAGTCATGTGAGAGGTTAAACTTTCATCGGAGTAGTAGATACCTAGTTGGATTTTTTTCTACATCTTTCTACATGCTTCCACGCATTTCAATCAAACAAGTGTCTTGCATAATTCACAAAGGCTTCTTTATGTTTGAGATAAAGCAAATCCTATAGTTAATGACTGATTCTTGGTAATGTGACAAAAACGAAGTGAATGAATCCTAAAAGGGAAGGTGAGAGTTATAAGGGACTGTCATTTCTAAGAAAATTAATTATTACTGAGTTGCATCTAATCTGTGAAGTTTATTGGAATTACTTTGAAGTTTGGAGCTGAGTATAGCATGTGGCAGCAACAGGGAAGCGGTAAAATTGCAGCTATTAATATGAAATACTGATTAGAAATAACCTCTTGCATGAATCCTTGTTGGGTCGTCTCGTCACGTTGCAATACGTTTTGATTTAACTTTAAACAGGGTTGTTCTGCTAGTCGGATCGCTTTTAACTCTAGTTAAGTATGAGGATTTTTTTTGATAATACACCCGATTCTGTTTTTGCACGGGGGATGCGTACCGTGCAAAAAAGTTTTCAGTTCAAAATTTCAAAAACCGTGCAAAAAAAAGTAACACCACGTTCCATTCAAAAATAAGATTTTGGCGGAAAAATATGTACGGAAACTTTTTTAGCATGGCTGTGTAAAAAAAATCTGTGCGAAAACAGAATCGGATGTAATCTGTAATTACAAGAGATCACTGAGTTTGTTCAGATCTGTAGTCAATATGCAAATATTATCCACTTAATTATCAGAACGTCTACCAGACGTATTGTATTTCCTCATCCTTCGTATCAGCATTTCAAAATATCCAACATCTATGAGAGTATAGTTCTCTACATCTTTGTTAAGAAAGTGTTCATTTACCTTCCCATTCCTCAGTTTTTGCAAGGACGTGGCCATGACAGCTTACGGTTGTTGAATGATGCGTTAAGCTACTCCATTAGTTCCAAATCTTAAGCTTTGGTAACTGTCGTATACACTACAGTAACGAAAGAGGCAACTCTCATATAATGGTTTAGCTCTGTCACCTACAAATTTGTGTTAATTGTTTAGTATTAAATTATTTTAAGTAGTAACATACGAGTATCTCTAATAAATAGATTGGCAAAACAATTTTGACTTAAGAAAAATATTTTCAATAAGATTTTAAGTTTTTAAAGCAGACTGTAAAGTACTGTAATAGGGTTGTCCACCACTGTAATAGGGTTGTAACTCTAAACATGTGAGTAATAACTTTAAAGGCCCAAACGCAATGATAGCGGAACGGCAACGGAATGCGGAACCGGTTCGCCAGCAAGAATCACACCATCTCGACTGAGCTGTCAATGGATGAAAGTGAGCCAACACTGAATCAACAAGTAAATTATAGTTCATGCTGGCGAACCGGTTCCGCTTTCCGTTGCCGTTCCGCTATCATTGCGTTTGGGCCTTAACTATCAAACCCTTCACCACCCGTTCAAGGTTTCAGCTGTGACGTGATAAACGACACCATGAGCGCTTCGTGGACGGAAAGCTTCGCGCTCGGCTGAAACTCCCAACGCTGCGAAACCTGCAGCCAGGCCTTTTCCGCACTCATCGACATCGGCGTCTGGAACCAACTGTTGTAGTCGATGTCTAGCTGGCCGCTCAGCAGTTGATCAAACGACTGATTCCCGATGTGGAACATGATGTCGATCAAGCTCTGTTGGTTTTCCTTGATGTTCTGCCCCGGACTGGGCTGCAGTGGATTGACCTGGACGTCACTGACCCCCAGTTGCTGCAGAATCCACTCGATGTTCTTCCGTATGTATTGGTAGATCATCTGCGGGGTGTGTTCACGACTTGACGTTCATTACCGAGGTCCCAATCTCATACATACTCACCTTCATGCTCAGCTTTCCAACACCCGTCATCAGGACGTCGCTCACCAACATTTCAGCAATGTATTCTGCGTTCTCCACGTCAAACTCCTCCTCGGAGCGAACACTCGGCGAAGGATGGATGAACGCGTCCAGTTCGTCAATCTTCGAAGTGCTCGCAAAGCTCAACCCAACAGCCTCTTCCATGTCGTTGTCCAGCGTATTGGTAGACCGTTGGCTTTCGCGAGCCTGGTTGATGAGGGAGTTGATCTGATCGGTGTGTTTGTTGTCCTCGTCGATAAAGCAGATCGCCTCGGCCAGTGTTTGACATATGACCGATCGCGGTTTCATGTTGATCGTCGATACCGGACCTTCCATTGCCGGGGTTGGTGGAGTGGTGCTATCCTTGTTCTCCTTTTGTTCTTTCATCTCTGCTTCGGCTTCACTCTCTGATGCTTCCAGCAATTTCGAGTAGAGGGCCATGTACAGTAGCTGTATGAGAACCGAATCACCCAGAGGTCTGATCTCGGCCGGTAGGATTTCCGTCAAGCAGCTAACCACCGTGTAGAGGCAGTCCGGAATGCAGTCCCACATTTCCGAGAAGCAGGACAACGACAGCGACATGGCTTGGTAGATGCTTGCTGTGGTTTGAACCGCCGAGACCAACATGTGAATGATCGGGTTCAAAATTGGGTAGATCAGATGAAGGATGGCCTCCAACCATGGAGGGCGCTTCTGGTTCCAAACTTGGCGTCGGTCCAGGCAACACGCCCAGTCATTTAACTTGCTTTTCTCCAGAGCAGAGATGAGCGTCTTGTTGACGTCGGACGTCTTACCGGCCATGATTACAATGTACGTCAAACCCATCAGGACTTGATAGTTGGTTTGACCGATCGGATCTGAAGAATACGAATCAGGTTAACGAATCATGATTGGAATGACCTACTCACCTTTTTGCTCCAATGACCATTGGACAATGTCATTACATTCCATACCACAAAGGAATCCTTCGCACTGCTTTGACATGCTCTCGCGATTGATCGACGGTTGTTTAGAGCTAGGGATGTAGTTATCGCACGTCGGCAAGTTCTTGATCAGATGATGGAATATCATTGAAGATAGGTGCGCTTCGCGCATCAAAAGAACCTTCAGCAGTAGCCACCAGTTCGCCTGAGGAGCTGCCAGTAGCACTTTCAACTCCAATGACAGTGCCGTATTGGTCGGCAACTCTGAACAACGAGTTGCCCAGTGTCCATTTTGATTTGTAGGGAATAGCTTCGGCAAGGCGAAGATCGTCCAAGGAGTGATCAGTCCTTGACGTTGGTTGAACATGGCGATCGAATTTATGCCCTTCTTGGTAATCTGTAAAGTAATGATGAGCAATGCTCTCAATTATTCGAGCGACGTGCCGAACTTACCTTGTAGAGTACCCCGAGGGGTACACCGCGGAGCAGCAAACAACAGAACAGTTCCTGACACTTGGAATGAATATCTCGAATGATCTTGCTTTGGTTAGTGATGTTGAGCCCAACGAATCCTTCACCGTTCTCGCAAATTGCCGGTAGAAGCTCACCAACGCAGAGCAAGATATTTGAAACGTCCACCAGCAGAAGCATAGATCGTGCTCGACTTGGCACGGTCTGCGTGTAGCGAACTGTTAGAACCGTGAGAGTTTCATTCAGCATTCCGGCAAACACCCGTTGAGCCATCGTCGGTGGAACAGAGTTCCACAGGTCCTGTTTGGTTCCCTGCATGTACAGCCACCACATCTGGATGGTATAAGAACCACGTTCCGATTCGAAGAATGGATGCTGACTTTCCCAGTGAAGACAATCCGCGTCTTGGATGATGTACAGCGTCAGCAGTCGACAGTGCAGATCAAGCAACCGCTCAGCTAAGGCTTCCGTCATTTCCGAGAATTGCTTGTAGCTCATCTTCAGCGACCCACCCTTCTCGTCGCCCTTGGGTGGGCAGACGTTCTTGGTGACGCAGCCTAGCCATACGAAGAGGCTATTCTTGACCAGTGCGGCGGCGCCTATAGTAGCCGTCAGCACAGTTAGGTCAGCGTGATCCAGAGCTTCCTGGGACAGCGTGTGGATGTGTTCCAGCAGGTTGTCCACCGATTTGACCACCAACAGTACAAACTTCTCCGGATCCGAAGACTTAACTATACCGCCACATCCGGCCGCTTCGTCGGTTTCCTTCCCCTGGTGGTCCTGGAGCACATCGCTTAGATGTAGTAGTCCCGAGTTCTTCCTGTAAGCAGCAAAATACTCGTCCTCCAACCAGACAACTATCTTAACCGATGCAAAGGATGCCGACCGGGGGAAGTCCAACTTGCCGCCGACCACTCCGGGACAGATATTCTCCTGTAGCACTTTTTGGTTAGCCTTGGAAAATAGGTAACGTTACGTAACGATCGCTTCAACAGTACGCAAAAGTCCATTTTACCTCGTAATACTGCAAATCTCGCTGGAGCAGGATCGGAATCCTGTCCATAAGATTGCCTTCTTCCATAACCTCCATGGTTTGGCAGTTTTATCCACTTAATTTCAGGTTATTACTCAAATTTGATTCCTGATTTCAAACGACGTGACTTTCCATTCAAATTCACAACGCAAAAGAAAATATCCATTGATTAAACAAACAATTGGTCGTTTGGAAACGTAACGCCTGAACTTGACCCAAATTTCGTCGTCTCAGTGATGGCGTTCCCGGCATAAGCACGTGCTCACTCCTCGTTGTTAGCATCTGTTGCGCCTGAATGTATGCACGTTTCTAAGCTAACGGTTGTTGCCCTAGCTACAGAAGCGTCGAGCATGCTTTTCTCACATTATTTAAATTCCCTCATAAATAATGCACGAGCTCTGGTCGACTTGTCTTTGTGAACTTGGCGACATGGCGTGGCGTGGGGCGTACGGATGATGGAAATTAGAAACTAAATCGAAGCCACGAAAAGTTTTGCTATTTGTGTTTTTGTTTCGCCCGACTCCATTAGACGTAATCACATCTGGGAGCATTTCCAGTGCGTCCATCGCTGCTGTTGTCGTTCATGTTGACGCACTAGTCCATTACGGGCATTACTTGGGAGCAGCGGTGGAAGTCGGACTGGGAAATATTTTCAACTTTGGAAGTGGGAAAACGAATTTAAGCGTAAACATGGAAGCTTTTTCAGCTTTTTCAGCCCGCTGAATACAGCTGGATCACAGAAATAAAGACGTGATACATCATTGGCATTGTTAGTGGGAGAAGTAAGCAGTAATTAATGGAGTGTTCTTGAAGCCTTTTGAGAAGAAATCTACAAGAATAAGTAGAACTAGAGCCTTCAGTTAATCATGAATGAAATTTGATAATTTGACGATACAGTCACCCCAAAGGTATGGGTAGCACACAGATATGGATCAGAGTTGGATCAAACGGAGAATATCTCATCAAAGGGAGTTGCAATTACGCAGAGTACATTTTAAATACGTGAACCAGAGTTACGGTACACCATCGCAATCAAGTATAATATCATGCCCATACAGTTACGGATCACCCACAGTGACGGATCACTTTGGCGTTCAACATCGGATAACTCGCTCAAAACATAAACGTTGACGTAAAACATATTTTTCCCATGTTATACTATTTGTCTTCTAGCATTTGTAAAGTTAAGCACAACATTCAACCGCTTAATAACGGTGTATTTGACAAATGTTTAGTTGGTACCACACAGCTATCAATATATGGTCGTTTTCTGTAAGAAGTGCCGTCAGCATTCATAAGCTCCCACAAGTGGCAAAATTCATATGCTATAGCATAAAACATGCTCGTTCACTTCGATTTAGTGTGAATTCATCTTTAGAAAACAGTTTTCTTTATTGTTGATTCTAAATACCGAAATATTAGCACTTCTAACTAGTGATCCATAATATGGACCAGGAAATGATTGCTTACCACGGTTATGCATCACTACCAAAAAATGTGGATTTCTACCATTTTAAGCATTGGATTCGACATTTTCAGACAATAGCACTAAGGATAAAACTAATACAACATCAAGGTTGGTAAATTGTTTTAGCAGACAAAAATGGGTGGAAAACTTGGTGTGGAGCGAAAACAGTTCATGCCTCAGTTACTACAATGCAGTATAACACAAAAAAGGACATTTTACCCTTGTTTCCAGCTCTAACAATGCTATTTTTTGCAGTAATATGTGACACATTGTTAACTTTCACCAAATCATGCAATACAGATGCATTGAGTTCAAAATCTCTTGATTTTGCGCACTGATCCGTAATATGTCACAATTTGATCCATAATATGAAAATTGATCCGTAATATAGTTTTCAGAAACCGAGGCAATTTTTATTTTTTATGTAATCCTATGTAAATATTACACTCAAAACAGTTTACTAACCGAAGTTCCAATTTGAAACGATTCAATCAGTGCTTTTAAATTACAATTTTACGTTTTCCATGTCGTTTAATTGAATTTTATAGGTTGCACTCCACACTATTTGATATTTTATTATTTATAACTGTGGGGTCATGGTATGTTTGAGAATTTATTTTTGTCTGCAAGGCATAAAATGTCAACAATATCCATAGAAGTGGGGCCCCAGATAGCCGTAGCGGTAAACGCGCAGCTATTCAGTGAGCCTCTGTACGTGCCATAAATTCTTTTGTTCTAATGACTTTTACTGTGCGCTGTGTTGGTGCTGTCTCGCTCTCTCTCACGGCAACTTGAAAACAGGGCGCACAGTAAAAGTCAAACGTTTTATGGCATGCATAGGCTCGTATGACCATGCTGAGGGTCGTGGGTTCGAATCCCGCTGGTCGAGGATCTTTTCGTAAAGGAAATTTTCTCGATTCCCAGGGCATAGAGTATCTTCGTACCTGCCACACGAAATATCGCGATTCCAGTTGGAAGCCGGAATCATCGACACGCGACAATCGATTTTTCTCAAAATTTATGCGTTGAACCTAACGTCGGGCATAGTGCGCTGGACAGCGGATCTGGTGGACTACCCAGCGCACCTTGCCCGACGTAGCTCCGACGCATAGATTTGGAGAAAATCCGTTTTTCGCGTGTCAAAAATTCCGGTTTTCATCTGTGTGAATAATACGCATGCAAAAATGGTCATTGGCATAGTAAGCTCTCAGTTAATAACTGTGGAAGTGCTCATAAGAACACTAAGCTGAGAAGCAGGCTCTGTCCCAGTTGGGACGTAACGCCAAAAAGAAGAAGATCCATAGAAGTGTTGATTCATAACTTTGGGGTTTTGAAAACCATATCACAGTTATGAATCATTTTAAATCCACTCATTTTTAACCCACATCCAGCGACGGCGGTAACGCGCAGATAATACAGATAATATGCACGTAATTTAAACGCAACGTCAAAAGTCAAGTAGGCTTTTTTTTCGTTCTTCGAGGGCGTGAATATTCCAAATTAGCTAAATCTACAACATTTGATTATTTTTATTATCACTGCGTCGGTATATAGACATTTTTAGATAATCGCATTCTGTGGATTTTTCTTGCAGATCACAGTAAACGATTCCGAAAGTAACGTCAAAACGTATGCTTTCACAAACACACCATTCGGTTACCTTTCAAATAATTTGCTGTTATGGACCAATGCACGAGTTCACTATTTGACGTTTTAGCGGTGCCGTGTTATTTAGGTGACCATGGAAACTAGTGAATTCAGCACCGCTCAAACGTCAAATTAGTGAACTCGTGCATCGGTCCATAGTGTTTCGACACGGTAAAAAATAGGCACCATGCTATCAATAGTTCTGCACTTGGATTTGCACTACTGTTGGATCTTGACAAAATCAAGGTAACAGCACTTGAATTCAACGTTGGATGTTTTGATTTGAAATAAAAAAAAAGCTAAAATAAACATTTCCGCCTGACCCAGATTTGAATCACCAACCTTCGGAGTGCAAGTCTAGTGTCTTACCTCGACACCAACTCGCATTTGTTAAAACGGATTGAATTGATCACAATTAGTTTCTACAACGAGCTGTCAATGATTGCTCTCATACAAAAGACATGATGTTCAAATTCAACGACTTTTCACTTCAGAGTCTAGTTTTAGAGACAGTAGCGCAAATCCAAAGTTGAAACTCTTCAAATCATGGTGATTGGTGTTTTGAATTGAGTCAAGTGATCAATCTATTCAATCGAACGTGCTGATTTTTTACCGTGGATCCATGAGATGAATCGATTTGATCCATACACTGAAATGAATTTTATTGTACAAACTACTGAATCCATGGTAAAATTAAGAACTGTACCAACGATTTTCAACCGACTACATTAATCTGTTAACTCTACCAAAACATAGTCAACATCACTACACAAGAAAATATGTTCGGTTTATTTAACCAGAGTTGTAGTATCAATGACTAGACACATTCTTGATTTGACAAGTTTGGTATTATACTTCTGACCACACAGTGTTGTACGGTGGGTGTCATGGATTGGAATACAATGCTTTGTAGTGGATGCTACTATGGATATGGTCACATTTACTGCATTGCTGTAGTCGGTTGAAAATCGTTGGTGCAGTTCTTAATTCTACCGTGGATTCAATAGATAATACAACAAAATTTGTTTGCGTGTAATAAGGATCCTTTTCTTGCACGGAGAAATATTTTTACCAAATTTTTGAGTTTACTTTACCCAAAATTAAGTATATCGATTATAGTTTCAACCCAAAATCTCTCGGTTTTCTCTTTCCCCCACACGAATGTTGTCAAAAAATAGAGAGAGCTGCATCTACCAAATGGGGGTACTTTGGCCCAATAAGCCAAATTTTTGTAAATGCAACTTTTCTTATGTTTGGTACGAAAGAACTCAATTTTGCGTTAAATCAACCCAAAATTGAGTATATTTTTCTGATAGAATCAAAGCCAAACTACCTAGTGGGGTGAGTTATTGGGCTCAACTACGGAATTGCGTTGAAACAACCCAAAATTGAGTTGAATTCCGTCTCCGTGTGTAGTGATTCACATCTATCTGTGCGATAAACAACGTCTGGAAAAAATCATGAATTTTGAGGTGTTTTTTTTTCGAAAACAACTATAGGGTCGATAGCCGCACAGCTAAGAACAAAAAATCGCATAAAATCGAAAAATAACGCTAGCGTCATTATTTTTACATCATCTGAAAGCTTTTTATCTTGGTTTTGCGGGAAAAATATGAAAACTACGAAAACTCAAATGTATGTATTTATTATCGCGTGTGCCACTATAGGAATACATGTGCCTATAGTAGCACTATTTCTAATTCCTGTTCCTATAGTAGCACTAGCATCACGGCGTTGGCAAAATACTTATCAAAATCGTATTTTTACAAAACTTTTATATTTTTCCTACACAGTGTGGATCATAAGCTTTCGTTTGATGTAAAAAAAGTTGTTATTTCATCAAGTATTTTGTATAATAAAAAATAGTTTCTCTCAGTAGTGCTACTATAGGAACAATAGGTTAACTATAGGCGCAAGGGAGCTCAAATTTTAAGCAAAACTAAATATTTCGATCATTTTTTGAACAAAATCAAGCTGTGTATCAATGGTACTTAGATTAATAGCTCCTGCCCTTCATGTCAAAAAAATATTTTGAAAAGATTTATAGCTAAACGGCCGTAAAAAGCCACTAGTGCGACTATAGGGGACTGTCCACTAAGGGAACACCGACCCTATTCTGCTCTGCCAGAGCGGTTATTTTGTTTTGTACAGCGTCACCATGATTTATATACGAATTTTATTCTGAAAAATGAACCTTAGTTGATGCATAACTATAGAGTGACTGTAGCTTATGTTTTTTGTTTGAATTTTTCTTCAATCAAGAGTAAAGTCAAGCTTTTCCATAATTACCATACTTCAAGGCGTTAGCGATCAGGGGGGTCTGTAGCCTTGAGGTTACGCTTTCGCTTCATAAGCGGAAGATCATGGGTTCGATTCCCAGCCCCTCCACAAAAAAATCCGTCCAGCCACCAGAAGACGCCTCACGAAGGACCGTGCTTTGGAGAGCACATCCATCCTCCGTCAGTATCAGATGGTGACTGAGACAAATTGACCCTCTTCGCAGGCAGCTAGCCTCACTAATAGCAGAGCTCTCTCCTACCTGCTCGGTGTGAGAGTAAATGAGTAGGAGAGAGTGAAACTAGATGTAGATATAGATAAGTTGAAAATAGATCTGTATCGGTAAAGAAGCTACAAGATCAACTGAGCCCGGCACAGTAGTGGCCACGAGCACGGAGTGCCTTAAAAAAAAAGGCGTTGGCGATATCTAATGAAATAATTAAATACAAAAAACAATCAAGGCTTCTGCTCCACACCGTAGGCTACTGACTGATATTGCTACCATGTCAGCACCTCTCTTTTGTTCACTGTCTGGGTATATATTACAATTTCCTTCTCTTACCTCTATCTTACAATATGTTTACCTATTAGGGCGATTCAAATTTTTAAAATGTTTGAAAATCCAATCTCCCATATGCTTCTTACCATCCTTACCATAAAAATAGTGTTCTGTGAAATTTTCAGCTTTCTAGGTGGTGATTTAAAGGTGTCCCAAAGACAGTGTAGGTTTGTATGGATATTACTATGGAGAAATTTTGAGAAATGTTCCAAACACGCTAGTAGTACAGGTATGTTCCGTTTTTATCAACACGATCGGCAATTTTCAGTTGATAAAAACGGAACCGTGACAAAAACGGAATAATTTTTTAGGCAAATTATTTTACAAATTTTTAAACAAAATTGCAGTTTTGCCAGGATAATTCACAATTTCATCATATAAATGCACATGATGTTTCGGAGTTGTGATTGGTATTAAGTTTGTTCATTCGTATAATACCGTAAATAAAGTTGATTGCAGACTGCAACCAATCAATATGATTATTTAATGCGATAAATCTTTAATAGTTTAAGTTTTGTTGGTTAGATATTCATTGTATTTAAAATGGAATATTAAACCGATAATCACATAAATGTGCTTTACATAATGAGATGCGTCATATTTGTAAAAATAACTACAAGGAAGTGGTTCAAGCTGATAATTGTCTTTTTTTCAAGAAAGATTTGACACGAAGCAATTTAGTTTTCTTCTGTCCATGCTCATCCTTTTGCTTTTTATAAGAACAGTAATCTGAGAAAAAGGCTTTTCCTCAGTTGGGATGTAATTCCATACAGACATTACATCCCAACTGAGGAAGAGCCTTTTTCTCAGCTTACTGTTCATATAAACACTTCCACAGTTATCAACTGAGAGTTTTTTTTTATCTTACTAAGGTACAATTTGCACACATTTGACATCCGATTGGTGATTAAATGTGGGGATATGTTGCGATAGTTTTGTAAGCTTAAATAAATATTTACGGTTTCTTGTGCTTTTAATTGTCAAAATATATTGTGTAGAATGATTGGGTGATTTTTCTTCACTATCACTACCAACTTCGACTGGGATGCACTAATCGCCATTCTAGAACAGCGTCACCTTTACCGTTTAGTTCTGCGTTGGATCACGAATTGACTAGCACTAACCTAAATTAAAATTCTTCTATTTTGTTTGCTAAAACGATGTTGAATAGGTTTATCAAGAACACAAAAGTGTACAAATTTCAGAACAAGCATAACCAAAATAGAACTTTTTGGTTAGAATCTCTTTTGCTAAGGTTTATGAATAAGCGTAAGGTAGTTGGTATTAGCTCTCTATTAAACTATTGGTCTCCACGAAGAGGTGAGCCCGCTAAAAAATTAGGATCCCAACAAATTTGGGATGGGAACGTGCGTGACGTGCGACGATTCAGTATCAACAGTTTCTCAAACTGTTAGCCATCAGCCCTTTTCTATCTTCCCTGATGCAAACTTATTGTATGAAGATTCCAAATATTTCAATAGATTGTTAAGTTTGGCTGGACCTCTTCCCCAACCCTTGAAACAGGACCTAATCAATGGCTAATGCTATAATCTGTGTAATGTTATCGAGTTTGAGAGATGGAAGATAATGTACAAATTATGACGGGATCGACAGTCTTATCAAAAATAAAATGAACTCGATAATGTTCCTTGCCATTGCTTAAATATTGTTGAGTTCATTCTCAGGTACATTATTTATAACAAAGAACTGATCATTCTCATTGATATATGCCTATCACATTCACATAGAAAATTATATGATGCCATGTTATATAAGAATAAGAAGAGGTCTCTGCAACACGAATTCCAGACGATGCTAGCAGGCTTGATTATACTCCTATACATCATCAGAGTTCAGTAACATACTCTAGAGCATCGTGCTGCCGTTAGCTCTTTGCGTGAGACTGAAAAAATACTAAGCAGAGAGGCTTCGAAAAATCAGCGAGGAAGATGCAGAACAGAGCAAAATTCAACAACAAAAGTACGATAACAACTCCGCGAGAGCTGTTTTGTTCGGGCGGGACACTCAAGAGTTCTTTCAAAGTGTGGATAAATGTGACCTTAGCAACAAGAGAGAAAGAGTACCAGAAAAAAATCCTCGTACTTTTTTGCATTCTCATTCGCATCGTTTTAGGATCTGTGTTGAAAATGTTGTGTGCAATTTTACTCCTCAATAAAACATCAGAATCGTCTCATTTTTGCATCGCGGAGGAGTTCTGTCAAGCCTGGTTGCTAGGACGTGACCAGAGCAACTCTCGAATGTTGAAAGATGCATAAATCTCGCCCATCAGCCCATGCTAAATTTGAAAACTGTAATTGATTAGCGGATAAGAAGGAATAGAACCTTATTGAATTGTATATGATTTGACACCTACCATGTATCGTGTATCGGTGATCAACATCAACAGAATGTCGAAAATTCAACCCTGATGCTATTGAAAAACATTTAAATAGCTTTAAATAAGTTTTGAGTTTATATTCCAAGCATTTTAAAAAAATAATAAAAGATTTGTGTTGATAAAAACGGAATAATTTGTTGACGAAATCGGAACGTGACAAAATCGGAGCGTGACAAAATCGGAACGTGATAAAAACGGAACATACCTGTATAATGTAAGAAGAAACTTATCATCCCATATTGAAAATTTATTCTTTAAACCTTCATAAAGGAAGTCGAGCTTCTCCTGGCTATCGTCATCTTGGTCAACCGCGCCGTCATCCGAGCTCCTCCTGACTTCCCAGTTCCAAGCTCATCCTTTCCGATCAGCCAACATCCGCACCTTCAGTCTCGTTCTCAGCATCTTGGTCTCCATTCTTGGGCACCTCGTTTGAGCCACCTCCCGTCCAGGCGTCCAGGAGGTACCTTACCGAGATTCTGCCTCCTCGTCCAGGCATGTCTCATCGTCCAGGTGCTTCCTCGTGGTCCCTCATTGAAGCTGCCTCAGCGTCGTCCAGGCGTTGGTACTGACTGATTTTATTTATTTATTTATTTTTAACTAAAAAAAATGAAAAGGGAAACCCCCCTTTGAGTGATTTCCCTTTAAAATCGTTCTCAAAAAGGCACAAAACCTCTTTAACTTTTCAAAATAACATTACAAAAATAATATAATAACATATAATTCTATAGGCTCATGCGGCATTTATCCTTTGCAGAGCCAAAAATCTTGAAAAAGGACCATGACTCGAAAACTACTTGACGCCATCCTTAGATGACATTGTTTTTATCAAGCCTAAAAAATATTTTTTTTCAAGCCTGAAAAGATGAAAAAGAAAGAAGCAGTATCATACATAGTACAAAGCATCATTTGAAAATCTATAAAGTATTTTCAACGAGGGTAAGAATTTACTTCCCAAAATATCACGAACAGAATCAGGAAGCAAACGATGATATATTTTCAAATTTCTAATGAAAGTAATTCTAGGTATAGAAAAACGCGTACAATGAAAAATAATATGATCAATATCCTCATAAGCAACACCACAAATTGGAATCAATTATATTAATACGATACAAATAGCTATTACAAATATAATGATGGGATATAAGTCTCGACAATGTACAAATAAAATTTCTTCCGACAGCAAAGTAAATAATTAAAGTAAATCGACTAACAATAGGTAAAATTGAATGACACCAACGTCCTTTATCATTAATGTCCCATGAAAGCTGCCAATCATTTAAAGAATATTTTTTTTAAATCTGTAAAATACTCAGACGATGAAATTTGTCTGTTGAACATACTGCCACAACAAACCCCTAATTTTGCTAAAGTATCAGCTTGCTCATTACCATAAATATTAGAATGTTCCTGCTCAAACAAATTTAATAATAAAGATCTGAGAATGCAAATAACATACAGAGCCGTAGCGTGGTCTCATGGCGCCCTTGGCGAATCCCAATTTAAGCGCCCCTTATTCGATGCTCAATTGTTTTGCATTGTGCGAGTTTACGTGCAACATTTGAGAAAAAAATCAAGAATTCTTTTCGAAAGCCTAGGACGACTTGTCTACCGAAATTCTCACAAGTTTACGTCAAAGACGAGATGGAGACCAAATCTCTTCTAAATAAAAACTGTTTGATAGTTCGGAAGATTTTAAGATTATTAAACTAAAAATGTTCTAAATATCGAATCTTTCACGAATTTTAAGATTTCTGTGATAATTTTGATATCCCTCTTAGCATGATGTCACTGCGACATTTTTCCCCGATTCAACTAAACGATTATCACAGTACGGCGCACAAATCATACAATTGTGCACAGCAAAATCTGTTAACCAGGTAGGCTAACTGGTCATATGTCAAAATGCTGAAATAATCTATTTTATGAAAGACCTTGCTTGTATACATTTGCACTGCGAAATTGTATGCGAGATTCGACTGTGATATTAAGAAATTTTTGGTGAGTCTAAATGGTTGCAAAAGTTGCAATAAATTGCTATGAAAATTACTATTCATATGACCAGAGATGAATTTGAAGAAACTTCTAGATTTCTGCCTTGAACCTCTCATAATATTTCAGTGAAATGCATACTTTCAGCCATCGCGCGTGTGGCAAAACCACCCCGCTTCTGTTGTGTACGGGCAGCAACTTTTTTTCACCAGTGTTGCACAAAATACAACAGCGTGACTACTGAAGTGTTAAAGAGAATGTTGAAGACATTGATAATATTTGTATATCTGAATAGGTTTCAACATATTTATCCAATATTTCTGAAGAATTATGTGGTTACTCTCTGTAATGGCAACTTCAGAATATGTTAAATGAATTTTTTGATTTTTTGCAATAATCAAGAATTTGATACTTTTCGCATTAATTTCTATAATAATTTTAAAAATATTTGTCAGAGTATTACAACGAATCAGTATAAACTATGAGAGAAAGTTTTGTTTTAAGTTCAAGAAAGACTCAAAGACATCAAAAGAGGATTCGTAAGGAAATTTTGTCATTAGAAATTTTACTGAAAATGGCAGCATAGAATGAAATAGCGAATTTACTAACAAGATGATAAATACATTCTTGAAATGTAAAATGTGAAATGTTCTGTACAGATTTGAAAGATTTTTTTAACAATAATATTTTTTAATTTAAAAGGAAGGCAGTAGGCCCAGGATATTACTTTGAAGAAACAAAAGAAAAAAAAATATTGGTACAAATAACACCCTATCACATTGCTTTTCACCCATGTTCTAATTTAAAAATAATACAATCAATCCTATTCGAGATTCTGTGAGAACTACGCTCAGAATTATATCATAATTTTCGATAAGACTCAATGAAACTTTGATCCATGGTTCCGTGAGAACACCACACAGTAATTCCAAAGAATTCTGCTTGAAATTTTCTCTTGAACTGTTTAATTTGAAAAGTCTGTCCAATATTTTCTACAGAGATTATTTCCCGAGTTGTGTAAACATCCTACTTTTTAACTACCAGTTTTGTTGTGTTCGTTTTGTTCATTTTATAAATATTATTTTTCGAAAATTCTCAATTTCGAATCATTTAGCAGAAATTATTCCAATTTATCATATTTATTACTACGATTCTTTTACAAGAAATTGTGACTAAATAAAATATACATCCCTGAAATTATACGAAGTGTATCACGCAATTTGGCGCCCTCTGAAGGCTGGCGCCCTTGGCGGTTGCCAACCTGGCCAACCGCACGCTACGGCACTGATAACATAATTCTTTTTTGAGCAACAACATAATGTGATGAGTTTTAGAATTGAAATGAATGGAATTGAGTGCATTTAAACTACTTAAACTGTCTGAACATTTAATAAAAATATTTGAAGAACATGTTTTAATCAAAGAACAAGTAAAATACAAGGCAATTAGTTCAGCTATAAAAATTGAGCAAGGAGATTGTAATTTGAAAAAAATAAGCCAAATAATTATTATAAAGTCCAAAACCAGCAACATTTTGGATTAATGATTTGTCGGAAAAATAAAATTGATGTGAATCTAATCCAACAAATTTACGCCGAAAAAATAAGGGAGCGAAACGAAAATACTCATTACTAGGAATTTGTTTTAATTCTTCATATAACGATACATCTATAATTGGATGAAACGAATGAACATTAATATCAAAATTATGATAGTAAAATCAAGAAATTGTTGTAGGAAGAATATTCAAAGAAAAACAATATTTGAATGAATCGAAAATTTTACAAGTTGGATTTATATCATTCAAACATTTCAAAACATCAATTTTTGGGTAATTTTTAATAAAACAATTTAACATGAATTTACAAGTTAATTCATGTAAACGAGTTTTAATTGGAATCACCCCAGCTAAAACCTCAATAGATTGAGTGTGAGTTGAATTAATCATTTTTTTTTCTAGCTTACAAAAATGCGATTGTTTTGCATTTACAAAAGTAAAACATCCATATTCAATAATAGATCTAATGGTCGTTTTGTAAAGAGTAATTAAATCAGTTGGATGAGCCCCTCACCAAGTACCTGTTATGGTTCTAAGGTAATTTATTCTTTTTGCACAAATGTCTTGGATATATTGAATATGTTTTTCCACAATAATTTTGAATCAAACCATATTCCTAGATATTTATAATCATCAACCTGTTCAATTTCGTGACCATTGAGATATAAATTTATATTAGATAGAACGTTTAGGTACGAGAAAATAAAATAAATTTAGTTTTAGAAACTGAAAAAGTAAAACCATTATTGTTTGCCCAAATCTCAATATTCTCTAATGCACATTGCATAAAATGACGAATAATTTATCTATTATTGCCGCTGATAGAAATAACTTTATCATCGGCGAATTGATAAAAATAACATCCATTTGGAATAACAGATGATATGTCGCTGGTAAACAAATTGTATAAAAATGGACTCAAACAAGACCCTTGGGGAAGACCAAAAAAGCTATATCGTATCAATTTGGAAGAGCCATTATGAAAAAAATGCATAATTTTGAAAGAAAACAAATTATATAACAAATTGGCAATTATATTTGGAATATTGAATTTTTTCAATTTTTTAAATAGTAAATCTATGAACACAGAATCGTAAGCCCCAGAAACATCAAGAAAAGTTGAAATCATATCCTGCTTCTTATTAAACGATAGATTAATTTGTGAAGCTAGAAGATCAGTGCAATCACGAGTGCTACAACCTTTCCTGAAACCATATTGGGAAGAAGAAAATATTTTATTACTTTCAGCCCATAATTCTGAACGATTAAGTGACATTCTTTCCATAAGCTTACGAAGACATGACAATAAACTTATTGGTCTACGACTATCAGCTAATGAAGAATTCTTTCCTGATTTTACAATACTGACAACTTTAATAAAACGCCATTCTGAAGGTAGAATAATTTGAAGAAGGAATGAATTGTACAATTCTAGCAAATATATTTTTCCATCATGTAGTTTCAAGAATGGGCATAGTCAGCTAAAAATGTCATTTTTACCACAGAATTTTTTTTCGTTCAGAATTTAAGGATTTTCTCATGATGCGTGATACCTACCTTATTGCCCCAATTCAGTCCAATTTAGAGATTTTAGGCTATTATGAAACGGAAGCTAAGAGTGAATGGAAATGTCGCCAAAACATCGACGAACTGTAAACCAAATGGGACGAACTCGTTAAAAATATGAAAAAGTGTGCACCAATGATTGAACCGTATTTCCGGAAAAGTCCGACAATTTCTTGTAAAAGGGGATGGATATGTTTTTGTTATTTTGTTATTTGTTCCTTTGAAGCTAATATGTAATGCAACATTTGAGTTAAAACAGAATTATTTTTTGTTGAAAAATTTCCAAATTACTCCTATTTGAGTATGTTCCAATTCTAAATGGGCCATACCTTAGGGCCTTGCTAGGCCTAATATAAGAATGATTTGAGATGTGAAAATCCAGTTTTGGTCCACAGTGGGACCGATTGTCTACGCGAGATGAGCTACGCATAATAATATTCGACAACTGAATTGGTACATACTTAGTTTGAAATTACCTTAATAGCTTGAATGATGTTTGCTTCTCATCTGCTACATCGGAATCATTCTCATTAGGCACTAAAACTTTATTTTCCGCTGCCCTGAATTCTTCTGAATTATCGCAACAGGCATCTTCTTCCAAACCAATTGTTTCATACTCCATAGCTCTTCCTTCAATACTTGAACTGGATTCTTCCAAATTCTCGCTACACGCATTTCCAACCGAACTTGATCCAGGTTTTGAAATACTTTCCTTTGCTTCCGAACAGTCATCATCACTAAATTCGATCCAATCCGGCACTACGGTCGTTAAATTCGCATAGCTATGGTCCTGAAGAGCCGGGGAAGAATAGAGAGGGAGTGGTCTGAAAATATCTGCGATGGATTCCTCATCTGAATCAGGGTCCAAAGTAAAGGCATCGATGGTTGGAACAGCTTTTTCATATTTGACCTTCTGTCCTTTCAAATTCAATTTGAAACAGGATTCTTCGAAGTGAGCCTGTAGAACATTTTTTTTTCACACAAATAATGAGTTAACTTGATATCAAATTTGAAATTAATTAGGCAGTACTCACGCTACAAATTCGGGAACTTGGTTTGATAATTACATCCGGACTCAATTTACAGAACTTCTTCCACCGAGATTTTGTATATTCTTCGGTAGGGAAACGGAAAAACTTATGTTGAGGGAACTTTTCACTGTTCCGGCCACAATATTTCACTAAGCACTTCATTGTTAACCTTCTGCTATATCTCTGTTGCGCACTGTTTTCAATCACTCGAATTAAAGAGTCTAAATTATAAAGAGACGAAATCTGATCATATTCAAAATAAATCAGCTAGCAACTATGCCAAATCTATTACGCAGCACTGCCAATGTTGATTCCCACGCTAAAAGTGAGTCACAGGTTTGATGTGTTGAATTTTCACAGGTTTGGGTAACGAATGAAAAATTGACTGAATGTATGGAAAACCAATGCAATGAGTAGAGCATTCTTTATGCAAAGCATGAAAATTGCAACCGACACTCATGTATTCAGAAAATATGCTACTTCAGAAGAAGCAAAATTTTCGTGGGCGGTAACATATTTGTGTGAGCCGTTTTCAGCTTGTGTGAAAAAGTGTTTGACAAGTCTCCTGCTCGATTGGAATGACATTGACAGTAAACTTGGAATTCCAATTGGAACATTTCGCTTCTTTGCTTATAGTTTCTTTAACTCGAATAAGTCACGCATGAACTCGCTGGAAAAAAATGACAACACGCAAAACAAATATGGGGCATTTACGCAACGCCTACCTTGACAAGTTTTTCTAGTTCAGAATTTGCTTGCAATTTTACAGCTCATTCTGTGTGTAGTATCGGTGCCTCCTTCCCAGGTCAAAACCGTTAACAATTGTTCCAAACATTCCACGAAGATCTGCTAGTGTTTCTTCATATGTTTTCAGCATGAAATCAGCTCTTGTGTGCAACCAAATTCTTGCGCTTACTTTCAGCTGTTTGATCACTACAAGCTTCATAATTTGATCATCTATTCCAAGGGCGCGCTTTGTATTCTCCACAATGGCGATAAAATGGTTGATATCTTCATCGTTACGTTCCGCAAAAAAACAGCAGAAAACCAGCCACTTCTTCTAGACGAAAACTGACCAACGTGTTGCCTTTGTTCTTGATTTTCTGTTAGTCCATCACCGTGTTGTTTTTATTCCTGCAATATGTTCTTGCTTTATTTTCGCTTAATTTTTTTTTAATAATTTCGCATGAATGGATTTATTGCTTAAACTTCAAACTACGTTTTATCAAGGAAGCATTTTACAGTTTCAAACAATTTTGTTTAATATAATTCGTAAAGTAATATCGAAGAGTGGCTTCATACAGTTTGCCACAAATTTCTTAGAAATTAGTCAAATATGATTGTGAGATTTGTTTATATTCAAGTTGGTCCCGAAATGTATTCTCGGATTTAGCTAAAAAAATACTTAACCTTTCAAAAGTTCAAACTTTGCCATAGCAATTTCTCCATGAATATTAATTCTGCCAAATTTATTTTTCCCAATAAAGTTATTCAAAACTTTTTCTCGTAGTTCATCAAAAATCCTTCAGAAATATTTTCAAAATTCACCATCAATTACGTCACAAAATCTCCTTTTTCTGTAAATTCTGCTTCAAATCCCCGGATTGTACAGAAATTATCTACCAGAAGTATTTTTGTAATCTCTTTTGGTTTCGAAACTTCAGAGGAAATTCATACAGCACCCAGACATACTTTTGTTTCCGAAATAAGCATAGCGGTAGAGGAATATGTAGACAAACATTTAACAAAATAACTGGGCAGTGATTTATTAAGAAATTCATGAATCAATATGAAAATATCTTCCTTAAAACACTACTTTTGAAATAGTTTCAACAACTCTGCAAAAAAATCCAATTAAGGAGTTGAATACTTGTGCGATTCCAAGGCAGAATTCCTAGAGGGTTTTTAGCGGTATTATGAGGAATCCAGAAGTCAAAAAAGGAAATCTGCTTAATTTCAAGAATAATTTCTAAAAAAAGATACTGATGGAGCTTTTTGAGAAATTTGTTTTTGTTTTATCATTTCAGTTTATTACAGAGATTTCAATTATCCTGTAATTATTCACATCTAGAGAAAAGATGGTGGATAATCACTTATTTTTGTTTCGTTATCCATCTGTTATTTCATTCTTTGTACAATTTTGCGACATTTTAAAGAATCTAAAGGAAAAAAAATAATAAAAGAAAGGAGCTTTGAAAAATTTCAGGATTATTATAGTATGGTTCATGATTTCTGAAAGTCCCTCATGAACTCCTCAACGAACTTTCAAAGTAATGTAAAAATTTCTTCTAAGATTGAAATAACTAATTTTACTATAAGACATCTTTGGCAATGTACTTGAGGAATACCGCCAATATTTACACGTTCTACAGTTCTTCCACAATAGTTAAAAATATTGACTCCAAAAAAGTTTGTTTGGAATTTCTGCAATTAGGAAAAAAATAGTTTTGATATTAATCTCTTCGCCATACGGAGTTCATGCAAAACAATTTCTAAGATGTTATATACAAACACCTTCAGTAAAAATTCCATCCTATTTAACATAAATAATTGTCCATTATAAAATACGTTGAAAATGAACAAGATTTTTTGTAGTTGATCTTAAAAACAAAACTACCAAACCTTTTTGTGTAATCCTGATCGTCAGGAATCTCATAAAAAAAAAAATCGAAAATTCTACGGTGAATGCCAGAGTTTACCGACAAGAATTCAGTATTTTTTTTAATTCATTTTCAACTTAAATAATCTAAACAAAAAAAATAGAAGCCAATGAAGTGATTTGTAGAGTAATTTGTAAAGATCCCTTTAAAAAATATTGAGGTATTTCTTGACTAGTTTTCAAGCCAAATATGGAGAGTGGATAGATTTGTATAGGGGGGCTGGGGGCAAGAAGGACACCTTAAGATATATAGGTTCAAATCATGGTTGATTAGCACAATTTTGAAGATTATTCCAGTGTAGGAGCAAGCTCACCTCTTGTTCTAAATGATGTTATCGATAGATTTCAAAAATATAAGAAACACATGATGATTTGAAATTTTTGAAAATGTCCCTTCTTATGACATTTTTCGACGAGGCACGGGGCAAGAGTGCCACTCGTATGGGGCAAGAAGACCACCAGAGCAAAATGCCACAAATTTTGTATATTATTATTTCCCCGCCTAAACGATAAATTCTAGAGTAAGTAAAGATAAAAACGGAGGGATAATAGTAGACTTATAGTTAAAAAGTAATTTTACGAAATTAATTTAGTTCTCATCTTATTTGACTGCAACAAGAATAGTAAAAATTTTCAGAAATAATTTTGAATGTCCAAGATGGTTTATTTTGATTTTATTTAGTAGGAAACATTGATGTAATGCAATATTAAACAAGAAAAAATAAAAGTTCATTTGATTTTATATGAGAAAATTGCAGTGTCCCTCTTGCCCCATAAGACATACTGTTATTATATATGTAAAACTTAATGTCAAAAAGACTTTTTCGAAAAAAATTCCTCACAGCTATATTGAACAATTTAAAATCATCAATACTGTGCGGAAAAAATCAATTTATTTAGTATTTATTCAGAGTCAAACCTTGTTTTCCAGTCTTACATTCTTATAATATTTCGCATTTTTCACGTTGGTGAGTTAAAGACACTTTTCTATTTTTTTGTACTAAACATTTTTAACTGTAATATTTACACAACCCTCAACTCGTACTCAATTTATTCTTATCCTGCGTTAAACGTCAAAAAATTGATTTGAACTAGGTGAAATTAGAGGTGGCACTTTTACCCCGGGTGTCACTCTTGCCCCATGTCCCCCTATATTAATTATAGCAGAATTCTTGATTTAACATTCAGAAAAAAAAACATGGAGTAGTTTTGGAACCTAAAAGAATGCCTGATGGCACTTCTGGTGAATATTTTTTGAGAAAATCAATTGAAAAAATTCTTTTAAAAAATCCATAGAAAAATCGATAATGCTGTTCAAAGTAAAAAAATCGCTGGAAAATGCTTGGGTGGATTTTTTGGAATGATCCTATGACGACATCTCAGGGAAAACAATAATATAATTCTCAGTGGAAATTTGTGAACAAATTTATCGGGTAATTTTTTAATATTTTCACGGAAGAGTTTATGAAAGAAAGTATTCCGCTTAAAACTTTGGAATAGTTGAATTAAAAAAAGGAATGCGAGGATCAAAATCAATTTTTTTTTATAATTCTAAAATAATACTCAGAGTATTTTCTGTAAGAAAATGCAGATAAATTTGTGGAAAACTACTCTGAGAAATAACCTAGAACATTTTTCCAATTGAATCTTTTTTAATTATTTATGAAAATTTTGTGTAATATTAGGAAGGATCTTGGAAAAATCATCCAATGTTTTTTTTTTGCCAGGAAGTCCTGGATAATATTTGCTATGATTTTTTCAAGCAATATTTGAAGAATTTCTGAGAGATAATCTGAAAAAAATGTTGAATGAAGCTGAAGAGAAACCTTAGAGGAATTTGTGAAAAGAATCCATTCTTGGTGATTTTGAAGACAATTTTAGTAGTACACTAAGGATTTTTTTTACACAGGGGATACGTGCCGTGTAATAAAAACCCGCGCAAAAAAAAACGTGCTCTTTCCGGAACCCGTGTAAGAAAAACCGTGTAAATTCTGGAATCTGTGTAAAAAGAACCGTGGTAATTCCAAAATCCGTGTAAATAAGAAAAAAAAAACGTTTTAATTTCGAAATCCATGCAAAATAAAAGTACCGTGCGAATTCCGAAAGCTGTGTAAAAAGAAATCGTGCAAAAAAAAACGTGGTAAATTTTTTTGTTGTGTATTTCTTGTTCTATTTCTTGGAGAAATTCTCAGTAATTCCAGAAAATCTTCAACAAATTATTAATGAACAAATGGATGATATGTTCAACTAACAATTAAAATATAAGTGTAATATTATATAATAAATTTATGCAAACTACGAAAGTCGTAAAAATTGTAATTATTGCGAGCAACATTACTTAGGTAAACCATAAATTTGCTAGCCCCCCCAGTCCCCCTCCTGGAAAAAAATCCTAGCTATGCCAATGGTCACTTATATTGATGACTTCAGGAGATTCTGTATCAGAAAAGAATTATTTGAACTGTTACAGTCAGTTGTAAAATACAAAATTCTAGGGCAAAATGCGGCAAAACGGGGTTTTACAGTCATCGACGTTAAATGGAGTGTACTCAATCTCATTAGGAGTAGTCCATTAACTATGCAAGACAAATTTCGAGGTTTCTTAATCCCCTCCCCCTTCCCACATAATAAGATGTTTTTATGGAAACTAAAAATAAATTGGTGCCTAAGAAATCTGGAGAAATATCTGACATAAATTTGTTCAACAAAATTGCAGCCAACATATTACAGGTCTTCTGTGTGCTATTGAATCTGTTCAACTTTTATAGTTTCTTAGAAATGTTGATTACCGTAGTGAAATACGGGAAAACTTTTGATCCACCTTACTCTACTCTATCGTCAGTACAGTTTTACCATAATATGATTCATGGAAATCCATTTCACTACTGGATTGCTGTCAACACCAACTCTCATCCAGAATACTACACAGAGCATGTTTATTCCTTTCGAGTTTCGTGAAGCACTTTCGGATGCTTGGCCACGAAAGGAAATTGCAGAAGCTAACTCGGCTAACTCCTGGAAGCAAGGTAAAAGCACACGAAACAAGGATGTAAAAGTTGCCATTTTAAGCGTAACAGCACTTGGATAAACAAGTGGAGATGCGCTTTTGAAAAATACACATTTTAGAGAGGGGTCGTCATCAACATGTCTGAAGGATGTTTAATTAGTAGGTATGATGTTGTTTGTGGTGTTTTCCTATTTACCGAGCATGGTGCAACGTTACAAACTTAAATAAAAAAGAGAAATGATCCGTTAGTTAATGCCATTCGTAAAACGCCTGCAAATAATGACAACCTTAATATCGTTCAATTTAGCAAGTTCTGAAAACAGTCAATTTTGCTTGCATTCCATAAATTATCCCCGATCGGCGGTAAAACGGAACCCGCGGGACCGCCAACATCGCGAAACCACATTAAATCAAACCCACTCGCCTCAATTTTTATACCGTTCAATTTTTCAGTTCACCGACCGCAAGCCAAATCGATGTCGCCAACCTCCCGATTGGGATCCCGGGCGCGCAAATTGCACCAAAATGCACCAAAGGTAATGGCAGGGGAGAATAACTGGAAATGGACCAGTGGAAGCTAATTTGATGCTGAAGCATACTATGTAAGTTAAACTATTTTATTTCATGCTATACTTAAACTGAATAGAATCATGCACAAGATTCTCTCATATAATCATAAGCAAGTTTCTCGCAAAATCTGGCGGCATTTTCAACGAATCCTGGAAAAGCTTCTCAACAGAAGCTGATTTTCCACTGTTTACCTGGACTGGCTTTGATAAGCATAACATATACATACGCAGGCCAATTCCTTACAATCAGTTGGAAAACCTCTGCATCTCTACAATCACCACGGGAAGCGCATTTATAAATGAGGGAGGTAAAAGGCATGGAAGTCACTCCTGGTAGGTGATGTGATCAGTTAATAAGGACAAAAATTACAACTCTTATTTAAGCTAATGGCAGTTTTGTCTAGCGGTGAAAGATTCGGCAGTCGGCATTCATGACATCGGCATTTTTGACGGAAATGTATGTGTGTATTGAAATTGTATAAAGTAGAAATGACCCAAGTAACCACGAAGCTATATATGAATACTTTATGTCTGCTCTATAGTATGCTATCAGATTTTGTTTTAAAGTGACATAACCTTTAAGAGCTTTATAAAGCATAATTGAAGTGGGAAAGGGCCCCACAACAACCAAATTAATGCAATACTTAGTAAAGCAGTTTTAATGCACAAGCCCTAATAAAGCATTTATGTTTGTATATTTAGGGTTCATGATGTATATTAGCTTAAAATAATGTATGTTTAGGGCTTGCGTTAAAAATAAACAAAACAATGAATCCATTTACTACCTCCTTTCAATGGTTTTCTTTACCAGCTTAATGATTTTTTTTGTTGGAATCACGATTCGAAGCCACAACTAGGATGATGGTGTGCTGGATGCCTGGCGCGTTGGTGTCCTGTGCTAAAGCTGCTGATGTAATAAGGTAGGAAAATAGTTATTTATGCAACAAGTTGCAAAATGATGATTCATTTCAGCACGAGTCGTACATTTATCCGACGAGGCTTGCCGAGTTGGATAAATACGACGAGTGCTGAAAAAATCGAGTTTTGCAACGAGTTGCATACAACATTTTTTGCAATTACGAAACATGCCGTTTCAGTTGGATTATTTCTTGGAGCACAAACAAAATTTAAAAGAGAATCCACATGGACAGCCATGCGTAGCAGCGACTCGGTATTTTCAATCAGGTAGGCGGTGATGCAGTAGTATCTATGATCATAAACATGAAAGTCACATTTTTTTTTTCACTTCACTCAAACTCTAATGGATCTTGATTGTTAATTCGTGAACGGACCAGGTAAAACGCCGCTTGCAGTTGTCGTTTGTGTTGTAGGTACAGTTATTTACCATGCGTCAAACTTCCTACCCATACCGTGTGGGAACACGAAGTTCCGGTCAGTTTTGATCTGGCTCACCAACCGCCTCTACGTTCACTGGACGAACCGATTCCGTGTCGGTATGGCTCACCAACGGATACGGATCACCCAATGGATATAAAATCGTAGTCTTGTAGACAAAGTAATTGAGATCCACAGAGTAATTCGATGAATTGCGTATGAAGAGCCACCGATAACTAATTTACTGCCGCCAAAATAGTACTGAAAAGTGCTACTTTTCAGCACCGTTTTGAGTGCTGAAAAGTAGCACTTTTCAGCACTGTTTGTTTTGTAAGGAAAAGTAGGCCGTTATACTATCCATAATATTCATGAAAAGTAGGCTCATATAATGCGGAATTGCAAAAAAGTTCTTTATAAACGAAGCCACCGTGTGTGTTAACATCACTATTCGCCCAGTTATTACGAATAGAAAGAATTCTCTTCGGCGATTGATTTCCTTTCTTCACCAAATGAAACAATAATTTTATCATTATTCTTTCTCGTAAAGGAAATAACAGAACTTAACCAAAGCCCTAGCGCATTAAACAGATTTCGGGGGAGATAAATTGATCGACATTTCCTCTCGCTCCTTATGAATAAAAGAGTCTCATAGATAAAATACAACAATTTTGAATGAATTCATATATCCTTAGATCATGAAATGGGGGTTCGAGATGAAAGAAATTCATTTCATTATTCTTCCATATCCCACAAAACGTAATGAGCGAGTGCGAACGTGCTCGATCGTCTTACTTATTTATTACAGATTCGAGTGCGTTTAATGAGGTTATGTAATCTTGTATGACAGCATAACTGTATATTCACTCTAAACGCTTAGCATAATGCTATATTAAAATAATGCTACAAAGCATTTACAATGTTCATCAAATGCATCATTTCTTGACAGTTATTGAATAAATGCATGATAACATTATTAATGCAAAAAATGTTGACTTTCGACCAAATTAATGCAATGGTATAATGCTTGTGGTTACTTGGGGAGGGTTTATGCCGACACCTGTAGTGACAAGCTACCATTCACCGTGCATTTAAGAAAAATTTGCACTTCCAAAAATTATATAACTTTTCCAAATAATTTGAAGCGTACTAGAATACCACTATGTAGCGTGCAATTATATCATAATTCAGGGAAAAATCTAAAACAAAGAATTACTCAAAAATTATGTTTGAAAATGTCATGTTAATGTCGCCTCGCCCGCATAGAAAATCACAATATGTCTAACATTGTCAACAATAAATTTCTTCTAACCGTTATTGTTACTGTATCACAAACTGTCTGATTTATGTTGAACAATATAAATACTAAAGATTCAGACTATTAGAAACGGTTTGTATACCAAATGCCAAACAATTACAATAAAATATATTATCCAAATATTGTAAAATGATATAAATATCAAAAAGTGTGAGAAATAGTGATACTGTGTCTTCACATTCTGCCAAATGGTTATTTTTTATGTATTGCACAACACACTCACACATGTGCATTTCAACATATAATATCAATTAACAACAGTTTGGCAAATAGTAGAACGAATTTTTGTTCGTAAGCGATGTGTACTCCCAAATTTCTGCCGTTTAGCTGTGCTGTCATGTTTGTTTTCTTCGCCCATAAGCGAAAAGTGTAGAAAAGTGAGTGGAAATTTAATGAATAAAAACAATATTGTAAAGCTGCACACCAGACAGGAGTATTTTTGCCCCACAAGCCGGAACGTCATCGAGACCGGGTCGCTTTCCTGCGGAATAAATAAATCCACATGCTGCAACTGTAAATTCGATGGGCATGTGGGTGCCTATAGGAAATCATCGAAAAAGTGCAGATTGAAACTGCATTCGAACAATGGAAGGAAGAATTGGTAAGTAACATGAAAGAATATTGCGGTGTAGAGGCATATTCTAAAAATATGCATTTTATTTTTCCTCCAGAACTCGTTGCCAGTGTACAGATGTCGTAATTGCCCCGTTATTCCTGCTTCCGGATGAGTTGACATCAGTAAATCAGCCATCAGCATAGGTGTGCCCGTATGCCATCGTCTGAGATGAGAACAACTGCTGTGTTTTACTTGAATTCCTCAGATTGATTGACTTGTATAATTAATTTATATTTTAAATAAACATAAGTAGTAACATTAGCAACCGATTGTAGGCTGGTAGGTAAATTTTAGATAAGCAAGATTATATTTGTTAAATTTCTTAAATTTACCTTTTTGAAAAATGCAATAGATGGAAGAAAAGATGTGCTTAAAAAAATATAAAATAAAATAATGGAACTGAAAACACGAGCAATCATTATTTACTTCAGAAGTAAATAGTTAAAAGAGCTGTTTTACGCGTATTTCCTTGTTTCATTATTTTACGTAAAATTTATTAAATAATTATAATTATATAGTTTCAATATATCAGAACAGAACCGTATACGGTTAAAATACCATAAAGCACTATGAACCAACCAAATCACATACATTATTCGTGCTTTGGCCAACTTTATGGTAAAACTGTTCCTGTACTGTTTGACTTACAGTAGGATGGACAAAAAGTGGATAATATATCTACAACTTGGCAAAATGTAAACGAAAAATTTTGTTCGAGAAAATCTTTATTTTTAAATGGTGACATAACTTAACCGCCTATTACCCGTATTGTTATTTTTCCGGTTACTGTTTACCAAACAGTAAAAACCGTTAGCGGTATTGTCGATTTATTGTTATTTTGGATGTTGTACGAAATTATTGATATATTGTTGCAAATAGTTGTGCACACTACGTGATACAGTATCAATATAGTTCTAGATTATGCGGGCGTACCGTTCTATGTCACCATTTACTGTGCACACTAGTGCACTATTTACCGTTCTTCTTCTTCTTTCTGGCATTACGTCCCCACTGGGACAGAGCCTGCTTCTCAGCTTAGTGTTCTTATGAGCACTTCCACAGTTATTAACTGAGAGCTTACTATGCCAATGACCATTTTTGCATGCGTATATCGTGTGGCAGGTACGAAGATATTCTAGCTGCGCGTTTACCGCTACGGCTATCTGGGACCATTTACCGTGTTTTTGTCATGATTTAATTTTGTATCTTGAAGAAACGCTGTTGATGGAGCAACTATGTTGCAAAAAGTGTGCGCACTCATTTTTAAGAGTATTCAAATCTTCATTTACAATAAAAACCATAAAAAGTTTAAAAATTGGATAAATTATTATTTTCTCATTTAAATCGTTATAGGAGGTTTGACTGTATTGTCCAAACCATTCCATATTCACTCAAAAACTAAATATGAAGTAGTTTAATCGAGACATAACAATAAATCTAATACTACCGAATAATTGTATGCCTTGTACACTAATGCACGGTAATAGGAACCTTATATATTGAAAAGGGTCCATTCACCGTGCATTTGGGTTTCGACTAAAACACAATATAAAATTCTAATTTGCATAAAATCTCATTGCTCATACGACGGAATATTTCTTACTTGTAATATCCACAGTGGAAACTCGTTGAAATTTTGAAAAATTTCATACTCTAACGTTAAAATGAAAAATGTGAATTTTGGCGTTTCTACTAAGAGTGTTGAAACATCTAATTATCGAACAGATTTCACATGATTTAGACTACATAAACTAGGTTTTTCAAAATGCTTTGTGACAAAAATTACTTCATTCCATCAGGTTTATCTTATTTTGCTGACAAAAAAAAATTGTGAAAATTGTATGAATATTCTGTAGGAATTTGTATATGTGCACGGTGAATGGAGGCCGCACGGTGACTGGTGACTTAACGGTAATTGAAAGGTGGAAGCAGTACTTTGATGCATTACTGAATAGTGTTGAGGCAATACGTCAGTATCGCGGACGATAAAATATATAAATAAGCATCCAATTTGACCGGGATTAATAAAGCAATTCAATTGTTCAAGTATAATAAAGCAGCTGATGAGGATGGTAGTGGTCGAGAACAGGGTTCCCGGGAAGCTCACAAGACTGATAAGCGCAGTGGCGTAGCTAGGGTTTTGGGGGCCCGGTGCGGAGATAGATTTGGGGGCCCCTCAAATAGAGGTTTGCTAAATATGCCTTATTAGCTTACACATACCTACATATTTTTGTCAAAAACGTTTAATATTAAAAAACGTGATTTAAAGGTCAAAATATATTCTCCTAGTAAAAATTAATCCATACGAGGACTTAGCCAGGAAGTCCGTCAGGAAGAAGTTTTTGATGTTATGTCTGTTTTTTATGTTATGGAAGTGGTTTTTGAATATACCGTCGATGGGGGTGACAATGGGTCTAGGGGGTGAGATTGGGTCAAAACGGAAAATTATGATTTACGAAATATTTCATCTAATAACGCTGATATCACTAGAATTAATCATTCGTATGCTAGGGAACACATTATTACACATAATTCATCACAATATACATTTTTAGAATTAGTAGTTTTTGTTTACTATATCAATAAACTTGTATGTTGAAACTAGATAAAATTTACAACATTAAATTTCTCCTGTGCAAAGTATAACGCATGTACTTTAACCTCTATAGTTGTATTAGTAGAAGGTTGAAAGTCCTTTCATTACACTTCACAAGTATTTTCCGGAATCAAATTGATTTTTCCACAAAAATTTCATTTTTTTCGGTACGATGTCTAAAACATTGAAAATGGGGGTGAGATTGGGTCAAGCAAGAACGATAGTAAATGAAATTGCAAGACCACTTTTTTGACATTTTACGGTGTCGGGTGTTCTCATTCCTCATTAAGATGTGTTTATTCTTTCTAAATACAGCATCTCTGAACATCAAATAAGTCTATTTGAGGATTCCGTGCATTGAATAACAATGCAACGCATTTTGACAACTTCTCAAACCAGCAACTGTGTTTCGTGCGTAGCACCATCGTAAAATGTTATCAAATGGATTTTTTTATTTAATTATTTATTAGTGTTTTCACATAATAGAAACATCTCACGAAAGTACGAATGAGTTGGATCGCTGGAATACCGGGATTATGACGTCAACATCTGCCTGAAATGTATTGGTCGAGTAATGTCTTACCGTAATATAACTATTTGCGAAGGTTTACAATAATCACTGTTTCAGTACACCTCTGGGAAAGCCGAATAGGCTTTATGGCAATGGGGATGAGACTTTGAAGATAATTTGAGGGAAACAAAACAGGAATATTTATGTAAACTTGACGATAAATGTTGGGTCTCACATATTTTCTCATAGCTCTTCAAATTTTTGGTAAAATCGTTCTTTTAAGTGGGTTTATCATACTTGTGAAACATCTTAGATATCTTTTCGTCTTGTTTGCATCGTATTTCATCAATATTTTTCAGCTGTGAATGGTTTTGCAATAATATTCTCAAAAACAAGTTATTTCAATTCCAGTGACCCAATGTCACCCCCTCTATGGGGTGAGATTGGGTCATTTTTCATTCACTTGTAGTGCCGCTGTGAATAAATATTTTTCAATAATTTTTTGAACAGTTGTTAATATACCAGCAAAGTATATACACACCAAATTTGAAGTTTATTGGAGCTAAATTGCGATAGTTATTCAACAAACAAATCGTACATATGCCTTTTTGACCCACTGTCACCCCCAACGACGGTATATATGAAGCAATTGCTGCATAAGTTCCTATAAATTTATGTTTTAAAGGATGTTTGAAGGAATTCTTGGATAACTTTCTGTTATGATGTACGGTATTTAGTAGTTTGCTTACGGTTATACCTAGACGAACGCTTTGAAGGCTCGTGGAAAAATATCTCAATTCATTGGAAATTAGGCGATGAAACGGCTCTATTTTAGTATTTTATTTGTGGTTTTTGACGCAGATCTAGGAGGCAATCAAGATGAAATGTTTGATGTTATTATTGATATTATTTTATGAGGATTCCCAGCGAAACTCATAGAGGTATCCTGAGATAAAATTTTGAAATATACATACCTTGAAAATAACATGCAGGAAATCTTCTGAAGTAAAAATATTTTCCTTGAACTCTGTCAAAATTCCAGAAATGTATGTATTCTTTTTTTATTTTGGCGAAACTCCTTATAACAGAAGTCTTGTAAGAATGTATAACAAAAATCTAGAAGAAACTGGTAGAATCGCTTAGAAGTTTCTGGGAATATTACTGCTTTTATCACTTGAAAAACTCATAGTAGGAATAGAGCCGGATTAACAAATGTGGGGGCCCAGGGACCAGAGTCTTGTGGGGGCCTTTAAAAAAAACATTTCCTATAGTACATTTGATTGATTAAAGTTTCGGTGATAATTGGTAGAACGAGATAAAACATGGGGAATATAGCACGGAATTCTCGTATTATCTTAATGTTTTAGAAAAGGTTCTAATTACCAGAAGTTACACGGATAAAAATCTGATCCCCAAATCATGATTTAAAAATCATGAAATTCATAAATTGCTTAGGTCATAATATCAGGATCACAAATCATGGTTCCTGGAGCCATAATCATGATTCTTCATAAGCGTAACATCCAGTGTGAAAACACTAAGCGGCGCACTTTGCTTCAACTCATTCGTATCGATCACACCTAATTTAAGATTGAGGTTGAGTGGTAGAGTAGGTGAAAAATGATTTAAAAAATCCATTGGAAAGCATGGAAACAGTACAATATTTTGGTACACCCAACTCAAAATCTACTAAAGTGTCTTTTTCTTTTCAATTACAATTCAACATAATTAAACTATCAAATTTATGTTGGATTCCCTTAATTTTCGACGTATTTATTCTGTACAATTCTGAGTAGTGTTTGATCCTTTGCTCGCGTCACTTGCTCCTGCGGGGGCGGGTGATGTGAACAGGATCAATCGTGTCGCGCGTCGCTCGCGTGGGATGATTAATTAGTGGCGCGGTTCGCGAAGCAGATTAGTAGTGTTTGATCCTTAGCTCGCGTCAAATAATTTATCATGGTCTAATCGCTTATCAAAGTGAATCCTGTGACCCAACGATCCTCCCCATTAACAAACATCTCTCCCAGTAACCTTTGTGGAGATGCAGAGGTAAACACGGTCTCCATATAGCAAAGGTTACATACTAACATTCCTTCCTCCAATCCCACCTGACTGCAAGGACGTGGCCGGCGCCGTTATTGACCCTGTATAAATAGAGGCACTGAATTATGCACACTGAAGAAGATTATGGCCAATCCCAGCCGAACTTCTAGTTGATTCTTTGTGCATTTTCACTGACTTCGGTCAATCACGGAATAGCAACCATTGATATGTGTAGTCAGTCTAAGCTAAGCTAAGCTAAGCTATTTATTCTGTACAATTCAAAAAATATGTACACCGCATTTTTTTATTTTTCAATTTCGATTATGTTTAGATTTGTGTAGAAGAATACCAAACCAAAAACTTTTAGAAAAAAAAAATAGAAACTGAAGCTCTTAAATCGAAAACAGTAGGTCAAATATGCTACACGCTTTAGAAAACCCTAAAAATCATTAGAATTTTAAGCTAAAGTTAGAACGTAAATACGACCCTGAATGGATGAATCCATGAAGAGCTCCCTGGGAAAAATAAGGGACGTATCTAAAAGAATTCCCAATTATCTGAGGAATTCAAACTTCTAATATATAGAAGAAAAACCATCAAATAAATTTCAGAAAGTATATTTGAAATAAATAAAACAAATAAATCTATGGCATAATTTTATATAAATTACCAGGAGAAATGTTCTAAGAAATGCCCTGATGAGTTATTCAAGGTCACTTGAGAATAAGTTTGGATGATTTTTGGTAGGTATTTTTGGATGATTTAAAAAAAAATCTGAAAAATGTAGATATACATTCAATGTTAAAAAAAAAAAAAATAAATCAAAATTTGTAAAATTAACTTTTTGTGTTTTATCTGTTTTACTCAAGTTTGTGCCCTTAATATTTTTTCGCTCAGTCCGTAGTGGTCTTGGATTTAAAAGAAAATTAATATTTGCATCTGCCTAAATAGTCGACCTGAAGTCGTAAGCTTACTCATTCTACAAAATTCATGCTTTTGAGAATATCTCAAACATTTAAATTTGAACAAAATGTACACCTTGAGCATTTAACTCATGTATATACCGTAATCCGGGGGCAAATTGATTATTGGGGTAAATTTGATTAAATCGGTACCAAATAGCATTTCCATTCAAGGATGCTTAATACTTCGTTGACATCACATACATTCCATGTTTTCTAGTTCACAGATGTCTAATGATGATTTAAAACTATTTCTTTTTTTTACGTCAATTTTGCATAAAAATATTCATAGTTTTTGAAGGTGTTAGCAATACTGTTGGAAAAGTCAGTACTGAACAATTCGCTGGTGCTAATCCTGCATGCAAACTTTGAGTGTCAAAAATGTAGTGTAAGCTTCAGTGTGAACTGCTGAACTCATTTTTGAAATCGTACAGCATTACAAAAAAGTGTTATGGTCATAAAAACCGTTTATTGTTGAATAACTAGCTTTTTTCAAGGAGAATTGCATACATATAGGCGTATTATGCAGATTTACAAAGTTTAACCCCTCTACCGGCAGCTTCATTTTTTACTGCAAAATTCAAATTCAAATCGTTATAACTTTTTTGTTTTTCAGTATTTTTGCACATTTTTTTTACAAGCTCTCAAAAAACTCTTCTAGTTTTGGGATCTGTGTCGATATTGATCATTGGTCATCTGGTTTTGAAGATATTCCAAAATTCCTTGGGGGACCGACCCGTAACTAGAACCCCCGTTAATTTCTCAGGCTACAGAATTTTAATCGTATTCGGATATTCACTCTTCGGAAGAATACATTAATGAGAGTATGTTGTGAAAAAATGAAGCAATTTGGTGCAGCCGTCTTTAAGTAATGGCCATTTAGGTTCCTGGAACCACGCTGGCCAAATAAAGATCTTAAAAACTTCAAAAAACATCATATCGTAATTTTCAGATATCTCCAAGAATTCTGTACCGATTTGAATGATTTTTTCAGAAGAGCTCCTTAATACCTGGCATTATATAACCCACATTTTATATTTTTGCTAAATTGATCAAAAACAAAATGGCCGCCAAAGGCATTTTATATGGAAAATGTCGGTCCCCAAGGGACATCGGAATATCTTTAAAACCAGATCACCAATAATTAATATCGACACAGATCCTAAAACTAGAAGAGTTGTTTGAGAACTTGTAAAAAAATGGTGCAAAAATATTGAAAAACAAAAAAATTATAACGATTTTAATATTTATTTTGCGGTAAAAAATTAAGCTGCCGGTAGTGGGGTTAATTTTGCAATAAAATGGTAATATACACGAGTTGTAAGAATATTTACATCATTTTTAGATTTAGGAGACCCAAATTTAGTAGATAGGGAAATTTTACATTCTAATACAGTCGACTCTCCACATCTCAATGTTCTACATCTCGATATCTCTCCCTATGTCGATGATTGCTTCGGTCCCTTTATTCTGCAAACGATTTCGCTCTCCATATCTCGATATCCTCCTTATCTCGATATCTCCATATCTCGATGTATTCCTGTTGATTTTTCGTTCCCAATTTTCTCTCCATATGTCGATATGAACATTATCAAAGGTCACTAGACCAGATTTAAGTGATTCAGAACGATTTGGAAAATCGAAATGAAGTTTGTTTGTTTATTATTTTCCTAGTAACGGAGTTATTTTCAATCTAGTGTTCATTAAATTGATGTTCTTTGTCTCGATCTCTCCCTATCTCGATGGTCCCTTCGATATCGAGATGTGGAGAGGCAACTGTATAAGCTTTTTTATATAGTGATCAATTTCGCCCCAATGTGTCATTTTCAATTTTTGATATTAAAACTTATTTTATGACGTGTTAAATTTTATTTCATAAAAAATCAATTACATTAACTGATAGACATCAATGAAGTACTGGTTTTACAGAAATAAATTTGACAATATTTGAATTCCAAAGGATAACATGATAGAAAGTTGTGAAATAGTGATCAATTTGCCCCCGGATTACGGTACTATTGAGAAGGTATCTGTCAAATTTCTAAAATGAGTGACAATGGGAATGGTTAATATCGTAAAAAAATACTTCACCAAAATTTCACCAATGTTCCAGATTTCTGGAGGCCCACAAACTTGGGTAGATTTGATTGGAAATCAGAATTCATGAAGTGTTATATAAATATAAATAATTATGAATTCAAAGCCGTAATTAGACTCAACATTTTCAACATAGGTATTTGAGCATACTTAAGTATCTACATCAGGGCCTCGTTTAGCTATTAGAAGACTCGTGTTAACGATTGAACAACAACAAGGAAAATAACTTACAATGCAAATATTCGTGGAGGTCCCTAAAATGTGGGATAGATTTAGGGTGGGCTGAGGGCCCCGGTAGTACCGTGACTGTGAGCCCCACATTTTAGGGGCCCCCAGTCACGGTTCTCCCGGAGCCCTCAGCCCACTCATTCTAAATCTATCTCTAAACTATTAAAAGTCAGGGATAATCAAGGGGCCCCTGTACATCGCAGATCCAAATCTGCTTGTCATGCTCTTTTTTTTTGATCTTACAAATTGCCAGTTTCTCAAAGCTATGTCGAATCTTTAATGCTATAAGATATCCGTACTGCAATTTTGGGGCCCCTAGAAGCTCGGGGCCCGGTGCGGACCGCACCCACCGCACCCCCCTAGCTACGCTACTAGATAAGCGCGTTGATGGATGATGTGTAAAATTGTGTGAAAATTACTGGCGAATATTTCAGTTCGTTTGAGTCCCACCGAGGGCTACCGTCTACCACTATGTAATGGGCTTGCGTACCTGTTGTTCATAATTGCGCTAGAATAAGTTTTTCGGAGAGCCAAGTTGCAATGTTCAACCGATCAAGTCAATTTGTTTGCTTCGCAGATTCTTCGACAGATACAAGGCGTAGAGTGCATCGAATGCATGATTAGGCGAATGTAAGACACAGGAAGCTGCTGAAGATGGAGGAAGGCAGCTATGAGTACACTGAAACAAGCATTGCAGTAATGAAAACCATGAACAAGTTTTTAAATTTACTATTCCAACCAAGATTGAGCTATGATGGACGCTTTTTATTTGCGTTTTGTTCCATCTCAATCCAACCGCATCGCTAGCCGAGCGGTAAGCGTTCGCGCTTGACAATCGCCAGATCCTCGGTTCGATTCTGGCCTGCTGCAAGTTTTTAACCATGGTATAGTCACTTTTACTATCGGAATGGTGCCATAGTAAAATTGAAAACACAAACCGTTCGAAATAAATGCGAATTTAGTCTGCAAAAATCAAGTGGCGTTGTGTATTTAATTTAACCTTCTGATATAGTATTTTCAACCGCAACGCTGTTCTCAGTGTATAAGTAGTATGGCGTGAAATGAATGTTCACAATCCAATTCACACACAGAAAGTCAAACTAAATTGGTACCGTAATTTCGGGTGAAATTGATCATTTTTCACTGTTCTTCTAGTCTGTTTTCTATAATGTTAACAATGTCAAGCAATTAAATGCAGGAAAACAAGTACGAAGGTGAGCCTCATTGACTTATGTACCGAAATTTTCTAACAAATGTCATTTTAGTATTAACAAATACCTCTAAAATAAAAAATCAGAGGAACTCATTTCGGGGTGAAATTGATCACTTGTCAATACCATTATTGTTAGTTTCCAAAACAACTCTATATGATAAATTTGAGCTCCCTGAATCCGAATATGCTTGTAAAATTCTTAACAATGTAATATTCATATAAATAACGAATAGTTAAATTTCAAGAATAACGCGAAACACGCCTAAATGTATGCAATTTCCTAAGGAATTCAATGATATCTAACAGAAATTCAATTGTTTCAACCATATCAGCCAATTGGTACGAGTTTTGGTGATGAAATCTGGTTTGGGGATATATCTCAAGCATCCTCGCAAACTTTCAGGTTTATACCATGTTCAAATCCTTGTTTATTAATAGAAGTTCATAGGTGTTTGTCAATACTGCACCGTGCATGATTTTGAAATTTTACGTTATTTTCATAGTAATAAGCATTCTTTAACGCAAAAAACTTTACAACACACAATTCGACAATAGTTACGACAAGCAACGTTCATTTACTGCAACTTACATTGATATTTGTGCTCCATTACGAATAAATAGAATCGTGTGATACGATGATCAATTTCACCCTACTGATCAATTACACCCGATTTTACGGTAGTGTAGATCAGTGGATGGAATTGTTACCGTTTCCCCTTGGATGGATTGAGCGACCGCCTGGGTGGTTGAAACAATGTTTCACGTCGGTCTCGTCGCACGCTGTCGTCATGCCACATTCAACCATGCCACCAACCGTTCCGGAGCCGTTACCCTGGTAGCAAATTGAGCAGTGAAAAATGAAGTTTTCAACGCCATCCACGGGGTGCAATTTAGGAAGCTGATTGCATGTGGAAAGGGACGCCGTCGATATGGATTTGCCAAAATGGACAATTTGCTGAGCTATTCTTGTTTTTTTTTTACCAGAGACCCACAACGGAAGCAACAAACAGTCGATCGAGTTAGACAAACATACGATTCAATGAGTCCTTCGCCTGAACTTGTTTGCAAATAATAGTGCAATTCTGGGGAAAAAGAATATGTATTCGCCATTTTAGAAATCCGCCATTCAATCCCGCGAGATGATGATTGGAATAATTGATATATAGCTTGCTGCATGAATAATTCATCCCGGTGACAGCTCTTTTGCTGCAGATTGCATTTGGCGGTGGCGGAGCGAATTTGTTTGACAATTGTCTAGCAATTATGCTGTCCACGCGGTTCAATTTGCGGTGAGTTGAGTTTTTCTGCGAAATGCGGGGCCTCAAATTGATTGAGGTGTGAATTTATGATATAGCATGACATTTTTTTTTAGTTTAATAATTATCACTTTTTTTCAGTAGGCGTTGAACTGACAAGAAGTTGTTACTTCAAGCTACTGACATATTTCTCTATTTTTTCAGATGATAGGGTTGTCGCAAATTAATCGATTAATCGACTCACTAATCGATTATTTTTTCATCGATAGCTGACTCACTTAATAATCGAAATAATCGATTAATTGACTTCGATTATTTGACGATTTTTCCAAAATAAAATGACCAATTCAAACTACGATTATGTTTTCCTGTAAAACACAGTGTTGTGTTAAGCTAAGTATGCTGTTTCACTCAAGAAAAGTAAACAAGTTTCTTTACTGAATGGGTCAAGAAATTTCCTACAGAGAGTCCCATTTGAAATGACATTTCTCACCAACTGCGTACTGCGATCAGAGAAATGTAATTTCCTGGTCATTTCTGGGAAGAAATTCTCCTCGCATCGAGATAGGCGATTCCTTTTCTTGTCAGTTGCAAACCAGCAAACCAGTTTTCCAAACACAGTCCTATATTCCTATACTGCCGTGAATCGCAAGGCAGTCCCATCTGATTTTTTGTCCAATTTTAGTTTATACATGTTTTGAACATATATTCCTATTATTATATTATTATTATTATTATATTATATTATATTATTTATGACCTTTCAGCTACACTAACGAGACTGCATAATTTGTTCGGTAAAATTTGTAAAAAAAATACCAAGTCGAATTATCCTATAATGAAATGTGACCTCATTACAGTCCCACTGCATAGTTTTGTAACGTGTTATATAAAAATTAACGGTATTTTGATCATCCTAATATTTCTCTCAAAAGGTATCAGAATGATGAGCAAAATGTGAAAGTTTCATTGATATCCAAACATGTGTCAATCTCCTGAACTTTTTTTAGTATTCGTTTGAATGGAACTCACTTGCGATTCACAGCAGTATATTGTCAATTAATGGCCATGAGTCATCATGTCATTGCATACGCCACAATTTTTTACTAACGTTACCATGTTTTACACTTTACAGGGAGAAGAGAAAAGTATTCTGCTCAATTTCCTTTATTCACTTTTGGAAAGATTCCACATTCAGCGTTTTCTTGATCTTCCTAAAGTATCTCTTGAGATTTTCTCACATTTTTAAACGAATGTTTACAATGAATTTATCAAAAAATCTCTTTTTTTTCTTCGTACATCGGGGTGACTTTTAGACATTGGCACTAAAAAAGAGATAGTTCTAATATTTCCTTACTTAAGAAAACTAACTTTGGAAAGCGATCGTATCCATGCTGCAATAATCTTTCAGTGACGTCGGGGAGCGGCGCTACAATGCTTTTAAACGCTCTCAAAAATTAACTTTTGAACCTAATTTAATTTTTTTACACTCTAATGAAAAGGTATGAGACCCTAGAATAGAGTTCTGAACAGTTTTTGTAAATTTGATCATGCTCTACACAAGGAAGGTGTATACCACACCTATGGTCAGAATTTCATAAGCGTGTATGGCTCACTTTTTTATTCTGATTCACAAGAGCATCAAGTCATGGACGATTGATTTTGGTCATGTGATATCGGTTCTGGTAGATCTTTGTGTGGACAATTCCTGAACATCATGTTGTACCATCATTCGTCAGCTCAAAATCTATGATTTTTATCCACACTCAGAAAGACGTCATACCATAGCAAATATTAAACAGGTTATATCCGAATTCTTCATTTTATGACAAAACACAAAGATAGAACGAAATTTATATTATTTTTATACAAAAGTAAAAAAACGTAAAACCTGCGATCAATAACTAGAATAGATAGGGCTACATAAATTGCTCCAGAAATATCGTATGGAAATTTCCAGAGTGATTCTCCCGTTAATTTATCCAGGAATTCATAGATTTATAAACTTGTACAGATTTTTCCACAGATATATCCTAAAATTGCTCCAGGAGTCACATTGCGAAATTTTTTCCAAAGAGATCTCTAGGAATATATATAGCTGTGTAATCCATGTAGATGTCTCTAGGAATTTAACATGATGCTCAAATATGAAATTCCTTCATTTTTTTCAGGAATTGCTTCAGAAATTCCTTTATGAATTCCTTCCCAAATTATTTCGTGATTTGTCCAGGCATTTCTTTAAAGGATTCTTGGAATTAATTCAGGAAGTTGGTAGAATTGGTAGTTGGTAGAAATTCATATCAAGACTACTTTAGGCATTATTTTCAAGGCTATTCCTCCAAACATTTAAAACAATAAATAAAAAAAATGTTGAAATAATCTTTAGCGTTTCCCAAAAACATTCCAAAATATTTCTCTATCACTTCCATCTAGGATTCATATGCAAGACACTACAAAAAACCCTCATGAGACCGAAAACAACGTCCTCTATGTGCACCTGCAGTATTTGCCCTAAGAATTCTTACAGAAGATGAACCAAGAATTTCACCAGGAGTCGTCCACAGATTCCTCCTGATTTTTCTAGGAATTGTTCAAGGGATTCCCCCAAAAAATCCTATTAGGATTCCAGCGAGAATTCCTTCAGAAATTCCTCCAGACGTTACTAAGAGATTTCATCAGCGATTTCAACCAGGGCATTTAATAAAAACTTTTCCTCGGACTTCTTGGAGAAATTCTTGGAGTATTTCCTGTAAGAATTCCAGGAAACAATCTGGAGGAAATTTTTGAAGAAAATCCAGGAGAAATAACTGGAGAAAAGAAAAAAAAATGTCGAAAGAAAAAAAAATGTCAATTCCAGGAGGAGTTTTTAGATGTACATTGATACATCCTAATTGATGAGTATTTACAGGTATTCTTCAAAGAATTTCAGGAATAATACTTGTTGTTTTTACTAAAGAAACCCTGGAAGGAATTTCATGATGAATTTGTTGAGAAATTATCGGTAGACTTCATGGAAATCTTGTAAGAACATATAAGGGATTACTGAAATACAAAACATGAGGAAATTCTGGCCGATTTTAGGAGAAATGACTGTAAAAAACAGGTAGAATCCATTGAAAAAAAGCTGAAACAATTCCTAAAATAAGTCGTAGAGGAATCACCGGATAAATTTATAAAGAAAAACCCTAGGATTTTTTTGGAAGAATTCTTCAAGAACCTCAAAGAGATTTTTTTTGAAACTCTGAAAAAATTCCTGGAGGAACTCTTGATAGAGCTACAGGAAAATGTTTCAGAGAAGCCAAGTGATGTTTTTGAAGCAATGGTTAGAGAAAGCCCTCAACAAATTTCTAAAAAAAATCTTGAAGCAATCCCTAGAGGAATTTCAAACAAAATACTTGCAGCCATCTCTTAAGAAATTTCAGAAGGAGACCCATAAGCAATCCCTAAAAGTTGTACTAGAGCCATTTATAAAGGAATCCATGGATGAATTATCTAAATACTTGCATGATTTTTTGAAAAGCCAATAATAGAACATGAGAAAAATCTGTAACTTGAGATATAACGTGGGTCATTGGCTACGCGTCGGTCCCCCAAAGAATTTTGGAATATCTCCGGATCCAGATGACCAAAGATCAAAACAAATACAGATTATTAAAATAGAAGAGATTTTTGAGAACTTGTGGTGGTGCAAATATACGGGAAGTATACCAGTTTTGGCCACCCTAAGGAAAAGTATTGTTTATAAATAAATCAAACGACCTTTGGTTATTGTCAATACATCAAACGAAAGCTTTCAATCCATGCGCAGCAGGGAAAATATAAAAACTTATCAGAGACTTTATTTTTGTATAAAAAATGAGGGTGGCGAATACTGGACCACTTGCACCAATATTCGCCACGATTTTAATTTCGGTTCCTGAATTCGCCACCTACGTTGATTTCTTATGGAGGGTGGCGAATCAGGAACACCATGGCGAAAAATAGGTGCAAAGGAGCAAAAATTTTAAGGATAATGATTTTTTTCTATTATTTTCTGAGAAAATTTTGCGGTTTCCAAGAATGTTTCCGTATCATCTTAAAGCAATTTACTATACAATTGGCAACTATATATATATCGTAAAACAGTATATAACCCGGGGTGGCGAATACCGGTACACCTTCCCTATTGAGAAACAAAAAAGTTATAGCGATTTGAGGAAATACATGGTAAAATATTGAAGCTGCTCGTATTGGGGTTAAGAAACCTCTGACACAAAATGCCTAGGGGAATCTTTGGCAGACTTTTTGAAAAAAAAAAACACGAAGGAAAAAACTGAAAAAATCTACTGAGAATTTCTGAAGCAAAATTTCTTGAAGTATTCATGAAGGCATCTCTGGAGGGGTTTCATGTGGACTCCTTGGTAGTTTTACTGGAAGAATCTCATGAAATTTTCTAAAGAACTCCCTGAAAGAATCCTTGTGAGGAATCTTGAGAAAAATTCTGGGAGAAATTGCCGTAAAAAATCCTGGAGGAGCCTGAGGAAAATATCTGGGACAAATGCATGGAGGAATCTTTGGAAACATGAATGATGGTGAAACTACGGGAGAAATCCCTAAAAAAATCCTGTCGGTAGCATCCCTGGTGGAATTCCTAAAAGAGTCTCTGGTAGAATTCCTGCTGCAATTGTTTCAAAGCCAATGGCCATTTTCGCCCTCAATGCATGATGTGAAATTTTTGTTTAATACATAACCTTTTGTTTAATACATAACCTTAACAAAGGACCAACAAAAAAAATATCCAGGTTTCCTGAGGAAAAGGGGAAATCTCCAGGTCTTACTCCAAGAATTCTGCCTTTTTTTATTAAATTTTTTCAATGAATTGTTAAAGGATTTAATTCTAGAAATTTATCCAACATTTCCTCAGGAATTTTCCTTGAAAATTTTTCCAGCCGTTTTCCCTGGACATTTTCACGGGTCAAAAGTATCAAGAAATTTATTTTTAAACTACCGTCTAGCTACGATTTTTGTTAAATAAAAAAAAATGTGCACATCAAAATATTGTATATTTTTTTCAAATAATTCAAAGCAAACTAGTATACGAATACGAAGCGTCGCACACAAAGAAACAATTAAAATTTGTTATGCATAACAAAAAAAATTCTCAAAGCTGTGTTTACATATGTCATGTTAAGGTCGCCTCGTACCATTCAATGTGACTATTTTCCGTGTGTCTAGCTTTCGTCATTAAAATTCTCTTTAGAATTTACCCCCAGATTTATTTCGAAAAATAATCCAACAATTTCCAAGTCGAGCCTAGTACATGACACTGAAGACGGCCTTACAGTTGAGGTCGAAATACGCGTATCTGTCAAAGGGTACAAACGCTAGTGGAATTAAATGGTATAGTACTAAATTCAGTTTTTCATATTCTAATAATTTCTGGAAAACATCCTTGACGTTTCTCTGGTGACAACTTAGAAAATAGACTGGGAAATTTTAATTATATTCAGATTAAATTCCTAGTGAAAATCATGACATAATGCATACAGTAATACGAAAAGTAACACTTATGGTAATGTCGCGAGAAAATATTTAACTGTATTTTATGGTAGTATGGGAAAAAAGTAAAAAATTTTAAAATTGTATAGTAGAGTGTATGTATAGACAATATTGCATATTGGGAGAATAGTCAGAAAATAATTCTGATAGAAATTTCATTGCTACAACATTACGAGGCTCATGTATAATCTTAATGTGACTGTTATGCGATTACAACTGGCAAACAAATTGGTATTTTTTATCGTATTTTCTAGAACAATCTCACAGATTTCAGTAAGTTGATCGTAAGTGTTTATCGTCCACGGTATTAACTCGAAGTTGTCAAAAATGTCGAAAGTGACAAATATGCAGTTCTGGGCAGTATACCAGTCCTAGTCAAAAGTTGACATGAGAGCGGGTCAACGGATTTGTATTTTTTTTTTTCACTGATGCATTTGTCCAGAACTCAGACGCATGCGAGGGGATATTCCATAAACTTTAAAGATAACTTTTATTTTGAATTTATTTATCGGCATATCGGTCTATTTTGCTCGAAGTAAGAGGGAGCATGGAGAAGAAAGCAATGAATACTAGATGGATAGGTACCGTAAGGGAACGGCGAGAGAAATTGGATTAGATGTTGAAGAGGGCATACCATATGAAACAGTATTACTTGAAACGTCACTTCCTTGTGGCTAACGTCCCCTATAGGCCAGGAGAAGTGGATGAACTTGTCATTCATTTTTCTGTCAATTGGCTTGTTTAGGGGTATCCTGTTTTTTACATATTCTGATTCTTCGTTAAAAACTGAACCAGAATCCAAACTTTCATAATTTTCCGTGCCCTGGAACTATTTTTAAAACACTTTTGAATTTCGTATGGAAATCGTGTTTGAATCACCCCTCGGCAAATTTTACTTCGGAGCGATCTGTCATTATGTAAATTGAAATGTCATTGAGTCGACGGGATGAAATCTTTTTTAATCATTTATTATATCAAAATTAAGATATGGAAGCGCAATAAAATTGCGTGAATTTATCATCACTAAACAACCCAATTCTCATACAAAATCTACTTTTTCTCTGACATAAATTCACTCTAGGTGAACCACTTCCCCTGGCCTATGGGAACGGCTTGGGTGTGTTTTGAGAATGACACTACCAAGACAGCCAAAAGGAAGGAGGTTTCAAGCGCCCTAATACTGTTTGGCGATCAAGCAGCGATCGATGGCTTATATTATTGGGGAATCATTACACAATCATGGATAGTTTGTCCATATCATGTGTATTTCTCCCCGATAAGCCACACACATGTTCATTTATTTATGAACTGCGTTTTTTGTTTTTAGCCGGTTATTATTATTTTACATACAAAGGTATCGACCTTTGTTATTATTTTACATACAAAGGTATGATACCTTTATATGAAAAATTTAAAGATAACGTTAGGAAATTGTGTGTAATAATTTGTAGAATAAACGCCCATAAACATGCAGTATGTCGGGATAGCTAGGTTATAATGTAAAAAAAGCAAACGCATAGATTAATAGTAAAAATTCTATTTATCTTTACCGTTCTCCTCCTTGCAGAATTGTGAAACAAATATTCAGAAGGTAGAAAACTCTGAAGTAACCTAAACATAGCTTACCTGAGAAAACTGAATATCGGTATTAAGATATTAGATATTAAAATTTCTTGAAGAACGAATTAAAAGTTCATTCGAAAATCGTGTAGAAACTCATTTCAAAATATCCTTAGAATTTTGAAACAGTTCCGTAAACATTTTTAGTGGTTCTGACAAATACGAATTGTTTTACAAATTCTTTAAGTTATTCCCTACAATTTACCATGAATAAAAATATCACAAATTTCAATGGAAGTTCGATCTTATTATTCTCGTTCATGTATGTTCTGCATAAATGGGTCAATTCTATTTTTTTTTTCATTTTCATAATGGAAATCATGAACAATGGGAAAGAAAAGGATAAGCTTCAAAATTATAAGTGTAGGCCATTGGTTCAACGAAATACTAATATACTAAATAGAATACTAATAACATACTTAAATTCATCTTGATTCAAAACAAATAACTTGAAGAAACAATTTACTAAGCCATGAACCTCAGCTTCATGCTTCGAAAATTGGATAAATTCTATTAAATTTTAAAAGAATTTTATCGTGCATGTCCATCCGAATTCACAAGAATTTATCTATTAGGAGCTATTTTTAAAACTGTTTTTCAATTAAATTTCGGGCATCTTGGGGCTGGGTTTACATGAAATGTAAAATTTCGTAATAATTTAAAATTTCACTACAGAAACATTGTGCTAACAAATGAAACCAACTTTAAGGAACGATAAACCTGCTAACACTTATTGTCATCATGTTTAAAACTTAGTATTTCATTTTGCCCCACCCGTTTTAGCCTACTCCGGTGTACCTTATAGTAGTAAGAACTCATATTTACAGAAAAAATGTCGATTAATTCGATTAATCGAAAAATACTAGTCGATTAATCGTTATCGATAATCGATATTCTTGGACTGTAATCGATTACCAACTAATCGATTAATTGAGATTTTGCGACAACCCTATTCCGATGATAAATTTTCAAGCGATTTGAAGATTGAACTCGAGCTACCGTTTTGATTCATATTACGGACAGCTTCAAATTCCGGACGATTTCACGCGAAATGTTTCAATTTTTGCTGTTCAAAAGTTCTCAATTTCAAGGATCGTTTTAGTAAACTTTTTCTATGAATATCTTTGAAAATTTATAATGCCCAACTACCTTAGATGTCTCTTTGGTGGTTTAACGATTTCGAATGATGATTTGACTGTTCCATTAATGATTATCATCAATCATCATCCGGAAATCGATTCAAAGTGTCCGGAATATGAGGCAAAAGTGAGGAAGCGCCCGAAATAAGAATCATGAAAAGGCCACACATTTTGATTTATTTAAAATTATTGAAGTTGCGGACGCGTATTCTTCTCCCATCGTTCGAAAATAAAGGGCTTCCGACGGTCGATAGTGCTAAGGAATCATACAGAATTATTTATTTTGTATGCTCTATATGCTCTATATACTATTATAGTATGCTCTATATGCTGGATCATATTTCCCTGAGTCCTTAAGTGTCCGTAATATGAATCAAAACGGTATTTGTGATTCAAGTAGCTGGTTTCCATTCTTCCTGTGTGGTGCAATGGGGCTCTGCACGAAAATCAGTCTCTCTCTTTCTCTCCTTCATGAAATTAGTAAACAGCAAGGCCAGCAAACGTCAAAATCTCATGCAAAATCAAAACAGTGTAGAGCCCCATAGTGGACTTTTTCCTGTGTGGCGCGGTGAAAGGTTTTCGAGTCGACGTTGAACTTGTGGAGCGTGAAATCTCCTCGGGATTTATTTTTCAAGCTAGGAGATTGAAAGGATCGATTTTGCCTTGAGGAAGACGTTAAGAATTGCCTGAGTGGTGCGGAAGAATTACCGTTAGTGCGGAGTAGGATTTTTTCAAGAGAACGTCGTACGCATTTGAAGCTTGAAGTCTCATCTTCCTGACATTTTGCGTGGAGTTTCAAGTTTACTTCAAGTTCAACTATCTTTTCATTTTTATTTTGTTATATATTTATTTTGATATTCGTGTTGATTTTTTTTTCTCTTGCATTATTTATTTTTGCACCCCAATGGATGTTGATGTAAATGGTTCTGGTTCTGGTTCTGGAAGATGGTGATCCTCCTCCGGGACCATCATCTTCGACTACAAAACCTTTTCGTATCAAAATATATCCGGTTTCTTTTGCTGGTCTATTTGTAGTATATTTTAGAAAAAAACAAATGTCTATAAATGTTTTGTTAAATTCGGCCAAAATATATGAAAAATATTCTTCCGTCAAGCAAATCAAAAAGATTTCACTTGATAAATTACGTGTTGTTTTCGGTTCTCGTGATGATGCAAATTCACTTTTGGAATCGCAACTTTTTTCAGAATCATAGCGTGTATATCTTCTTCTTCTTTCTGGCATTACGTCCCCACTGGGACAGAGCCTGCTTCTCAGCTTAGTGTTCTTATGAGCACTTCCACAGTTATTAACTGAGAGCTTACTGTGCCAATGACCATGTTTGCATTCGTATATCGTGTGGCAGGTACGAAGATACTCTATGCCCTGGGAAGTCGAGAAAATTTCCAACCCGAAAAGATCCTCGACCGGTGGGATTCGAACCCACGACGATGGTCTTGCTGAATAGCTGCGCGTTTACCGCTACGGCTATCTGGGCCCTTGTATATGCTATGCTATGCATATAGCGTGTATATGCACCATGTAATTTTTGTGAAATTGATGGTGTTTTATATGATGAATCTTTTCAATGTGATGTAGTAATAAATAACGGCATTGGATTTTTTTTTAAATCAAGCCATTTCACCTGTTGATGTTTTAGATTCCCAACGTTTTTCAACATTAAAATTGAACGATAAAGGCTCTGAATATATTCATTCTAACTGTATGAAAACTACGTTTGCTATCAGTACGTATCAGTTCTTCCCGATTTTGTACACACTTAAAAAAAATTACGGATTACGGTGAAATTTCACCGTAATCTCAACAGCTGAAGGTTCGGTGAAAAATCACCGATCAATCTGTAAAATGATTGAACAAAATCATAAAGAAAAACAAGAAAATGGTTCGACTGGGAATCGAACTCCCGACCTTCCGATCAGGAAGCAGGCTTGCTACCACTAAGCTAGCTTTCACAGCTTGAAAATGGTGTGCAGAAAGTGAAACAAAAGCAAGCTAATGCCTGCCAGAGCGGCTGTCACACGATTTCACAGAAGTTCGGTGAAAATAATGCTGTTACCGAACTGTTCGTTAGTATTTCGCGGGGTTACAGTAAATTTTTTTGTTTCACGGATTTTTTCCGGTGAAATAGTAGATTTCACTGATTATCTCCGGTAAAACAGTCGATTTCACGGATTTTTTCGGTAAAATAATAGATTTCACAGGAAAATCTGTATTTTTGTTGTTTACAGTTCGAATTCGGTGATTTATTTCACAGGATACTGCGACTTATTTTAAGTGTGTAAGAGTTAATAATGTTATTTTTCGCATTACACGCAGAAAATTATTGCACGATTGACATAACTTTTCCAATAGTTGTTTTAACTTGCCTGGATACGATTGTTACAAGCATATTATCGGTACTTCTAAACTGACAGTATGGTTTGCCCAATAATTTTTGCTTTTGTTTCTGTCTTCCATCACATGAATAATTCAATTATATTATTGTTGAATCAGCTTTCTGCACATTATTACCTTGAAACGTTATGAGCTGTACCGCAAAAAAAAACGCTGTTTACCAACAAGCGATGTTGGAGTAGATGTACGTTAATACGCTCTCACTCTCAAGATAGTGGTTTGTATTCCTGCTCCCATATATTTGTTTCATTTTGTCGCATTTTTGCAATGTCGATAAAGAAGATTCATGCTGGGTTTGACAACATAACATCAACAATAATACGATTGTCATGATTGTATATTAATATTGAGTCAATCATATCTATGGTTGATGCAATTATTTGTGTAGTTGAACCAATCATACCAAAAAGTTAAACCAACCATAGATATTGTTGAATTAATTTTAATGTATGGTTGACTGAAATTCAATATAAAATATGATTGATCTACCAGCAAATATGATTGACTGGACAATTCTTTTTTCTCCGTGTAAGCTTTATTTTCCAAAAATAATGCATTGCGAAAGATGCCTTCTTTTTGGACACACGAATTTATTTTGCTCCAATAAACCTAAATGTACAAAATTTGGTCAACCACATTTATCATCAGATTGCACTGAAAATTCTGAGTTTTGTATATATTGTAATCAAAAACATAACCTTTTGAAAGATTGCCCTATTTACATTAGTAATCAATCCAAATACAATAAAAAACTGAAAAGCAGATATTAGTCATCTTACTCTGAACTTTTGAAAAATTCCAGGGATATTACTGCTCCTAATATTTATGAATCTCAAACTGATGACGAGTATGATGACACTTCAAATTTAGAGAACTTCATTTATAAACCCCCTTCTAAAAGAAAAAGAATTCAAAAATCTTCTCCTGAAGCTCAGGTTCAATTTGATTCTAATACAAAGTCATTTAATGAAAATTTTCCGCGGTTAAATTCTTCCTCTTCCCGTATAATACCAGGTTTTCAACGAGTTGAATCTGATCCATCAAATTTTAATATGAATACAAATGCCAATTCGTCGAAAAATAACAAAAATGTTAATGTTAGGAATTGAGGAGGAATTAGTAGAAATGTTGGGATTCAATGATCTTTGGAAAAAGATAATTAAGATGTTTTTACCATTTATTGCTTCTCTTCTTGATAAATTGAATGCATTTGGACCCATCATTGCTTCATTATTTTCATCATAATGGCTTCAAATTCTATTGGTAATTTGAATATTTTACAATGGAATTGTAGAAGTTTACTTCCTAAATTAGATAGATTGAGAGTTATGCTTGATCATCACAAAATTGATATTTTCTGTTTGAATGAAACTTAGTTAACGGAGTCAAAAGTATTACGCATTCCATCATTTAATATAATTCGTAAAGATAGAGATTTTTCTTTTGGTGGAGTTTTGATTGGTATTCGTAATGGCATTGAATTCAATTATGTAAATTTATCATTGAATTACATTTGAAACGTGTAATTATTTCTGTAAAACATAAAGATTATAATTTTCATATTATTTGTTTATATATCCCTCCCAATGCAAACTTCTTAATATCTGAATTGAAAATGATTTTAGATAGTGTTCCTTATCCATTTTACATTTTGGGTGACTTTAATGCTCATAATTATTCTTGGGTAGCGATAGAACTGATGGTCGTGGTACATTATTAATGGATTTAATTGATGAATATAATTTAAACATTCTAAATGATGGATCATTTACCAGAATTGCTGTTCCTCCATTAAAATAATTCATGTATTGACTTATCTTTGTGTTCAACTGATTTATCTTTCAAATTTACTTGGAACATAATTAATGATCCAAATAATAGTGATCATCTTCCAATTTTGATTCACTTGAATCATTTCACGCAAAATAGTAATAGTGTAAGTTCCTCTTTTCCAAATTATACCAAAAACGTTGATTGGAGTAAGTTTTCGGATTTGATTTCTGTGTCACTAATTAATTTGCAAGATTCAAATTCCCCAATCGAAAATTATATTAAATTTATTAAAATTATTATGGACAGTTTAATTAAATCATTGAAAAAAAAATTCTTTGTAATATTAACCTTTCGGTCGTCGCGCGAATTTTTGTAACGCGAGTAGTCGCGCGTTGTACTTTGTACAACACTCTTGTTTTTGCGAATATTTCAGGAGTCTGACCACTTAGAAAGATGACGCCTTCGACAAAATTGTTCAGTAGCCTAAGGGCTATTATTATTTTAGCCAAGAAATTCGAGATTTTGCCACTAGGCGGCGCTAGTAAGCATGCAACTTGTGTTTCGCAGATCTCAGGATCCAGACCACTTAGAAAGATGGCGTCTTCGGCAAAGTTGTTCGGTAACGCAAGGACTATCATTGTTTGAGCTAGTTGATTCAAAATTTAGCCACCAGGCGGCGCTAGTGAGCATAAAACATTTGTCTCGCAAATATCTCAGGACCCTGATCACTTAGAAAGATTGCGTCTTCGGTAGAGTTGTTCAGTAGCTCAAATTCTTTCTTTGTCTAATCCTTAAAGTTCGAGATTTTGTAAATAATGATAGTTCCTGAGCTTCTGAACAACTTGCCGAAAATGCCTGTCAAAAAAGTCAAGATCCTGCAGTAACCGCAAAACAAAAATGTCATGCTCACTAGCGCCGCCTGGTGGCAAAATATCCTATTTCTTGGCTTATTAATGATAGCCCTTGAGCTACTGAACGGCTTTGCCGAAGACACTATCTTTCTACGTGGTCAGGCTCCTGAGATATCTGCAAACAAAAGTTTCATGCTCACCAGCGCTGCCTAAAGGCAAAGTTTTGAATCAACTAGCTCGAAAAATTATAGTCCTTAACTTACTAAACAACTTTGCCGAAGAAGACATCCTTATAATTGGTCAGGATCCTGAAATATCTGCTAAACAAAAGTAAAACTTCCATGCTCACTAGTGCCACCTAGCTGTCAAATTCCGATTTCAACCTGTGATTTCCTCGAACCGTAAATAGTGCGTTCATCATTATGCGACTTTCATGTACATTTGTGGATTGTAGACAGTGCTTGTAGGAGTGCTCGACACTGAAGAAGTCTGTAAGTCGCAGACGAAATAGGCCTATCGGTCAAGAAAAGCAACACATATTAGAGTTTAAAGGTATTTGCTCGCCTTACAAGTGATTTTAGCATTTTATTTTTTTTTTTGCAAAAGTGAAGTGTTAAAGTTCAATTTGTAGTTTTAAACATACTCTAATAATCCCTCCCCTAAATTAAATATAAAAAAGTGTAGTATTTACTATATTGTAAAGCAGAAGCTGGGTTTACTCGTACTACTAAATTCAAAAAACGGAATTATTGGAAACATTTTATTGAGAATCTTGATAGTGACACTTCATTGTCTACATTATGGTCTGTAGCAAGAAATTTAAGAAACAGGGTGGCCACCAAATATCCATTTTGAAATTCCCGCTTTTTTCTCGGTTTTTCCGGTATATTTTTTTTAAAATTTTCCCGTTTTTTAATTGGGACCCAAATGGGTGACATTTTGGTCGGTTTATGAGTTCAGTACAATGATAAATTTTACTGTTTTCCTAGCTTTCCAACGGTATTTTACGTCATTTTTCCGTCCAATAGAAACAAACAAATAATAAGCTTGGCTTGTCTTTTTGGCTCCCATACAATTTGTACGGAATGAAAAATTGCTTAAAAAACAATTTAAAAGTCGATTTTCTCAAAAATAGTGTTTCGCCACTAACAGCCTATTGTTACAAACCCCCTCAAATGTGCTAATAACACGGTTTCTGTTCCATGTACTTTTGATTCAGTTCGACAGGAATTGGTTTTAAACGCTATCAAGCCCATATTTATCAACAATATGCCTAGTTCGCATAAGCAAATAAGTTACGGTAAGGATTCGTTAAAGCAAATCAATTTGAGATTAGGATGGTGGCTTTGCCACATGTTGAAGCATGTAGGTATCTCACCTTACTTATTCAATTCTTAGTCATTTAGTTAACTAATGACATATTAGGAGCTTATATATAAAGGATTGTTTCAAGAATATTAGGATCTATTATTCAGTAACTAAAGAATTTTTTCAGTACAATATGTTTGAGTGTTTAAACCTTCTGCGAAAAGTTTTGAAACTCTGATTTAAAACTTTGATTCGGATAAGTTAGAGAAAACTTCAAGCCCTGTTAGTAAGAGAAAAAAATCATAAAATATTCCGAAACATTGCTAATTATTAAGAAAAGTGAAACTTTTACAAGAAGTATACTGTGTAGACAATTAATGTTTGGAAGTTATTTGTCAAAAATTACAGATGCTTAATGCCAATCGCATCAACCATAACAACTTTCTACTACAACCCATTTTTGATGGTTTGTAGAGTTAGAGCTTGGAGATGTTCGTTCAAAATGCTTTTCCCGGTGACCATATCAATTTCCCGGTTTTTCCCGTCTTTTTCCCGATGGATTTAAACTCCCGTCTTTTTCCCGTTTTTCCCGGTTCAGTGGCCACCCTGAAGAAATTATGATAATTTTTCTCCTGCTTTATTGGAGTACTCCGATAATTGGATTAACCAATTTGCATCTAAAATTTGCCCAGATTTTGTTCCTCAATCTATTAATTTTAAAACCAAACAATCAATTAGTTATTTTCCAGAGCTATGTTTAATTTGGCATTATCTATTACCAATAATACTGCGCCAGCTATTGATAATATTAAGTTTATCGTTCTTAAAAATTTACCGTACGAAGGGAAAGTTCATTTACTTTCAATTTACAATTCATTTCTTTTACAAAATGTTATTCCATTAGAATGGCATTCAATTAAAGTAGTAAGTATACTTAAACCAGGAAAAGATGCTTCATTGGCTGATAGTCGTAGACCAATAAGTTTACTATCATGTCTTCGTAAACTTATGGAAAGAATGGTTTTAAACCGTCTTGAGATATGGGCTGAAAAAATAATATTTTATCTCCTAGTTAATTTGGATTCAGAAAAGGTCGTGGTACACGTGATTGCACAGCACTTTTGGCTTCTCAAATTCAGCTTTCTTTCAACAAAAAACAGGACACTATTTCGACATTCTTAGACGTGTCTGGAGCTTATGATTCAGTATTTATTGATTTACTTTTTCAAAAATTAAATAGTTATAAAATTCCTTCAATTTTACCCAATTTTTTATATAACTTATTTTCATTCAAAATCATGCTTTTTATCATAATGGGACGTCAAAATTTACTCGTAATAGTTATTTTGGTCTTCCTCAAGGATCTTGTTTAGAGTGTCCATTTCCCGGCCATTTTGCTCGTCCCGGGACTCGGGACAAACATCTATGCTAGTCCCGAGAAATCCCGGGATCCCGGGATTCATCAAATTTTCAATAAAATAGCATTTCGGTTGAACTGGAAGTACAAATTTAACAATACATTTTTTTCAATTAAATAAACAGATAATGCAACTTTTCAAAATAATATGTAACCTAACGAAAATCTAAACTTATTCTGACTAATTACGGGTTTACTATGGATTTTTTCAAATTCTCTATAACACTTATGAATGGAAGTATGATAAAAACTTTAGTCATAATTTTAAAGCTTCAAATATTTGAAAAATCATAAAAACTTTAGAACAAAAGAAACGATTACAGATCATTGAAGGTATTGTAGTCAGTTCACAAGTTAGTTCCATCTGCATTTTGGTCAAAATTGAGTTGATATCAGTTTTCATTATATTTTCTAATGATCTTACAGCTGCACTAACGAGAAATCACTTTTTGTTCAGTAAAATTAGGGAAAAATACCAAGTTGAATTGTCCCATAATGAAAAGTAAACGCAAGTCAGTTCCACTGCAGATTTTCGCATCGTGTACTGAATGAATCGTTATTTGATCATCTTTATATTTTTTGGAAAGGTAATGGAGTGAAAAGCAAATTTTGAAAATTTCATTGAGATCGAAACATGCCTCAAGCTCCTGAAATTTTTTGAATATTTGTATCGAAAACGAGATTGAAAACTTCTCAGTCAATTTTTTCAATGTCTACTTTTACAGATGGTACTAACTTGCAATTTGCAGCAGTTTGAGAGAACTTTCAAATTTGTTATCTCAGCATAGGCTTATAAAAACGGCCAATGTTGAAAAGAAAAGCATTTAATCTTTGCAAATGAAAATATGTGTTTAAATAAAAATATGTGTGGTAAATTGATCTTTTCATTAAAATAATTACTCGTTTATACTCTTTTTCATTATGCTTCCCTACTTTATCAAAAAAAGTTGATAGTGAGGAAAAATGTCATTGATTTTCATTGAAATTTAGTGGTTTTCATCAAATTCTATGTACATTTCGGGAATCCCGGGATTCCCGGGATGTCAGAAATAAAATCCCGGTAAACGGGAAATCCCGAAATTTGTCAAATCCCGGGATTTTTTGTCCCGTGATGTCCCGGGATGGACACTCTAATCTTGTTTGAGCCCCTTTTTGTACAATTTATTTACATGCGATATATCATCTATTATTCCAAATGGATGTTTTTTAGTTCAATTTGCTGATGAAAAGGTAATTTCAATTAGTGGATGTAATAGAGAAATAATACGTCATTATATGCAAATTTGTTTGGATAATATTGATAAGTGGGCTTTTGATAATGGTTTTACGTTTTTCGTGCAAAAAACTAAATATATTATATTTTCACGTAAACATTCTACAGTAAATATAAATCTTTTTCTTAATGGACATGAAATCGAACAAGTATATGGATGTAAATATCTTGGTATTTGGTAAATTAATTTGGGGTTTACATATTAAATACATCCAGAAAAAATGTTCCAGAAGGATTAATTTTCTCCGAACTATTACTGGTACATGGTGGGGTGCTCAACCTTCTGATATAATAGTTCTTTATAAAACAAAGTAAATTGATTTTCAGTTGCTGGAGAGTCTTTGTGAGAAACAGCGCTAACTATTGAAATTTATTTCAAATGAGTAGAAAAGATTGATGAGCCATTGTGAAATATGCTATCATTCTGGAATGGAACAGGAAAATGTTCAATCACGAAACAGAAATTGATAAACGGAAATAAAGCATTTTTCTTCATTATAACTGACAAGACAAATAGGAATCCTTGCATCATACTTTTGTAGTTCGCTACATATATGCGGATCCATTCTAACACGTTTCGCATCAAGAGCTATGGTAGCAATTCAAAGTTTCACACATTGCCCCACTGGGAAGGTGTCGGTGGATGATAATAGAATTTTAAATAGTCTCTTCGAACGGCACATGTCGACGTCGAAGTTCTCCACCATCTATGAACAACGTGACAATCCTACGGTTCCATAACATCCCATTTTTATGCTTCTCTTCTTTATAAATAAACCTACGTGAATGGGATGAATGTTTATTATGCATAGATGATGTCTTGTCTATTCGTTCGACTACCAAACCTACCATACACAGGAATAAGATAGGTCCCATCATGTCACCTAACTAAGAACAGAAGAACAGGAGCTGAATAGGTGGCATTCTTACCAGCCCTTGAAGGAACGTCGGAAGTTGAAGTAGCAGCTCAGTTTGAACGGTTCGAAGCAGTCAGTGGCGAGAACGATGACATTCACTACTACCCATTATGAAGCATCTGCCCTGATTAGACCTGGGCGCCGAAGTATTTCTGATGATAAATATTAAGTATTAATCCGGTAGAGAAATTATCGATTGAATCCATGTAGTAATTCTGGTCTAAACTAATTACGAGAGTAGTAGTTTTTGGAGGAAACACTAGAGAATATCCTAGAACAACAGAAAAGGAATGTTTCGGAAAATTCGTGTTGAAATTCCTGGATAAATTTCTGTAGGGGTCTCTGGCGGAATTTTTTGAAAAAATCATATATTTTGCTCTAGGGGCAACTAACCATAAATAAATTCCATGGGAAATCTAGACGTATTTCTGTAGGAAAGTCCAAATATTTCCTAGCAAATATTTTTGTTAGCGGCACATAGGTCTAGCTCTGATTTGACGTGAATGGGTCGCAATCTCGCCTCGAGAGGGTAACAATGGATGTGGATCGGGTGCACTTCAAAGTCACTATTTATACAAACATGCAAGATGTATGGAATATTTGCCCTCACAAGCAGTAATAACTTTCCGGATCTCTACAAGAGCTCTCCCCGTTCGACGTGCGATGCGTTGAAACCTTCCGGCGACTTTGCCCCACTTCGTTTCAGCAGAAGATGATACTGTCTGAAGTGTGTATGCTTCATAATTGTGCTCCTTGGGTAGAATTGATTGCAATTTGCCCAACAGGTGAGTGGGACAACAAAGGTGAGGATCAGTTTATTAACTTATGCATCGATTGGATTATTTCGATGCCAATCTTCTTCTCGCGTGTCTTCTCTTTTGTAGTACCGTAAAACGGGGAAACTTTGATAGTTTTTTTGAAGAAAACTTGAATATTTATGCAAGCTGTTTCAAAACTTTTTAATTTTTATTTTTTAAACAAGTACTGGCATCCTAGCTATTTCAGTTGATAGTTTGCTGAAAGATTACTTTTGAATGGATATATAATTTTTCATATAGGGTAGATGTACCAATAGTGGAGGTACTAAGCACGATTGAACTTCTTTTAACCGCCTAAATTCAAGAAGCGCAATTAATGTACATGTTAATGTTGTAACGGGAAGAAACGACCATTGATGCAATGATAAAAATGATTTCATCGCAGTAATCCACGGCATGTCAGTGAAAAATAATACCTCCACGATTGGTACACTTTTAATTGCGGTATTTTTTTAATTTGTGTTCCTATAGTTGCGGTATCCGTTGTTTTCTTATGGGATCCTTCACTATAGGAACACTTTACCGCAACTATTGGTACAGGTAAGAAAAAGTTTAGCAATTTTAGTGATATTTCATCAGTTTTGATGCAATTTGATCGCTTTTTTCAACTATTCCGTATTTCAACAAGCCAATACGTCGATTGGCAGTGTCAGTTCTGTGGCTAATACAGGGTGATTACTAAGTCCTATCAGTGTTTTATTTAGGTTTGTAGTTTTTGGTAGGTTAATTAAATACATGTATGTATATTTTTCATTTAGAGTGTATTCAAATATCAACACGGCTTGCAACATTGTTTTGAAAATTCATTCGTTAAGGACGCGTTAAAATTATGGAAGCAAAAAGGTAACTTGTGATAAATCTGTTTCTGAAACAGTATCGGTTTTTTTTTGTAGATGTTTTCATCGGCTTTTTTCGGTGAAATTAAAGTTAAAATTTAGCATTTACCGAACGTTTCGACCTACTTATGGATTCGGTCATCCTCAGCGGTTCCTTAAATATTTATTTCTTTAGCAAATTATAAAATAATCGTTTTTTAAAACTTACATGCTATAGAGCAAGTCCTATACCACCATCTACCTGTTTACTTCTGTTTTTATCAATCATTCGTTTTGTGTTGTGAGTATGCTGGTGTTTTGTACATTTTGTTTTCCTACTTTCAACTTATCTATCAGACCATTGTATGCGGACCTGAACTTGATGGAGTCTTATTGTAAATTAACAGTATTCCCTTCTCCTTTAATTTTAATGTAGAATGTTTCCGCTATTAATCGTGTGTCTGTTCTCGGTATTTCGTTCAGTATTTTGGTCCTATCAAAATTGAAGCAATGTCCTTCGTTAATTGTATGTTGAACTAATCCAGTGCTTCCTATTTTTTTAGTTTTTACATCATTTTTGTGTTGTTCTAATCGTTTACTTAAAAATTGACTTGTTTGACCAATATATGTTTTGTATTCACACACTCCACAAGGGATTTCATATACTACATTTGTTCGTTTTTGTTTATCAATTTTGTCTTTTAGTTTGGTAAATACATGGTCTTTTATTTTATCTATAGGTTTAAAAGCAAGTGTAATGTTAAATTGTCTTAAATATTTAGCTATTTTTTCTCCCAGTCCTGGTACATAAGGTGTTGATATGAATTTGTATTCTAGAGTTACGTCTACTTTCTGCAATGAGTTGTACATATTATGAGTTCTCTCTTTAATTGTCCTTTCAACTAATGCTTTTGGGTAGTTATTGTTATTTAAAATTTGTCTAACCGTATCAAGGGAGTCAGGTCTGTATAGTGAGTCACTAAGTTTAATAGCCCTATCTACTAGTGCAATAACAGTGTTCTTTTTGTGCGTGAAAGGACTCACTGATTTAAAATCAAGGTATCTTCCATTTATGTCTTTAGGAGTCCATTCTAATGTTAGTCCTTCTTCGGTCCTTCGTACAATTGTGTCCAAAAATTTCAAGCGGCCATTTTCTTCAATCTCCATTGTAAATTGAAGTCGAGGATGGTAGCTGTTGAACACTTCGACAACTCTATCGATGTCTTGACGTCGTATACCCAATAGACGTCAAGACATCGACACGATAGGGCTATTAAACTTAGTGACTCACTATACAGACCTGACTCCCTTGATACGGTTAGACAAATTTTAAATAACAATAACTACCCAAAAGCATTAGTTGAAAGGACAATTAAAGAGAGAACTCATAATATGTACAACTCATTGCAGAAAGTAGACGTAACTCTAGAATACAAATTCATATCAACACCTTATGTACCAGGACTGGGAGAAAAAATAGCTAAATATTTAAGACAATTTAACATTACACTTGCTTTTAAACCTATAGATAAAATAAAAGACCATGTATTTACCAAACTAAAAGACAAAATTGATAAACAAAAACGATCAAATGTAGTACCGTAATTTCGGGTGAAATTGATCATTTTTCACTGTTCTTCTAGTCTGTTTTCTATAATGTTAACAATGTCAAGCAATTAAATGCAGGAAAACAAGTACGAAGGTGAGCCTCATTGACTTATGTACCGAAATTTTCTAACAAATGTCATTTTAGTATTAACAAATACCTCTAAAATAAAAAATCAGAGGAACTCATTTCGGGGTGAAATTGATCACTTGTCAATACCATTATTGTTAGTTTCCAAAACAACTCTATATGATAAATTTGAGCTCCCTGAATCCGAATATGCTTGTAAAATTCTTAACAATGTAATATTCATATAAATAACGAATAGTTAAATTTCAAGAATAACGCGAAACACGCCTAAATGTATGCAATTTCCTAAGGAATTCAATGATATCTAACAGAAATTCAATTGTTTCAACCATATCAGCCAATTGGTACGAGTTTTGGTGATGAAATCTGGTTTGGGGATATATCTCAAGCATCCTCGCAAACTTTCAGGTTTATACCATGTTCAAATCCTTGTTTATTAATAGAAGTTCATAGGTGTTTGTCAATACTGCACCGTGCATGATTTTGAAATTTTACGTTATTTTCATAGTAATAAGCATTCTTTAACGCAAAAAACTTTACAACACACAATTCGACAATAGTTACGACAAGCAACGTTCATTTACTGCAACTTACATTGATATTTGTGCTCCATTACGAATAAATAGAATCGTGTGATACGATGATCAATTTCACCCTACTGATCAATTACACCCGATTTTACGGTATATGAAATCCCTTGTGGAGTGTGTGAATACAAAACATATATTGGTCAAACAAGTCAATTTTTAAGTAAACGATTAGAACAACACAAAAATGATGTAAAAACTAAAAAAATAGGAAGCACTGGATTAGTTCAACATACAATTAACGAAGGACATTGCTTCAATTTTGATAGGACCAAAATACTGAACGAAATACCGAGAATAGACACACGATTAATAGCGGAAACATTCTACATTAAAATTAAAGGAGAAGGGAATACTGTTAATTTACAATGAGACTCCATCAAGTTCAGGTCCGCATACAATGGTCTGATAGATAAGTTGAAAGTAGGAAAACAAAATGTACAAAACACCAGCATACTCACAACACAAAACGAATGATTGATAAAAACAGAAGTAAACAGGTAGATGGTGGTATAGGACTTGCTCTATAGCAGTGTTTCCCAAACTTTTTTGACTTTCGCCCCCTTGAGACCAATATTTTTTAGAATCGCCCCCCTAATATGAAATTTGAACAATAGTATTAAGCGTTAAACTTACGTTGGAGTTTCGATGAATATCTCATCATATAGTATACCGAAAATTAGTCAAATTTTAAGAGTGTAGCAGTCAATCATAATGCTTCAAGAAAACACTTGTATATATCCATAAAAGAGGCATGCAATATCTTTCATATGCATCAACTACTTTTGTATCAACAAATCCATCATCCTAGCAAATGTGCGATCATCGGAAAAACTTTGGCTCAGTTTCTGTTTATTTTTGTTCTATTTTTTTACCGTTCCTTAAATTATTGAAATAAATTAACGAAATATTGGGTAATACCCTCAGCTAATTTGAACACTACCTCATGAACAACAGAAAATCGTACTTTTAATTTGAACGATGTGCAGCGGGGTACAAATTAAAAAATGTTCAAATTAAATGCGGTCAAACCAACGGGGATACACGGTACATTTTTGGTTGTCATGGAAACAGTGCAATCTATTTACAAAATATAAAAAAAACATCAGTAAACCCAGACTTTTTTGAATTCTAAATTTATTGAGTATAACATTCAATTTGTTTTTTTTTTAAACATTGAGCCATGCAATTTTATGTCACTCAGGCCTATTTTTAAGTAGGGTGATATACGTGTATGGCATATAGTGATTAAATCATTGGAACCCGATTTTTGTCTACCAAAGTCACATAAATTTATATATAAAATTATTTGTACTATAAATACTGATTGGTATGCGTGTCAAAAAATATCAAAATAATTAGTCTACCAAATGCATGAGAAATAAAAGAAACTAAAGCCGTCTTATTCTAAAGATCCTATTACAAAAAGCCACTAAATTTTAGTTTGGTCTTGGAAATAAATTTCAAACATCGCCAAAAGGTCTCACATATTTACTGCTTTCAAAAAGCATTCAATATTATTTTTGAAAAAAAAAAAACGTTCAGATCTCGCGTTTAGAGGTAAAGAATAGATAAAGTAGTTAGATTTAAAATAAATTCTTCCTCAGATGTATACGCTTTCATTAAAATATGAGTGTCTCTTACAAACTTTGAATCTAGTTTTGTTTTTCTATTGCTCTCACTTTCGCCCCCTTTCTAGCACTTTCGCCCCCCAAATTCAGTTCTACAAATTTTCGCCCCCCTGGATCTAAAAATCGCCCCCAGGGGGGCGAATTCGCCCACTTTGGGAATCACTGCTCTATAGCATGTAAGTTTTAAAAAACGATTATTTTATAATTTGCTAAAGAAATAAATATTTAAGGAACCGCTGAGGATGACCGAATTCATAAGTAGGTCGAAACGTTCGGTAAATGCTAAATTTTAACTTTAATTTCACCGAAAAAAGCCGATGAAAACATCTACAAAATCTCAAAAGCGGTGATGAAACTGACGTAACAACTGAAACAGTATCGACCGTGTGCTATCTTAAGGAAGTTGAAACCATTCGGAATAAACGAAAGATTCATATTCCGCACCATCAAACGATACAAGTGCACCGGTTCTGTGAAAACTGCTCCCAGATCTGGACGTAAACGCACTGTCAGGAGTCCGGAAGCCATCAAACGTGTGAGAGAGCGAATTCGGCGGAATCCTGGTAAGTCGGGTCGTAAAATGGCCAAAGAACTGGGAATGTCGCAATCAACGCTCAGGAAAGTTTTGAAACATGATCTCGGATTGAAAGCATACAAAAAACAGCGAGTGCACGGTTTGACTGAAAAGCAGAAGATTGCTAGAGTCGAAAGATGCCGGAAGCTTCTCAAGCGGCACGGTGATTGTGAAATTTTGTTTTCAGACGAGAAAATGTTCCTGCTGCAGGATCATCACAACCAGCAAATTGATCGGGTATACGCACAGTACCTTTCTGATATTCCACGCGACAATTTGGCAGTTCAACGGTTTCAAAATGTTTCCAGAGTTATGGTTTGGGGATGGTTCTCCAAAAATATGAAGGTTCCATTACTATTAATTGAGCCAGGTGTCAAAATCAACAGCAAATATTACATCGATAATGTTTTGAAGAATCATTTGCTTTCCCACGTTGAGAAACACTATAAGAATGTACCATACTGCTTCCAACAAGACTCTGCGCCGTCTCATCAGGCAAAAGTCACACAGGCTTGGTGTGAGACGAATTTCCCAGATTTTATTTCGTCAAAAGAGTGGCCTGCTTCGTCACCTGCAGGTACCTGATTTAAATCCTCTGGACTTCTTCACATGGGGTCACATACTGAGTCAACTAGGGAATACTAAAGGACTGAACCTTGAAACTTCTAAGCAACGTTTGGTGAAAATTTGGGATGAAATGCCTCAAGATATCGTGCGTGCCAGCTGCGAAGCCTTTCAACAACGAATGCGGCTGGTAATTAAAGCAAAAGGAGAAAGTTTTGAACTGGATTAGGTTAAGTTAAATGTAACAGATATACTAAACCTGAAATACACTAAAAGTTGAATTCCATCAATGTTTCTAGTTTTTATGACCATTTACTTTACTGACAGGAATTAGTAATCACCCTGTATAGTAAAATCAGTGAAAACGGCACTACCGCAACTATAGGAACAACCACAACTAAGGGAACACTTACCCTAATCGAAAGTCGGTTTTCTGTTTTGGGGTTACTTTGATAATGGAGCATAAGTCAAACAAAATTGAATGAATTACGAGCATTTATAGGGCATTGTATACCTCTAGGCGTTTATCGTTATATGGAAATTTTTGACTTAGATTACAAAAATGGTCACTGCTTGTAAAAAATGTACTCGCTAAATCTCTTAGACCCTATTCAAGTTCTATTATAACTAGGCTGTCAAATATAAATGACGAACTATTCAAAACTACATCAAATAATGATTTTGGAACAGGTTGTTCGTAAACGTTTCGAAATTGCTGAAGTTGCATCAATTTTAAATATTCGTATATTACGGTTCTCTTGAAATTTTTCCGTTCTGCGTTAGCCGCCGAGTTCTACCGCAGCTGTCAAAGTTCTACCGCAGGCTTGAAAATCATTGTATCATTGAATGAAACCAACTAATCAAAGTATGCTTGGGGAGTCCAAAGGTTTGAAAAACAGCAGAAAACAACGGTCATTAGCGTGGTTTCCAAGGCATCATCGCAGCCGATCGATGATGCTTTGTGAAAATCAGTAATATGATAACTGCGGTAGCTTTCTGTTCAACCGTGAAACGGAAAGTTATCTCTAAAATAGCAATATTAAGTCTCAAATGTTCTCGATTCAAATGACAATAGCTCTGACATGAAGTGTCATACTGATATTCTTTACTTTTGCATTCGTTTTGCTTAACTGATTAACAGATATTATCTCATTTCGGTTTGTATGTGGTGAGTCCCGCACTATCAAAGTTACCCGCATTATCAAAGTTACCCCGTTTTACGGTACTGTAAAACTGGGTATCTCTGATAAAGCGGGAATCACGACATACTAAACAAAATAACATATTTTCTGTTATTAAGTAAAGCAAACGGAATGTAACAGTAAAGAATATTAGTTTAATACTTCAAGTCAGAGTTATTTCTGTAGGAGTCTAGAACATTTGAGGCTCTATATTGAAATATGAGAAAAATAATGAGAGTATAGCATTTTTTGAAACGTTTACAAACAATATGTTCTACGATCATTACGATCAGACAAGGGGATTTTTTTATTACCGTACGGGTTTGGGCCGAAGGGTCTCAGATTTTCATGAAACTTTTTCCACAGGCAGGGCTCATGGATATATGAATAAAAAAAATTGAAAAAAATTCAGGGTCGCCTATTTTTCCGGAAAACTCAGGTGGAAATTTTTTGTTTTCCCTTGACACTACTTACTTTGAAAAATCATAACTCAAGAACGAAGCATCGTAGAAACAAAGTTTTTATATGAAAATTTAAGCAAATTTTCTCAAAAATCCAAAAAAAATATGAACTGGAAAAAAAATTCCACAAAATTTTCCACCGTTGGGAAAATTCGTAAAGAAAAGCCGGAAAAACTATGCCCGAACTCGTGGAAAATTTTCAAAAAAATATTTTCGAGAAGGTAATTTTATAAGCTTTAATCACTGAAATTTTTGGAATGCACTTTTTTTTTCGTTTTTGAGTTATGGCCAATTTTATGAAAAATGTCCAGATGTGCCATATAAGACTTTTCTTTGAAAAATCATAACTCAAGAACGAAAAATTGTAGAAACAAAGTTTTTATATGAAAATTTAAGCAAATTTTCTCAGAAATCAAAAAAAAATATGAACTGGAAAAAGTTTTCCACAAAATTTTCCACCGTTGGGGAAATTCATAAAGAAAAGCTGGAAAATCTATGCCCGAACTCTCGGAAATTTTTTTAATAGAATATTTTTTAGAAAGAAACTTTATAAACTTCAATTCTGGTAACTTTTAGGATGTACTTTTCTTTAGTTCCTGATCTATGGTCAATTTTATAAAAAATGCAAAGATTTGCCATACATGCCTTTTCGTTTAAAAATCATGACTCAAGACTCATCATGACTTGTCGAACCGGATTCAAATTATCTCAAAAATATGAAATTTTTGAAATGGAATCAGTTTTCCAGGACATTTTTCACTGTTTATGAAAACAAATAGTGAAAACCCGATTAGCTATTCCAGCTTTCAAACAAAGTATATTTGAAAAGAGCGATCAATAAGATCCAATCCTACAATATTTTTCAATACGCTCATTTTTCGTTCCTAAAACATGATCAAATATTGCTAGGATGAGCTGTTTGAACCATATATTTTCAAATTTATAAGTTCATATACCAAATTTCTTAAGAACGAAACTACATAGAAACAAAGTTTGCAATTGCTTTGATAACAAAAACCTTGTTTTTCTGATGCTTTGATTGAAATATGGGTTTTCAAAGAAAAGGCTGATATGGTCATTTTTCACAAAATTGACCATAACTCAGGAACAAAAAAAAAATGTACATCCTAAAAGTTACTAGAATTGAAGTTTATAAAGTTTCCTTCTCAAAAATATTTTAATAAAAATTTTCCGCGAGTTCGGGCATAGATTTTCCAGCTTTTCTTTATGAATTTCCCTAACGGTGGAAAATTTTGTGGAAAACTTTTTCCTGTTTATATTTTTTTTGGATTTCTGAGAAAATTTGCTTAAATTTTCATATAAAAACTTTGTTTCTACAATGTTTCATTCTTGAGTTATGATTTTTCAAAGAAGTCTTATATGGCACATCTGGACATTTTTCCCAAAATTGGCCATATATCAAAAACGAAAAAAAAAGTGCATTCCAAAAATTTCAGTGATTGAAGCTTATAAAATTACCTTCTCGAAAATATTTTTTTGAAAATTTTCCACGAGTTCGGGCATAGTTTTTTCCGGCTTTTCTTTACGAATTTTCCCAACGGTGGAAAATTTTGTGGAAAACTTTTTCCAGTTCATATTTTTTTTTGGATTTTTGAGAAAATTTGCTTAAATTTTCATACAAAAACTTTGTTTCTACGATGCTTGGTTCTTGAGTTATGATTTTTCAAAGTAAGTAGTGTCTAGGGAAAACAAAAAATTTCCACCTGAGTTTTCCGGAAAAATAGGCGACCCTGAATTTTTCTCAATTTTTTTTATTCATATATCCATGAGCCCTGCCTGTGAAAAAACTTTCATGAAAATCTGAGAGCCTTCGGCCCAATTTGTACGGTAATAAAAAAAAATCCCCACAATCTAGTTATAGTAGAACTTGAATTCAAATCTCAAATCTTTTAATGGACATTATTTTTTGTTACAAGTTGTAATTTTGTAATCAAAATTAGAAATTTCCATATTACGTTAAATGCCTAGATGTATGCAACCCCTTTTAAACTTTTAAATTCATTCAATTTTGTTCAAAATATACCTACTTGTTTATGTTGCAAAATTGATTGATTTTCATAAGATTTAATCAATATCTATTCAGAAAAATAACTTTATATTAATTTTTATTCATTTATAATGGTGTTTGTCATGTTTGTTTTGACTTAAAATTCCTGTTTAACCAATTTTTCTATAAAGTAGGTATGTACTATAATAATAAACACCCACGTTTTCTTTTAACATTCTCTTATGCAGTTTCAATTGAAAAAATGTGAAACGGTAGTTTGGTTGTAGATTTCCATGTTATTACAACCCCTTTATCAAAGTCACCCAAAATGAACCATTATGCAATCTTTCAACTGCAATTGATAGCTTAAATGATATAAGCACTTAATTTAAAAATATGAGACAATAAGCATTAAAATTTTATGTAGAAATATTCAGATTTTCTTCTAAAAAGTTTTCAAAGTTACCCCATTTTACGGTACAGTAAAATCTTAAGAAATACCACATAGCTATGTATTGACCATAAAATGGACTTCCGGTTCCAACTAAATGCCCATGACATGTAAGTGCGTAGAATTTCCAAGAAAGGGAATTACCACAAACAATCGGATTATGAAATGAGATTTGTTGGGCGACGCACGTGATACCTATAAAGTCGAGCATCAGTATCTAATATCTATCCTTGTTGATAGCATCATCGTCTGCATGGATGCCGCCCTCAAACTAGCTTTGAATCATTCGCCCGATTAAACACGTCGTCGCTTAATAACATCAAACAAATTTTGCACGAACGAGAGTCCTACCCTTTCTCGACTAGAACGTGGTTCTCTCCGTATCGCAACATCACTCTTGTAATGAAATACCTTTGCTCGCTTGTAGCTTGGCGCCTTGTAGAGGCTCACGCGCGGAAAATAATTTCACACTCCCAGCAGACGAACGTGTGAGAGAGCTAAAAGCGGCGCGATCTAGTACTTCACTGCAACAATTCTCCGAGTAACACAGTTGCACAACATATGAAGGATGAAGTGGCATGCAACATAACAGAAGGAGATGATACAAAAGTAAAACGGTGTGTGGGGTGTGATGTGCTACCAATTTCAGTCGCATTAAGTTCCTGCAAGAGTTATCAAAAGAAACGAGTAGCTTATCATTCTTAGTTGATATATTTAATATTTATGTTTTCAGTTGGCATATTTTCCTGACATATTAAAAATGCTATGTTTGTACCAATTTTAAAACCAGACAAAAATCCACACCGTCAAAAACAGCTGAGCAACAAGAAACCGACTTCTAGGATATCCCTAGCAGATTGGCACAAGTCTACAGATACCATCGAGAACGGACTACCCCAACTGATAGATGGAGTCAATGATCAAGAACTTCCGAACGGACCGTCAATTGCAGACATTTAACGAATCATATCCAAAATGCACAATGGAAAAACACCAGGTCAGGATCAACTTACCACGGAGCTTTTGAAATACGCTGACGAATCCGTTCTGCGGCAACTACAACAGCTGATGACCACTGTCTGGTCCAGAAATGAACTTCCAGAGACCTGGAAACAAAACCTACTAATACCGATTCCGAAATGTCGAAACCCCAATACAGTTTCCCAATATCGACGTATTTGCTTATCAAGCACCGGATATAAAATTTACGCTATGTGGGTTCTCGAGAAGCTACAAAGCTACGTTGGAGAACTAGGTTGCCACCAAGCGGCCTTCTTGCCTGACAGATCCACTACTGATCATTTGTTTGTAGCCCAAAGGATCTTACAAGAAAAGTGGAACGAGGGAACGCCAATTGCATTGATGTCGTTAGATGTAGAGAAGGCGTTTGATCGCATCAATTTGAGAAGCCTGCCGACAGTTTTGAAAAGTGGGTGGGGTGATGTGCTAGTATCCATCGTATTAAGCATTGATCAGTGAGAGCTGCAATTTTCCCAGTATTGCAGTGAATGATGCTGATACAAACTGATGCCAAACAATTCTTTCTCAAAACGGCTTTAGTATTGTACAATAAAATTTTGATAAATCTTGATCTGTTTTTGGAAATAATGCAAAGAAAATGCATCTTATCGTATTCTCAATCCGTCGTATCGTTTTCAACTCCGTCGCAATCAGTTTCCGGGTTCGTCCCACAACTTACGGCTCACTGTGATGTATTAAGTGGTTAAAACACAATATATTAACGCTATAATAAAATGTTTTACTAGAATATATAGATCTAGGGGCATCTCCCTCCATTCCTTCAGCATGATGGAATATACTAATTTCCTTTAAAATTCATTGTTCGTCATCAAAATTCATCCCAAACATATGAACACAATTTCTTTTGACCGTACAATTATGGCATTTGCTCACAGTACAGCGAAAACAACACAATCAAATTAACCGTATTTTTACGTCGAGCGTCGCGCACACATTGATGCGCACAAGCTTTTTTTTCTCAGTACGACGGATTGAACTTTGTTTACATTCTCAATTATACGCGGCGGTTGAGGAAATTTCGTAAAATTTGGTGATTAATTGAAGTTTTAGGGCGTGTGATTGGAATGAAATCCTTCAGTAAAGTACGAATGTTTTCCATAGTGAAAATAAGTGCCAGGCGAAGTAAGTCATCCACGGGGGCGGGAAGAAACTTGTGTTCGAAAGTGATGTGACTGATGTCGATCGCTAAGCATTTCTCTCAAATCGTGTTCGTCCATGCGATTTCAGTGAAAAAGTGAAAAGTGGATAATTGAACTGAAGTTATTTATCGAAATACAGTAGTTTCATTGCATTTTTGGTGTACAGGTGGACGAATCATAAAAGCTTTCACAAAGTTACATTCCGAAAATGAATCTATGTTGCAGGTAAGTTGGAATACCCGCCGTAGTGGAACATTTTAAGTTTGATACAACGAATAGTAGCTCTTACGACGAAGTAGAACGAAACCCTAGTACCAAAAACCTATACCAAGGTATTACAATGATTATTTTCAGATAAGAGAGTCCCAGATTCAATTATCAACCGGGTAACATCGTGTTTACGCGACGACGTAGAACAATTATTATGGCAAGGCGAAACATCTCATCCAACAGTTAGAAAGATAGGCGTTAAGCAGGGATGCCCGCTGAGCCCATTTATCTTCAACGTAATGATGGATGCCGTACTCACAAAAGTTGAATCCGAGGTCCGAATTTAAACTAAACCAGGAGGGTAAAATTTCGTTACCCATAATATTAGTGTATGCAGACGACATTATAATAATCGTAGAGACAGTTGAGGACCTTGAAAAAATATTATCCAGCCTAAAAAAGCATTTAGCACTTGTGGGCCTAAAGATAAATGACTCCAAATGTCAGGTCCTCATAAGAAATCCCCAAGAGGAGACGCCGGATGAAATTGAAATTCTTGTCAATAAATTTCCTGTCCAACGATCATTAAAATATCTAGGCGCCCACATAACAGGTCAATTAGACCGTCCACTAACTGTGAGAGTCCGGTGCAGGAATACCATCAGGATTTCTAAAATAGTGATGGACTTCTTAAGGAAACGGAACCCTACCTGGGAATTGGGACGACTTATTTATGACACAGTGTTGGCCCCAGCCATGTTGTATGGAACACAAAGCGCTGTTCTGACGAAATACAGCAGGAAATCTTTAAGGAACTACGAGCGACAAATTGTCCGAGAAATGGCGTCGCTATGCAGCCACGAGGGTGACCAGGACCTGAGGCGATCTGTTGACGTGCTCTTAAAAAAAACGGAGAATCACCAAAAAGGTATGTTTACATGAACAATTGCACAATCAATAATCGATATCATAAATTAGCTAAAACATTCGATCACAGTTTGCTATAATCGGTTTGTAGAAGTAGTACCATGCCCACACAGTTACGGATCACCCACAGTAACGGATCGGTTCTCCGACATTACCCGGAAAACCATTACCCGGAATGCAATTTACCGGAAGACCATTACCCGGAAAACCATTTACCGGAATGAACCACTTACCGAAAAACCATTACCCGGAAGGACCATTTACCGGAAAAAATTATATCTCCATTTCTCGACTTTTAACGTCCTTTAAACCGTTTTATGTCATGTCAGTATGTTGACTTAAAAATATTTAAAATTACCACCAAGGATAAGGTTCTTAGTTAAAAATGCACCAGAAAGGAGTCTAAGATATCTTTATACATGATCATGTCAATATGCACCATCTTCATATATTTGCATTTCATAAATGATTCACCCTTCTTTTAAAAATAAGCTGTTCTTTCAACTTATCTTTTCAGCTTGTCTTGGCTGAACTGGCTTTATTTGGCTACAACTATGTAACTTTACGTTTAATATTCGACCGTCGATGTCCAAATGTTAATATAAAGCAATGATTAGAATTTTTGATACTTTTCGCCGAGTGTCAATTCGCCGAATGGCATTTCCGCAAACGTCATTCAACCGATTGTAAATCCCCGGTATATTCCTTTTTCTAGAATGATCCATTTCGGGTCATCTAATGTTCACCCTTCTTTATTTGGTTGGCGGTTCTTTTCGAGTTCCACCGATCTCGGCATTTTTGGCAAAATGTGCTAAGTCGAAAATGACCAAATATCTTATTATTTTGATTGCTAATTATTCTTTCTTGTTTATTACAGTGGCATTGAATTCGGGGTACAGACATTCAGAGTTATAACACTCGGAGAAAAAAAGCAATCAAATTCAAAGAAAAATTAGATCTATTGAGGTTCCAAAGACTCTAAGTTTTTGTCTTGATTTTTTTAGCTTTCCCCTAACCATAAAGCTGACAAGAGAATTGAACTGCTGTATGTTGCTTCCATCGTAAGATAAGTGTTTTTTTATATTTTGGTCAACATTAAAATTGGATTCTGATCTGTTCTAACGTAAGGGAATACGAAAACTATCATAACTCCAAACATTTTTAAATGCTGAGATGTTCCATTTACTCAAATGGAGCCTACCTTATTTGTTAGGTTTTTTTTTTTGATTTCGATGTATAATAATGGTACCTTCCAAGTGGTCTCGGACATAAAAGAAAATTAATAATTATTGTCGTTCTTTCTATCCTTGCCTGTAATATTTAGTTTTATAGCCTAAATTTGAAGACATAGTTTTCCGATCTATATAAGGCGATTCTTTTCTAATTAGGTCGCCAATAAAATTACTATGTTCAATCAAATTTTTGTATCGTGATATTCGTTCATAGTTTAAGGTTTACGATGCGCAAAGTGAAGTTATTCAGTAAGATCAAGCTGAGGTTGGTAGAATTGAATACCGCCGGTTCAAAATTATTTCTGGATGACAAATTTGACAACGTTTCAGAGCTAGAGTACTTACATACTTGTCAAACTATGAACGAATGCAAAAATGGTCGGTTGACATACACACTTAATTCAGAATGCCGAATCTCGGCTAATTTTAACCGAGAATCACACAGCCGAGTAGTCGGCAAACAAATTTCCTGGGATGTCAGCAAATAAAAGCCGAGTATCAGTAAATCATGCTTCGTTGCTAAGCAACCGGACAATTTGTTAGCTGAGTCTCGGTTAAAATCGGGAAACCGAGATTCGCACAGCCGAGCTCGTGAAAAAAATCTAAGTGTGTAGGCTCTCAGTTATTAACTGTAGAAATGCTCCTAGATAGAACAGCTGAGAAGCAAGTTTTGTCCCAGTTGAGTCGTAACGCTAGCAAGAAGAACAACATATTTGGTCCATAGCTGTATGGAGATGTCTTTTGAAATAGTGTTTATGGAAACCGAGGGAGTCAAGAATGTCCATGGTTAGCAAGACATAATTTGTGCTGCGCATCAACGAAAGATCGTCGAAAATGAAAGATTTGGCTTTCCGGGTAATGGTGCATTCCGGTAAATGGTACATTCCGGTAAATGGTTTTTCCGGGTAATGGTAAATGGTCACCCGGTAAATTGCATTCCGGGTAAAGGTATTCCGGGTAATGGTATAGAGTGATTCCAAGCAACAGCACCAAAATTTGGTAAATTTTTTAATTCATTTTTTTCTATTGAGCTGAAACTTTGCACAGTTTTCCAGTTCCATCTAAATCGTCATTTTCCGATATCAAATCTTCAAGTTGAGTAACGACTAACTTTTCAAAAGGGTGTATGTGAAAATGGTTCAAAAATATTCAAAAAGCTGCACAGCAAAAACGGTTCGTTCGATTGTTAGACAACTAAAGAAACAAAGTTAGACAACTAAATAAAGATTCCAAAAAAAATACACACAGTAAAAAAAATTTTTTTTTTGCATTAAAAACATAATTTTTGACACAAAAACTCAAATATCTCAAAACCCTATCGGAATACCAACGTAATTTTTTGAGGGAAAACGGTCCATTATATTAGCTATCTACCATATAAATTTGGTGATGGTAAACAAATAAACAAAAAAGTTATGACATTTCAAACATGTCACAATTTTCACATTTAGTAGTTTTTTTCGGTGTAAATTATTACGGGAACCGCAGTTTGTTGCTGATTTTATTGTTAAGGGCCTTGCGTGAATTAAACAAGTCGTTTTCATGTATTCATTAGTATTATGTATATTATATGTATAAATTTTATGTATATGTATAAATATTATATGTATATGTATATATCTATAAATTAAAATGAATTAACAGATTACACGAAAATACAATTTTTTTTTACCAGGATATTTTTTTTAGAGTATGATCGATGAGTTTCTAAATGTTATATAAAAACTTTAAAAGTTTTGGATTTGGGTATGCGTTATGAGATCATGAAAACATTTTATTAATACTTATTTATTTATTTATTATTATTCAATTGTTTTACAATATCGAACACTTTTGCATCATTATCAGTACAGTTCGAGTATAGTTTTGCTTTAATTTTATTTTCTGACAATGGAATGAAACAGTGAAATTTTTGGGTTCCTTGGATCGTTTTCGCGTTATTATATTGCTCGCTGAGCTCTGATGCCGTTAATTCGTACTCTTCAGTAGTAGTAAAACAAAATGATAATTTTGTTAAATCTTCTTCTTTTCTGCGATTCGCCCAATCAAATAGTTCTTTTGCAGTTTTAATTGGATGCTCACGTTCTTTGGCTAAACTTGCTCTTGTGGCCATGCGCTTTATGGTTCCTCCAATAGCATCACAAGGACCTTTGCCATGTGACGTAGCAAAGAAATGCCATTCTGCATCAATTCCGTACTTTGATTTAAATTGACATAGGCTCGAAAAATTCTTACGGTTTTTGTACTGCGATGCTGCTCCATCAGACATGAAATATATCTTTCTGATTTCTTTATCCTTATCAACGCGTAAAAAGTTAATCATTTTGGCAATGAACAAATTTACAGATACTGAGTCGTGTCTTAAATCTTCGGAAATTACAATAAAACTAAAATGTTCAATTTGCGTACTTCCATTGAAATAAATAATGAATGGATGAATTGTAGCTTGTTGTACGTTCCAGTGATGGGACTGCACTTCATCTTGCAATACAAAGCTATAGTTTTCAGAAAAATCACAAATGACTAAAAATTCACCATCTTGTAATGTATTTTTCGTATTTTTTAAAAAGCGGGATTGCTCTGTTTTAATAAAGTCGTGAGGAATTAAACTTTCTAATTTCAAGCAAAAAAAATGACACAAACTCATCTACAGGTTTTACAATAGTTTCTAGGTCACACCTATCCGTGGTCACCCATTGCTCAAATGATAACTGATCAATATAATTTTCTTCAAACTCAGCGAATAAAGTATTTTCCAATGATGAAGAATCTGGACAATCCGAACAAGATCGTAGATAGCAATTTGATGTTGTATTTTCACACAAAAGACTACCAGTTAACATTTTAATATCCTTTGATAAATTGATTCTTTTCAAACTATGTAAGATTAGGTTAATATTTTCGTGTGTTGTGAACACACAAACATTATGTGTTCCTGAATTGGATAGAAGCTTGCATTGCCTTGGACGACGGCTTGCAAATGAGGAAAAACCTACCTTAAAATTTTCGTTAATTTCCTTGAAGCGTGTATACGCTTCTTTCAAAGTAGTCATCATTAATCGTTTTTGGATTGCTTGACGCTTTCCATCTTTTTTTACAGATACATAATCTTTTTGGCCAGGCATAGCTCTACTTACTTCATCGTCTTCAAAATATTGAATTATTTTTTCTTTTGTCTCATCTGTTAATAAAGTACTCGACCTAGCATTTTTGGTTGCAAGACAGTTATTTTTGAATTGTCTTGAATGCCTCTTTTGCTGTATTTCTATTAGTTTTGAACTCATCAATGGCGTCTTGAATAGACCACGAGCTTGGCAGCATCGACAAAATCAATAATTTTTCTTTCCTTGTCGTGGCTAGATTCGAGAACCTTTCCTTCATATTCATAATTACCTCATCGTAGTCTGTATTTTCCACATCCTCAGGTCCTAATTTGAAGAGGTTTCTTCGTACAGCTTCGTTGATTTCACGGTATTTTTTCTCGGGATAATTGACGTAACCCATCTTCGTCCATTTAATCGGAGTCACTTTTATTCCAGCTATCCCTTCGTTGAAGCGTTCGATGTTGACCTTCTGGATGCACTCATCTTCTGATTGATTTGTTGAAACAGATGTCGCTGATGGTACCGTGGCAAGACTATCTGCACTTGGTACTTCTGGTAACTCCTCAGTTGTTGTCGGTGCATCTAGTAATTCCTCAGTTGTTGTTGTTTTCGAACTTCCTGCAACCTGATCCACCGATGATGTACAGATTGCCCGTTTGTCAACGTTTAAACGGCAGGACGTACAAATGCGTAAATTTGTATTCAATGTAGACATTGGAGCATAATCAGCCGCTTTCAGTTTATCTATGGTGCTTTCGGTGAGATTTCGTAGCTCTTTCGAACACTTTTTTTCTGCAAACGGCCTGCAACAGTTGACTCATGTTGCTCGTTAGATTTTAATAAACAAAATCACTTTTAAGTTTTTACTGACTAGTTTGGTGTCGTTTGCTTGACTGAAGAAAAATTTTACAATTAAATCTTTTATAACCATAGTGGTAGTATATTTTTAGCTTTTTCGTAAGTATGTTCATGGTATGTACCTATCATGTTTTTGATGTTGTTGAAGTTACTCGCTTTCTCCCAAATATGATTAACAAAGTCTATTCTCTACCAAGGCGGGTCTATACCCAGATGTAATCAGATCAGATAACTTTGTGGAGAAAACCAGCGCCGAGAAAACCGACCTGCTTTACGTATACTAGATCACCTGGGTATAGACCCGCCTTGTTCTCTACGAGGTAAACTTTTTGCAGGTAAACTAGTCGTATACCTGTATAGAAAACTTTTTTTGTAGCTTTTGTCTTCAATATTAGATTTCTTATAGGTTTCTTTTATCAAAAGGTTTCAACACTATTGAGAGAATTTTTCTTCAGTTACGTACAATAAAAAATATGACACTATCAAGATTTTAGATCACAACACTGGATCGCGTCTAACTTTCTAATAGATGCTATAATAGTTATGAATAATTAAATAAAATATCATGAAAACAACTTGTTAATCTCATGTGGTACCCTTAACAAAAAATTCAGCAACAAACTGCGGTCCTAAAAAAAATTAACAATGAAAAAAAAAATTTTTTTTCACTAAGTGTCAAATTTGTGAAATATTTGAAATGTCATAACTTTTTTGTTTATTGGCTTACCATCACCAAATTTTTATGGTAGATAGCTAATCTAATGGACCGTTTTTCCTCAAAAAATTACGTTGGTATTCCGATAGGGTTTTGAGATATTTGAGTTTTTGTGACAAAAATGATGTTTTTTAATGCAAATTTTTTTTTTTTACTGTGTGTATTTTTTTTGGAATCTTTATTTAGTTGTCTAACTTTGTTTCTTTAGTTGTCTAACAATCGAACGAACCGTTTTTGCTGTGCAGCTTTTTGAATATTTTTGAACCATTTTCACATACACCCTTTTGAAAAGTTAGTCGTGACTCAACTTGAAGATTTGATATCGGAAAATGACGATTTAGATGGAACTGAAAAACTGTGCAAAGTTTCAGATATTTTTGAAATGGTCGATCAGAATCGACTTGCATGCCTCCGTGGAATCCCTCTATAGAATCAACGGATCACTTTGGCGTTCAACATCGGATAACTCGCTCAAAACATAAACGTTGACGTGAAACATATTTTTCTTAAGTTATACTATTTGTCTTCTACCATTTGTAATGTTAAGCACAACATTCAACCGCTAAATAACGGTGTATTTGACAAATTTTTAGTTGGTACCACACAGCTACCATTATATGGTCGTTTTCTGTAAGAAGTGCCGTCAGCATTCATAAGCTCCCACAGATGGTGAAATTCAAATGTTATAGCATAAAACATGCTCGTTTGCTTCGATTTAGTATGAATTCATCTTTGGAAAACATTTTTCTTGATTGTTGATTCTAAATACCGACTATTGGCACTTCTAACTAGTTATCCATAATATGGACCAGGAAATGATTGTTTACCACGGTTATGGATCACTTCCAAAGAATCTAGATTTCTGCCATTTTAAGCATTGGATTCGACATTTTCAGATAATAGCACTAAAAATATAACTCATAAAACATCAAGGTTTGTAAATTTCATTATTTAGCAGACAAAAATGGGTGGAAAACTTGATGTGGAGCGTAAACAGTTCATGTCTCAGTAACTATAATGCAGTATCACACAAAAAAGGGAATTTCACCCTTGTTTCCAGCTCTAACACTGATATTTTTTGTAGTAATATTTATGTGACACATTGTTAACTTCCGCCAAATCATGCAATACAGATGCATTGAGTTGAAAATCTATTGATTTTGCGCACTGATCCGTAATATGTCACAATTTGATCCATAATATGAAAATTGATCCATAATATGGTTTTCAGAAACCGATACAGTTTTTAATTTTTATGCGATCCTATGTTAATATTACACTCAAAACAGTTTACTAACCGAAATTCCAATTTGAAACGATTCAATTCATGCTTTTAAATTACAATTTTACGTTTTCCATGTCGTTTTATTGAATTTTATAGGTTGGACATCACACTATTTGATCCATAACTGTGGGGTCATGGTAATTGTTAGTTTGCACCACGGCATAAAAATTAACAAGGCAGGCTCTTTACTGATGTAAATATCAAGTTTCACTGTAAATATGTGACGTCACTCCTATCGTACCATATACCTTGCGGACCACTAGATCATTTTTTTCGCAAATTTGTTCGAGCTGGATAGGAATGACGTCATCAAGTAGCTGTCAGTTTTCGGAATATATCACCTTCTTAATTTTAGTATATCGTGGTTTGCACTGATACCAGTTGAAGAAGGCACAGCAGGCACAATGGAAATTCGCTTTAGCGGAAAACACGAAATCTGTGAAATTTGCCCTACAGTAAATGCCGTAAATGCCGCGAGAGTGAGTAAACTTCAGTTTTTGCCTATGAAATTGGCTTTTCCGATAAAATTATTCATGTCTCGTTTTGGCTACTCTGGTAATACACTAATCATCCTCTTCGGTCAAATAAAACCTAGAATTCCTTAAACATCGTTAGATTTACACAATAAAAGGATACTTCAATGAAAACTTTTATTTTTGTGTGAAATTTGGCCAAGAGTACGGGACCGCAACAAAGCCGCGAAAATTTTGGTTTTATTGTCTTAGTCACCCGCGAAATTTCAAGAATTTTTCCGCGAATTTTCATTGTTCTGTGAATATCAGGATGACAATGCTAGAATATGCAAGAATGGTTTGCATTGACTCTTTGTTGCTTTAATGGTCATGATAATGGTATTGCCAATAAGATTAAAGATCAATCATTCAAAAATCAAACATCCTTAAGTACGTGTCCATCAGCTACGATATTGGGGACACGTAATGCGACGACCACCCAACCACACACTACGCGCTGCATCCAATTTATTTGCCCGCCGCCTACGACCGTGCCGCCCTTCTTTTACCTGGTGGGACTCTATAATAGCCAACATGAAGCGGTATGGCGACCTATCATACGCTGAATGGGAGGAGCTTGCAAAAAACAAGGACAAGCTCCACAAAAAAATCGACGAGATCTACAGTAAAGCTGAGTCTACCGACGAATCTGACGCCGATGATTAGTTACAGATGACTGAATAAATTATCTATACTTCACATATTATGTACGCATATGAAGCGAATGATCTTAACAGGAATACCGGATGAAATTTGTCTTAGAATTTATTGAAGGTCATCCACAAATTATGACACGCTTCAAGAGGGGTAAAGCATAGTGTAACCAGTCTAAACAAATTTTTGGTGGTTCCATACAAAAGCGTACGAAAAGAAGAGGGAGGGTTCGAAAAAGTATTATGAAATCTGTGAATAATAAACCCTTATATACGCAGACTGAATATACCCCTAATAAAGAGTCAATCACTCAAACCTTTATATATATATATATATATATATATATATATATATATATATATATATATATATATATATATATATATATATATATATATATATATATATATATATATATATATATATATATATATATATATATATATATATATATATATATATATATATATATATATATATATATATATATATATATATATATATATATATATATATATATATATATATATATATATATATATATATATATATATATATATGAAAGATTTCAGTATGCAATCTACGAATTACTCCAACTCCAACGCAATTCTAAATCCAGACAAAAATCCAGCAGAAGCTTCTAGCTATCGTCCAATCAGTTTGCTTTTGTTCATCAGTAAACTTTTTGAAAAGGTCATTTTGAAAAGAATGATGGCACACATCAACGAAAATTCAAAATTTTGCGAATGAACAGTTCGAATTCCACCATGAACATTCGTCCACTCATCAACTTCTACGTGTAACAAATTTGATCCATTCCAACAAATCTGAAGGCTATTCTACTGGTCTCTTATAGGCATAGAAAAAGCATTCGACAGTGTTTGGTATGCTATGGCTTAATTGTAAAATTTAAAAACTTTAATTTGCCAACATACATTGTTAGAATAATTCAGAGTTATCTGTCAAATCGTACACTTCAGGTTAATTATCAGAACTCCAGATCTGAAAGACTTCCTGTAAGAGCTGGTGTTCCTCAAGGCAGCTTTTTGGGACCAATATTATACAATATTTTCACATCTGACTTACCTGAATTACCTCAGGGATGTCAAAAATGTTTGTTTGCGGATGACACAGGCCTTTTCGCCAAAGGACGAAGCCTGCGTGTCATCTGTAGTAAATTGCAAAAGAGTTTGGATACATTTTCTTCATACCGTACACCCCCGTTAATTTGAACGGTACCTCATGCAAACCATCGGGGTTCATTTTTAATTTGAACATCTAGTCACCCTAGAAACGTGTTTCTGGTTACCGTCAAACGGGGTAACTTGCAACAGGAGTGAAACTTGCAACACTTCGACAACCGAATTGTCGTTTCGTTCAGCATTGAGTCGAATAATTATAATTCATTCCGACATTTATTTACCTTAGGTATATAACAGAAGATTTTGACGAGGGTTTGGGTATATTTTCTTATTTAGTTGGTTTGCTGGTGGCGAAGGTCATATTACACGTTTGATTGTATGAAATTAATGCTGAAAAACGTTCCTCGTACCACACAAACGGTGGAAATATGTCATTAGAGGCATTTGCTATCAGTTACAGTACTTAGTAGTGTACAAATTGACAATATACAATTTTTGATAATTTGATGCTAAAACACTATAAAAATTCAAAAACTTTTTTGACCACCCTTGAGGGGTAACTTGCAACAGCAATTTTGATCCCAATTGTTCGAAGTTTTTTGCCGTTCGTCATCGAAAAAAATTGGAATGGCAAAATTGAACATATATTTGTTCAGTAACAGTAAAATATGTGTACCTCAATCAATTAAATACACGTTTGGTATTAAATTTTAGTAAATTTACATGAATCGTATTATTATTTGATTTAGTTTTGTTTTCTTTATGAAACATTGAAATCTGTATGAAAAATAACTTGTAGACCTACCATTGGGAACTTTATGCATAAGATATGATGAAAGTAATGTCAAAACACCAACAGAAACCATTTCAAGAAAAACATATCAATATATGATACGTCGCTTTGATTTAAATATGATCTAAAAAAAGTTATATGAAGTATAGACTAAACTACCATTGTATTTGTCGCAAACATGCATTAAAACATTTTAACGCTTTTTGATAACTGTCAAGACTTATGATAAGCTAGGACTTCGTGTGGACACCCAATGGAGTTTTCAATCGAATTGTTTTAATACTCATAATTCAATCAATAATAATTAGCTTTTTAAGAATAAAGTAGCTTGTTTGTGATTATTGTCATGTTTTATTGCAGAAAAATTATTAAAAATCATGATAACACGATATAGGTTAGGTTTTTAATAGTGTACTTTAGGTAGCACTGAGTGTTGCATGTTACCCCACATCAGGGGGAGCATTAAAAATGTATATTTTTCGACTCTCCTGATCCAAGAAAACCAAATACTGATAAAATTAACACCGCGTGGTATTCTTTACGTGGCGATTAGGGTACCAGATGGTTTTTGTCTCATCTGAATCCTTATTTTGTCCATTCATATAGCTTTGAAGTTTAAAATTGTTGCAAGTTACCCCGTTTGACGGTACCTCTTTCACTGTTTTGTTTTGATTCTGCGTTCCGTTCTACAGTGTTCCATTTCACTTTACTCCGTTCCATGAGCTAAATGACGTTTGAACCATTTTTAATCTGAACGATGTGCAAATCAGCGGGGTACAAATTTAAAAGTGTTCAGATTAAATGTGGTCAAACCAACGGGGGTACCCGGTACTTGCAAAAATTCTCCCAATGCTTCCAAAACTCAACTTATAATATTACAACATAAACCAAAAGCACTTTATTCGAAACCTTCAAGTAGACATAGATAAAAATCTAACTTTCACAAATCATGTTGAGGGCATTCAACCCAAATGTCACAAATTATATAAAATGGCTGTATCCACTTATTGATATAAAATCAAAACTTTGTCTTAAGAACCAGCTTTCGATCTTCAAACAATTTTTCAGGCCGGCCATGTTGTATGCTGTACCAATACGGACTAGCTGTTGTGACACCTGGAAGAAAGCTCTGCAAAGGTGTAAAATCCGACGGGCCGTTTGTGTGCTCCGTAGACACGTCTGTGTCCGCGAATCCCCGTTTTCACATCACTCTATTGGTGTTCCCAACACAAACACAATCATAGCCCGTTTCCAACCACACTGTTAAAATTAATGAAGATTACACGTCATTTAAACTTCATTTATGCGATGTAAAATTGACGTCATGTAAATTTAAGTCTTAAATCATGTAAAAATGTGTTATATGTCATGTAACCACTCAGGATCCTGCTGGATTACATGACATATAATTGAAGTTTACATGACATATCATGTAAATATCCATGATATTCGACGCTCCAATTATGTGCATTATATGTCTCAGAAATTTACACGTTTGGTTCGAACTGTGCAGCAGTTATACAATAAAAATTGTGTCACCATTAACTTATATAATAACCTTTGTATAGCCAGTAACGATGATTGTACCCCGTTTGGCATAAAGTCGTTTGGCATAATGGTCGTTTGGCATAATGGTCGATTGGCATAATAGCCATTTGGCATAATGATTGACTTTAAATAAATATCGGTATTTTTTAGTTTTTACCAAGATCAACACCACCGAGCCCATAGTAAAACATTTTGGTAGGTTCTAAACAAGCGTGGTGTTCGTTCTGAGATTTTTCAAGCTAAGAATTTCAAAAATTGTTGTGACATTAGAGAGCAATACTGAATAAAACTTGTGACGGGTCTCTACTTCTCAGAACATAGAGTATCTTTGAGCATGTTGCGATATACATATTTGAAAACAGTAAATAGGCAAATAAAGTTCACAGTTATTCATCAAGGGAACGCTCATAGAATATTTCGCTGCAAATCATGCTCTGTCCCAGTTTGAACGTAACACTCGATGGAAATTACTTGATAAAAGAATGTTTTTTTTTGCAAAATATCAAAAACTCTAAACGAAAGATCAATCAATGCGACTTAATGTAAAAATAGCCTACATACGAGAGCAGATTATTTTTCGTTTAAAATGTTTAAGACTCTAACGCAAAAAAAGTCTGTCCACTGCATAGCTCTAATGAACAACACATTTTTAATAGAAAATATTTATGGCAAAACTTTTCAACGGCTTAATATAAATTCAAATTTTGGAAGTGTACATCAAAACACCGTCTATTATCGAGAGAAGGGAAAATTTGTGATTGATATTTCTTCCAGCATACCTCGGAAGAAGATCATGCGTTTCCCCCAAAAAAAGTATATGTTGAATATTGGCGGGTTCTAAAGTAATTATCATTCTAACATTTTTTAATGAAATCTTGTTTTTATTTAATAACACGAAAGAGCATGTTACTGTAACTACTTTTGCAATTTTTCCCGCTCAAATAATGGCTATATCATGTTTCAACTTTAATTTAAAAATTTGGTCAATAAATGAACCTTGAAACTTTTGATCATGTCTGACGTTCGCTTAGTCGACAAAAACACCACAGGGGTTTTAGTTCGACCACTGGGGTTGTTCCTATCTGACATTTCGTAAGGGACACGAACAACAAAATACACCCAAAATTTTAGTTTAAGCCAAAGGATGTGACAAAATATAATAAAATGTTTTTTGGGTTTGAACCAAAGGAAAACATAAGAAAATTGTGTAAACATGTGTTTTTGGCCTAAACTTAAGCGTTTGGCACTAAAATTGGGACAGGGCTTTAGGACCCTATTATGAGTGCTAAAAACTTTTCGGGGAATTGGGCTAGCCGGGGAAACGGGATATTCGGGGAACTGGTATTCGGGGAAACGGCATTCGGGGAAAAGTAGCACAACCCATCGAAGTAACTGCAGTAATCGATTTCTCTTTTCGCTGATAATTTGAGCAGATCAATGTTATCGATTGCCGCCCTTCTGTCAGTTGGAAACAAAAAAAAATACTTAAAAAATATTGCTCCAAAGAACAGCTTATGCATAAAAGAAAGAGCAAATTATTGAATTTTTACGGATTGTCCGACATTTCCCCGAAAACCATTTCCCCGAATGCAATTTCCCCGAATGACGTTTTCCCGAATGAACCACTTCCCCGAAAACATTTTTCCCGAATGTACCATTTCCCCGAAAAAATCTTAATGTTAGCTACATACTCAAAGTTATTCATAATCCTGCTGCCAAAAGGTGTTTAATGTGCTAGCTGATGTAAGGTTTGATAAAAATTTGTTATAAAATCCATGTGTCTGAAATAACTGGTGTTCAAAATGATGTGCTGCGTGCATTATACTCAAAGCCACTTAAAAATTGCTCTTGTGATAGCCTGACATGAAAAAACAAGCTCATGATAGGCAGTTTCAATGTAAGCGGTATGATTAGCGTAAGGCTGTTTGGCTTATGGACATTTGGGTGAATGGGCATTTGGCTGAGTTATGCCTTCTTAGAATTATGGGCTATTATTTTAATTAAACTGTTTCAATAATTATTGGAAATTAGCTGATAATATTTCAAATTGAATTTTTCCTTCTTTTAATGGTAGGCTGTTTTTTCAAATTATTTCGGAATATTTCGTAAAGATTCATTATTTGGTTTCATGTTCTTTTGCCATGTATTCATTTAGTCAAACGTTTATTCTTGCATAATACTCAGCGTGCCATAAAGGACTGTCACTACAATAAGCCAAGCTTTAGTACGGTAAGCTAATTAAAGAATCTATTATACCTTGCCCTACATAACTAGACATCGATTTTTCTTTCTAGAAACTTTTAAAAAGACGCAACACCATGCTTCCATTTCCATTTTCTGACAATACATCAGTTTAAAGATAAATGTCTTCATTAGAAACAAATTTGTCGAAAATGACCTTATACTAATAGCTGAAAACGTCAAATGAAGTGAGCATGTTAGTAATGAATACCCAAAATGCTAATATCTCTACCTAAATAGAAAAAAAAACATGCCTGTTAAATGAAAAATCTTTATCAAGGGTTAATCGGAAGCATTGAAAATGTTGGTTCAAAACATTAGAATCCGTGATATTTGCATTTACAATAAAAATTGAAGAAGTAGGATATAATTACCAGAACAAAATTTGCTCAAAGATTCAGTAGCTCTGTCATTTTTTATTGGTATAATTATCTATGAAAATTGCCTTCTGATTAAAGAAGGGAAAATTCCTGTTGAAATAAGAAGAAGCTGTGAGCAGGACAATATTAATACAGAAAAGCTTCAATGAGCTGCCTACGATTGAAAAAAGAAAAACCTAGTTTAAAAATTATCACCTTTTCGTGGTGCGTCATGGGGTAAAGATCTACCAGTGAACCTGGATAGTGACAAAGTAATACGACATGCACCAAACAAAGGACACGAGAAATACTATAATAGATCAAATATTGGTTGCAGTGGTTTATGTTCCTAACAGAAAAAAGGTAAATGATTATTAGAGCAGTAAAATAAAAAAGGGATATTTACAAAATTTAAAACAAGCAGCTTTTATGGTATCAATTTATTGTTAAAATAAAACATTTGCCTATACTTTATGGGACACAAGCTACTAATGCGGAAGCAATGATCGAATAAAAGCCTCGAAACGATGCACTAATCTGTCAGATGCGTCCCAAACAAACTTATTGACTCATTTTTTCTTTTAAAATTCTTAAGTAGTGAAGACCAAGATGTGCCTTTTGGCTCACGCCTTTGAATCCTGCACAAAGTTTTCAATCAGTGAAACTTTATTTAATAATTTTGTCGATGTCCCTTCAGCCAGATGTCATTAAGATAAATTATGTCCGGACAAACGACATAAGGCATCAGATTTGCTCACCTCTTGGATAATCTTTCAAAACCCACCTTCTACATTTTCTACATTTTTATTGCTATTCTTAGCATAATAAAATTTTGGTTCTATTCCGTTAGGAGCGAATACCGTGAGGCCGAATGTCGTTAGGCCGAAGGTTATTAGGCCGAATGCCGTTAGGACGAAAGGGTCGCTACACCGAAAGGTTAATTAGGCCAAAAATGACCGATAGTTCTAATGAACTGTAAGGTCGAATGTATAACTAACAGGGATTGGTCAGGCTAATTTGCGTTACCTACAGTGCTGTTCTGAATAATAGCAGCGCATGTCGATTTTCATACAAAATGCTCAACTTTGACATGCTGTTGTTTTGTTCCCTTTCAAGCAATCGAGCTGAAATTTTCACCACAGAACTACAAATATGATCAATTTTGTAACTACAAAATTTCAGTTTTTTCTGAGTCCCTGCCGAAAAGTGAGACACTAGGTGAAATTTTTCGAAAAAATAGCAGTTTTTCATTTTAAAAATTTTCTTCTACAAATATTTTAAACATTTTCGGTTTAAGTGTAGGTTTGATAAGTATGAGGATCATCGTTTTCCAATCCAAATATCTCGTCTGTCGTTTCTTGATTCAAATTATTCATAAGAGAATCATTAGTTTGAAGCGATTAACTGACTAACTAGTCTATTACTCTGATAGTTGAAAAAAAAAAAATGGAAAATGTGTTTGCAGAAAGCTTCTGGGGAAACAGTACATTCGGGGAAACAGTGCATTCGGGGAAATGGTTTTCGGGAGAAAATCCTTCGGGGAAAAATCATTCGGGGAAATGGTTTTCGGGGAAATGTCGGACAATCAATTTTACGTATAATTATGGTTCCATCATATTTAGAAAAAAATAGTACAATTAAAAAAGGGCAAATTTGGGCTATATATATAAACAATTTTAGTACAAAGTTTGTTCCAATAGCAAAACTCAAAAGAAGGGTAATTTCTGGATAAATAATAAAATACTATTGGCAATTCGCTTTCCTAATATGCTTAAATTTATTCAAGAGCGAATGCTTGTTGAATTAAGTGTCTTTTTGTATCAATTGACTCCAAAACAAGCCTGATGTCATCAGAGATTCAATAGAAACGTAAAACGAAAAATTGAGAAATTCATGGATTCAGACTCGTTATACCAAACGACTATTATGCCAAACGACCATTATGCCAAACGACTTTATGCCAAATGACCTACCATCAGTAACGATATTTGACGCATCGTTAAAAAAGGATACAAAATAAAATTTTTGAAAATTTTTCTGCAGCTTCTTTCCTAGGAATTATTATCATTTTGGACAAAAATCTTTGCAATCTTCACTTATGATTACCGCGTTGACATATTTAGATTGAGTTAGGTTAAGTGAATTGAAAGTCATCTGTAAAAAAGCTGAAATGCTACGGCAAATGAAGTGTAATATGTTGTAGAAAATGTTAATAAAAGCTCAATTTACCAAATTAGGATGATCGTGTAGTCTAACAAAGAACACCTAGATATAAGAAATGAATACAATGTTTAAAATGATCCTAAAAAAATCCTGCAAAAATGGTGTTAACTTTGAATCCAAATTAGGTAACCAATCAAACATAATTTAGTGTCAATGTTACTAATCGGGAAAGATATTTATCTTCTGATACTCTCAACTCATTAAGTTTTTCATTAAAGCGAAATCTTTTTTAATAAAAAAAAATCCGCTAAACGAGGGCCAACCGTACCATACGACTGAGGCATAAATATTTCACTATAGCCACACTACTGGAGTGCGCCAAGCAAAAATGACTCCCACTGGAATTGCAGCCTGACGACACCCGTTGAAAAGCCATCTGTGTAATTAAAAGCGAATGCCCAGTTCCGCATCCGGTAATAAAAGTGAAACTCTAACGAACGGCCAGGACTGTCTGTGGCTACGTTGTCCCACACCGGGGATAGGAATTGGACACATTGCAATCGGTGCGGCTATTTGAAAGCCGAGCAGATTCGAAATCGATACATCGTCGGCCGGCGCGGTGCCAATTTTCAATCTCGATTCTGTGTGTTGGCAGCGATCCGGCATGTGGGATATAAAATTGATGCTAGTGGCTGGCTGGATATGCCTACGGAATAGGGTGTCCCGAATGTAGCTTTGTCAGAAAACGTAGGGGCTCAAACCCGACCCGACAGTTGAAACAATATTATACCTAGGGTGACCATATCCTGGAGATTCAAAATCAGGACATTATGCAATTCTCACAATTTTCCAGGGCAAATTCCATTTTTTTCTCAAATTCTGAACATGTCTCATATTTTTAACAGCAGCGATTACAAATATCTCGAGGTAGACTTTTTATAAGCGGCATAAGCATAAGTTTAAATTCTTAAATATAACTAGCCTTTGGTTAGACAATGATCTATCTCTTTTCAGAAGGTGTAGAAATAGTCTGATCATGATCTTACAAGGAATTTACAAAGAATGTCAAAAAAGAGCCAAAGAATGTCAAAAGGATATTTAATAGAATCAAAAATAAATATTCAAAATTCTTGAAGTATTTATATTTATTTCAGATTATTCAAGGTAATTCCACTTGGAATCTTTAAATCATGGTTCCACAAAAAATCTGCCAAGATTTTTTAATAAAAGTTTTAGAAAGAAGCTTTCGTTAAGTTTAAGTTTTCATTGAGATCTCGTGATGAGTCGCCAAAGATCACACTAGAAATTCTTGAAAAGTACAAAAAAAAAAAACAATTAAAGTTTTTAGAAGAGATTTGAAGATTTTGTTAAGAATTCATCCAAAAACTCATGGAGTGCGAGAGACTAGTCGTGCTTTCCTGATTTAATTATGAGGTTTCGGCCAGAGTTATTATAAATATTTAGTCAACTGAAAGATCAACCAAATGGTCCCAGTGATTATACGCCTAACACAGGAAAAAAAAACTCTACTGAAATTGAAAATTGTACTTTTTCATAACATCTTCCATGTTGGCAGCAATCTCACAAGCTTTTTCATTTGATATTTGGACACATTTCCTTTATAAAAGCTTTACCATCATGAACGATTTCTCTTCATCGATTCTCTCTTTCGCTAATAACAACACCTAAATAAATAAATCTGTAATATTTCTTGCTCATGAGCCAAGATATGAAAAATAATTCTTTATCTAAAAACTCAAAAACTTGTTACGAAAAGAGAATCAGTTTTCTTCAATACTTAATGCAAAGAGAGCAACGAAAAATAGAATTGTTGAATGCAGATAAGCCCATATGAAAAATCAATGTTCTTGAGTTCAAAAATATTGCAAAATAATAAGGGAATCTCTTACAATCTGATAGCGAAACAAATATGTTAAAATACACCAAAAATGATAGCTTGTATTTTAGAACAAGCCCAAAAATATCAAATAACAACATCAGAAACAGCTCGAAGATTTATTATTATCATCAGAATAATCATCAATTGAACCTGAAGGTGTTGTGTTACATTATGAAACGCATTCCAATTTTTCTATGCAGCTAAAGTCGATTTTTGAACCATTAAACTCAACTTCGATTTCTGGATTTCTGCCATTTGAATATTTTTGCTGGATAGCTTTTCATATTTCGAAATATCGCTGACATCTCACGTTGTTCGCTATGCAGGAAAAAGCATAAGCAGGAAAAAGCATGATGATTGACAGCCCGCAATTGCTACTCCGTTATTGCAAGAACTGCTGTACTTACACAGGGAATTAACAGATGCTACTCAGGATCAGTAGCATCTTCAATGTGTAAGTACTGGTGGTCTATTATTATAACAAAAAATTGTCCGAATGCAGATCTATTTGGGAATGGAAGGGAAATGTTGAGGTGTTCTGCACTTCCACAAGAAAACACTTGGATTTTGGATATCCAGCTTTTTACGCTGGCTATAAAACTGTGAGGGGTGACACGATTTTGACATGACTTGCGTACACATTTTATAGCATGATCTTAGTAGGCAATGCCTTCATAATGTTAATCGAACTGTCAATTTCACTTTATTTGTTTTGGAGTTCTAATTTTCTTTTACCTATTGAAAATCAAATAAATTAAAGATTAATCTTTTTTATCAGTAACTGAATTCCTTCTATACCATTCCAGAAATCAGGCATTGAAGAACCTTTATCTATAAGTGGAAAGGATCAGTAAGAACCAGAAAGAATTCAATAAAAATTATGGTATTTTTGATATATGTATATTAATTTGCGCTCCATTGTTGGCTAAAATATTTAGAACGACCCAAGCATAACAGCCTCGGCCGAGCTATGTTTCCTCAAAGATCGTTCAGCCCTTCCTCATTCATTCGCTTTGATTTGCTCCACATAGGTAGCCTTATGCTACACCTGAGAACAGCCATTTTGGCCAGAATGATCCCATTCTGACGAGATGTCCAAAGTGTGCAAAAGTGGAATGGTCTAAGATGTACAAACATTTGTTTACGTCTAGATCTAGATGTGGGTTATGAAAATCGCAATGCATAACATGGTATAATTTTAATTAGGATGTTAGGATGTTAGGTTAGGATGTAGAAAGATGAGGAAAGGTATTATAATTTGCATTGCTATTAGGACCCCCTATTATTGCGAAATCACAAATAAAAGTGCGAGATTACATCGGATCGGTCTTCGAATCCGAGATCATAAAACGTCTCAGTGAACGAACCAACTTAACATTTCGAGCGCATTGATTCGAAACAAAAATGATGTTAAGAATCGTCAGGGAGATCGCAGCAAGCCGTGCGCGCGAGTAGCTGTGTTTAAAATTTTCTGTCGCTTTCATCTCGGTTTCGCGTTCCTTTTTTCGATTCGGCCGAAGAGACATTGAAACGGCTGATGGCGCTATGCCACCCGGATAATGATTAAGGAAAAAAGTTTGTGACAATAGTGGATGTTATATATAATCTCTATTCAATAACACCTAACACTTGTTAGGCAAGGGAAATTGCAGCGGCCGAGCGCAACGTGTGCATCGGCAAAAAGGAACTGGAGCTGAAGTACCTCACGGGAATCAGGAATTGAGTAAGTATAAGTATAATGAGTGAGATCCTTCCGACATAGTTTGAAACTATCATTGAAGTTAATTTAACTAGCTGCGCAAATTTTTTTACAAATGTTAAAGTGTTTCAGGGGATAAATGATTGCTGTTTAGAGGTAGATGGATCAATTTCTTTTCTTTTCAGAGAGCGATCAATGGCGCTATAGCCTAGGCTTTTTCAGCCAGGATACGAGGGAGAAATACCTATGTTCCATCCCTGGAAAGAAGCAAACAAAAGGAGTGTGCATTAACATTTTTAGCAACGCCACTTCCAACGATTTCACTCACCTTCCCTTGTTTGAAACGGTTGGTACGGTTGTCCCCGTTTCTTCTATCATAAAATTGAAAAATTCTCGTCTATCACGTTATTCATACGTGAATAATCTGAATGCCGTAATTTTTTGATTATCTTCAAACCCAAGTCTACACAGTGGGCCTGGCCATTTTAATATTTGTAACATATTGACGATATGCTGCAAATATTAATGCTGACAAGAAAATACTGGAATAATTTCCAGGATGCTTTTCAATATTGGCTGTGTAAGCGCTTAGATTAGATTAGATTAGATTAGAAAATGATGTTAAGAATCGTCACGGCCGGATTTACTTATTAATTTCAGTAAACACGATTGGGCACTCATTTTACAGGCAAAATTACAATCAAAACCCTTACAGATGAGTTTTTACCAAACCTGAAAGAAAAGAACCATTAGTACAATAAAAAAATAGAAAATACTATTTCAATTTTCACTAAACCCAGCTAACAACCTAAGACAACAACATAAACGTTTCTTTGACAACATAACAATAATCAAAAATCGCAGAGCTTAGTGCGACCCTGCTATAAAAATTATAGTGTGCGCAAGGAATGTCAGAAGGGGGTGATTCAAAGTTTCTAGCAAGCTAGCAAAAAAGCTGGATAGGAAGGATTCGTTTTGGTAAACACGAATGACCGATATCGATAGTGCGGTTACTACGCGAACTGACAATTTTGCTTTTGATTGTATCCCTGTCCGCAAAAGCTGGGACAAACATGTGTGAGCGTGCTTGCTTTGTTGTTTGTTTTTTGTCTGTTTTGATGACAATTTGATTCACTGACCAGAATGTGTTTCTTTGATGATTTTCTATATCACCAGTTGTTATAAAACATGTACCGTCAAAATTACAATAATTATAACAAAATTATTACATATTGTGCTCAAAAATAACAAAATTATTACCGTTCCAACAAAGTGAAATTTCGGGACACCCTACTACAGATAGACAATGTGTTGCTATTGTTTGTCACAGAATGCAATGTGAAAGAATTTCATTTCATGCTGGCCATAGGCCCAGACAGACAAAACGGTTCGATTGGATCCATTGAAACTATCTAGCCGCATACATAAAAATAGCAGCCACTTTGGCAAAGGATCAACTTTTTTTCCATTTGATTGCAATCTCATCGTAAGCGAATAGGAAGTTCATGCAGCCGTTTGGTTTTAGGCCAGCTCTTGCAGTGTAAACAGGTTAGAGGCCATGTGTATATTATTTGTAGATACCGAATCTCGAATTCAATTTTCTATTGTTCTCCGATTCATCAGTTTCTAAACAATCAAATACAGTCGTCAATAACTAAACAGAAAAAAAACTGGACCAGAGCCTTTTTTTTGACAAGTCCTGTCTTGTCCATCACTGCCGCGTTGACAACTTTAGCCGTCTGGCCAATGGGATTCCTAGCAAACTTCTAAATGAGTTTTTGCGGCCTCTGGGCAGTGGGAGCTCATTATTCGTTCCATAAATCCGTGACAATTTCGTTCCGATTGTGCGGGGAGATGGATTAGAAGGACGAGCACAGCAGAAGAAACAGGTGTGAAAATGATTGTCCAATCTGGGGGCCTTGACCACCCTCTGCGTCTTTTGGGAGATGTTCCGGTCAAGTCCAGATAAAGATTAAATCAAATAATACTTGCGCTTTTGTCTTTTTCGAGCGGTTGGACACATCCATCACGCTAACACCTTGAGTGTCTCAGCACCGTTACCAATCATTGGCAAAAAAAGTTTACTGATCGATCAGAAAATAATGCTGTCGTAAGGTTTTGAAGGTTTTTGAATGCGGCTAAGTAAGGCCTCTATGGTAGGTCAGTCTATGCTATGCTAATGGCGGAGTCTTAGTTTAAACTGCATCTCTCATTTTCAAGATGGATGAGTTCATCTAGAACAGGTGGCCTCAAAATAGCTACCAATCGAATTCGAATTGAATGGATAATTTAAGACCTATAAGTATCCTATGTGCACTATCAAAAGTGTTTGAAAAAAAAATCAAATCAAATAATTCCTGTTATATAAGCAGATTTAATTTGTTGAGTCAATTTCAATCGGAATATCGTTCGAAACATAGCACAAAAACGGCAATGCTCAAAATAATTGATGACATTGGTGTTGTTTTGGATAAGGGACGATCTGTCGTACTCATTCTTCTTGATTTTTTAATGGAATTCGACACCGTATCACACGCCATTTGTGTCGTAAACTTAAAACAAAATTCTCTTTTGCAGATCATGCAGCAAATCTAATTGAATCTTATCTATGTTCAAAGTCGCAGGCTGTCTTTAAGGCGAAGTACGCCGTCATTGAAATTTGTACGTGTCGTTGATGATTGTTGCTAATTCATCTCACGATTTCGAATCAAAGAAAATCAGTTGGTTTTGCACTGACACAGCTGAAAAAGTAGCATACTTTATGCATGTTAGCGCGTAGGGGGAGATCCCCCAGTACCGGACACTTAAGCCACTAAATTCATAATTCGAAAAATATTGATTCTATGGGCTCGTGTTACCCATTTATGATAAATATTATCATTTTTATAGTGTACAAAAATAAATTTGAAAATATAAATATGAATTTTGACATTGTGTTTTGATGATGTATTTTAGTACCAAATTGATCGATCTTGAAAGGTGGCACCCAATACCGGACACGATCTGGAAATGCCTCGAATTCTGTAAATTTGAACATCATTGAATGTGTACACTATAGAAATAGTTTATAATTACCAATTCAATGCAATTGCAACATTTACAACAATAATTTGAGATTGTCTTAGTTTGCAAGATGCCTATCAAAAACCTCTTTCATATATGATGAAAAATAGCACATTTTACGATGTTGTTATGAATGTTCATTCTTGTTAATTTTATTGCATGTTTGATACCATGGTCGACGGGACCCATGAAAAATGAAAGTATTTTGAGACACTGATGCAATAATTACAAAAATATCATATAACAAATCAAGCTGTCCGAAACTGAGGGACAGGAGGTGCTTAACCAAAATTGTAATTTGTCCATATTTACTTCAATTATGGTACAAAATACATTCATACTATCAAATTAGGATTATGTTCGATCATGCTTGCGGGATCCAAAGTATTTTTTCATATTCAAAATAATTACTAAATAGGCTCAAAATTAAGAAGATACGTCAATTTTTTAAAGATTTTCAAACTTTTCTACTTTTTTAAAAAGGGATGCATATTTCAAGGATGTGTTATTCTACGCAAACAATAGTCTACATAATAGCTTTCTTTTCTACTAATACACCATCTTGATTGGACCATGATTTCTCAATGTTTCAACTTTGTCCGGTATTGGGTGCTGTCCGGCACTGGGGGATCTCCCCCTACAGTAATACTTTTTCAAGTCAATATAAACTACCGAGACTGAGTTTTATCACTTTGAAATGCAAGCTGAAAAGTCATCATTGTTGCCAAAACGAATGACGGGCTACTTAGCCTTAACGCATTAAATTCAGTGTACACCGTTCGCCCTGGTTCGTGCAGGCCCGGATTTGGGGGGTGCCAAGGGGGCAAATGCCCCGGGCCCCCCGAGGAGTGTAAAAAGTGAAACACAATTAGGGTAAATGATGGCTTCGGCACCCTGAGGGTATTTTCGGTAGCACTAACTTATCGTCCTTGTTAAAATTTATCTACGGAACAAGAGTTACCTTCAATGTACTCAATTAATTCCTTGAACTATAATCTTCCATGTTAACCTCATCTTTCACAAAAAATATGATATAACATGGGTTTTATCATTGAATGAAATAAATGCTTACGAAATTATCGTTATTCGTGAGCTGCCGAATAAAACAACACAAGAACAGCTTAAGAAAAACTCACCACTTTGAAAGGTCCAATTTTCCGCTCCAATATCAATTTGTCACAAAAGCTACGTACCGATCACTCATGCACTATTAAACTTTTGATTTGTCTATAAAGCACTCGAAAATACTGATTTTTTCTCTAAATCACAAATTAAAATTAATGCACTTTACTTCCCTCGGCAATCACTTTTTATTACGGGAGTAGGTTGCCAGAAAACCATATTCAATTGCGGTGTATTTTTTATTCACAATATAAATTCATTGAAAAAATCGAACACAACTAATTAATGCATTGGAATAAGCCAACAAAGCATGCATTAGTAATAATTGAGCCTTTCACTACTTTCCTTATTTGAAGATTGTAGCGCATAAACTTCAATATACTGAGAAATATATAAAATATACGTCTTTCAATAGGTAAACTATTTTGGCAACACTCCTGTTGTTCTACAGGCAATCAGAGGATGATGTTTTTGTGTCAAGTCATAATTGCATTGATTTGCAAAGGGCCTATTCTGATTTTCTCATACACTGAGAATAATATGAACGTAAAAGAAATGTAAAAATAGCCTGTAGAATTTTCAATTTCGCGTTACCTTTTAGCGATTTTTTGCGCAAAGACACTAGGGTGCGGCTTATTTTCCAAAAGTTCTCAAAACCAAAAATTCGTGTGCTCTTATGAATTCAAATCATAATAGAAGAGAAACCGCAAAGTTTGAACCAAAAATATTAAGATTTATATATTTATTTATTCACCGTCTTTGACAACAGGTCATACAGACTGAAATTTTAATATTATGTACTTTACTTAAATTCTATCTCTTATCCTTTTAATGCGTCTTGAAAGTTAATTTTCAAGTTATAAAAAATGGCCTTCAGTGAAGTCACCCTAACTTCGGTTACTTCTCACCAATTTCAAAACTTTTAGCATCATTATATTCAAAATTAAATTTATGAAAACTTTGTAAAACATCAAATTTGTCTTAAATCGATACAAATCATTGTTAAAAGTAGTTTTTCTTCATTTTACTGGAAAATTCATATTTGTTTGACCATAACTTCATAAATACTCAACCAATTTCAAATATTTGTACAGTCGAAGCTTGTTATAACGACATGGCAAGGGAGCGTGGTAATAGAGAAATGTCGTTATAGAGAATACAGGGTGTCCGCAAATTATTCGTACAAACTTTGAAGGCATGGCTCTATGCAATTAAGCGGAATAATTTCAGTATTCTTGCATGATATAATACATTGACCTATTATATTCTTTAGCAGTAAGTTTCACACATTCCGATTTCAAATATTTGTAAAACCAAGACAAAAGTGTTGAAAGGTCTTAAAGAGAGCCTTTTTTTCGAGCTTTTTGGCGGAAGATAAAAGTCCATAGAACTCACAGGATTTGAACTGATTCATTTTATATTTCCAGCCTCACTTGAAGCCAAGGAACTGTAGATTACTTCAAGCAGTAAACGAAAATTTGGAATAATCTATTTCAGATTTCAGGGAGAAAACATCTCTAAAATGACTAGCGGCCTTCAGGAATAACGTCTCCGAAAAATTAAAATTTGCCTATCTCAAAAAGTAGCAATTCGTCCCCTTGATGCTACAACTAGATAACTTGATATTTGAAATTTTTGACTTCAATATGTCAAAACATTATTATCAATTAGATCTGCAAAATATCCACAGCTCATAAGTGTGTGATTGAAAATACATAAGTTGATATTTACTTTCCAATCAAATTCTCTGCGATTAGCCATCACCTTGTACAACGAGCATATTTTCAAAGTTGCACATCTCAAAATTTTGATTTTCGAGTTACCGTAATCCGGGGTAACATTGATCATTTTTTTTTAGTTTTTCTTAAATTTTTCATTTCACAATACAAATGTTACAAGTTTTATATTTTTAAAACAAGTACTGGCACCCACCGCTCCTAACTATGTACTTTATTTTGTTTTTCGAAAGATTTAAACATGTTTAAATAAATGTTTTAAGTGATTTTTTGATTCAGCTGATATGGGGTAACATTGATCACCCAATTAAACAACGTTCGCTAATATTGGAAATGTCGTTACTTACTAAAATCAGGGCCCCTGAAGCCGAATATGAAGACCAAACTCTTACAAGTCATTTACTGTTTAAGTTATTTCAAAATTAAAAACACCGTGAACCGCGGAATACGCCTAAAAGTAGGCAATTTCCTCAGGAAATTCTACATTCGTAATAGTAATGAGTTAATGTTGCCTAATTGAATAAACTTATGAAAGATTTGACAACGGAATCGTTTTCGGCGATGCCATTTTTAGTAACACCCGCATTTTCCTTGATCACATCGTCTGCAGAACTCATGTGAGACATGAATTTTCGGTAGTGTCAGTGAAAATGATAGAAATCATTGTTTCAAAAAAGTTGACAAATTTGCGCATGAACTAAACGCAATTTTGGCAAAAACCTTAATTATCATTAGCTTATGAATATACGAAAGAGAGGCACCATTCATGGTTCGAAAATGTTTCATCAATAAATCTTTATTTGAACGTTTAACAAGATGAGTCATCCCGATCAATGTTACCCCGCTGATCAATGTTACCCCGGATTACGGTATCTAGTTGTAGCATTAAGGGGACGAATTATTTCTAAATTATTTGAAATTCTATTTTGTGTCAACATATGGATGCATTAAAAAAGGTACACGGTCATTGATTTTTTATCGTTTTAAATGTGAGATCATCTTTCTCATATTTTGTTGTTCGGATAATTCACGAACACCCTGTAGTGATAACATTAAAATCTTTTTCAAGGGACCGAAAAAATGTCGCTATAAAGAGCTTTTGTCGCTGTTAAAGTGGTCGTTATAACGAGCTTCGACTGTACATGTTTTTGAAGCTAAAAATAGTTGTTTCCATACTGTTCATACAACATATGTTTCTAAAAAAAGGTTTTGGCTTAGTTTTGTAACAAAAACTACCCGAAAACATGATTAAAAAAAAACGAATTTCTTTGGATTATTTATGTTTTTTTTCGTCAAAAATTACATTTTTCCTATAAAACTTGTGTTTATAAAGCATTTTGTTTCAATTTCTAGTTGAATAGTGCATATATTTTTTTAACATGAGCAAAAATATTCTTGTTTCAAAATTATTTAAAAAATTGTTGACAAGTCCTTTTCAAAGGTTTATCAAATGAGGAAAACCAGTTTCAGCTTTAAAGATATGGTTTAACTGTCAAAAATTAAAAAATACTGACGTTTTTCGTTAAGAAATCATGGTTTTGTGCAGTTTTTGTTGAATAACTTGGTCAACTCATTTTTTTTTTAGTGAAATGTGTCGAATGAAAAGTATGAAATTAATTAAGTAAGCTTCTAAACCATGCAAAAAGATTTGGAATCGGTTGAGTATTCATAAAGTTATGGTCAAACAAAGATATTATTTTAGTAAAATGAGAAAACATTTGAAGTAAACTACTTTTTATTGAAACTAGTTTTGATTTTACACATATTTGATATTCTACAAAGTTTTCATAAATTTAGTTTTTAAGATAATGGTGCTGAACGTTTCAAAATTGGTTAGAAATTACCGAAGTTATGGTGACTTCACTGAAGGCCATTTTCTATAATTTGAAAGTTTTTCTTCAAGACGCTTGCCTCTAAATCTTAATATTTTTGGCTCAAACTTTGAGGTTTCTCTTCTAATATGATTCGAATTCATAAGAGTACAAGAATTTTGGTTTTGAGAGGTTTTGAAAAATAAGCCGCACCTTAATAAACAGTAGTGTGAGTAGCGAATAGAGGCATGCATGTAACCCATTCAAACGCAACTCTGAAATTCAAGTAATCCGATAATCGTGTTCCGTGGATTTTCCTTGAGGACCACAATATTATGAATTAATTAACCATGACGTCACGCTGCAACTTCTAGGCTGGATTCGCACTTGCTGCAAGACCATGATTTGGCAATTTTTACAGCCGAAATACTGCCATAGTGAGTATGAATACAAAAATATTCGATAAAATAAATGAAAACGAAATTAGGCAGCGTTCATTTATGACATAACGTTAAAATGTACAATTTTCAACCATTCCCCCTCCCTGTGTTTGAGCCGCAACGTTTGAGCCTACTCCCCTTCCCCTAGAGCGTTACGTAATTTGTGGACGGTGCCTTAGTCTGCATACATTTAGTGGCGTTGTGTATTCAATTTGACTCTCTGCTATTCTATTTATAACTGCAATTCTGTTCTCAGTGTAGTCTGTATTTTTCTGCATTGGCCCTTTCAACGAGTAGAACATAATTAGTGACGTTTAATTTCAGGATTTGTCAACAAACACGAAATGTTACCAATACATAAACTAGTTTTTGCGCAGTTTTGGATTGCCGAAGTGAACATTTTTGTTGCCGACAATAGTAATTGCATTGCCGATAAAAGAACAAGTACCTCGTGACTTTGATGAGGAAAAATAGAAGATTAAGAGAATAAAATAGTGTTTTGTGTATAATAATTAACAAATGAAGAGTGCTCAAGTGTAGTTAAGGTGTCTGCTGCTAATTGTTGTGCTCTATTGTTGCGTAAAATTGCCCTCTTAAGGCTAAGTAGCCCATCATTCTTTTTGGCAGTCATTATTGAATTGCAGCTAGCAATTTCAAAGTAAAAAATCTTAGTCCTCATAATTCATATTGCTTCTAAAAAGTATCATTAGATGCGCTTACATGCCGATAGTATGCTGATACTTTTTCAGCAATGTCAGTGCAAACTCAAATAATTTTCTTTAATTCGAAGCTGTAGGATGAATTAACAACAATCATCAACCACGCGTACAAATTTCAATGACGGCCTACTTCGCCTTAAAAGTTCAGCTGCTTAGGCTGCCGACAATACGTAAGTTCCTCTATATTCATTAATTGTTACATTAATGATTCTAAATATGAAATACAAATCCGATACGATTTCTAACGGAGATATCATGACTTGAGATTTTGATTTTTGTTTTCTATGAATAAAAGTGAACTCCATACAGTTGAAAATCCTTCTATTCGCTAATGAAAATGTTCAAGGTTATATCAGACCCTTTGAAACTCTTCTTGGGTTACTATACAGTAAACTTTCTGGAATGATACTGTCACTCTGTTATGGATTGATCTTGAAACGATGAAGATACTCGGTATTTCATACATTTTATTGATTTTATTATTTAGGTACAGAAACTATTATTCTGCCAAACACATCTGAACGTCTTCCAAAGATTCGATATTTCCATATTCTACTATACTCTTTTCTATTTGTGCCAGTTTCTTATAATTTTGTTAATATTTACAAGGTTTTGTTTGAATATGGCATTTTTTACTGAGACGATAGAATATAGTGTAATTTTGACCCAAGTTCGCAGAATTTGTTTAAATATTGCCATTTTCATTAAGAGCTTGAAATTTACCATAATTTTGACTCATGTCTACAGAATTTCAAAACAATTAACAATTTCCATTATCCTCAAATTTCTAGACCAAAAGGATAGATTACCAAGATAATTTCGCTATGATCTTTGCTAGATTTTCGCTCGAGGGCTATTTACCGAGATTGTAACATCATCTGGAAGTTGTCTAATCGTGCATAGTTTTTACAAACTATTGGCAATATCTGTAACATTCAAATTATAAAGCAAGGGATTAAGACATCAACCTTGGGGCAGGCTCATATAGCTTACTCTGGAAGAAGTCATTTGACCGAGCTTTAAGCAAAAAATGTCTACAAAACCAAAAAAAAAAATCTCGCAATTAGTAACATACAGGCCTGTCTGCAGTGATCGATTTCTCTTCGTCGATTTTCTCTTTGAACTAATACACGAAATTCAATCGATAATCTTTGCTATTGCCATTCGATGAATCATATAGTCTTGATTCCAACATTTTAAATTTTTAAGTTTATTGAGAACGATACAGTCAGAGTAAAATCTCAACATCTATTATGTACCGTAATTTCGGGTGAAATTGATCACTTTTCAGTGTTTTTCTTGTCTGATTTCTATAATGTTGGCAATGCCAAACAACTGAATGCAGAAAAACAAGTACGAAGGTGAGCCTCATTGGCTCAAGTACCGTAATTTTCTAACAAATGTAATTTTAGTGCTAAAAAATATCTCTATAATAATAAATCGGGTTATGTCATTTCGGGGTGAAATTGATCACTTATCAATGCGATTATTTTTAGTATTTAAAACAACTCTACACAATAAATATGAGCTCCCGGAATCCGAATATGCTTGCTAAATACTTAACAATACAATATTTATAGAAATAATTAATAATTAAATTTCAATAATTACGCAGAAAACGCCTAAATGTATGCAATTTCCTAAGGAATTTCCTGATGTCTAACAGATATTCAATTATTTCAACCAAATGAGCGAATTGGTACGAGTTTTGGTTATGAAATCTGGTTAAGGGATATATCTCAAGCATCCTCACAAACTTTCAGGATTATACCATGTTCAAATCCTTGTCTAGAACTAGAAGTTCAGAGACGCTAGTCAATACTGCACCATACATAATTTTGAAATTTTTCATTATTTTCATAGAAATACACATTCTTTAACGCAAAAAACTTCACAACACACAATTTGACAAAACTTACGACAAATAACGTTCATTCACTGCAGGGTACATTGATATTTGTGCTCCATTAGGAAGAAATAAAATCGAGTGACACGGTGATCAATTTCACCCTACTGATCAATTTCACCCGAATTTTCGGTACGACTTTTCAAGTATTTTATACAGATGATTTATTTTACTCAGCATTCACGAAATGATGTTATAGTCAAATTCAATATATATAATATTTTTTTTTTAATTTTCTGATATTTTACATGGTGTTCTCCGATTTTGTACCAAGGGCCCCCGTCAAAAGATCTGACCCGGGCCCCCCGAAGCCCAAATCCGGCACTGGGTTCGTGCCTTTATAAGCTTAGTCAAATTAGCACTTCGGCTACCTACCAAAAGGATACCTTTTCAGCAGCATGTTTTCGTTTAATTTTCCGCTGCAACGCCCGGAGCGCTTCATGTGCATCACAACCAGGTTTGTCAGTGACATGATTATGCTTTTGCATCACGTTTGTAATTATTCGACACATGTAGCTCCAGTAGGTTTGAGGGGCTATTCGTTAACTACGTTCACTCATTATATGACATTTTGAATTCTCCCTGCTTTTTCGTAATTTCGTTCAAATAAAATTTTAAAAATTTGTCTCTCTGGATCGTAGAATTTGATCATTTGTACCTCCAAGTGGTTTACGAATGACCCCCAACAAAGAAAGGTGTAACCGTCACCCACGCCAACACGTGCTTTTCGCCAGGAACTCTCCACCATCATCCTCTCCAAAAGCAACACTGAATGGGCGCATTACGGTGTACTGATGATGATGTGCCCAACGAGGCACACCGAATTAATGTGACTTACAGCAGGATAGTACCTATCCGGAACATTGCAGAAAATTACGATCCCCGGTGTTGTTGTGTCGGTGGGAAAATTCACGGACGAAGTTCATCCGGTGCAGTCAGTGCGCTGATATAAATAAGCCGTTTGCTGGTTCTCCTGATGCAGGTTAAATAGTTGACACCCAGGTTCAGTAAGCTTCCTCCATTATAACCTACTTGCTGTTCTTCCACACCTTCTACATATACGTTCCGTTGGAGCCAATGCTTACACTTCATTTAACAATTTGTAGAATACAATATGTGTACCTCCGCCGACAGCACAATCGTTTATCATCAACGTCCAAGCTGAAAAAAAATCACTCATTTGCGTTTGATTGCACACAATAGAGGCGGAAATGGAAAAAGAGAGAGAGAGGGTACTGGCAGTTTAAAAGCAAGTTCATAAAATGCAGATGTATAATATTCAAATTAATTGATTGCCTATATTGGTAGATGAAAAAACCGAATTTAGTACTATACCATTTAATTCCACTAGAGTTTGTATCCTTTGACAGATACGCGTATTTCGACCTCAACTGTAAGGCCGTCTTCAGTGTCGTGTACTAGACTCGACTTGAAGAAAACCATCGTATGCACACATTATATATTAACACTAGGTATAAACGTATTCCCCTACCAATTATTATTATTATTATTATTTTTTTTTTAACTTAAAATTTATGAGCTTTAGGTACATTCCATCCCTCTTTTGTTGAAACTTTAAATCAGCATTTAAAGTTTCAACAAAAGAGGGATGGAATGTACCTAAAGCTCATAAATTTTAAGTTAAAAAAATAAAATAAAAAATAATAATAATAATAATTGGTAGGGGAATACGTTTATACCTAGTGTTAATATATAATGTGTGCATACGATGGTTTTCTTCAAGTCGAGTCTAGTACACGACACTGAAGACGGCCTTACAGTTGAGGTCGAAATACGCGTATCTGTCAAAGGATACAAACTCTAGTGGAATTAAATGGTATAGTACTAAATTCGGTTTTTTCATCTACTTATAGGTATTCTACTAAACAGCTCGAAGATTTATTATCATGCCTATATTGGCATATCTCGTAGCTGATACACGAGGGCAATTTATTTTTGGAAAAATAAAATCATTAATTTCCTTGGTAGTTCAAATTGTAACAATTGTTGCAAAAATGTTGAATGTGTAATCATTTGAATAATATATAATGTGTCGGAATTCCCAAAACTAGGCAACCAACTGTGGTTGAATGCAATCTTGGAAATCTTGGAAACATTGATTGACAGCTTGATAGGGTGATGTGCTGGTATCCATCGTATTAAGGGTCTGTCTCAATTGCGTTGTTTAATTTAGTCCGAACTTAAAATTGACAGTTCGCAAATTAATTCCCCTCCGATTTCGATCTGTCAAAAATAAGTCTGCTCCAGAGGAGACTTATTTTTGACAGATCGAGAATTATTTCGTTAGTTCGTGTTTGCTGTTATGGATACCGTTTTAATTTTTGGTCCCGATTCGGTTATTACCGATATGGACATCGGTATGTCCTTCCAGCTGGCTTCCGGACGGCACATCAAGTGGGATACTATATTGCTGCTCATGAGCAGCAGTGAAAGGATAAGTTTTTCTTCCGGTGGGCTGGCTAAACAGTGCATGTATTCCAACGGGAAGCTCTGGTATCCAAAGGACCATCGATTCCTGTCACAGTGAACTACAGTAACAAAAGGCTCCTTTTCGCATACCACAGATCAGTACCAAGGAACTTCAATGCTTCCGTGCATGGTGCGGTAGGTTCGTTCCGTTCGTTCAATCCGGATGATCACAAAAATGTGTTGTCCATAACGAACAGTTGCAGGGCTGCTAGCGAGTCAATTTTTAGTGACGGTCACTATTTTCAACCTCTTCATCAAAAAGTCACTATTTGCAACTAAAAGTAACCAAAGCCACTTTTCCAGACAAATAGTCACTTAAATCACTATTTTCTTGAATAAAGAAAGTATAAGCTGGTCTAGCTCCTCAAACTCAAACAGCAAAACAATAATGTTTCACAGATTTTTAAAGACAACAACTTTGTTAAATTGGAAATTAAAAGATAGGAATCTATGGCTCTTCCTGGAAAAAATCAGATAAATATTCCTCTGAGATTTCAGTCTAAAATTGAATGTTTTGTCGGTCTTTTTGAGGATTTTTTGGAGGCAATCCAGACAAATTTGGGAAAACATACTTGGCTGAACTTTCTGGCCTAATTTTTTTTAAGAGAATCGGGACGAACTTTTGATTGATGTTATATTTATTACAGGAATTCTGCTACAAATTTCACAACAGATTCCTTTTTTATTTTGTAAGGAACTTTGTTATAATATTCTAAAATGTATCCACGAACATTAAAATCACAATCACCACAATTAAAATCACAATCACCATGGAAAATTTACCCTCCAACGCCTCCATGAATATATTCAAAAATGTCCTAAGTAATTGGTTTTGCAACTCTACATTATTTAAAAAGAAATTCGATAAAACAGGTGATCTGATTTCTGATTAGAAACAATTTTTGACTCTCAATTCATATTCCAGTCGAATAATTGTAAAGAAATATTTCAAATTACTATAGTAACAGTATACTGTTGTCTACAATTTTAACATCTACTTTCGTTGCTATGCATTTTTTGTGGATAAATACTTGTAGTTTTGAAGTCACTTATTAGTCTCTATTTTGATCATTATTAGTCACTAAAGTCACTACAGTGGGGGTTCGCTGGTTGGAACACGACTGCCTTCCATCTAGCGAATCCGACCCGTTAGTTGGAACGACTGACAGCTGGTGAAAATGCTCCACACTAACGCATCTGGAGAGCAAATCGTCACGAAACGCACATATACATACGCATTTGTTCTATATACGGAGACTTCAATGCGACGGTACTCAGACGTCAAAGTCAATTTGACATTTTCTGGTGACATTTGAGTGCTTTTTAGTTGGAATATTTTCCAACCAGCGAAAATCCAACAATCAAGTCATTCCATGTAGCGGACCCCCAATGAGCGAGTCCCCACTGTATTATTTTGCTGTCTAACCACTACATGTACGGCAGGACTAGTTGTTCGATGCAGAGAATATGATTATACTAGAAAAACGCGGATAGAATTTTGACTTTGTTTATAAACAACATTTGCAATGACTATCAATAATTGAGGTCATTCAAACAATATTTTAGTGTGCGTGTCAGCCTGTCAGTCGCCATAAGAAACAAAGCTTAGCAATGACGTCACTTACGTATCGCTTTTCACTAACACACATCCATCGTCTCTTTTGCGTAACATCTTGTTGAGTCTCATTGAATTTGCTCGATTGGAACCACGTCTGACGGTTCAATTGGAACCTTTGGTTTCAGAATTTGCGCTTCTCTATATTAGCAAATTCTCTGGTTCGATGGAAGAACTAGACCTCAGTAGGGTTGCCGCATATACAGATCTATCTGAATTTTTTAAATTTTCCCGAATATTTGACCCAGAATCTGTATACAAGGATTATTTGGAAAAATCCTGATGTACGGATTCTGCAAACAGAATTCTTCCAAAATTGTACAAATTCATGCAGATTTTTGAGCAACGATAAAAATAAATATTTTTCAAAACCTTAGAACTCAAACTCCGCCTTATAATTACAAATGATTAGTATCTCTTTGAATTTGTTGTGTATACCTCATGTTTATCTCAATTCTTAGGAATATAGATTTGAAATACAAATAGTTTACTCCAGGATAAATACCATTGGCGTAGCTAGGATTTTTTTCTGGAGGGGGCCTAGGGGGGGCCTAGCAAAAACATGTTTTATAGAAGTAATGTCACGATTTTCACAAATTTCGTAGTTTTAATGGATTAGTATTGATTTTATTTATATGTTATTTCCGTTATATTCGTGACACATCAGTGGTATTCGTAAATTTTGTTTTTCGCTACGGAAAAATTCATTCTTTTTGTCAGTCAAAAATCCTTCAAGAATTGTAGAAAAATAACTATGTGATTTGAAGAGATTCCTCTTAGAATTACTACGGGAATTTCTTCATAAATTATGTTCGTACTTTTCAGTGGATTCTTCAAGAACTCCTTTACCAATTTTAACTGAGTTCATCCTGGGATTCCCACGAAAATTCATTCCCACACTTTTCGATCTCACCAGGAAATTTTTCGAAGAATCTCTATCGAATTGTTTAAAAATCTCTTGAAGAATTCCTCCTGAGAATGCTTTAGTAAATCTTTTTATCATTTCTTTTGGAAGGTCTTATACGTATTAATTATATATTAATTCCAATTTTTTGTTTAAAGTATCCTCCAGTTGATTGTAAAAAATTTTTGGGCATTCCAAATTTTGTTTGAACAAATCTCAGCAGAAATACTCTAGACTTCCTGCAAAAAAAAATCTACCAGATGTTACTCTAAGGATTCCCCTTAATATTCCACAAGAATTTCATGAGCAATTAAAAAGAATTCAATTGGGAAAATATTTTTCACGTTTTCTCAAAACAGTTCTATCAGCAGATCTATCTACATTATTCTTTCACAGATAATGTTTCTTTAGATTTCTCTAAAGTCAATGAGCAACACCCCGCATTCCTTTAAAACACCCTCGAAAAAATGGTTAAAGAATTCTAACAGTCTTATAAATTTCTAGCGGATTAAATTCAACTGATTTTCCGAGTAGTTTGTTCAGGGATTTCTTAGAGAATTATATTATTGTTTCCCTAAGATCCTCCCGACAAATTTCAAAAAATTGTCTGTCGTAAAATTCAAGAATTCAAGCGTATAATGAAAGTGTTCACAATGTACTTCACAGAAAAGCTTGAGTGGTCCATGATGGATTTACTCTACAAATGTTTGTTCTTTTTACTTAGTCTTTTGAAATAGATAATAATTCGTGTTAAAATGGATGAAATTTTTACAGGAACTATTATTGAATAAAATCTTAGCACATATGTTGTATATACTCCGAAATTTCATGATACTATGGTGAGTATATTGATGTGGAATGAACCCATTTTTCCTATCTTTAAAAATTCCAAACAAACTTTTTCGATGAATTTATTATTGATTAGTATGTAGTACTGTAGAAGATTACCACGAAAATATTTCAGGAATTTTTAAGAACTTTATCAAAGATATGTTGTGGTAAAATTCGTAAAGTAAGATTTTAATGAATTGAAATCTTAGGGGAAAAATTTGCATTACTTTGAAAATTTGTTGAGGGATTCCTGATGGACTTTTAGAAACCATATGCATAAGAATTCTGCTTTTTTAAAACTACCTTTTTTCTCTAAAATGTTGCTTTTTGGAGTATTGAAAGATTGTTGTAAGAAATTCCTCAAATGTTGAAGCAGGTAGAACAATATATGGGCAATGGTGCAATGAAAGATAATTTATAATCTTTTCTCTAGAGGTAAATTATAGGTTAGTTAAAATTTCTTTAATTAATTTACAAATAAAACAAATTTCTCATTAAGTTCCGTCAGAATCTTTTTAAGAAATCATCTTTGAAATATATCCATCCTTGACTTCTGGATCTCTAGAATTCTGCCAGAAAGCCTTTAGAAATTCCGCCCTCGTATCGCACAAAAATTCAAACCAAGAATATGGATTCTGAAAATAAACGGTCGGTTTTTAGACAGACTGGATCAAGTATTTTTAAATGATTTCTGAAAAACGTACTTCAAGCATTTGGAGTAACAAATATTTACCTTGTTTGCTGTAATGTTTGGAACTTATCAATTTAATAACACATCTGTGTCAAAATTGTACCGAAAAGATCAAATTTTATAAAATCGTTGACTCATCTTTAGAAGGCCAAAATATTATCTAATCTGATATGCCTGAACACCGACCAATTGGTGAAATTATTTCTAAAGAATCATTTCCCTCTTGCCAGTTATTTTGCTACATGTTTCTCTACAGATTACTTCAGCACTATTAAGGAATTTGATTATACTAAAAATCTACAAAGAATATCGAAAGATTTTTTTTTTAAATTTTACTATAAATTTATTCATGCGAAAAAACCTAAAAAAATGAATCAAAGAGAGAATTTATTGTTGGATTTTGTTGCATTTATTCACACCAGGTTAAATTTTTGCCATCCATCTAAAGAAAACTTGGCCATGCCGAAGCTCCTTGAAAGTTAAGCCTTATTTTTCAACAAGAATTTCCACTATGTATTGTCTGAGAAATTCCTTTAGTAAGTTTGTCTATCTCTTCTATTATTTTTTCGGACACATACGAGTTAACATACACTATGAAGTTAATGTATGGATTTCTTTAGTGAATTCTCATTAGGGAAATCATCATCGCCAGACACCTCGAGCAGGGTATCCTAAATACAGCTAAATATATGAGGCAATATTTGGGTTATTCAGAAGAAAAAAAAAAACGATTTTTGGCAATTAAAATTCCAGGATATTGACGCTTTATTTTACCACGGTATTTTTTTGCAACGGAGATATCGAAAAATTGCACTTATCGCATACAACAAAAAGCTAGTTATAACAGTAACCAATCGATCGACAACCGGATGGTTATGCTTTCGGCTGTTACACGATTCACCGAGGTCAAAAGCGCTACGCTGATGCTGTCTAAGACAAGCGAGGTTTTCTCTAAAATAACGTAAAAACTGAAAAGAATTTTGTCAATAACAAGAGTCGTGTACATTGATTCAGATGATTTTGCTTCGTGTTAATTTTTTTTTTTAATTTCTATTTTAACTATCATCAAAAATTCTGGGGGGGCCTGGATAATTCTGGAGGGGGCCAGGCCCCCCTGGCCCCCCTGTTCCTACGCCAATGATAAATACAGAAATATAATGAATTATATAATTATTTGTAGTGTAGACGTTTTTTTTAAACGCACAGTGAATGGTAGCATGAGGATACATTTAATTGAATTTTAATGTGACAACCCTGGACCTCAGTGTTCCTATTACAGAGAATAGTTCCAATGGAGTTTCTAAGCACAAGGATAATATTATCAACCTTGAATCTGTTGAGTTGTATAATATGAATTTTACCTGCTCAGTATCATGTCAGTTGCCGCTGACTTTACTCAAGTGGACAAGCGTGGATCTGGGGATAGTGTGCGGGCTACCAAACTGACCCTCCAGAAGAAGGGTTTAAAATGACGCCCAACATCTCAAGCATAACCAGTTTAGTATCCGCGATAGACTTTACATAGATTTTCAAATGGCAATGCAATGAATATAAATGCTAACCATTTTAATGTCCCTTTTGGTACATACTTCAAAAAGGTGGTAGAAGCATTCATACATGTGTTATAATTGTGCCCCACGATTATATGAAAACATAAGTTCTCGGCTCCAGAGTACTTTTTGGGTGTTATTTTGGTCACATCATAACTAGGCAAAGAAAGCTCTCAGTTAATAACTGAGGAAGTGCTCATTAACCACTAAGCTGCGAAGTAGGCTCTGTCTCCGTGGGGACGTAATGCCAAGAAGAAGAAGAAGAAGAAGAAGAAGAAGAAGAAGAAGAAGAAGAAGGGGAAGAAAGATCAGCAGCTACAAACTTGTAGAGCAGAACATAAAAAGAAGTAAATTCAAGAATTAGAAATTTATCTTCAAATAACATTTTGATGATGCTTTGTGTTAACTTGCTTGCACTGGTGTTGAAATTTTCTGAATCGGCAATGTTTTCGAATTGGACCAGACAAAAATTAAATTTGACAGTTCATTGATTGATTGCACGGGAAATCTTTTCCGAACTGTCAAATTTAAGTTCGGACTAATTTTAACAACGCAATTGAGACAGACCCTAAGCATTGATCAGTGAGAACTGCAATTTTCCCAGTATTGCAGTGAATGATGCTGATACAAACCGATGCCAAACAATTCTTTCTCAAAACGGCTTTAGCATTGTACAATAACATTTTGATAAATCTTGATCTCTTTTTGGAAATAATGCAAAGAAAATGCATCTTACCATATTCTCAGTCCGTCGTATCGTTTTCAACTCCGTCGCAATCAGTTTCCAGATTCGTCTCACAACTTACGGCTCACTTTGATGTATTGAGTGGTTAAAACCAGAAAATATAGATCTACGGGCATCTCCCTCCATTCCTTCAGCATGATGGAATTTACTAATTTCCTTTAAAATTGTTCTTGATTGTTCCTCATCAAAATTCAGCCCAAACATATGAACACAATTACTTTTCACCGTACAATTCTGGCATTTGCTCACAGTACAGCGAAAACAACACAATCAAAGGAACCGTATTTTTACGTCGAGCGTCGCGCACACATTGATGCGCACAAACTTTTTTTTCTCACTACGACGGATTGAACTTTGTTTACATTGTCAATTATACGCGGCGGTTGAAGAAATTTCGTAAAATTTGGGGATTTATTGAAGTTTTACGGCGTGTGATTGGAATGAAATCCTTCAGTGAAGAAGTACGAAGGTTTTCCATAGTGAAAATAAGTGCCCGGCGATGTAAGTCACACAGGGGGGCGGGAAGAAACTTGTGTTGGAAAGTGGTGTGGCTCAGTTGATCGCTAAGCATTTCTCTCAAATCGTGTTCGTCCATGCGATTTCGGTGAAAAAGTGTAAAGTGGATAATTGAACTGAAGTTATTTATCGAAATACAGTAGTTTCATTGCATTTTTGGTGTACAGGTGGACGAATCATAAAAGCTTTCACAAAATTACATTTGGAAAATGAATCTATGTTGCAGGTAAGTTGAAATATCCGCCGTAGTGGAACATTTTAAGTTTGATACGACGAATAGTAGCTCTTACGACGAAGTAGAACGAAACCCTATTGTTCAAAAAAAAAATATGGAAATAAAAAGTTATGTATAAAATCCAACCTCCCTGGCACCTATAGTAGACCTATTGTTCCTATAGCACAACTAAGAGAAATTATGTTTTAATAATCAAAATAACTTAAGAATCAACAACTTTTTACAACAATCGGAAGCTGTTGATCCATTCTTTAAAGGATAAATAATAAAGTTTAGTAAAAATACGATTTTGATTTGTAATCGCAGGCATTAATTGAGTAACGTATGTATATTATTTGCACTAATAAAACTCAGATAACGTTAGAATTGTCTTAAACAAGGGGGTGGAGTAAAGTGAAGGTAGATAAAAGAAGAGAGATTGAGAGAGAGAAAGAGAAAAAAAATATAAGAAGAAGAATAAGAATAAGATGAAGAAATAATAGTGTGAAAAGATAGCTCCGCGAAACAGCAAGGATAAGCGTGCCGATTCAGAAAAAAAAAAGAAATAAAATAAACTATAAAAAGAAACACTCCAATAATTGATCAATGCTACCTCAAAATACGATACTCTTAGCCTCAGATCTAAGCAATGCAAATACGTGGATTGAATTCAGAATGCACGCATGCATATGTTGTCAGAACTTCTTTCTTTATATCTGGAAGTGAATAGATGGAAAGGACAGAAGAAAAACTGTCGTACCGCGTCGGATTCCCGTATTTCAGAACAACATTCCGGAAAAAAGCTACAATCATAAATTCCACATATTTTGGGCATTGTCTGCTTTTCACATTGATTCCTGTACATATGTAGCTACATGGTGCGGTATGAAGTGCTCGCCTAAAGACCAATGGAGACATAAGCAAGCATATTTATATCGGAACTTTTTTTTTTATTCATTGCTTCGCTCTGCCCGTAGACTTATGCGGAAGACCGGAAATGTCCTCCGAGCATAAACAACAGAATGACCCCGACAGGACTGTTGTCCTGTTGCCGGTCCATGTGGAGCTAAATTTTTATCGTTCCCTTTCTGTCGTGTCGTGTACAATGGCCGCGTTTATCTATGGATTGGACGTCGCGTAACACACAAGAGTATTTTGGGGCAAACATGGTCATGATAGTATTTTATGCCCTTAATGGTATTCTTTTTAATATTAACTCAAAATCGATTATTGTATAACCTGTTGTAACCTGTTGTTATAAACTGTTGATTGGAGTTATAATAGTTTTGATATCATTTTTAGATTTAGGAGACTGAAATTTATTAGATACGGATTTTTTCATTCCTAAAACTGCTTTGTTATAGTAATCAATTTTACTTAAATTTAATTTTTATGAAATGTTTAATGTTATTTCTTTAAAAAATCGGATACATAAACTGATAAACATCAATGAAGTACTGATTTTGGCGAATTTATTTTGACAATTTTTGAATTCCTAGGAGTAACATAACAAAAAATTGAAGAATAGTGATCATTTACCCCCGGATTACGGTACCATCAATATAACTCGGTAGTTGTGTTTAAGAGTGTATAGCGGGATCACAATTTTTTCAAGTTTGATATTAAGGTCACAAATTTGTTCTGGTTACTCTTCTGTGTATCTTAGCAATTCTTCTCGTTGGGGTAGGCAGCTCACAGAGCATACCTACCATCTCACGAGATGAAAGCAACCGGAAAAAGGTCTCTAATTCGGGTGGATGGATTGGGGTCTTCCTTAACGCCACGTGAAGGATTATGACAGGTGCTTTAAATAAAGTGCGATAAAGGTATCTGTGGTCGGAAGCCGTTACGGTTGGAATATCAACCATCTTGCCACACACCATCGATGCAATAGGAAATTCACATAGCATATTTCGCTGAAAACCGGTTCCGTCCCAGTCATGTAGTATTGCTAAAAAGAAGAAGCAGCATTGTTAACTTCACGGAATGATGTTGTGTATAAGTGCACTACATGCTGTTTTAAGTGCTTTTTGCACAAAGCAATGGTTTGGAGACCTCGGGATGTCTCCAAGGGAGAAAGATTCGCGAATGCTTACTAATTGAACAAATTCCAAGAGAGGGGTGGAGTTATTGTTCTGTGTGCAATGGTGGAATATATTTTGTCACAGCTTGAAGGGAGCATTGTTTTTTAGGTAACCATGTCATCTCAATTTGGTAAAGCTTAGTCAAATTAATATTAACATTTCGTAAGCATCATATTACATTTCATTTGCTACTACAGTAGTTCTGATTTTTTACAAGCGAACTGCATTGAATAGTCATGGAATAACAACGAAATTTTATGCCTGGAAATTGTCACACAATCCTATAATAGTAGTTTACGGAGTAGGTAGAGTAGATAGAGTTGCCGAGTAGGATACTTAGGGGGGCTGGGGGCAAGAAGGACACCTTAAGATATATAGGTTCAAATCATGGTTGATTAGCACAATTTTTGAAGATTATTCCAGTGTAGGGGCAAGCTCACCTCTTGTTCTAAATGATGTTATCGATAGATTTCAAAAATATAAGAAATACATGATGATTTGATGTTTTTGAAAATGTCCCTTCTTATGAGGTTTTTAAACGAGGCACGGGGCAAGAGTGCCACTCGTATGGGGCAAGAAGACCACCAGAGCAGTAAGTAAAGATAAAAACTGAGGGATAAAATTTGACTTATAGTTAAAATATAATTTTACGAAATTAATTTAGTTTTCATCTTATTTGACTGTAACAATAATAGTAAAAATTTTCAAAAACCATTTTGAATGTGCAATATTGTTTATTTTGATTTTATTTAGTAGGAAACATTGATTTAATGCAATATTAAACAAGAAAAATAAAAGTTCAATTGATTTTATATGAGAAAATCGCGGTGTCCCTCTTGCCCCATAAGACATACTGTTATTAAATATGTAAAATTTAATGTCAAAAGAACTTTTTCGAAAAACATTCCTCACAGTTATATTAAACAATTGAAAATCATCGATACTTTGCGGAAAAATCAATATGTTTTCTATTTATTGGGAGTCAAACCTTGTTTTCCAGTCTTACATACCTATAATATTTCGCATATTTTGCGTTGGTGAGTTAAAGACATTTTTCTAATTTTTTGTACTAAACAGTTTTATGTGTAATATTTACACAACCCTCAATTAGTACTCAATTTACACTTATCCTGCGTTGAACATCAAAACATTGATTTGAACTACGTGAAATTAGAGGTGGCACTTTTGCCCCGGGTGTCCCTCTTGCCCCATGTCCCCCTACTACGGGTGCTGTAAAAATCGAGTTCTGCAAGGATCCTTCTCCCTCCAAAAGCTATCGCCCCATCAGCCTTCTCTCAGGGTTATCAAAGTTATTTGGAAAAGCGATCAACGGACGGCTGCTTTCGGCAGCCGATCAAAACAACATTTTACTCGAGGAACAGTTTGGCTTTCGACGCGGTCGTTCAATCGTGCACCAACTGACTCGAGTAACCAACATCCTCAGGCGGAACAAGTACTTCTCCAAATCCTCTGTCATGGCGTTGCTCGATGTTGAAAAAGCATTCGACAACATCTGGCACAAGCTGCATCGATATAATCTTCCCACCTATTTGGTGAAAATCACCAAAAACTATCTGTTTGACAGGACGTTCAGGGTTTCCCTCAATGGAGTCAACTCAGACCCACTCAACATCCCTGCAGGTGTTCCACAGGGTAGTATTTTAGGTCCCCTACTATATAACCTGTTCACCTCGAATATGCCTCAACTCCCTGAAGGCGGCTCTCTATCGTTGTTCGCTGACGACACCTACAGAGGATAGGCAAAATGATTGTGATAGGCAAAATTTTGCCCAAATTCAAATGCTTATAACTTTATGAAAAATGAATGAAATTGGATGCATCTGGAAGCAGTCGACGGCAAATTTGGTCCAGTTTTAGGAACTTCCTTGGCCATGCATATTGGCCACTGGACACCGGAGATGTTCCGGATTTTCTGAGGTCATGTCCAAATGTCATTTTTTCTGTCGCTTGTATTCCGAATTGGCCACATCTCCCGGGACACCTGGAACCTACTATAAAGTGGTCATGGCAGCCGGTGATGCTGGAAATGCTTCGGAAAGCATAACCTTTGAAAATCATGAAGTTTGATGCCCATATTGATATGGTTCCGGATATGTTCCTAATTGACCACTTCCCCCAGGGCACCTGTAACCTTCTATAGAGTGGTCTGTGCATCTAATGGTTCTGAATACGCTGCAGGAAACATCATTTTTAAGGTTGATGTCCACTTGGATATAGCTCCGGATAATATTTACATGATTGGAAATACAAACATGACTGACCATGCTTTCCGGAACCAGTTTTACGGAAATGGTCATATTTCTGAAGATTTCCAACCAATCTTAATGCGTCCGGTGGCATTCAACTTCCTATTAGTTCTAGTTTCTAGGAAAATTGCAAACATCTATCTAACTTTACACCGCACAAAAATACAAGCGACAGAAAAAATGACATTTGGACATGACCTCAGAAAATCCGGAACATCTCCGGTGTCCAGTGGCCAATATGCATGGCCAAGGAAGTTCCTAAAACTGGACCAAATTTGCCGTCGACTGCTTCCAGATGCATCCAATTTCGTCCATTTTTCATAAAGTTATAAGCATTTGAATTTGGGCAAAATTTTGCCTATCTCAATCATTTTGCCTATCCCCTGTACTGCCCATAACTGCATAACAGTCACATTCGACATTTTTGACAAATTGGAGTAAATACCATGGAGAGTCATCAAATGATAAATACTCTTGATCAACTAACTAAAACCTGTGAGATTGTTCTACAAAATTCGAAAAAATACCAAGTTGTTTTGTCACATTGGTAATTATAACCACATAACAGACACATTGAGATTATCATTGAGCCTCGTAATGTAATAGCAATGAAATTTCTATCAGAATTATTTTCTGACAATTCACCTAGCATGCAATATGAGTTTTACAAAAAATCAGGCTCAAATAAGCACTTTTGAGTTCCTGGGAATTTTCAGAAATTTTAGTTTCCACTCATACTGCCATTAAATTCACACTTGGTACTCCGTTTACTCAATGCCTACTTTTGTCGAATGTTACAAATATACAGTTATGGGCAGTGTAAGTCGTCTACAGCGGCAGATATACGAGAGTGTTAACATCTCGACTCCAATGAGGCCTGAATGTCTTGTCAGATTATTTAAACAGCTGGAAGATCTGTATCAATGCGGCGAAGACCAGCCTCTTCCCCTATTCCAAATCCCCAAGACTTGTTCCGGCTGAGGATTGTAGAATCATCCTGAGTGGATCAACGGTGGAATGGTCTTATGTAGCCGACTACTTTGGTTTAACGTTAGCAAGCTTCTCTTCAGACAGCAGGTTCACAAAACGGTCACCAAAAGCAACAACTCTGTCTTTGAAGAACAAGCTTGCTGTTTACAAACAGGTCATTCTTCCGGTCATCGAATATGGCGTACGAATCTGAGAGAGTTGCGCCAAAACCTACAATCTGAGGCTCCAAAGGACCCAACATAAGATCCTACGGATGATCCTCAATAGTCCTCCGAGAACGAGAACAACTGAGGTCCACTGTCTGGCCGAGATAGAAACATTAGAGGAGCGCTTTGGTGACTCGTTCGATAGATTCAGGGCTCGTTGCCACCAATCTGGCCAGTAGGTCATCCGGGACCTCGTTCCCCCTAGGTTATCATATTTTTAATGGAGTTCACTAATTTGACGTTTGAGCGGTGCCGAATTCATTGGTTGTCATGATCCCATAAATAACACGGCACCGCTAAAACGTCAAATAGTGAACCCATGCATAGATCCATTGGACTTGTAAATAGTAGTTAGGATATCACATTTCTTCTTTAAAAAAAAAAAAAAAAAAAAAAAAACAACCAGAGCCCATACGGCCAAACCAAATATCTAGGGTTAAACCAAGCAAAATAACACCAGTACAAAACAATCAAAGCAAACAAAGCTGAAGGACCACTCTGGTCAAGCTCTTGAATTGTTAGAATAATTTGTTTATAAAACTTGAAGCAAAATGAACATGAATTTAATGCAAATGCAATGGCGGGCTTTTTGCGCTGCATACGGGTCTCGATGAAGAACGGACTTCCAGCAGTACGAAAAACAGCGCAGTGCGCTGCATGTCCAACACGAAATCACACTAGTTTTACGTCTTCATGCAGTTAATTAAATATAATTACCTTTTTTCCGTGTAGATAAACGTAATAAAATCTTTTGAGCAGAAACGCGAATGATTAACGGACCTCGGTCCTCTAAAATATGAAAGAAACACCAAACGTTTAACACAACTTATCGCAAACTCACTCACTAAATTTTACCTTAAATATCAGTTTAACTTTTCATCAAAAACTCAACTCTAACTTTAAATTCACTTCAACTTAATGTATCAGTATGGACCAATGCACGAGTTCACTAATTTGACGTTTGAGCGGTGCCGAATTCACTAGTTTCCATGGTCACGTAAATAACACGGCACCGCTCAAACCAAAGACAACCCTATTAAACATTTGACAGTTCAACAGCCGACTAAATTGGTTGAAAAATCGGTCGATTGTTGCACTGACGCTTATGGAAGTTTAACACAGCGATCTACTGACTAATCGCTAGATTAAATCGGGTGACCGAGGAAATCTGATGTTTAGTAGGTCAACTTTCTTGGATTTTACTTAAAATACCGATTAATCCATCTATTTAGTAGGATTGCGTCGGCCCACCCTACTGAATCGGGTGATATTCGGTTGATCCCTGTGTTAATCTTCCTTTAGCGTCGGTGCAACAATCGACCGATTTTTCAACCAACTTAATCGGCTGTTGAACTGTCAAATGTTTAATGGGGTAAATTATCGCCCCCATGTCCCTTGCAGTTGCCCAAAATTTTATGGCTCATAAGGTAATCTATAATGCCGTTCAGAGTATACTGCGATCTGTCAAACTTGTGTACCTGTTGCACTACCGAGGGACCAAATGCAGTACTAGAAGTGGTACCCAATCTCAGCCCGAGTGGGACGGACCTGCTCAAACGTCAACGAGTGAACGCGTGCATTGGTCCATTGACTTTTGCTTTCCAGCTAATTTTGTAGCGAAATGAACGAGTCGAAGAAACTCTTGCGCCAAGAAACTGCCTCTTCTACCGTTCAACCAGGTCCGTCCCACTCGTGCTCAGATTGAGTACCACTTCTAGTACTGCATTTGGTCCCTCGGTAGTACAAAAGGTACCCAAGTTTGACAGATCGCAGTACACTTTTCACGGCATTCTAGATTACCTCATGAGTCATAAAATATTGGGCAACTGCAAGGGACATGGAAGTCTTTAATGTGTCTTTGGTCCAACTATTCAAACAAAAAGTAACTATCATAGAAAAGATTCACGCCCGCTCCAAATGTACCATGTACAAAACGCTCATAAGGCCGGTAGTCCTCTACGGGCATGAAACGTAGTCGATGCTCGAGGAGGACCTGCAAGCACTTGGAGTCTTCGAACGTCGGGTGCTTGGGACGATCTTCGGCGGTGTGCAGGAGAACGGTGTGTGGCGGCGAAGGATGAACCACGAGCTCGCCCAACTCTACGGCGAACCCAGTATCCAGAAGGTGGCCAAAGCTGGAAGGATACGATGGGCAGGGCATGTTGCAAGAATGCCGGACAGCAACCCTGCAAAGATGGTGTTCGCTTCGGATCCGGTTGGTACAAGAAGGCGTGGAGCGCAGCGAGCTAGGCGGGCGGATCAAGTGCGTATCGATTTGGCGAGCGTGGGGCAGAACCGAGGATGGAGAGATGCGGCCACGAACCGAGTATTGTAGCGTGACATTGATGATTCAGTGATATCTGTGTAGATGTTAACTAAATAAATGAATGAGTTAATACGATGAGAAATTGCAAAAATAATTTTAACACTACTTTTCCTAAGAATAACTAAACTACTGGAATTTCTTTACAAATTTCTAAAGATAATCTAAGATTAAAGATGGAAATCTAGTGATCATGACAAAATCAATGATGCATCGCGGTTGTTCTTTATCGTGCGATCATAGCAACAACGATAAACCATTGGTCGTCAAGACCTCACAACAAACTATGCTCCTCGAAAAATGAATTGTCTGCTATGTGTTCTAACGATCAATTGTTTGCAAACCGATTTCACGCTTTCACTCTGCGATATGACTTCTAGCATACCATTGTGGATCCTAAGGTCAATCGGGAATGGTTTGAGTGAAAATTAACATCGTAAATGCGTTCTGATTCACATTAATCGCAACATGTTACAACATCCGACAAACGGTTTGTCCCACGACAAACAGTTAATCTGATGCCCCATATATCGGTTCAAGGCGCGCGGAATGAGGTATCGCAATACTGTGGAAATTGTGCCAATTTCCTCTAAAATTAATGCCGGTTTTGAATATAAAGCTGATTTTGAATAAAGCTGGCATCCTTTGTTGCACTTATTGAATGGAACGTGCAAGGAAGAACCAAATCATGAGCCTAGATATTTGAATTTGTTCACAAGATTTTCTTAAAAAGGATACTGGTAGCACTGGCTTTTGCATCGTCAAGGTTGTAGACTGAAAAACAACGGGGCAGTCTTAGTTGAGCTGTCACGTCCTGTCCTAGGTCGCTAGAGATGATTTTCTTCCATCCTTGTCTAAGATGGATTTTTTTCGCGGAATATTTTATTAAACACTTTGGTGAAATTTGAGTCTGTTTATCTGGTAGACTATTTAATTAAGTTGACTAAACAATTCCTAGGATTCAGTGAAAACTATTGGAAAAGTGCACAGAAATTTCTGTCGAAATAAAAAAGAGAACAAAATTATGAAAATTATGGAGTATTTAAAGGTATTTCTATGGATGAACCAGCGATGGACTGAAAATCTTCCTAATAAAGACAATAATAATAATATTTCGATGGAAACAAGGAATATTTTTGTCAAAATTTCAAAACAATATTAAAAAGATATAAGGTAAATCATTTGTTGACCTCCTGAAGGAATTTTTGGTGGAAGTTTTAATAATGTTTCAATAAATTACTGGATTTATCTTCTTGCAACATTTTTTAGGATGCAAAAAAAAAAAATAAACAAAGCATTCTAAATTAACATGTACGGAATTACATTTTTATGCAATATTTAAAAATTAAAAATATTTCAAACTTATTATCTCATGAATTCCTAAGATTCCGATATACTATCGTTTCCTAGCGAGGTAAATTTAAACAGAGGTTTAATGGAGTATTTGTCGCAACAATATGATCTGTTTATATAATTTGTCGAGATGATAAGTGGAACACCTTTCACCTATTGGATAATACCCAACAGCCAGCACATTCTTTTGTTCTGAAGGTCCCACGTTTTAACTCAGTCGCTGAGTGGACATCATCATTAGCTCATAGTGCAGTGTTTCCCAACCGGTGGTCCGTGAACCCTAGAATCGCCGTAAAGGACTTTCAGGGGGCAACCTTAGCAACAAGCTGTGATATTTATCGAGTATGACAAGTTAGGACTCATTCACATATTTCATAACGCTTAAAATGGCCATTTTGGATACCCACCCACCCCTTTGTAACGCTTTTTGTATGAATATTTTTAAATTTTTGTATGAGCCGTAACACCGTTCGGACACCCACCCACCCCCTTCAACGTTATGAAATTTGTGAACAAGCCCTTAGTAATACATACAACACTGAGAAATGAAAAACGAACGAATTGTTTTCTTATTTTTTTGATTTCTTTATTAGTATTATTTCAAACATTACATTCTTTTCTTATATCTAGGTGTTCTGTGTTATTAGACAACACTATCATCCTAATTTGGTGAAACAAATTTAAGTTTTTATTAACATTTTGTAAACAACATATTATATTTCATTTTTCGCAGAATTTAAGTTTTTATACAGGTGAGTTGATTTCACCTGCTTATAAGAGAAAAAAACACGTACGAATTGTTTTTAATTATTAACATATTTGAGCGAACTGATATTTCAATCAACTTTTCTTTTGATGCTCCCAAAGTTGCGACGATATGTCATTAAGAGATTATCACATGTTAAAATTAACCTATAGGGCGGTCCATTTATTACGTAAGGCGTTTTTGGCGGAGAAATCTAAAAAAAGGGCATTCTTCCCTTATTTCCAGCTCCAACATTGCTAGTTTAATATGTGACGCATTGTTAACTTTCGCCAAATCATGCAATGCAAGTGCATTGAGTTGAAAATCTTTTGATTTTGCGCACTGATCCGTAATATGTCACAATTTGATCCATAATATGGTTTTCAGAAACTAATAGAATTTTTAATTTTTACGCAATCCTAAGTAAATATTACACTAAAAATAGTTTACTAAACGTATTTCCAATTTGAAACGATACAATTCGTACCTTTACATTAACATTTTATACTTGCTTTTAATTATGAATCGTGGTTTATGGCTAACCAGCCGAGTGGAAGTTTAACAACTACCGAAAAGCTAAACATTACATATAATTTGCAATTGAATTAGATTGACAAATTGATGTGAAGATTTGCGAAAGAAGTTACACATCTTCTCAGTGAGAATCGAACTTACGACTCCCTAATCTCTAGTTGGGGCGCGTTAACCACTACGCCATGAGAGGACTCATGAACGCAGAAGTTAACCTGAATTCGATTTCAGCTCAATAATCACGTGGTCCTTTTTCGCAAAGTGCACCTCTTTCGGAAGAATTAGATGCCCATCCAAACACAACGCTTGTCGTGAGGGGGGCGGGAGTCGTGATTTCGATTCTCACTGAGAAGACGTGTAACATTTTATGGTTTCAATGTTGTATTATTGAATATTATAGGTTGGACTAAATACTATTTGATCCATAACTGTGGGGTCATGATACATAATATTCCGGAAAAAAAATCATTTTTATAAAACTCTAACTCGTTTTTTAAAAGTCATCAAGGCTCGATGTTTCCATGGGCCGAGAGATGTCTGCGGGATATCAAAGAAGGTTGCGATTCTGAAAGGGTTGGGAATCACTGTCTTAATGAATTTCTATCACCCACGCTTAAGATCGCTTACTAAAAATTCCATTCGCTACTTTCAAATACGAGCCGATATTTGGTCACATAAACATCGGTAAATTTTAAACCTTAAATATCCAAGTTGAATAGCTCAATGTTGAATACCGCTGGCTGTTAGATCTTAACGCTCGTCAGCGTGTGGCGCAAACAGAAGATGATAAATTAAAAGATTCCGGCTTCTTCCATTACAGCACAATGAATGCACCACCCCGATGTCATCGCGTCGAGAGCAGGCATCAGGAATGAAAGCGCGACTCTAATTACCTACAACCTTTCGGGTGATCCCCACCCAGCTGTCATCATAGAGGGGGATAAGTAGGGAAATGTGGTTCAAAGTGACAAGTTAAATTAAATTTAACAATACCTATTATTGCATTTCACAAAAAAAAAAAAACAGGCCAAATCTTACGATTTGTTTATTTTTTGAGTTATTTAAAAAAAAATATAAACCAACTTAAACGCCTGAAGGTAGGCTGTTTTCTAAAGAAATTCTGCATTATTCATATTACCGTAAAACGGTGTAGAATTCTGCATTATTCATATTACCGTAAACGGTGTAAATTTGAAAGTTTTGAACATTTCTGCATTTTGTTTTCGGGAAATTTTTATATTTTTAAAAATAAATTCTTCCTTCTGACATTATGTCCCAACTTGGACATAACCTGATTCTCAGCTTCAAAAGTGTTATCAGTCAAACAAACGTGACAAACAACTTTATAAAGTCAATAATAATTTGTATAAAATTATATCTTTGAATAGATATTAATTGATGATCATGTTTTGACACTAAATTTAAATAGAATTGAGAATTCATTGTTCTGCTATTGTAAACAAAAGATCGTATAACCTATTGTTTGTAAGTGTTTCAAAAATGATAAAACCTTATCAATTTATAATATTCGAATATAAATATAAATACTCTCGATTCGAACAAGGATAGCTCTGGCATAAAGTGTCATACTAATACTTAATACTTCTGCATCTTGATTAACAGAATCCATGTTATTTCGTTTAGTATGTTATATGCCATGCACTATCAAACTTTCCCGGATAATTAAAGATACCCCGTTTCACGTTAATGATTTAATTTTGCTTAATTGAACCCGTTTGTTTCTTTTTTTAATTTTCTAGAATAATCTCATAGATTTCAGTAAGTAGATGGAAAGTATTTATTATTTGATGGCTCTGCCCGGTATTCCCTTGAAATGGTAAAAAATGTCGAATACGATAAATATTAAGTTATGGGCAGTATACCCCATGAGTGCATGTTCAATCATTTTGCCCTAGGCGCCCATAAAGCGCATATACGCAAGTTGTCGCAATCGTAGTAATGAAACGTTTGAGAAGAGGAGGCGGGAAGGCCTTTAGAGTTCAACCTGTAGTATAGGACATACTGTGTGTATGTTCCCCTGATGCATTGCACTCGAGAAGGAGAAAACATTGTAATTATTCATGGCCTCTCGTTAACATTGAATCGTGTGTCTCTCAAAGTGAGTGCTGCTAAAGCTGATGACGGAAGGTTCACGACCTGCGCCAATCAAAGCATGATGGATAACGTTCTGCTACACCCTTTTACGGGCTGAGAGTTCTCTATTAATGATGTTTATAAGTTGATGTCCGCATATAAGTTGGGTCGGAAAACCTTGAGGTTTGTTTCCCTCGGTGACCATTACTCTTATCACTTCCACCAGATTCTTTAAGAAAATATTTCAAGTAATCCCTCTTACATCCCACCAGAGATTTTCAGGAATCACCACAAGATTGTACTCGAGATGTATCATCTTACACATTTTGTTCAGGATCAGATCTGAGAGTTTGCTTAGAAAATGCTTACGAAATGCTTCTAGAAATATCTTCATATGTATACTTGACGAGATCTTTTTTAGTCGGAAACTAATTCTATAATATCCTGGAAGAAATTTTTGAGAAATACGCGCAAGTTTTCTTTAATTTACCTTGGAGGAATAGTCAAGAAAGGAATTATCTAAGGAATCTAAAAAAATCAACTAGCAAAAAGTGTATTTGGCAGAATTGCTCAGTAGGTCAAGTGCAGATATGCGGCAGTCCGAAAGTTGGATCAATTAGTCTCTAGCTCACTCGACTAGGAAAGGTTGAACCATTCGCACCCTGTTAAAAACCAATAGACTGTTCAACTATTCAACCACAGCCAAAGAGCGGTTATAAGTGCTGCTCCGGAAAGCCATTTGTCAGGAAACTTTTCTGCAGAACAGCAATCAAAATCAAACTAATTAAAACACTTGAGCGCAAGGAGAGCGAGCCGGCACTCCGGGGCGTCTTCGTCAAATTGCGCACTGAAATGAAGGAAACATTTTTTTTTAGTCAGCAACGTACCGCACGTGTGCGTTTATAGTAAAGTAAGGTTTCTGTGCTACGTGGATACTCTGTCGGATTTTCGCCACGGGTGAATCACAGACAATAAGATGTAGAACTTCAGTCACTTTTCGACTTTTACGGCAGACAATTGGTGCAAACTTGCCATTTTTCTATTTGTTGGAAATTCCTCCAGGTTTCTGGAATTGTTTCCATGTCACTTGGACATCGAACATAAGTCTTGCTTTTTATATGCTTTAATATTATTTAGTTCTTTTTTGTTAAAGTGAACTAGTTACCATTCTTGAAAAAGTATTTTCCGAAGAATATCAGATGGGATTCTCATTTTCAAATGATTAATTGGACACTGAGGAAAGTCCAAGTGAATCATTTATTCCATTTTGATCTCTTCCGGTGACCTATAGTTACAAACAACTTTGATCAGTTTTATCATCATAAGTAAAAACTTGTGCTTCTTCTCTTCAAGATGTTTGAGAAGATGTTTGCGATCTTCAAGAGTCCGGCAAAATGCGGCAGTCTCTTTTCTTTGCGATTTGGAAGGAAACCTTGGTTCCCCCAATGGAGTTCAACATCTCCTGCCTAAATCCCCCAAATTCGGAACAACTGACCACGATTGGCGGCACTCTTGGTTTCCTCACTTGAATCGAAGAGCCTGTGCTAGAGGCTGCTTCGATTTGATGTTCGGACAATCTGTCTAAAGCAGGCCCATGACAACCTTATACAGTGGGATTCCGTTTTTGGCAACAAAATCGAAATTTTCAGTTGCCAAAAACGGAACCGTGCCAAAATCGGAACCCTTTTTTTTCAAGAATACCATCATCATTATAAAACAAAATAATGGCAAAACTTTCGAACGGTCCATTTCGAAGCAGATTTCTGTAAACAGTAAAACCTCCATGAGTCAAGGGACCATCGGCTCATGAAAATATCGAGTCGTGGAAATAAATCCATTGGAAAGCTGTTTGAGGGGGCTTTTATATCCTGCAAATAAAGAATAAAATAATATGTTTATCCGTCCACAGTTCGGGAACTCTCCTCCTTCTGTGCATACAGCAACCAGTATTTATAGCTCAGAAATCCACTAGGTACGAACAACTAAAAGGTCCCATAGTCATAGGGTAGTATAATGACTATCACTTGATGTAGGTAGACATGACAGGGGCCATCATAGTAACCATGAAATTTTGTTTTTAGTATGGTTCCATGAGTCGATATCGAGTCAAGGAACATCGACTCATGGAGGTTTCACTGTATTTGCAAAAATCGATTATTTGAATATGGATCTTCAAGATTATATTTCTTGCATAGTAAGGCATTTCATATCAAATGATTGATTACATTCAAAAAGGAACACAGAAACAGCTGAAATCAATTGCTGAACACAAAGTCTATAATATTTTTCGAAGCAGAATATTGACTAAGCCTTCAATAAGATTTTCCATAGAAAAATGGATGAAAAATTCCTCAAGAATTAATTACAAAATGGTATAGAACAAAGATGTTCAATATGCGGCCCGCAAGCCGAATGAGCCCCACTTATCTGTGACTCATTATTTGGAAGAATACACAAATAAGCTTCTCATCACTTCATTTTAAAATAATTTTTAATTGTGTTCAAGAAGTTGAGCTTTTATGTTATAAAACAGCCATATGAAGTCGACAGAAATTAGGACAGGAATCCGCTATGAAACTCCGAGAGCCCAATAAAAGTTTTCAGGTCCGTTAAGGATTCACAGGAAAAGCAGCTCACTAGGAATCCACAGGATTTTGTTTAAAATCCTCAAGATCTTGCTTGAAGTCGGATAGGAATTGACATCTATCCAAGAGCTTGCTAGGAATCGCTTAGAATTTTAATATTCCGCTGTGATATTGCCAGAAATTCTCTAGTCTCATATGGGAATTCTCAAAAGTTCATAAGGACTTCCCAGGCTACCACTACCCAAGTAACCAGTAAGCACGATAATGCGGTACGGTAACAGCATTATATGCGCATATAGGGTAATCATTTGATGCATGTCAGTTTTATACACGCATATAATGCTATTATAATGCCAGAAAAGGCGAAATAGCGTGCCATTATAGTGCCAAGATATAACCGTGCTTCTCTGCGTTAGCGTTAGCGTTAGCGTAGTTACGGTTTACTTCGTAGATTGGATACTAGCTACATTCAGGGTTTTTCTTTGATAAGCTCATCTAGATTGCTTTCAGGAACAAGGCTTGGGAGTTAACCTTTATCCAATCTTAAACAAGAGTACCAAAACCATGAATACTGCTATTCCCGGCCACGCCCATCTTTACCGTAACTTGGGATAGGGAAAGGAAATGTTGATGTAACACTTACTTAATGAGAGGCCACCGACTCAGCGACACCCTCATAAGTGCTACGGAGTTGGAGGTTAGGAAGGGTTTCAGGTCAGGATTCGCCTGAGAAGCTAGCGATAGACACAGATCATTGGATGTTTAATGGATTTTAATTTAATCTCTTGAATGCCGACAATCAAGAGAGAAACAATATGTTATTTACAGTATAAAGAATGTTGTTTCGCGTAAAAAAATGATTAGATACGTGTGCAACGGTAGTAGTTTTCTGCTTTTTTACCAGCAAAAACAGAATCGATCCCTCAAGGGTCATCGAATTAGGAAAAAAAAAAATCGACCGACTAAAACGTGCGAAAAAAGCCGCATACCGAAAAAATAATAATTCTGGAACGAATAACGTGTGGCCAATTCCACGACACGCGACGGGCTACAACGGGTAAATCATCGCACTCCGAATAAGCAAAAAAAAAAACTTTTCGTTCACAAAGCATATTTTGTTCCGTATCATCCGATGGTTGTATGGCCTACACGAGAACCGAAGAAACATAAAGCACTCCAAAACGCGAGAATCTGGTCACAACTATTACATCTTAAACAATTTTGAGGTTTCTTTTGAAAAGGAACGAACTCACCAGATGCTTGCAGAATCCTAAAAAAAAACTTTGCTCAATCCGTGCTTGTCCGTCGTTCAAGTTCCAGCACGCTCTTGATCGAAATACTGCACTGTAGCCAAACATACAAACTCCGTTTTCGCTAACCTTATTTCAATAATTTCCACTGAATACCACTAACACGCGGAAGAGGACCTATTTCGTTGTTGAAGAAAATTGCCACGTCTTTTTCACTTTCACAAATCTATTAATTGAAAACGATTGAAACAGTCGCACTATTTTTGTTCAAATAACTGTGCGCGGAACCGAAAAAAAGATATAACCGTGCTTCTCTGCACCACTAATGCTGATATAAGACCACGTGAGAAACGTCAGTTGTTTTCGCCAGGTTTTTGTGCTTTCGCATACGCAGCCAGAGAGCTTTCAGGTATGCGGCCAAGCAACTGGTACACGAGGTAAATAAATGAATGAATGAAAACGGAAACCTCTCATAGTATGCAAAATGTGTAATAAAATGATACAGATAGTACTTCTCCGTATCAGACATATTCGTTTTGGTAGTTTTCACCCTTTTGAGGACTTGCAATTGCCACACTTTGATCCTCGTTATATGATGGTGAAATTCCTCATTTTGCGTCTCGAACCTGCGGCATTTAAACATGCCCTGTATTCGAATATAAAGTCAATATACTGCTTATTTAATGCCTGTATGCATCAGGCTTAGAAGCATTAATGATGCTGTAATAGGGTTTCTATGCAGCGGAAGTGCTGTTATGAGGTGTGTAAGCATTTGTGGTGCTATTATAATGCATGTACGCATCTATGATACTGATTAAGGGCTTATTATTAGTGCTTATGGTTACTTGGGTAGCAATCTCCAGATTTCGCTTGAAACATATTTAGATTCCCCAAGAATTTGCCGGATATATGCAATATACAACTAGAAATCCACCGTATTCCGCTATAAATTCACATAAATCGACAGATTAACCGCATTCGCAATAACTAATTATACATTCTCAGAGTCCCGCAAGAAACCCCTATTGTCCGATAGGATTACCCAGATTTCGCTCAGTATTCACAAGAATGTGCTGAAAATTCACAGAAGCCCGCTATAAGAACATAGGATTCCGTAAGGATTCTCCAGAATTCAGTTAAAAAACTCCTCCACCAGGATCTCGTAAGAAACATTTTGATTAGTTCATACGGCCCGCATCCTTATTAAAATCTTTATACGGCACGTAGTATACTCCAGCCTGAGCAATACTGGTATTCTAATATTGGATCTTTTCATAGAAAGTCAAACATCATACAGAGTATCTTTCACACGCTTATGAATAATAAAGTGTAGTTTAAACTGTGTTCGCATTTGTCATGTTGACACTATTAACGGCGTACATCAGAAGCTAGTGGGCCATTGATTTCAATAGGTATTTTCAAGGTCGTGAATTCTATGTTGACACTTCTGAAATTCATTTGAAGACGAATTTATTTGAAACTAGTGGTCCCGGCAAACTTCGTCTTGCCATCAAGTAGGCTGTTGAAAAACGCTTTTGATCCCATATAAAATGACAGTTTCGTTCGCGCTCGTTTTTTCAACTTTCCCGGTGAATATCCTGAGATTTTTATACACACGAACACGTCGGAACCCCTGACGAACAAAACTGAGAAAGAATCATTCAAATCCGTTGACCCGTTCGTATGCCATTTCGTGACATACAAACACCATTCCATTTTTATTTATATAGATACGCAATTTACCTAATGAAATATCATACAGAGTTAAGAGACACGACCCTTTGTTTGTTTTGCCGCTATTGTTGTGATATGCTCTTATAAACGCAATGTATGTAAATTCATTATAAGGAGAACAGTGAGTTGAAGAGGCGAGACGAAATTTATGATAGAAACCTGTGCTTTGTTCTAACGAGCAGTTCCAAATCTGAAGAAAAAATATTTTTATTAGCTGTATCATCTTCCAGCATACTCTAGTAGGCTGATCATACAGCGTGAATGCCTGGAAAAATATTTTGGAACTCTAATTGTATCTACTCATAGAGATTAGGAATCTATGGCAAAAGGTCGAAAGGACAAAAGGTCGAAAGACAAAAAGTCGAAAGGACAAAAGGTCGAAGAACAAAAAAGAAGGGACAGAAGGTCGAAAATCTTTTTTCAAAGAAGGAAACATTTCCCACCATGCAAATCATTTATGACCTTTTGTCCTTTCGACCTTTTGTCCATAAACCAGAGATTGATGACTTCATAAAACGTTGCGAGCACACGACCATTTAGAATAAAATAAGCACGTATCGTAATTGGTACAGTCGGGTCTCCTATTAAACGCATTCCTATAACGTGCACTCCTATTACGCTCACTCCTATAAGACACACCAGAACGTTATAAGAGACCCAGGGCTTATGGGATTCCATCACTTTGGGGGTGTCGTTGAATATCTCGTATGCTAAAAGAGATAGCACAGTACTGTCTTCGGCGAAGTTTCAGTGCTTAGTACGATCTACCTTTAGGAGTTGAGGATCATCCTTTTAGTTGAGAACTTGGCCGGAAGGGGCGCTTTTTCTGATTTGCACTATATGAACCATGAGGGATAAGAATGCAAAGTTTTGTAACATATGATATCTCTAGATACTGATGTTTTGGAAGGTTGGTGTCTTGGGAAGAGTTGTTCAGTAGCTCAAGGGCTGACATGCGGTGGTCATTCTGATACGGAATTACGCCACCAGGCGGCGTTAGTGGGCATGGAATTTTTGTTTTGCGCATAGCTCAGTAGCCTGACCACTTAGAAAGATGGCGTCTACGGCAAAGTTGATCGGTATCACAAGGGCTAACATTATCTGAGCCGAAAGTTTCAAAATTTTGCCACTAGGCAGTGCTAGTGAACATAGAATTATTGTTTTGCGCATAGCTCAGTAGTCTGACTACTTAGAAAGATGGCGTCTTCGGCAAAGTTGATCAGTATGTTTTGCGCATAGCTCAGTAGCCTGACTACTTAGAAAGATGGCGTCTTCGGCAAAGTTGATCAGTATCACAAGGGCTAACATTATTTGAGCCGAAAGTTTCGAAATTTTAACACTAGGCGGCGCTAGTGAGCAAAGAGTTTTTGTTTCGCGCATAGCTCAGTAGCCTGACCACTTAGAAAGATGGCGTCTTCGGCAAAGTTGATCAGTATCACAAGGGCTAACATTATTTGAGCCGAAAGTTTCAAAATTTTGCCACTAGGCAGTGCTAGTGAACATAGAATTTTTGTTTTGCGCATAGCTCAGTAGCCTGACTACTTAGAAAGATGGAGTCTTCGGCAAAGTTGATCAGTATCACAAGGGCTAACATTATTTGAGCCAAAAGTTTCGAAATTTTGCCACTAGGCGGCGCTAGTGAGCAAAGAATTTTTGTTTCGCGCATAGCTCAGTAGCCTGACTACTTAGAAAGATGGAGTCTTCGGCAAAGTTGATCAGTATCACAAGGGCTAACATTATTTGAGCCGAAAGTTTCAAAATTTTGCCACTAGGCAGTGCTAGTGAACATAGAATTTTTGTTTTGCGCATAGCTCAGTAGCCTGACTACTTAGAAAGATGGAGTCTTCGGCAAAGTTGATCAGTATCACAAGGGCTAACATTATTTGAGCCAAAAGTTTCGAAATTTTGCCACTAGGCGGCGCTAGTGAGCAAAGAATTTTTGTTTCGCGCATAGCTCAGTAGCCTGACCACTTAGAAAGATGGCGTCTCCGGCAAAGTTGATCAGTATTACAAGGGCTAACATTATTTGAGCCGAAAGTTTAGAAATTTTGCCACTAGGCGGCGCTAGTGAGCAAAGAATTTTTGTTTCGCGGACGCCATCTTTCTAAGTGGTCAGGCTACTGAGCTCTGCGTAAAACAAAAACTCTGCTCACTAGCGCTGCCAGTGGCAAAATTTCGAAACTTTCGGCTCAAATAATGTTAGCTCTTGTGATACTAATCAACTTTGCCGAGGACGCCATCTTTCTAAGTGGTCAGGCTACGAAATTTTCGGCTCAAATAATGTTAGCCCTTGTGATACTGAGCAACTTTGCCGAAGACGCCATCTTTCTAAGCAGGTTTGGGAAAAATTCTGAAATTTATTCTACAGTAGCCAAACAAAGCCAATCGCAGTCAGCAAAGCCAGTGAAACTCACGCCTATCGCTGCTGTAGGCAAAGAGCCTACAGCACCAACCTTCCAAAACATCAGGATCTAGAGATATCATATGTTACGAAATTTTGCATTCTTATCCTTCATGGTTTAAATAGTTCAAACCAGTAAAAGCGCCCCTACCGGCCAAGTTCTAAGCTAAAAGGATGTTTCTCAGCTCCTAAAGGTAGATCATTCTTAGCACTGAAACTTCGCCGAAGACAGTACTGTGCTATCTCTTTTGGCATACGAGATATTCAACAACACCCCCAAAGTGATGAAATCCCATAAGCCCTGGGTCTCCTATAACGCAGATTCCCATTACGCACCCCAACCATGTGTCTAATAGGAGACCTGACTGTAATTGGTGTAATTGGTGAGATTTGGGGAATATCGACAAAAATTGAGCTCTGGAATGCGGTAAGCAGGAAGCTGACTTGCTTTTCAAATGACTAATACAGAAGACACAATGATATTTACAAAAATTCACAAATTTGAATGGTAATAAAAAATGTTGCCAAAAACGGATCCATTTTGTTGCCAAAATCGGGGGTGCCAAAAATGGAGCATGCCAAAAACGGAATCCCACTGTATCGATACACAGTGTTCTTCGTACACTGAGAAAAATCTACACGTCAAGGTCGTGTGTTTTACTTATAGATTTGCGCAATGAGGAAAACCACATGATTTGAGTGTGGTAGCCATATGGATTTCATCATTGATTTCACGGTATAATGACATGTGTATCAACATTAGGTTGTCATGTGAAACAAACATGAATTTCCAAATATTAAATCATGAAAACCAACTGATTTGCTTATTGAATTCGAAATGTAGTAGCTTTAGATAGTCATGTGTGATAGACCATAAATGTCATGGGACTGAAAGAAGAAATTTGGTAGAAAAACTTTTGCTCCCCAAAATATGGATCCGAGGCTCCTCTGCTTGTCGCAAGCTCTCTTGATTTTTTTTTTCAAACCCGTGATCCAGCAACAAGCGGGGCGCCGCAAATCCATAATTTGGGAAGCCAAGGATAAGCATATTCCATTTTTTTCGAAACTGAAAGCCAGGAAAATTTGTTAGTGGAATCCGATTTTTCATCAATGTTTTCTTATAGAAAGGTAGAATTCTCGTATATCGGACAACTTCACTAATAAAAGAAAAATCGAATTCACAAATTTTCATCTAACACTTTCAGCTTCAAAATTTGCTTCTTCTCTTTGGAAGCATGATGATGACTATCGTTCGACACGAGGTCCAACCGCAGTTCAGTTCACTATGCATCCCATGGGTTGATCACAAACAATTTAGAAGCTTTGAACATGGAAATCGATAGCATAGCTCATGGATTTCATCATAACAATCTTATTGCGCAAATCAATGAATCGACCAACTTGAACATGATGGTTATGACACAAGATAACCATAAGCAAAACACACTGAATCCGTGTTGGAGTAATGATCTATGCTTCCATAGGTTGACACATACGAATCTGAAGAGAAAGCTTCGGGAACTTATGTGGAAAAAATATGGAATCCCTGTTGTCGGTTGATGAATCAATCCATGAAGCAAAACACAGGAATTTAATGTGTAACACACACGAAGTTTGCAAGAAAATCATAGCAAATCAATATGGACGTTCATGAATCGATCCATAATTTTAAACACACGGATCGAGCGTGTGGATTTTTATCAGTGTAGCCAGGATGTCCCGGGCGATAAGTGAATATCGCCCACTGTCAGTTGTAAGAACTGTGAAAATAAAGACCATTGTTTTGTTTAATTGTTTACTATGGTTTGATTATAAATTTTTGATATTGTTAAATCAGCTAATAATGTGCCAAAAAGTTGAAGCACATTCAATATTTCGATGGTTTTGGAAGGAGAGCAAACATTAAATGGCATCCTGCAAGCCTCCAAGCAAGCAATCAGTGATTTGATTGCGACACTTGCTCGAGTATGGATCATAAACATTAAACAAAACTTCGCATTCTGATTGCACTCTCGATTCAAATTACCCGAAAATGAGTAATGGAGATGTTGACTACGTTAAAAGTCGTCCAGTGCCATGGGCCTGGTCTAAAGCATAGAACTGATTGCTGATCTCGATGCAACTATCATTTTGGTTCATATTACGGACAGCTTTTAATTCCGGACACTCTTCTTTGTATGGGAAACATTTCACACGAAATGTTTCAATTTTTGCCGTTCAAAAGTTCGTACTTTCGTGGCTTGTTTCAATAAGCATTTTTCATCGATATCTATAAAAAATTTCTATGCCCAACTGCCTTAGACGTCTGTTCAATGGTTAAGCGATTTCAATTGATGACTTGACTTATCGATTTATGGTTTTCGTGACCTGTCCGGAATTTGAATCAAAGTGTCCGGAATTCAAGGCAAAAGTAAGGAAACGTCCGGAATAAGAATCATGGAAAGTCCACACATTTCTATTTATTTAAATTATTCACGTTGCGCAATCAAAATCTTCTCCCACCATTCGAAAGCTAAGTGTTTTAAAAGTTCTACAACGCGTAGGAATCATACAGTATGATTCATTATACATGCTTTTTGACGAGTTATACTTCGTTGAGGCCTTAAGTGTCCGTAATATGAATAAAAACGGTATTAATATTATCCATTTCACCCCTGGAAGAAAGTACTTATTCCAGAGAAACGTCATTTCTTCCACTTTTGTTCGTGGTTGCAATCATTTTCAGTGAACAAATAGAATAATAAGTGACCTTCTAAGAGGTTCTTTCCCAAGACGATGTTCAAGAAGGATTACCCCCGCTAGCTTTCGCTAACAGGTCAAAAAAAAATCGATGACACGGGTCCAAACAAGGATCGAAAAAGGATCAACCGTAGAAAAAATCGTACTGAAAAGCAGTGTTGATAGACTCACACTCAAATCTCAATCAATACGCTCTCCCGTGAGAGCAAACTCATTAGAGATCTGCTTCGCAAATCTCACGCTTGAGATTTTGATGCAAAATCAACTCAATCAACTCAAACCGTAAAAAATGATTCGGTCGCAAAACCAGGCAAAAACTCGTGAAACCCAAATGTTTTTGTTTATGTTAGAAATGATTACTATAATTTTACCAGACTAACAAGAAATTATTTCCGTGTGTGAGTAAGCTGTAGAAATACGAGACAATGGGTCAAAAAGGTGAGCCAACTCATCCATGATTTTTTTACTGCTGAGTTGCATGATTGAAAAATCTCAAGCGTGAGTTTTCCAAAAAACTGCTGAAAAGTACTGGTTTTTTGAAGTACAATGCGCAAATTGTTCCAAGCGCCATGTCTGCTTATCGATGGCAAAAGGCTTCCTCTCATTCGAAAACAAGCATCAACTCTAGGTGAGGCAAAACTTTTACTGCTTTAGTCAGCTACCTCTGACGACAGGGTTGGAGGGTAATTTTCTTTTAACTGCTTCAGAATATAACACATTACACTCTTGTACTTGGAAAGGTGGAACAGTACACACATAAATGCGAAAGTGAAACTAACTAGCTATCAACAATTCACCACAGAGTTGAACAATTACCTTGTTCCTCGAGATGTTTGCACTTCTCGAGAATGCTCCAAACAAAAATCTAAGGAGCAAGATCATTACTTCACACTGAGGCAAAAATCTCGCATGATTTTCATAAGATCACACTAATGAACGCGTTTTTGATTAGTTTTTTGTTGGTTCATAAGACACTTGTGTATTTCATTCGACGAGATTGAGATTCATAAGACAAGTGTAATTTTTTCATAACAATCAATTGTCAATGTCATAAGAACGCTTATGAATCCCATTGCTCATCATTGCGAAGAACCACGTGAGGCAAATTTTCTCATTTCACTATCAGAAATTCAATATGGCTTCCGAAATGGACGTGTTTGCTGATTTGTCGCTGGCTGACTCCGTTTCTAATGGTAAATATTTTCTATTTATCATCAATTCCGCTGTAACTAACACTTTCTTCCGAACAGATTAAGGAATTGGATTCAAACAATAAGATTTGTGAATAAAAATTCAAAACAATTTGTATGACGCGTAAGAAATCACAAACCCCCCTCATCCATTAATCCGCCCCTAACGTAAAGCTGCAACAATTCAGGCGTTCTTCACAACTTTTCTCAATAATGTTTCGCTGCTATGATATACTTCTTTGCGTTCAAAATAGATTAGCCAACAAGAGAAAATCGAATTTTCATCCATTTTGTCGTACCGCAAATCGATTCTAATGCTTACAGTAAAGTGCATTGATCGAATTGCGGCTTGACAAAATGGATGAAAATTTGATTTTCCCATGTTGGTTAACCTATTTTTCAACGCGGATTAGTATTATTCATTCATTGAAATTTATAATCTAAAGCTCAAATTACACAAGACAGTCTTATGGAACCAAGAATGGTTCAGAACGTAATTCATAAGACTATCTATGGATTTTGTTATCAAGTCAATGATGGTTCATAAGATCATCTTACGAAATTCCTTCGAGGTGTATTATGGAAACAACATCTGCCGAAAACCATACGATGGTCTTATGAATTTCAAAGATTTTTCTTGTGTCGTAATTCCATAAGCAAATCTTATGACAGTCTTACGTTTGCTTTCCTCAGTGCATTTCAAAGGAAGTTAGTTCGTTATGAGTGCTGTTCCGTAACTTCGGAGTATTTATGAGAATATGAATTTGAGCACCGTTTTTGGTTGTGATTTACACTACCCACCATAAGTATGGAATCGCAAATTGCAACACTCATACTGAATATTGAAAATTTTAGCATCACCTAATCTCGTGATTCTGAAATGCTAGATCAATGTATTTTTGAAGTCATCTTAAAAAATACGTCTTCGAGCCCCTGCGATTTTTTATTTTTGATGAAAAAACTTTTATCACTGGATTTTGAGTGATGCTGAACTTAAAAGTACTGCAATACTCAGTATTGCAACGATTCCATACTAATGGTGGGTAGTGTATATCCCTCCGATGACTACCTTTCAATTGCTATATCATTTCACACCTCATGGAGCGCTGCATATGACGAGCCTAACCTCACTTATTTGACAGCTGCTGGTCCTGTTGTTTACGTTTCGGACTTAGTCGTTTTTTTCATCATTTTTTCATCTTCGCATTTCTATCACCAGCATGCTGATGGTGACGATTTTCCACGGTAGGAAGATAGAATAATACGATCCGTGGGTATCTGCAGTGGATTTGACCTCTCCTCGCAGCAAACTTTCACGAAATTAAGAATGATTCGAAAAAAGTACTAAGTCCAAACTGTAAACAACAGGACCAGTACCTGTCAAAATTGATACGTGACGTCACAGTGCAGTGGAGTATACCCCAATCTCATCTAAAACCAATTCTCGATTACTTTTTCAAATCGACGTAAGTAACTTTCATACGGTTTTAAGAAAACTAATTGAGAAGAATCACAACCTGTCTTCTAAAACTGTTTTAAAATGAATCACCTTTTTAACATATTTTCGCCGTGTACATCGCTCAAATTTTGCATACATACAGATCGCGTTCAAAAACTAGGTAGTTTCTATTATTTTCAACAAAAATAATTATAACAAAATGATAAGCCGTTTCATACAGTTACTTTTTTATGAAATCTTACTTTCGTCGTTTTGTAAATCCGGAAATTAAACGTACTAAAAGTGAAAAATCTAGTTGGGTAGGAGCGGAACATGTGGAATTTCGCCTGCGAAACACGTAGGATCAATAAAGTAAGTTTATTCACTTTTTTGACTTGAGACTATTTGAATAATTTTTCGAGAATTGTCGAAAGAATCCCCTCTAACACGGTAGTTAGTTTTTTAATGCCGTATTAAAAATGTTGAAAATACTCCTTTTTCACCGGAAGCACAATAAACAGTCTGCTTTTGTACTCCGGCTGGCACAAAAGGCCACCGAGAAATTGCCGCTTCCGCAAACCTGGAGCGACATTAGTAAAGCAGCACTAAATTAATGGAAGCCATAAAAGCCTTCAACGGGTGGCTTGGCTGCGATGTGTCGCCACTGGGAAATAAATCTTAACGAACTATAGGTACTAGACTATACGGGAAACTGGAAGCTGCCAGTTAGAAGAACGTTGAGACGATCGGTCTTGGGCTTTCGGTTGTCACGTTTGAAACTATTTAAACAAACTTGTGAATCACATAAAATCGATTCTCAAGTGCATAATCATTAAGTACGATTACGCTGCACCATACAGTTGTGTTCAGAATAGTAGTAGGAAAGTAAATTTGTTCTCATACAAGTTTTTCTTCTTGGAATTTTATCCTCACTGGGACAGAGTCTGCTTCTCAGTTTACTGTTCCGCATTCCGTTGCCATTTCCGCATTCGTATATCGCGTAGCAGACACGATGATACTGTATGCCCAGGGAAGTCAAGGAAATTTCCATTTCGAAAAGGCCCTGGACAGACCAGGAATAGAACCCAGACACCTTCAGCATGACTGTGCTTTGTAGCCGCGGACTCTAACAGCTCTTATATGGAAGGCCCGAATTTCAGGATGATCTTCTGATAGTAACCTTCCTAAAAAACATGAAATCTTTAAGATTCAAAATTTGTATGAATGGTCTTAACCGTGCTTTCCAACCGGTGAATTGTCCGCCGCGGGTGCACGTTTGTCGAAGCCCACAGCTAGAGGTAACGTTCCAAATTAGCACTGCGGGAGCTAAAGAAGCTTATGCATTTTATTGTTTTGTGCGCTCATTTCTATCTCCTCTAACTAGCTGAGGAGGATGGGTTTCGAAGCATGAGTCCCGGGATTTCAAGAGGATGGGCGGCATGTTTTCTTCACAGGTTCTTCCTACGATACACGGAAGAAGATAAATTTTCTTCACAGCAGGATCGGTAGTCTATGATGAATGTGTCTGTTTCCGGCAATGGCTGGCATTCGAAAAGTAACGCTGAGAACATGGACGGTAGGCTACTGATGAAACCACGGGATGTTTGGCACGATATCTGTAGGATAGAAATTAATTATAAAGGCGAAATTTCAGTTAACAACATTTTTCGGAGAAATTTCACCAATTGGATTTTTTTTTAATTTCTTCATTAGTATCATTCCAAACATTACATTCATTTCTTATATCTAGGTGTTCTGTGTTATTAGACAACACTATCATCCTAATTTGGTAAAACAAATTTAAGACTTTATTAACATTTTGTTAACAACATATTACATTTCATTTGCCGTAGCAGTTCAGATTTTTTACAGGTGAGTTGATTTCACCTGATTATATGAGAAAAAAAAAACGCTTTGAATATACTTAACCTAACTTAACCTAAACATATAACGCATTAATCGTGGCAATAGAAGATTGTAACGAGTTTTGCCTGAAATTATTAATTATTTTATTTGACATTTGTTCCAATGTTTCAATATTGGATATTTTATGTAACTCATTGGTACTATACCAGGGAGGAAGCTCCGAATCATTTTCAAAATTTTATTTTGAATTATCTGCAGAGCTTTCTTCCTGGTATTACAACAGCTAGTCCATATTGGTACAGCATAAAACATGGCTGGCCTGAAAATTTGTTTGAATATCAAAAGCTTATTCTTAAGACAAAGTTTTGATTTTCTATTAATAAGGGAATAGAGACATTTTACATATTTGTTACATTTGGCTTGAATGCCCTCAATGTGATTTTTGAAAGTTAAATTCTTATCTAGCATGAGCCCTAGATACTTAACTTCATCTGACCAATTTATTGGAACTCCTCTCATCAGGACAACATGTCTATTTGAAGGTTTCAAAAGAGCTTTGGATTTATGTGGGAATATTATTTGTTGAGTTTTGGAAGCATTAAGAGAAATCTTCCATTTTTGCAAGTATGAAGAAAAAATATCCAAACTTTTTTGCAATCGACTACAGATGACACGCAGGCTTCGTCCTTTGGCGGAGAGGCCTGTGTCATCCGCAAACAAGGATTTTTGACATCCCTGAGGTAACTCAGGTAAGTCAGATGTGAAAATATTGTATAATATTGGTCCCAAAATGCTGCCTTGAGGAACACCAGCTCTTACAGGAAGTCTTTCAGATCTGGAGTTCTGATAATTAACCTGAAGTGTGCGATTTGACAGATAACTTTGAATTATTCTAACAATGTATGTTGGAAAATTAAAGTTTTTCAATTTTACAATCAAACCTTCATGCCAAACACTGTCGAATGCTTTTTCTATGTCTAGAAGAGCAAGACCAGTAGAATAGCCTTCAGATTTGTTGGAACGAATCAAATTTGTTACACGTAAAAGTTGATGAGTGGTCGAATGTCCATGGCGGAATCCGAACTGTTCATTGGCAAAAATTGAATTTTCGTTGATGTGGGCCATCATTCTGTTCAAAATGACCTTTTCAAAAAGTTTACTGATGGAGGAAAGCAAACTGAATGGACGATAGCTAGAAGCTTCTGCAGGATTTTTAAATTAATCCGATTTAAAATTGGAGCAACCTGAGCATTTTTCCATTTGTCAGGAAAATATGCTAATTGAAAACATTTGTTAAATATATCAGCTAAAAATGATAAGCTACTTTCTGGTCAAGGTAAGTGGTTATAAATCAGTGGATCCCAGTTCAATTCTCAATTGATAATATTTACTAATCTTCATCTTTAAATTCCAGCATACATCTCCCCTATGTGTTTGAAATTGTAAGTTGCGTTGATAAAATCCAAAACTATGAACCAGTAAATATTTTAACATTTTTTGGTTTGAAAGGGGGTTGAATAAGCGCATGATAGACCTTTATTGGCTTAAGGCTGAATAAAATCGCCAGCATCAGATGTTTAACAGCTGAACAACAGTGTATCCAGGCTATGAACAGCTTTTGTTCAAACAAAGTTCTATTCAGCCTTAGTTATAAAAGCGTGTGAGCAGCTTCAAATTGTTACCTGGGATTGTCAACATCAAGTTTTATTTGTAAGGGAATATTAACATCAAGATTAGAGTCAAAAAATGTTTCACATATATTCCAGTCGGCTCGAAAATAAGTGAAAGTGGAGCTGATAGGATTGCGAATCGCTTCATGGGATATTTGAAATGTAACAGGGACATGATCAGAATCAAAATCAGCATGAGTAATCAGTTGGCTACAAAGATGACTAGAGTCGGTTAAGACCAAATCAATCGTAGATGGATTTCTAGAAGAGGAAAAACATGTAGGGTATTGAATTGAGAAATATCCTGAAGAGTACTCATCAAATAAAATTCTGCCGTTGGAATTACTTTGAGAATTATTCCATGACCGATGTTAAAGGCGTTAAAGTCATCAATGACAAAAAAAATGACTTATTGCGAGAAAAATTAACTTGCTGTCCAGAGCATTGAAAAGGCAAATAGGCAGCTATGAATGTATATTTACCAAACTGTGTTTCAACAGAAACACCTAAAGTTTCAAAAACTTTAGTTTCAAATGACGAAAACAGTTGATGTTTTATACACCTATGAATGATGATTGCAACTCCCCCACATGCCAAGTCGATCACTACGATAAACAAAAAAGTTAGGATCTCTTTTGAGTTTAGATCCAGGTTTTAAATACGTTTCGGTAATAACTGTTATATGCACGTTATTAACTGTAAGAAAATTAAACAGCTCGTCCTCTTTACCATTCACAGAACGAGCATTCCAATTTACAATATTTAAATTATTATTTGGATCCATTAGAAAAACGTAATCCAATAACAATTTGATTTGTAAATTTTACACCTACTTGAACTGCTTCAGTAATAGTGGTGGCTTTGAACATTGCATCAATCATTAGATTCAGTTGTTCAGTTAGGAAATTAAAATCAGAGGCATACATATCACTTGAAGTGGGTACATTGTCTGGTGATTTCCCATTAGAATTTTCGGTAGACGAAGAGGCGGAGTAGGAGTTACCTGTGGCGGTAGGGTTAGTAGAATGGGTACTCATAGTACGAATAGGGGAGGAGTTCAAATTTCCTGCTTCGATATCGGCAAAGGATTTTCCGTGGGTAGATACATTCGAAATTAAAAGATTCGAACGGCTACCCGACGGATTAAAATTAGTTTGTGAATGAGCATGATTATGATCTTCCTGATGGGTATGATTCCTAATCAAGCGATCGTTAACTGAAAAATGAGTATTGCTCGATACTCTACCAGGGAAATTCCGGAAACGCCCGTTATCGTAACGGATATTATCCTTCATCTGCCTGGCACGAGCCTCCATGACTCTATTACGCGAAAGGCAAGACCAATAATTGGACTTATGATTAGCCCCGCAATTAGAGCATATGAACTTGGTGATATCTTCCTTCACTGGACAGACGTCCTTGGCGTGAGAAGAACCTCCGCAAATCATGCATTTAGCATCCATGCGACAATTTTTTGTACCATGACCCCACTTTTGGCACCGACGGCACTGAGTGGGGTTCTGGTAATTTCCTCCAGGTTTCTGGAAATGTTCCCACGTTACACGGACATCGAACATAAGTTTAGCTTTTTCTAAAGCTTTAATATTATTTAGTTCTTTTTTGTTAAAGTGAACTAAATAATATTCTTGAGAAAGCCCTTTCCGAACAATGCCAGATTGGGTTCTCTTTTTCATAATGATGGGGAAAATCCAAGTAAATCATTTATTCCATTTTTGATCTCCTCAGGTGATTTATAGTCGCTTGAGAGACCTTTAAAGACAACTTTGAACAAACGTTCAGTTTTGCCGTCATAAGTAAAACATTTGTGCTTCTTCTCTTCAAGATGTTTGAGAAGAAGTTCGCGATCTTTAAGAGTTTCCGGCAAAACACGACAGTCGCGATTTGGAAGGATACCTTGATTCCCCTAATGGAGTTCAAGATCTCCTGCCTAAATCCCCCAAATTCGAAACAACTGACCACGATAAGCGGCACTCTTTGCTTCCTCACTTGAATCAAAGAGCCTGGGCTAGAGGCTGCTTCGATTTGGTGTTCGGAAAATTTGTCTAGAGCATCGAACTGATTGCTCATTTCGATACAATTATTCATTACACCCCTGGAAGAAAGTTCGCATTCCGGGGAAACGTCCTTTCTTCCATTCTTGCCACGGGTAGTGACAGTTGTAAAACCCACTTTTTTGGAAGGAAGTTGTGAATTCAGCGATTCACCCTTCCTTTTGTTTGTTGTTGATACCATGTTTAGTTAATAAACGAAAGAAGACGTGACCTTCGAGAGGTTTTTTCCCAAGACGGTGTCCAAGAAGGATTACCACCGTTAGCTTTCGCCAACGGGTCCAACGAAAAATCGAAGGCACGGGTCCAAACAAGGATCGTAAAGGGATCAATAGTAGAAAAAATAGTAATGAAAAGTACTGTTTTAGTAGCACTGAAAAGTACTGTTTTGAATGAAATGTATTGCGTTTCGGATATCAAATATAGAACACCGTTGTTTGTAGCTTAAGGCTCGAGTCAAAACTAAACTCATTTATTCCTGTATACTATTCGATAGCCCAAAAGGCACTCACAATGAAATGAATACTCAGACCACAGGAATCGGCGTTTAGGTCGAATTCACAGATATAACAATTCTTTTCCCTTAAGATTATTCTACAAGCTATACACAGAAAATTCATACTTTAAATTATAATTTACATTTTAGGTTCAACAGAAATTAATTCAAATAGGCTAAAAACAAAACAATAAATAATTCATGCATTTTCTTAATCGAGCTCAAGAATATTTAAAATCATCATTATTTTTTGCTTTTTTGTCCTGGTTGATCTTCGGAGCGTAGGGAGAATTACAGCTGGATCGATTATTGGTTTCGAATTCGGTTCATTAGTTTGAAACGAAGCTGATGTTGTTGGAGTATCTTCCTCCGCCACCGTTACCACCCGGCTCCTCTTATGTGAGGTAACTGGGACCATTACGTTCATGGTGGGCGATTTAATCCTCGGTATCTTCAGTTGGTTGCGATGCGCGTTTGAAGTTACGTTTCCAATTGCCACCTGGAAAACATTGATGGAAAGTCGTCTTACGAATTTTGCCTCTATCCATTTTTCTACACGATTCACATGATTGTTCTTCAACCACACTTTATCTCCAGACATTAAACTGTCAAATGGATCATTCTTAACTAATGTCTGCGTTGAAGTTGTTAGTGTCCTTGGTGGTCTTTGTAACTAGAGGGACTTTCTACAAGCTGTCTTGAATAATGCTTTTTAGGATTGATAAGATCTATCAACATCTTTGGTTTATAGCTGTATATTTTATCGGATGGAAAAGATCCATCTTTCGTCACACAAGTGTTTCGGTAGTTAATTAAAAAGTAGTCAATCTGATCCTCTGTGTTCCAATTCCGCACCTCTGGTTCAAGCAAAAATTTTTTGAAAACGTCCTTAACAAGCCTCACCATCCGCTCTGCCTGACCATTGCTAGATGGGTTGTAAGGTGGACTTTTTAACACTTTTATACCTTGCTTCTCAAGGAACGACACAAATAAGGTGGAATTAAAAGGTGGACCGCCGTCGGTAACTACCACGTCCGGTAATCCAAAACAAGAAAACATTATTGTGAATCTCCTAATAACTCTTGAAGCGTCTGTTCCATTCCTCATCCATTCAATTTCCAGCCATTTCGAATGGCTATCCACTATAAGAAGGAACACTTTTTGTTCAAAATTAAAGAAGTCTGCGTGTAATCTGCTAAATGGTCTCGTCGTTGGTATCCACTCTGTGGTTGAGCTAGGCTTTGGTACTACAGACATTTTTGTACAGGTATCACAATCTTTCACAAAGTTCTCTATATCTGTATTAACTCCAGGCCAGTAGACTGTTCGTCTCGCAAGTTGCTTCATTTTAATTACACCGGAATCATTAACATGTAAGATACTAAGTATTTGTTTTCTCAATTTAAACGGAATAACTACACGATCCTGAAACATTACACATCCTTCTACTATTTCAAGATCGTGCTGGTTCGTATGAATATTCAAAAATGTTTTATCAATCTTCTCTGGCCAACCATTCTGCAGGAAAGACATTAATTTAACCAAAAAGTCATCATTTGCTGTTTCGCAGGCAATTTTTGAAAAATTCATGGGTAATTCATGGGTAAGGTTGAGACTCTTGACGTATTCTACGTCGCACTCCAAAGGAACATTCTGCTGCAAAGGAAAACGTGAACAAAAATCAGCGTTTCCCATTTTTGTGGAAGGTCGATATACTATCTCAAAATCGTATATCGACAGCTCTAACACGTATCTCTGTAGCCGAGTAACATAAATAGAATTCCCTCCAGCTTTGCCAAATATTCCTACCAATGGTTTGTGGTCAGTATAGACTACAAATTTCTGGCCATAGACAAACTTATGAAATTTTTTGATACTACATACAAGTGCTAAAGCCTCTAAGTGTAAAATTGGGTATTTCTTTTGAGCTTCGTTTAAGGAAAAGGATGTAAAACATATTGGTTTCTCGACTTCATCGATCACATGTGCAAGAACCCCTCCCAAACCATAATTGCAAGCGTCGGAAACCACCACTAATGGTTTCTTTGGGTCAAAATATTCTAAAAGATCGGCATTAACTAGTTCATGTTTGCTATTTTCAAAAGCTCTTTGACAAGCATTAGTCCACACATAATTTACATTTTTTTGCAAAAGATTGTACAACTCACTCAGCTTTGTAGACAAATGAGGTACAAATTTTCCATAGTAATTTACTAGACCCAAATAGGCTTTTAGTTCTGTAGCATTGGATGGAACTTTAGCCGCTCTTATTGTTTCTAATTTATCTGGGCTAGGTAGCAACCCTTTGTGTAACTATATGACCCAGATAAGGGAGATTGGAGACAAAAAACTTACACTTTTCCCAATTTACTTTAACATTTGCTGCTGATAGTCTTTCCAAAACTATTTGCCACTTTTTCTTACAGTCTTCCAGATCTTTTCCAGCTATCAATACATCATCTAAATAAACTGTTACATTTTCAATCCCCAAGAATATTTGCTCCATTATTTGCTGAAAAATTGCAGCGCTCGAAGAAGCTCCCTGAGGCAAGCGGTTGTACGTATAAAGCCTTTTTATTGTATTGATAACCATGAATTTTCTAGATTTTTTTGAAAGTGATAATTGTGTGTAGGCACCTTCAAGGTCTAGGGCACAAAATACCTTACATCCAGACAAGCGGGCAAAAAGATCTTGTGCAACTGGCAATGGGTATGTGTTCGGTATAATCACTTTGTTAAGTGAAACTTTACAGTCTACCACTAATCGTATCTGATTATTTTTTTTAATCAAAACGATTACAGGTGATGCCCATTCACTGGTTTTGATAGGAGTGATTACATTCTCATTTTCTAATTTATCTAAATACTCGCAAACTCTTTCTCGTAATCTATATGGTACTTCATACGCACGTTTGAATATTGGTTGCTCGTCTTCTAGTACCAGCTCAGCCTCATAACCAACAATCGGGGATGAAAAATCTTTTTTAAAAACATTAGCAAATTTGTTTTCAATATCGCTCACACAGGAAGCTTGGTCGTTGGTTGTAATATTGTATACATTATTTGGTTTTTGGAACGTATATCTCCATTCTGGCAAGAAAACATCTAACCACTCTCGACCTAATAAGGGAGTAAAACGATGTTGACAGCCAGATTCACTATTATCAATAACAACCAGAGATACGTATTCTGTTCTGTTCTGAAAACACACAAGAACTTTAGTTTCTCCAAAAACTTTTAAGTCTCCTCCATCTACAACGACAAGTTTTCTGTTACTCTTGCGGAGAGGTGTATTGAATAATTCAATGAAAGTTCTAATTCCCATGACAGAGACAGCAGACCCACAATCAATTTCCATAAGCACTGATTTTTCCTCTATAGTAACTTTTACCAGGCAAGGTTCACTTACTTTGTTAATAGACGTTACATTCATACACATATATTCACCTGAGGAATCATCACCAGAATCGTCACTCATCTGCATCTTCAATCGATTCATCGCTTGTTTCAGGCTATACTCAACACCTGCAGAAGGAACAACAACGCTTTGAACCTTGCTTGCATTGTGTACTCTTGTATTTGAGCCTCCAGTGTTGCGGCATTGGCGCTTAATATGACCTTTCATACCGCAACCATTACAATAATAATTGGCGTATTGATCATTCCTTCTTCCATCTTCACTAAACCTGACTCTTCTTTGAAATCTCGTGCTTCTGCTGCGGCTTCGATCTCTACGGTTGTAATAATTATTGTGTCTATTTTGATCAAAGGTCGCCCTTCGACCAAATCGCTGCCTAACAGAAGCTACTTGCTGACTTTCGGTGTTGATAGCAGCCGCACGTGTATTGGCAAGTTCATAATTCGTAATTATACGTTCTGCATCTGCTAGTGTAAGTTTTTCCTCTTTAAGAAGTTGCTTTTGTAAATTTTTATCGTAAACGCCTACTAAAATTCGATCTCTTATTGCTTTATCTTTGTAAGTGCCAAAATCACAAAAAAGATGCTTGCAGTTTAAGGTCAAGAATGAAACTTTCAGTGGTTTCATCTGCCTTTTGAACCCGCGTGTTGAATTTAAAACACTGAATCACATCCGAATCTACTTTATCGTAACGTGATTTCAACTTCTGAATTATTTCAGTATAGGTTAATTCTTTTACTTTTTTACCCGGAAACAAAAGTTTGATTTCCGAGTAAATTGCCGGACCACTTAGGGTACAAAAAGTAGATCTTTTTCTATTATCATTAATTTGATTAAATTAAAAAAAAACTCATCAAAACGTTCGGCATATTCTGTAAAGGAATTACCAACAACATATGGTTCAATAACACCGACCAGGTTTGCAGTAGTCATATCTACAAGACGGATGGATACGAATGAGGAATCAAAATAAAAGTAAAATCAATAGAAGAACGGTAGCAATACGACGACTCACCGATTGTTTGTTGTTTTACCTCTCACACTTGTTCAGCTGAGACAAATCAGCTCTCTCACCAGTGTATGTGCTGTTGTGGTTGTAGTTTATCTATGACTCTAACTATCTTACTATCAGCGCTCTTGCCTATAGCTCAGCCGATCACATGTAATGCATATATCATACTTGGTATTCAGGTGCAATAAAGTTATATAGCTATCACTTTGTTGTTGAATTTATTTATCTTTCTTAATTAAACCACCTTTGGATCAATTATTCACCCTCAGTTGTGAGGTCAATGATCTTCTATTATCTATCGTGGGAATATCCTTTTGTCACAATTGTAATAATTGCCTCTTCAAAATGGCTTTTCACTTCACTTGTCTTAGCAGAAGCCTTTTTTCTTTTCTTTTTTTTTACCACATAAATGGTGATTTGAGTGGAATTATGCTTTTATTTTAAAGCGTTCGATTCACCACATAAATATTTCACTAACTTTTCAATTTGTTTAGTTATAACACACGCGACGTAAAAAAAAATCCTTCACCTCGTCGACAGTTGAAATGTATTGCGTTCCGGATATCAAATATAGAACACCGTTGTTTGTAGCTTAAGGCTCGAGTCAAAACTAAACTCATTTATTCCTGTATACTATTCGATAGCCCAAAAGGCACTCACAATGAAATGAATACTCAGACCACAGGAATCGGCGTTTAGGCGAAATTCACAGATATAACATTGAATTTTAGCACTGAAAAGTACTGTTTTTGTAGCACTGAAAAGTACTGTTTTATTGCTTTAGGTAGCTTTTAACCCGTATAGGCCTGAGTGAAAGCAAAAATACTGAATCTCTCACCGCTCAGAGAATTCTTAACGGATTCAAATGATTTTTTTGTCTGGTCACTGGCCCACATAACTAGTTTCTAGAAGTAGCCTGAGGAACTCGGAAATATTCCTGTGGCCGGAGTTATTTCGGTGGGTCACTGGGTTAAGTTGGGTAAAAAAAGGGCTAATTTTTTGGGACATGCCAAGTTACCTTTATTTATTTGCAATGACAATCATTCTAATTTCCAAAAATCATTAAGTTTTGATATTCAACATTATAATTTAAGGGTTTTGTAATGTTTAAAATATACCGGATGTGGCCATTCGGGCGTAATGCCTGGAAGAACCGGCCATAGATTTGTTGGATACTAAACCGTTGTAATTCTCGAAAAGGAGAAATCAAACATAATTGTGCACTAAAATGCGTTCCCATGAGCTTGACACAGATGTTCAGAAAGAAATTAGCCAATTTATCGTAAGTTTGAGGCGTCTCGGGACCCAAAAATGGTCATTTGTAGGATTAATCCAATGCAAAACTCATAGTTATCCAATTCAATCGGTTCTTAAAAGGTTTACACCGATGCAATTTTCTTAAAATCCCGTCATGTAGTGGCCACATTATAATCGATTCCGGAAATTATCTGTGACTTGAAATTTGCCTACCTCCAGGGGCACAAACGCACAGTACCCTTCTCACCCGACCTGACCCAGTGATACACCGGAATGACTCCAACCACATGAATATTTCCGCGTTCCTCTGTCCACTTCTAGAAACTAGATATATGTGCCAGTATACTGACAAAAAATCATTTGAATCCATAAGGAATTCGCTGAGCGGTGAGGGTTTTAAAATTTTTGCTTTCACTCAGGCCTATAATAGGGGTTAAGAAAACTTCCAAGAGTAGAGATAATTCGTGTACGCACAGCACGAAGGTACGATGCGCACTGATCACCAATTGGATAGTTCTTCACTGCATTTGTTTTATATCCGCATCAATCTAGTTGGGATGGCTCTGTTAGCGTCTTCTGATGAATCTAGTTTGAATAAAATTCCGTATGTTATGTTATGGTGTTTTATGTATTTTGAACAGAGCGTTACGTGCATATAATTAATATAAATAGAATGAATTTCAGTACTTCCCAATACATTGCATAGGCAAAGCTGAGGATAATACAAAAAAACTATTAGTTTTCAAAACAACAAAAGAGAAAGAGTAAATAAATAATTACCAGCATATTTCAAACAGCAACATGATCCTTCACTTTGAAACGACTAACCATTTTGTTTACCATGTGTACACACTAAAGGGATGACATAACAAACCAAAAAGCACAGTAATGCATGCCATCTAAATCGCTACATGCATGGGAACAGAAATATAGAGACAGAAAAAATAAACTACAACTACTTTCCCCATTATGGGATTTCCCTTTGCTGGTAATGCGATTGAGTCGTCGTAGGGAAAAATGGTGGAAGCTCCCTCTCGAGGAAAGGATATGCATTGCAACAACGTCATTCTTGTCAGCACTCAGCATGGTCTTGTCTTTGCCTGCCGGCGTTGATCTGATGTCGTCCTTCCGTCCGTTGCTTGGTTGGAATGTCGTCGTCGCTCATTGTAGTTTTTGCTACATACGAGTTTTGCATACTCAAAGAGGATCTCTAGAATCCATCGACACTTATGTCCTTTGGTGAGCGCCCATACTAGAATGATGAAAGATATTTTGGATTTTGTTTCTGTATTTTCTGTGACATCAGGGGATGTGCCGAGATGGTAGGATAAATGCGAGATATTTATGCTGATGGTTCTCTGTGTTAACCAACGGAAAGTGGCCATAAGCCTAATTTTTCCAAGGTACAGTGGGGAATGATTTTGTATGAAAATAGGAAATTTATAACTTTTTTTTATTCCCAACCCTGTCACTTAAAACTGAAAACAATCACCTTATTTAAGTATTCATACTTAACATTGTCGAATGACTAATTAACCCCGCTGTACCCCAAATACAAGCTGCTTTTTGTTGTGCACCGAAGTGAATGTTTCCCATTCAAATGGTTTTCATGCGTATCCAGATGAAAGAGCAATTTAGTACAATAGAAGAATGACTTATCTCCACAAAAGCTCGTTTCTTCAACGAAACTTAGTCAGAAACTTTTTTGAATCAGCTCCAATTGAAGCATCTCGGATATTGAAAATCGCATACGCTAAAAGCACTCGATTCAAGTGCCATCAGGTTTCCATTTCAGATTGAAAGTTTTTCGGAAAACTGTTTTTCGTCGACATAAACCTTAAGTAACGATCGATTCACGCTCCCGTTAGTAGAAATGTACGCTTCGGTTAGCACCGGAGAAATTACACTCTCGATTCTGCTTCTCATAAACTGTGGAAAAGCGACACAATTGCAATTCATGTAGAAAAACACAAAAATGGTTGCAAAAGTGGAGAAAAAGAAATAATCGTTGCTGGCAAACTTCCAGTCCAACTTCCGGAACCGGAGGATGCAGCTTTTAATTGCATGCAAATTTTCCTTCCTTCGTTTTCTTTCAATTTTTTTTGTCAATCCACATCTTGCCCATTCCTAATGCGAATGCGCTTATTCTAGCGAACTGTTTCTCATTATTTCGTCTCCTTTGAATGGGTAGTCGCGCTGTCGTTGCTTAAGCGGTAGGGCAATTTGAACTGCAAATAATTGCAGTATACAAACAACCAGGTGGAGTTAATTTTTTACACAATGAGAGATGAAAAATTAAGTGCAGTTTAATTATACTGTGACTGCGATTTGTGTCATGCTGTTGAACAACAGCACGTCAATTTGTCGTTTAAGTTACTGTATTCGAGATATGACTGTGTCACAAAAATCATTAATATAGTTTTTAGATATTGTATCACCTATAGGGGAGCGTTTGAAAGGCTTTAAGCGTTAAGTGATACCTGATCGCATTTTAAACAAATGTACTAATGTAAGGGTAACTGAAATCGAAAAAAATGTGATTAAAATTTATTTCTATGCCATTGAGTTGAGGTCTCATTAAGGAGACTTATTAAGGAGACTTATTAAGGAGACTTGATGAATAATATGAAATTGTCTCCAGTAAATACTATTCATTAATCTTGGATGTCTCCCCTCTTTTTACTATATTTTATCGTCGAAGATATCACAATTCTAAGAAAGTATAAGTTTCCAAATTGCATTTCACTTAATCACATATAGTATGCGAAAATGGGAATGAATTCAATAATTTAAAGCCTCTATAATAAACACAAATAAAACATATATTATGTTTGTATATTAGTTGAGGGATCATTTAAACCATTAAAATAAAATCATAAACAGAAACACGTCCAAAATAAGCGAATGTTAAGTTTTGCGTTTGATTTTACTTATTTCAATGTCCAAGTACAGAAAATTTGAAATAACTTGTTAAAGTATACGCAAAGTTATAACGCAGAGTTATTAAACGGTGTTAATAAACAATAATTTCCTATTATAACCATTCAATTATTGATTCCTTTCTGTCAATGAGAGATTGCAGTCGAGAGTTAATTATTCTACACGCAATCACTCCTATTCTATTTCTTTAACTTATTTTTTCTGCAGTGTGAGCTTGAAAATTAAACTGGTACTTATCGTTTTCAAAGGATTTTTAAAAATATATGCTATTCAATCATTGTCAGTTATTATTCTGCAAGTTCACTGATAAAAATTTCTCTGTTCCCTGGCAGTTATCGGCAGAATAATAAAAAACCTACACTGTTTCCATTCAAACCACTTCGGCTGCTGATATTTATTATAGTGATTATTGATAGATTTCTGCGAAGTTACTTGACGTATATGTGACAAGGTTCTTGGTGAGTTTTTTTGGAAAAGTTTTCATCTAATTCATCCTACGGCTGATAAGTTGCAAAGAAGCCAATCAGAAATTCCCTTGAAATATCAATACATACCATGTTTTGCGAGGTCTTCTTGACTTTTTGATGAAGTCCTTGAGTAAATCTTGTGAAACGTGTCAGACAATTCTGTGTCTGCTCAATTTCAAACTATTTTACCGACAATACTCCCAATGTCAATATGAATTCTAGAGGTGTCTGAGAACTATTTAATTTCTTTTGATATGTAAATAATTTGATTGATTGACACTAAATCCTTATTGCTTGTTCATAAACAACTGAGTTGTTAAAGTTTAAAATATTACCCAATTTCGTTGCACGTCTCAATCTGCGTACTCACAATGTGCACCCCAATATAGTAAACAAAAACTTAGTCCTTCCTCAGGAGATGTTTGGTAGACTATTGTTGAAAATCTTACTTGATCAGTGAAAAGAATTAAAACAGAATCATTACTTCATCTGTGGTGATTTTCTAAGATTTCATAGTACGCTTACCAAGTGACACGTAGGGGAAGTGGTGGTAAAATGAACAAAGTGCCTTTTACCGAGAAAAAAACAAATTTGATTGAATTTGTATCACGCACGGACGATTTAGAAGCATAAAGCGGAGTGTTCGGGTTGATACGGAGCACAATTGACGCGAAAATATCTACGAAAACTAAGATTTTAGAAAACCACGTTTGAAAATTAGAACTGACGTAACTTTTAGCTCGGGAATCGTGAGGTTTGTCAGTGAGGTGAATATCGTTATGATATGATGTCAAATCTTGGGGGCCCAGATAGCCGTAGCGGTAAACGCGCAGCTATTCAGCATGACCATGCTGAGGGTCGTGGGTTCGAATCCCACTGGTCGAGGATCTTTTCGTAAAGGAAATTTTCTCGATTCCCAGGGCATAGAGTATCTTCGTACCTGCCACACGATGTACACATGCAAAAATGGTCAATCGGCAAAGAAAGCTCTCAGTTAATAACTGTGGAAGTGCTCATCTGAGAAGCAGACTTTGTCCCAGTTGGGACGTAACGCCAGAAAGAATAAGAAGAATGATGTCAAATCTGATATCTTTAGATTTCTTTTTGAATGGGTTACTCGCATTAGCGGATATATTTTCGGGAACGCAATGAAAATTTTCAAAAATATTTGTTTTGCTCATGTTTTTAGCAAGATGTTCATTTTATACAGTGCAGGTAAAATGAACATTTGAATCGTTTTTTGCTAGCGATAAAAATATGTGGAAATTGAGCTATTTCAGTCTGAATTCATGTCGCTGCTATAGATAACATCCCTATTTTGGATGTTGTGCGATAGAACTATACAAATTCCTCGTTTTTCTATTAGAAACAAGATGATATCCTTAAGGTATTCATTTTACCACCCCGTCCCCTACTCATATCTGACAAAAAATTTTTGAGATGTTTTGGGAAGTTTGCGTGAATATTGATTTCAAAAGCATTCATTTTTGGGGAATCGCGGGTTTTTTAGAACTTTAAAAAGGGCCGCAGCTTCAAAAAGGTTGAGAACCTCTGCATTAGAGTTTTTTTGACTGTTGGTTTCGACTAATTTCAATTAGCATCAGGGATTAATAACCATTCTAGTACAGTCTAGTACACGACACTGAAGACGGCCTTACAGTTGAGGTCGAAATACGCGTATCTGTCAAAGGATACAAACTCTAGTGAAATTAAATGGTATAGTACTAAATTCAGTTTTTTCATCTACTTATAGGTGTTCTACTAAACAGCTCGAAGATTTATTATAAAAAATCATATGCAATTGGGTTTGGTCCTATTTTGAAGCTTGTTTTATAAATTTTTATATGAGCTTTTTTAAGCTATAAATTCGAATCGATTCAAAAACATCGATTCAAATGATTCGATTTATTCGGTGATCAATTTGACATACCAAATTTGAATCGATTCAGTGACATAGACGTCTGGTCAAATTTGCTAAATGCTACGAGATACACGAAAGTTCAATAATGATAGCGATTTTGACACCGTATGTATAAGACTCGGAAAACTGGTGACGTCTTTTACCCTATGGTCGAAAACCACATAAGGTTAATTTTCAAAAGCACAAATCTAGAGAAAAAAAAATCACTGGTCTTGAATGGAAATTATATCGGTTGATCACAACCGACGTGTTACTTGTCGATTAAATGTTCAGCTTGGTCACTTCAGATAATTCAAGACATTAATACAAATTTTAGAAACTGTCGCGGAGCACCTACCAAAGCTTCGGAGAGCACCAAGTGCTCCGCGGAGCACGATATGAAAACCTATGCCCTAAGGTAGGGGGGCATGGGGCAAGAGCGACACCCGGGGCAATAGTGCCACCTCTAATTTCACGTAGTTCAAATCATTTTTTTATGTTAAACTCAGGATAAGAATAAATTGAGGGTTGTGTAAATATTACAGTTAAAAATGTTTCGTACCAAAAAATAGAAAAATGTCTTCAACTCACCAACGCGAAAAATGCGAAATATTATAAGAATGTAAGACTGGAAAACAAGGTTTGACTCCCAATAAATACAAAACATATTTTCCGCACAGTATTGATTTTTTCCAATTGTTTAATATAGCTGTGAGGAATTTTTTTTCGAAGAATCCTTTTGGCATTTAGTTTTACATATAAAAAAACAGTATGTCTTATGGGGCAAGAAAGACACCGCAGTTTTCTCATATAAAATCAAACGAACTTTTATTTTTCTTGTTTAATATTGCATTAAATCAATTTTTTTTTTTTTATTTCTTTATTAACGAGAATTTTAACTTATAAGCTAGTTCTTCTCTTTACATTAAATCAATGTTTCCTACTCAATAAAATCAAAACAAGCCATTTTGGACATTTAAAATGGTTTCTGAAAATTATTACTATTATTGTTACAGTCAAATTAGATGAGAACTAAATTAATTTCGTAAAATTACTTGTTAACTATAAGTCAACTTTTATCCCTCAGTTTTCATCTTCACTTACTCTAGAATTTATCGTTTAGGCGGGGAAATAATAATATACAAAATTTGTGGCATTTTGCTCTGGTGGTCTTCTTGTCCCATACGAGAGGCACTCTTGCCCCGTGCCTCGTTTAAAAACCTCATAAGAAGGGACATTTTCAAAAATCTCAAATCATCTACACAGCTACAGTGTTTGCACGACATAACGTGAAGTGTTTGTTCCGCATTGTTTGGACATTTAGACAAAAAGTAGGGTGCAGAAAGTAGAAGCATTAGCCTTAGAATGCTAATGTCGCGACTGTTCGTGTGACCAACATCTAGTTTGTCACGCTCTGACAGCTTGAGCACCGGGTCTATAAGTGTCAAACAAATTTTTTCGACCAAAATAAAACATTCTCTACAACATGGCACTAAACAAGCAATCAAAAACTTTAACAGTAAGTAATAATAAAATAATGCTATTTTGTGATAACAGCGCCACTAGCGTTCTACTATTTATGTTTCTATTGTGCAGAACCACTTGGGCACTTGTATGATTCACTTTGAAATGGGGGGTTTTTCTCGGCCGAATCGTCTGAAACTTTGCAATTAGAAGCGCCTCGTACGATACATATTTTGACCAAATATAAGATAAGTAAGTTTTTCAAAAAAATCCTCCAGGGATGTCCCAAGAACTCCTCTTAAGGTTGCCCCTCCGGGGCCTTGGATTTCCTCCATGGAGTTCCACCAAAAAATCCTCCGGAGATTTGTTTTTCCAGAACACTTCCGGGAATTTTTTTGGAGCTCCACCATAATTCGTCCTGATTTTTTTTCGAAATATCGCCAGAATTTTCCAGAGTTCCTCAAGTACAGGCAAACCTCCATGAATCGATTACTGAAGTTCCCATCGACTCATAGAACAGAAATGCTTTGGAAAGTTGATTGAGAGGAGCATCATAGTAAACATGAAATGGAATTCTTTTGAAGTTGTTTCGAATAATTCACTACATTCCCTCCAGAAGTTTGTCCAGAGTTCCTCAGAAAATTTCTTAAAAGTTTCTCCGGGAATTTCTCTAGACTTCTTCTGGGAATTCCTCTAAAAATTATTCCGGACTTGCATCGGCAATTCTTCTGGATATCATCCAGCAATTCCTCGGAACGTCCTACGGATTCCACCGGCAATTCTCCTAGATTTCTTCCAAAAATTCATCCAGCAATTCATTTGGATTTCTAGAAAGTTCCTCCGGAGTTTCTTTCCAACTGTGGGAATTTGAATTTTCTCCTTAGTTTCTCCAGGAATTTCTTCGGAGTTCGTCAAGCAATTACTCCGGCGTTTCTCTAGAAACGCTTCCGGACTTCCTCCAGTAACACATCCGGAGTTTCTCCAAGAACGCCTCCTAAGTTTCTCCAGGAATTGCTTCGTAGTTACTCCAGGATTTCCTTTGGAGATTTTCTAGGGTTTTGTCCAAAATTCCTACAGGAATTTCTTTAGAGTTCCTTCGGAGCTTCATCGGTGATTCCTCCTAAGTTGCTCCAGAAATTCCTCTGGAGTTCTTTCAGCAATTCTTTTGGATTTTATCCAGCATATGCTTCGAAGTTTCTTCAAAGCTTCAGGAAGAACTCCGGAGAAATTTCTGAAGGAACGCCGGAAGAATTGTTAGAGGACCTACAGAGGAATTCATGGGGGAAACTCGGAAAATTCCTTGAGGAATACCCGAAAGAACTACGCAAAAATTCCAAAGGAGCTAAGAAGGAAATCCAAAGTACTTCCCGGTGGAACTTTGGAGGAACTTCGGAGGATATGCTGGATATAATCCAGAAGAATTGCTGAAAGAACTCCTAAAGAATTTCTGGAACAACTCAGGAGGAATGAACGGTGAAGCACCGAAGGAATACCCAGAGAACTTTAAAGGAATTCCTGTAGGAACTCTGGACAAAATCCTACAGAATCTCCAAAAGAAAATCGTAGAAAAACTATGGAGGAACTCCGGATGTGTTTCTGGAGGAACTCTGGAGGCGTTTCTAGAGAAACTCCGGGGTAATTGCTTGACGAACTCTAGAGATATTCCTGAAGAAACTAAGGAGGAAATTTGAAGGTATTCCTGGTGGAGCTCCAAAAGAATTCCCGGAGGAATTCTTGAAGAACTTCCTTGATGACATCCCCGGAGAAATTTATTGTTGCAAATTCCCGAAGAAATTGCTATTGGGGATCTCCTGAAGAATTTTTGAAGAAAATCCCCGGAGGAGTTCTTGGGGGAATTCTCCGGAAGAAATGCCTGGAGCATATCATCAAAGAAGTTTCTGGAGGAATTCCTGGACGAAATTCTCAGGAGAATTTCTGAAGGATATCCCAGAAGATGTTTAGAGAAAAAAAAAATCTCTAAAAAAATCCCAGAAAATTTTTTTGAAGAAAATCCTCAGATGAATTTTTTAATGAATTTCTGGACGAAATCCCAAAAAAAACTTCTGGACGAAATCTCCGGAGGAATTGCTTTTGGGAATTTCCTGAGGAATTCCTGGAGAAAATCCCGTGAGGAATTACTATTGTAAATCCACTGAGAAATTCCTGGCGAAAATTCTCAGAGGAGTTCTTGGGGATATTACCAGAGCATTCCTTGAAATTCCCGGAGGAATTCCTGGAGAAAACCCCCGGAGAAATTCCTGGTTGAAATCATAAGAGAAATTCCTAATTCAAATCACAAAAGAAATTCCTGAAGGAAATCTCCGGAAAAATTATCTGAAAAAAAATCCCCGACAGATTTTTTGAAGAAAATCCTGGACAAAATCCCTGGAGGAATTGCTATAGAAATCCCCTGTTGAATTCCTGGAAAAAATCTTCAAGGAGGTCTAGGAATACCCCCAGAGAGAATCCTTGAAATTCTCGGAGAAATTCCTGGAGTGAATTCCCTTAGGAATTCTTGGGGGAAATCTCCAGAGGAATTCTATGAAAAAATCTCCGAAGGAATTTCTGGAGAAAATCGCCGTAGAAATTCCTGGACGAAATCCCCAGAAGAATTTCTGGAGGAAATTCTCGGAGGTTCTTGTGGAAATACCCGGAGCAATTCCTGGTGAAAATCTCAGAAAGAGTTTCTAGACTAAATTCCCCGAAAAATTGCTGGACGAAACCACAGAGTAATAGCTATTGAAAATCCCCTGGGAAATTCTTGGAGAAAACTCGCGGAGGGGTTCCTGGGGAAATCGCCAAAGGAAACCTTGAAACCCCTGGAGAAATTCTAGAAAAAAAATCTCCGGAGGTATATCTGGAGAAAATCCCCGGCGGAATTCCTGGACGAAACCCCCGGAAAAAATCGTGTCTCAAATCATCAAAGAAATTTCTTAAGAAAATCCCAAGAGGCATTTCTGGACGAAATCCACGGATAAATTTCTGAAGGAAATATATACCCGACGGGATACCTGGAGCGAGTCCCTGGAGAAATTCTTGCAGCAAATCCCCGGATGAATGCCTGAAAGATATCCCCTGAGGAATTCCTGAAGAAAATCCCTGAGCAAATGTTGGGGGATATCCCTGGAGAATTCCTTGAAATCCCCGGAGGAATTCCTGGAGGACATTTCTGGAGAAATTCCTGCTGCAAATCCACAGCTGGTTTAAATTCTCTGAAAAAATCCCCGAAATAATTTCTGGAGAAAATCCAAATAAGAATTTCTTTATGAATTTCTGGACGAATTCCTCAGAAAAATATAATGCATGAAGAGGAATTGGAAATGCTATTGGAAATCCCATGAGAAATTCCTGAAGAAAATACCGGATAAATCTTCGGGAGAATTCTTGAAAAGAATGTCCCGATGTAATTTCTGGGCGGCTCTACCGGCAATTCTTTTCGAGCTACACTGGGAACTCCTCCGAAAATTTCTTTCCTCCAATAATTCAATCGTAGTTTCTCCAGGAATGCTTCAGTAATTCCTAGGAAATCCTCCGAAGCTCCATTAGGAATCCTTCTGGAGTTATTTCGAGAATTCCCCTAGATATCCTCCAGGAAATCCTGCAGAGGTTCTTCAATACATCCTCAAAAAAAAAAAAAACGGAACGAATAAAACGGAACAATAAAAATACCGACGCAACACGAGACTGCACGTCACTTTGTTTTGAAGAATAGCAACGGTTGGATCGGTTGGATAGCGTGCTAAATATACAAACGCACTGTTAACCGACAGGGTAGGTTGCTGTTTCCCATACGTGTTTAGCAACGACCGGTGCAATGTCGCGTTATGATGGTCGTTAGCAATTTGTGTTTATTCACGCTGCGGTGGGCATCGTCTAAAATCCCAGAGTTGCCTGTCTGTCAGTAACGCTTTGAAATGTTTCATCGAAAAGTTTCGTTAAACACTAAAACAGCAATTTGAGAGCACTACAACTGTCAATTTCAATATAAGAACATTACAATTGCTAATTGTGGAGCACTACAATAGCTCTTTGACAGAATATTCTGGATTTCTGTGGAACTTTGTTCATGCCATTTAATGTAATATTCTCGAACCCTTCATCATTGTCGTCTGTTTAGAAATTTGGTGTCTGACCAAAACGTGAACAAATCAACTTCAAGCAAATTGTAATTCGGTCGAACTTGAATCGGATTGGAGTTGAAAATGTGAAGCGGGTTTCTCCAGTTCCAACTCAGGTTCAAAAACGAGTTCGACATATTTAAAAGCATTTAAACATGAATGAGATGAATGTGCGACAAATATTCGAGTTTTATTAATTTACAGCGAAATCTCCATGATGTTTAATGACTCGATATCGACTCATAGATTCATACTGAAAACAGAATTGTATGCTTACTATGATGATCTCTTAAAACAGCTTTCCAAAATATTCCTGTTCCATGACTCGATATTCCCCTGGGTCGATGGTATTTTCACCACAACTGTAATTTTGAATTATGACAATGAATCATACTACTTTGCAGCAGCTATTCGGGAGAATATGCTAGAAGATTCTACTCTCTAATTCATAGAATCTTCTGGAACTTTTGAAATATTTCACAACAGAAGACACACTACAACAGCATACAAAGCTATAATTATTTCAGATTAGAACACTACAACAGTATTGAGACCACGTGCTTGATGGAGCATGGCCTGAGCATAAATTTAGGCGATTTTGCGGTCATCAGTATCATGCGATTTGAAAGATTATACGTACCGTAATTTCGGGTTAAATTGATCATTTTTCAAGGGTTTTCTAGTCTGCTTTCTAAATTGTTATCAATACCATACAACTAAATGCAGGAAAATAAGTACGACGGCGAACCTCATTAGTTAATGTACCGAAATTTCCTAACAAATTAAATGTTAGTGCTAAAAATCATATGTGAAATAAAAAATCGGGGGATCCCATTTCGGGGTGAAATTGATCGCTTGTCAATATGATTATTGTTAGTTTTGAAACCAGCTCGACATACTTAAATTGGGCCTCCTGAATCAGAATATGTTTGCCAAATTCTTAACAAGACAATATTTATGGAAATAATCATTGATTAAATTTCAAGAATACCCCGGAAAACGCCTAAATGTAGGCAATTTCCAAAGGATTTTCCTAACATTCAGCAGAAATTGATTTTTTCCAACAAAACGAGAATATTGGTAAGAATTTTGATTATAAAATCTATTTTGGGGGTGTGAAGAACCCACTGAACTGGTTGCACGGCTTAGCTCAATTGCTTGTCTAGATCGATACGATGTCATTGGATAACTGGGAAGCTAGGGTATGTATAGGTGGAAGCTATAATCAAAACAAACCTTAGAAGGAAAACAATAGTGTGGATTATTTCGAAGTTGAAGTTAAAACTATATTTTTCTGAAATTAAATAAAATTATACTGTTCTATTGAAAATAGTGGAATAATACGGTAGTTACAGTGTATCTAGTAGTGGAATAAGAGCTGACTGATAAAATAGGTGAAATTATTGATCGTTCATTATAACATAACGGTTTTGCTAGCAGGTTGTGCACCGACAAGGTCCCAGTTGATACGCTGCGTAATTACTGTATTTAGAATTACCATCTAATTGAAAAGAGTGAGTAGGTGCATTAATCTAATAAAAAAGCTAATTTACCTATTCTATAGACTAGTACCGTAACGAACCGTGGTAGACGGCTGATCGAATTCTCATTGCAAGAGGAACAACAGGAGAAACTATCTTGTAAGTCAGAACAAAACTTGTAATAATGTACTTATTACATGACCATATTAAAATTGCAGTTTTGAGCTGCTTGTAAGCTGCTACGAGACGTTAGTGTATTCGTTGGTAGTTCGACTGTAGTTCGTTGTTGGTGATATATTGGCTTTTCAGTCTTGACAAAATTAAAAACTGTTATTTTATTTTGTCCAAATAAATAAAATAACAGTTTTTAATTTTGTCAAGACTGAAAAGTTAGTGTATTCCACCGAATTCCGAACAAACTCAAAAGAGATAAGTCGGATTTGGAAGCTTCAAAAATGAGCGTGAATTTCACGATGACGGCCTGTGCAGCCTGTACCATGACTTCCGACACTGATGAAGGGATGGTTGGTTGTGATGGATGCAACAACTGGTACCACTACCGGTGTGTTGGTATGGACGGTTCGGACATCCAAAACCAAGAAAAGTGGTTTTGCCCGACGGAAGCCTGTCAGAAGGCCGAAGAAGCCCTAGCGAAGAAGTCGGAAGAGAACCAGAAGAAAGGAGCTAAAGGTAAGAAGTCTCGTGCTGTAGATGATGCTTCCGACAAGTCTAGCGCCAAGTCGGATCATCAGTCGAGCTCGTTGTTTGAAAAGAAGCTGAAAGCCTTGGAAAAGGAGCAACGAGCGAAAGAAAGGGAGATAGAAGAAGAACGCCAACTCTGGGAAAAACGTATGGTTATGGAGCGGATCCTGAAGGAGAAAAGGCTACAAATGGAGACCGAGATGCGTCAGCGCGAAATGAAACAGGAGGAAGAGCTGCTGAAAAAAACGTTGCGAGAAAAACAAGAGCATTTGGATCGAATGGAGCGCATGCGGGAAGATTACCACGCGAAAATGGCAGATGTGGAGGAGAAGTTGAATAATTCCGTATTACAAAAGATAAGAGTGGAGAAGAAAGATGCGAATCGTACACCGCCAAGGCTGGAGGAATAAAAGGAAAAGGATTTGATTTGCACGAGAAGATGTCGGAGCAGGATGACCAGGAGGAAGAATCCGAAGAAGAAAGCTCGGACGATGATAGCGAAGAACCAACCAGCTCAGAAGAAGAGGAATGCAATGAAGATTGCGAAGAAGAATCCGAGGAGGAATCGGAAATAGACGAGAAAGTAGCGAGAAAGAAGAATGAAAAACAGGCAAACAGGAAAGTGGTGTCACACGGGCTGGGGCGACAAACCGCAGCGCCCACAAAAGCACAAATCGCGGCGCGTAATGGAATATGTAGGAAGCTGCCAATGTTTTCTGGTAAACCTGAAGAGTGGCCTCTCTTCATAGGCAGTTACGAGGCGTCGAACAAAGCATGTGGGTATACTGACATCGAGAACCTCGTAAGGCTTCAGAAATGCATTAAAGGACCAGCTCTAGAAAGTGTACGTGGCCAGCTGTTGCTGCCAAAGTCGGTGCCGAAGGTGATCGAGAAGCTGCGACAGCTATACGGGCGACCGGAACAACTTCTGCAGTATCATCTTGAAATAGTAAACCGGCTGGAGTCCCCGAAGGCTGAAAGGTTGGAAACGTTTATTCCCTTCGGAAACGCTGACGAACAACTCTACGACCACCTTGAAGCTACATTTATGAATGTTTGCCCTTTACTGGCATATACCAGATTTGCTAGTATGTCCGAAACATAGTTTTGGGAACTTGAAATCAGAAGACACAGTGTGTTTGTTTGACAAATTGAGACATGAATTTGCGAAAAAATACGCGTTCTAGTGAGACTCGAACTCACGACTCCGTGTAGGCTAGACCGGCGCTTTAACCAACTAAGCTACAGAACACCTTATGATTCTGCGGAATAGAAAGCCAAACTGAATCCGAGTACTAACTATGAACACATCTCTTTTCGCAAATCCATGTCTCTTTCGGACTTAGATGCAAAACCCCCACCACGCTCACGTTTGTATCTCCCGATCGCAAGTGAGAGCGAATTGTTTATGGATGCTGAGTTCTTACGCTCTACAGCCACATACCTATAAGTCGAACACTTTCGGCACGAAATTCAGTATGCGTTGAGCTCTCAGTGCGGTCGCACGCTCTACGACCAACTGCGCCAGGAGGACGCAACTCGGGATACATTAATGAATGTTTGCCCTTTACTGGCATATACCCACCTTGAAGCTACTGACATGAAACAGCATCTCGTCAATCCTTTGCTGCTTCAAAATCTGCTGGATAAGCTACCGTCATCTGATAAAAGAGAGTGGGTCCGTTTTAAAAATAATAAACGGAAGGTGAATTTGAGAACGTTTTCCGACTTTTTGTCGCGAATCGTATCGGAAGCTTGTGAAGCCAACGCGTGCAGTGCGATTAAATTGAACGAAATTAGAACTGTTAAGTCCGGCAGAGTAGGCATGAAAGAGAAAAGCGCAGTCTACACCCACAGTACACCAGAACGTTCAATGGACACCACACCCCTTGGGAATCCTCCCAGCGGAAGTGTTAAGCCCTGCAAAACTTGCAAGCGCACTGACCATCGTTTGCGGTTTTGCCAGGACTTTAGAGCTATGTCTTTCGCCGATCGGATAAAAATCGTGTAAAGGGAAAAAGTTTGTAAAATCTGTCTGCCTAAACGAACATGGAAAAGCACCATGCAAGTTTAAAATTCGTTGTGACATTGAAGAATGTGACGAACGTCATCATCCGCTCCTACATCCAGTTGGAACTAGGGTTGTAATGAACACACATTTTCAATTACAAGGTGCAATCCTGTTCCGAATGGTTCCGGTGAAATTGTACTGTGGAAATCGTATGGTGAAGACACTGGCGTTTTTGGACGAAGGAGCGTCAATAACGTTAGTGGAGCGGTCATTGACAGACAAATTGGGCGCAGTAGGAGTTCACGAGCCGCTAACAATCACCTGGACAGCAGACGTCACACGGGATGAAAGAAGCTCAACGAAAATGAACCTCTGGGTATCTGGAAATAAAGAAAAGTTTCTTTTGAAGGCAGTGCAGACAGTAAAGCAACTTCTGTTGCCACGACAGTCTGTAGATATTGAAGAAATGAGTGCAGCGTATCCATTCCTTCGCGATGTACCATTTTCACCGTATCCAAGTCAGCGACCAGGTATGCTGATTGGCCTGAATAACCTGCATGCTATCGCTCCAATGGAAGCCAAAATTGGTCAGCAAGGAGAACATATCGCTGTGAAATCCAAACTCGGTTGGGCGGTGTACGGGCCGACGAAGAAGCCTCGAGAAGGAAATTTTCTGGGATACCATCACAAAGTTTCCAATGAAGATCTACACGATATATTGCGAGATCACTACGCCCTGGAGGAGTCCGTAGTGGCCGTATCACAAGAGTCAAAGGAAGAGAAACGGGCTCGGGAGATTATGGAGCAAACGACCGTCCGAGTCGGTGACCGCTTTGAGACAGGTATGCTGTGGCGAACTGATGTACCGTAATTTCGGGTGAAATTGATCACTTTTCACGGTTTTTCTTGTCTGATTTCTATAATGTTGAAAATGCCAAACAACTGAATGCAAGAAAACAAGTATGAAGGTGAGCCTCATTGCCTCAAGCACCGAAATTTTCTAATAAATGTAATTTTATTGCGAAAAAATATGTCTAAAATAAAAAATCGGGAGATCTCATTTCGGGGTGAAATTGATCACTTATCAATGCCATTATTGTTAGTTTTCAAAACAACTTTACATAATAAATTTGAGCTCCCTGAATCCGAATATGCTTGTCAAATTCTTAACAGTGCAGTATTTTTAGAAATAATGGTTGTTTAAATTTCAAGAATAACGCAGAGAACGCCTAAATGTATGCAATTTCCTAAGGAATTTTCTGATATATAACAGAAATTCAATTATTTCAACCAAATCAACGAATTGGTACGAGGTTTGGTTATGAAACCTAGTTTGGGGACATGTCTTAAGTATCATCACAAACTTTCAGGATTATACCATGTCTAAATCATTGTCTAGAACTAGAAGTTTATTGATGTTTGTCAACACTGGACCGTACAAGATTTTAAAATTTTTCATTATTTTCATAGAAATGAACATTTTTGAACGCAAAAAACTTCACGACACACAATTTGGAAATACTTACGACAAACAACGTTCATTCATTGTAGGTTACATTGATATTTGTGCTCCATTAGGAAGAAATAAAATCAAGTGACACAGTGATCAATTTCACCCTACTGATCAATTTCACCCGAATTTACGGTACCTAAATTCCCAAACAGCTACCCTATGGCGGTGCGTCGGATGAAGCAGTTAGAGCAACGTTTGATGAAGACGCCGGACTTTATGGACAATGTACGCAAGCAGATCATGGAGTACCAACAAAAGGGTTATGCGCATCTAGCGACGCAAGAAGAGTTAGCTAAATTCGACCCGGCTTCTTCATGGTTTCATCCTATCAACGTTGTATTGAATGCAAAGAAACCCGGGAAAGTGCGACTGGTATGGGACGCAGCAGCAACAGTAAATGGAGTCTCACTGAACTCCCAGTTGTTGACAGGTCCGGATTTGCTCACTCCGTTAACAAGCGTAATCAATCGTTTTCGTGAGCGTCCAATCGGATTCGGAGGCGATATACGTGAAATGTATCATCAGATACTCATACGGGAAGCCGACAAAAGCGCTCAATTATTCGTTTTCCGTAATAGTCCAGATGAACATCCCAGCGTATACGTCATGGACGTAGCTACGTTCGGATCGAAATGCTCTCCGAGTCAAGCGCAATATGTAAAAAACCGAAATGCTCATGAGTTTGCGGAACGGTTTTCTGAAGCCGCCGACGCGATAGAAAAGAAACACTACGTCGATGATTATTTTGATAGTGTAGACACGGTCGAAGAAGCCATCGACAGAGCGAAAGAGGTTCGATTCGTTCATTCGAAAGGCGGTTTCGAAATAAGGAACTGGGTGGCTAACTCCGGCACATTTCTCGATGAACTGGGCGAAGAGAAGGCGTCGCAAGCGGTGCATTTCAACCGTGACAAGGAGAGCGGAACTGAAAGGGTGCTTGGAATCGTCTGGGACCCAAAGTATGATCAATTTTCGTTTTCGATGGAGCATCGACATGATGTGAAACCGTATCTTCTAGAAGGTGTTCGCCCGACAAAGAGAATTGTTCTTAGTAGTGTCATGGGGTTTTTCGACCCACTAGGTTTGCTCACGCCATTTACAATTCATGGAAAATTAATAGTCCAAGAACTGTGGCGTACTGGTTGCGAGTGGGATGAAGAGATAGATGATGATTCCCTTGCTAAATGGGATCGATGGACTGGACTATTGCCGAGCGTTTCGGAAATTCGCATTCCGCGTTGTTATTTCGATGGCAGCCGATTGACGAGTGCTTGGAGCTTCATGTGTTCACTGATGCCAGCATCCACGCGTATGGTTGCGCGGCATACTTCCGAGCAGTAATTGGTGGAATAGTCAAATGTTCGCTGGTTATGTCTCGCTCCAAGGTGTCTCCACTCAAACTTTAGACTATTCCTCGCCTTGAACTAATGGCAGCTGTGCTAGGGGCAAGGATGATGCACACTGTGAAGTCCAATCATTCGCTACCCATAACAAGACAGGTTTTGTGGAGCGATTCTCAGACGGTGTTGAGTTGGATACGGTCGGATCAGCATAAATATAAACAATTTGTCGCCTTCCGAATAGGAGAAATAGTTGAGCTAACGCAAGCAAGTGACTGGAGGTATGTTCCATCGGATAAAAACATCGCAGACGTTGTAACTAAATGGGGAGCAGGGCCACCTTTGGCATCTGATAGCCAGTGGTTTAAAGGACCTATTTTCCTGTATGAGCCGGAGAATATGTAGCCAGAACAAGTAAAAACGGAAGTTATCGTTCCGGAGGAAATAAAAGCGTGCATGTTGTTTCACAGCGCGGCGTTTTCGAGTCCTCTCATTAACGTTCAAGTTACTTCACGATGGCGAAGGATAGTTCGAATTGCGGCTAACGTCGTACGCTTTGTGGAAAACTGTCGCAGGAAAAGGAGCGGCGAACCAATTCTTGTGTCGAAGGCTTGCAACTCAATGGTGCGATATATAAAAGGAAACCCAAAGCGAATAGTCCAGCCTCTGTGTCAAAAGGAGCTACAAGCAGGCGAAAGTGTTCTACTAAAGCAAGCCCAACATGATAGCTTTCCGGAGGAGATCAAGGTGTTAGAAGCTAGACGAGATTTTAGCTCAACGGTGTATATTGACAAATCGAGCTGGCTCTACCCATTACGTCCGATTCTTGATGCTGACGGAGTGGTCAGAATGGATGGTAGATTATCTTTATCAGAAGCAGTTCATTTTGACCAAAAGTTCCCGATAATTCTAACCAGGCGCCACGAGGTAACACTTAAGATCATACAGAGCTACCATGAAAAGTTTGGGCATGCAAATCGGGAGACAGTGTTTAACGAACTTCGGCAACGATTCTATATTCCCAAGCTACGGTCGGTGGTAACGTCAGTCGCAAAAGGGTGTTCATGGTGTCGTGTCAATAGGTGTCAACCACAAGTCCCGTTGATGGCACCGCTTCCAGTTCAACGTGTTACTCCGCAGCTACGCTCCTTTTGCTCAGTCGGGGTCGACTATCTTGGTCCAATGAGCCATTTTACGAAGCAGGTCAAATGACAGGAGACCTGGGATTTTTCAATCATCGTCGTCAGTTATGGCGATGATGATGGTTGACGACTGTGCGCATTTCAAGCGTAGCTTTTCATACAGGCGAAAACTTAAATGGAGAAAATATATTAAAATATTTCTGATCACAAAAATGCCTTTTTATGTGAAAAATAGGTGAAAAAGAGGTAGCTGATACAATAACTAGGTGTAAAGTTGCAGTAACAAACATTTTTGGATCTCTTTTTTGTCATTTTCTTCATGTCCTCGTTTGGTAAGATGGTCTCCTGTCAATTGACGCCGTTTCGGCGATCAGCTGTTCCGAAACGTCTCGTAAAATGGCTCATAGAAGTAACAGTTGGTCGACGGAAAGAGAAGAGATGGATTGCCTTGTTCGCCTGCTTAGCAGTAAGGGCAATTCACCTAGATGTAGTACATAGCTTGACTACAGAAGCATGCCTTATGGCGATCAAACGATTCATCTGTAGACGTGGATCACCGGACGAGTTTTTCTCGGATAATGGGACGAATTTTAAAGGCGCAAGCAATGAGATGACAAGGGCGATAAAGGAAATCAAGACTGAATGTGCAGAAAGCAACGTCAGTCCAGCGATCAAGTGGCATTTCATTCCGCCAAGTACTCTTCAGATGGGCGGTGTATGGGAGAGAATGGTTAAATCGGTAAAAGCGGCGATGAAGGCGATAGACGATGGTAGGAAGCTAACCGATGAAGTGCTCTTGACAACGTTATCCGAGGCCGAGGACATGATAAACACACGTCCGCTTACATATCTTTCACAAGAATCCGGCGTAGAAGCAATTACGCCAAATCATTTTTTGCGTGGATTCGTCAAAGAAGCAGATCTCAATGTTGAACACTTTGGGAATACAGAAGCGCTGCGAAATTTATACAAACGGTCACAGTATCTGGCTGACAGGATGTGGCAGAGATGGTGCAAAGAGTATTTGCCCAGTATCAACCGGCGGACGAAGTGGCATGATGAACAAAGGATTCTGTAAGTGGGGGATCTGGTATTCGTTGTTGAAGGAGATCAACGGAAGAACTGGATTCGTGGAGTTGTCGAAGACGTCATCAGAGGTGCTGATGGGAACATACGACAAGCGATGGTTCGGACGGTGAAAGGTGTTTTCAGGAGAGCCGTAGCAAACCTGGCAGTGGTTGAAATTCCTGGTAAAACCGGAACCGATGAAACGGAACCGGAGTTACGGGCTGGGGTGTGAAGAACCCACTGAACTGGTTGCACGGCTTAGCTCAATTGCGTGTCTAGATCGATACGATGTCATTGGATAACTGGGAAGCTAGGGTATGTATAGGTGGAAGCTATAATCAAAACAAACCTTAGAAGGAAAACAATAGTGTGGATTATTTCCAAGTTGAAGTTAAAACTATATTTTTCTGAAATTAAATAAAATTATACTGTTCTATTGAAAATAGTGGAATAATACGGTAGTTACAGTGTATCTAGTAGTGGAATAAGAGCTGACTGATAAAATAGGTGAAATTATTGATCGTTCATTATAACATAACGGTTTTGCTAGCAGGTTGTGCACCGACAAGGTCCCAGTTGATACGCTGCGTAATTACTGTATTTAGAATTACCATCTAATTGAAAAGAGTGAGTAGGTGCATTAATCTAATAAAAAAAAGCTAATTAACCTATTCTATAGACTAGTACCGTAACGAACCGTGGTAGACGGCTGATCGAATTCTCATTGCAAGAGGAACAACAGGAGAAACTATCTTGTAAGTCAGAACAAAACTTGTAATAATGTACTTATTATATCACCATATTAAAATTGCAGTTTTGAGCTGCTTGTAAGCTGCTACGAGACGTTAGTGTATTCCACCGAATTCCGAACAGGGGGTATACTTTTAGTATCCTCACAAATTTTCAAGCTGACACCATGTCCAAATCTTTGTTTAGAACTAGAAGTTTGTGAATGTCTGTCATTATCACACCAAACATAATTCTGGACTTTTACATTATTTTCGTAGAAATAGACATTCTTTGACACAAAAACCTTCACTACACACAATTCGACAATATTTAAGACCGTTCATTTACAATAGGTTGAATTGATTTTGGTGCACTATTAGTAAGATTGAAAATCTCATGACATGGCGATCAATTTCACCCTGCTGATCAATTACACCCGAATTTACGGTAGCTTTTTGCTTTAAAATTTCGTTGGAACTTGGCTAGCCACGTCGGGTAAGCTAGTTATAACATATTTTGTTATAAAAATCGCGCTAATTGAGTAACAAAATCTGTTGTAATCCACTGGTCGGGTACGTTCTTACGTAAAATATCCAATCAAGTTTCATATAATTATGTTCCGTGCTATGAAAGTTCAACCAAAAACCAAAAATTTCCACGTCAACAAATAGCCATAACTCCAAATCTTAGACGATTTGAATAGTATACTTACAAGCCACCGCGAGATTTATAACATTTGTTCAATGGTCAAGAATCCAGCATTCAGTCTTCAGCAATCAATAAAAATAGAAAACCCGATTTTTCGTCCAAATTTAATGTAATCTTCATAAAAATCTATCATTGCATCGCGGATAGCAAGTACAATGCAATGATAGATTTTCATGAACATTGCTTTGATTTTGAGCAAAAAAAACTGTGTTTTTGAATTTTTTTCAAAACAATGATGGTTATTTTCCTCTTGAATTTTCTTGAAACGAAACTTTTGTCCCACCTTCCTTTATAAAAAATATTCAAATGGTCAGCAGCACCTCGCCATCCCCTATCAGTAAAAAACTCATTAATTTTGTTATAATTTATATTTGATAGACTTTGAAACGTTTTGTAGAAGAAAATGATTGGAAATTCTAGTCAACGACACAAACTAACAGTCGATTTACAGCACAAACTTGGTGGCCAATGGCGCGGCGTAGGCAAGACGGGCAGCATAAGGGGCAGCGGCAACAGCCGGAATGGCAGCAGCAGAGTATGCCAACGGAGCAGCGGCAGTGTAGGCGGCATAGGACGGATCAATGAGCTGCGAGTTGTGCGAGGTAACCACTGCGGAGTCTCCCACGTTGGCATATCCGGCAGTGTAGGCAACGGCTGGGGCAAAGGCCGGTCCGGTGGCCACCAGTGGGGCTGAATAGGCAACAGCTGCTGCTGGGGCGGCGAGCACTCCTGGCTTGGCGGCGACGCTGGCGATGGCCAAGGTGGCAATGATGATCTGCGGGGGTGGCAACAAAGAAGATGATGTTAGATCAACTGTAGTATTTAAGAATTGTCGGATATCTTACCACTTTAGCGAACATTTTAGAGGAAATAGTTTGGATCGTTTGTATTGGATGGTGATAGGAAAGCAACTGATGGCTACCAATCGGTGATGGATCGTTTTTATACCATATTAACAAGTGTGTTTCGATTCTCTTCAACCTTTCGCTACGCCAAGGAGAATACGTGATTATGATGTAAAGTATGCCCAGCTCAATACGATGGTAGGGGGATTGTTCACTCAAATTTGTGAGACACATTCGGTGACTGTTGTAGAGCAGTTCGTTAAACTGATCGAATTCAAAAGTACCATTGGCATCAGGGTTGATGAATACATTATCCAGCTGGCACACGACCCCTATTACGTGACTAATTTAATGATACAAGTTCATTGAGAGGATCGTGGAGTAATAGGAAACCGAAATTTAATATCTTAGGAAGCCAGATCATATCCTTGACACTTTCGGCAGGGTTTTAAGCTACTAAGCTCATATTTGGCAACATTATGCGCCATATTGAAGGGAAGAATTCTTACTCCAAAATTTCTACTTACTTTACTTTTGCTGGCGCTACGTCCTTCAAGACATGACCTGCGCCACAATGTTACGCCAACTAACTCGGTCCATGGCTGCTAACCTCCAATTCCTCGATCGCCCCACACTTCCAAGATCCTGCTCCACTTGGTCAAACCACCTAGCTCGTTGCGCTCCCCTTCGTCTTGTACCGGCCGGATTTGAGTTGAACATCATTTTTGCGGGATTGTTGTCCGGCATTCTCACAACGTGTCCCACCCATCGTACCCTTCCAGCTTTGGCGACTTTCGTGATACTGGGTTCACCGTAGAGTTGCGCAAGCTCGTGGTTCATTCTTCTCCTCCATACGCCGTTCTCACATACTCCGCCGAAGATCGTCCTAAGCACACGTCGTTCAAAAACTCCTAGCGCTTGCAGGTCCTCTTCGAGCATTTTCCACGTCTCATGCCCGTAGAGGACTACCGGTCTTATTAGCGTCTTGTACATGGTACACTTAGTACGGAAGTGAAGTTTACCAGACCGCAAGGTCTTGTGGAGTCCATAGTAAGCACGACTTCCGGCGATGATACGTCTTCGAATTTCTCGGCTGCAGTTGTTATCCGACGTTATCAATGATCCGAGATAGACGAATTCGTCCACCACCTCGAACTCATCCCCGTCGATCGTCACGCGTCTGCCTATGCGAGCTCTATCGCGCTCGGTTCCTTCAGCCAGCAGATATTTCGTCTTCGACGTATTTACCTTCAATCCAACCCGATCTGCTTCACGTTTCAGCTTGGTATACTGTTCAGCAACCACCTGGAACGTTCTTCCGACAATGTCCACGTCGTCAGCGAAACAAATGAACTGGCTGGATTTATTGAAGATCGTGCCCCGCATGTTGAAGCCCGCCCGTTTCATAACACCTTCTAGCGCAATATTGAACAGGAGGCAGGAAAGACCATCGCCTTGTCGAAGTCCTTTGCGTGTTTCAAACGGGTCCGATAAAGCACCCGATATCTTCACACAGCACTGTACACTATCCGTCGTAGCTTTGATCAGTCTAGTCAGTTTCCCGGGAAAACCGTTCTCGTCCATAATCTTCCATAGCTCTTCGCGGTCGATGGTATCGTAGGCCGCTTTGAAATCGATAAATAGGTGGTGCGTAGGGACTTGGTATTCGCGACACTTTTGGAGGATCTGCCGCAACATAAAGATTTGGTCTGTCGTCGATCGACCGTCCACAAATCCGGCTTGATAACTTCCAACAAATCTGCTCGCCAGTGGCGATAGACGGCGGAAGATGATCTGGGAAAGCACTTTATAGGCTGCATTAAGAATGGTGATCGCTCGATAGTTCTCACATTCTAACTTGTCACCCTTTTTGTATATTGGGTATATTATTCCCTCCTTCCACTCCTCCGGTAGCTGTTCTGTATCCCAGATCCTGGCTATCAATCGGTGCAGACAAGTGGCCAACCTGTCCGGGCCCATTTTAATAAGTTCCGCTCCAATACCATCCTTTCCAGCTGCTTTGTTGTTCTTGAGCTGTTTGATAGCATCCTTAACTTCACCTATTGTGGGAGTTGGCACGTCTCCCTCATCCGCCGTACTGATGAAGCCATTCCTCCTGCTGTCTTGATCTTCCTCCTCCGCGCCGTTTAGGTGTTCATCGTAGTGCTGCTTCCACCTTTCAATCACCTCACGTTCGTCCGTCAAGATACCACCATCCTTATCCCGGCACATTTCGGCTCGCGGCACAAAGCCTTTGCGGGATGCATTTAGTTTCTTGTAGAACTTACGTGTTTCTTGAGAACGATACAACTGCTCCATCTCTTCGCACTCCAACTCTTCCAGGCGGCGCTTTTTATCCCGGAATAGATGGGTTTGCTGTCTTCGCTTCTGTTTGTATCGTTCCACGTTTTGACGGGTGCCTTGCTGCAGCATCATCGCCCGCGCTGCATTCTTCTCGTCCAAAACCGTCTGACACTCCTCGTCGAACCAACCGTTCCGTCGATTTGCTTCCACGAACCCAATGGCACCTTCCGCTGCGTTGTATATGGCTGCTTTGAGACTACTCCAGCAGTCCTCAAGAGGGGCTTCGGTGAGCTCTCCCTCTTCCGGCAACGCTGCCTCAAGGCTTTGCGCGTATTCAGTTGCGACTTCGGGTTGCTTGAGTCGCTCCAGATTGTACCGGGGCGGGCGTCGGTACCGAATGTTGTTCACAACGGAAAGTCGTTGGCGCACTTTAACCGTCACAAGGTAGTGGTCCGAATCGATGTTTGCGCCGCGATAGGTTCTGACGTCGATAATGTCCGAGAAGTGCCTTCCATCAATCAAAACGTGGTCGATTTGCGATTCAGTCTGTTGGGGTGATCTCCAGGTGTACCGATACGGGAGGCTGTGCTGGAAGTAGGTAATAAAGCGCTGAACTTCCCTATAATCGGTCTAAATTCCTCCTCCTGGCCAACCTGAGCGTTGAGATCTCCGATAACGATTTTGACATCATGGCTTGGGCAGCCGTCGTATTCACGTTCCAGCTGCGCGTAGAAAGCGTCCTTATCGTCATCGTCACTTGCTAGGTGAGGGCTGTGCACGTTGATTATGCTGATATTGAAGAAACGGCCTTTGATCCTCAACTTGCACATTCTGTTGTCGATTGGCCACCACCCAATCACGCGCCTCTGCATTTCGCCCATCACGATAAAAGCTGTGCCCAGCTCATGTCTATTGCCGCAGCTCTGGTAGATGGTATAACCATCGATATACGTATGTACCGTCGACCCTTTCCAGCAAACCTCCTGCAGCGCTACGATGTCGAACTTGCGGACCCTCAATAATTCGGAAAGAATGCGGATACTTCCCAAGAAATTGAGAGACTTACAGTTCCATGATCCGAGTTTCCAATCGTTAGTCCGTTTTCGATGCCTGGGTCTATGCCGATTATTCCGGTCCGAATTTACATTGTATGCTTCCTGTACTGATGATTTTTACGGCTGGCTTGTAAGGCCTGCACCAACCCCCTGTCTCGCCGGAGGATCATCGTGCACAGCACTGTTTAGGGTCCCACGCTGGCACTAGGACGATGATCAGCCGCTCCTAACATGGAGAACAGACGCTGTTTTGAGCCGCCCCTAACATGGAGAACAGACGCTCTGATAAGCTACACCCTCAGAAGAGAGGAGCCCCCCTTCCCTGTCAGCATACGACCAAGGTTCCACCAGGGTTGGTTACCCGATCTTCCCTACGGTTACTCGTATCCCAGGCGGCACCACGGGGAGGTAGGGATAGGAGTTACTGGACAAGAGGCTAAGGACCACAAATGGGGTCTATTTTATACCTGCAGGTACGCGAAGTACCAATGGTACGCATTGTCCAGTCATTTACCACCCAAAATTTCTGACAGGTGCGATTCATTAGTTCCTGCTCAGTTAGTGAAATAGAAACGAGCCACAGCCGACATGTCAATTTGGCAGTTTTATCATTATCGTTAAACTTTCAAACTCGCTTTCGCTCGCTTTTCAAACGAATGAATTGAAATTTCCCTGCTCTGAAAATAAAATATCCGTCATTGTTTTACAAATTCAATAAACTACTTCTTTCGCTAAGAGATACTATAAATTTTTTGAATTTTTACATTTTTTTGAAGATATCATCAAGAAGCAGCCGATTTGTACTTAATGAGAAATTGAATAATAATGTGCAAGGAAATGTTACGATGCATTGGTTTTAGGATACTTTCATAATTGAAAAAAATATTTTATAGGATCTCAGCTCAAAAATTCGAAAAGCCCACTAGAACAATTGTAATTTGTCATAGGGTTTTTTGTAAGCAATTCGAAATTCTGTTTTTTAAAATCAATAAATACGTTATAATGCAATACTTTTAAAAATCCTATCAGCATTTTTGTATTACCACGACAATGTTTCTAACGTGTTCCATCGCGTAGCTCATTTCCGTTTCTGATATACTCGTTATAATCTGACAAACTTTTCCCAAAGCTCACTACTATATCAGCACAAAATATCAGTCTTGCGAAACTCGTTTCATCGGAACATTGACTGAGTTATTGGCTACCAATGTTTCAACCCTATGATTCCCTTCCCTCAACCAAAACCGATTGCATAACGTTAGTCGTCTCGGTTGACGCTGGCGAGTCGATGACTTATTTGGCCAGATTTTGCAAACTGTTTGCTTTTCTTCCTTCGAAGCCATAAGTCTAGGAAAAAGAAAAGTTGATGCGGTTATTTGTCTCCCGAGATGTAAGTTTCCACCCGATTTGGGGCCTGCGAGATGACATACAAATTTCTTCATCATATCGAGCGAAAGACTAATAGGATTGGTGCCAGAACTTTTGGCGATATGGACTTGTGTGCAGCTCGATGAACTCTAAGTAAGTAAAGTAAAGTTGAAAGGAAGTCAACGACATGAACATCAAAATACTCTTACTAAGATTTGACTAAGATGCACAATTTTCACTAGAAAGAGATTTGAAAAACTACAGTGAGTCACAGTGAAAATAGTCCACCGTCATATTTAATGTTGTAGGAGCGCATGTGGTCAATTTAACATTGAATATAAATAAATTTGAAACAAAAATATTAGTTGAAAATTATCAAACTTTTGATGAAAATTTTAATTTATGATCTAGCAACACGGCCGGACTAGCAACAAAATGCCCTGTTGCAATCTAACTCAACGGTGCAAAAGTAGGCTTTTGCCAAAACGACCAATGAGAAGTGGTCTTTTTTGACAGGCAATTGGTTTCGTTTTTGTACTTTGACCTGTCACGTCTTGTCTTAGATCCAGATATGAGTATTTAATAAAGTCTACAAATAACTACCAATGCTTTTTCTGTTTCCATTATAAACAAAAGTTTAAGAAACATTGAACCAACGTTCCTTTTGTACGTTTATACAATTATAAATATGATGTCTTTACAATAAATAAATATGATGTCTAGTTCAGATCGTTCGTTGAACTAATGCTGAACAAAGCCTACTACTTTTAATAAGTGTCGTAGTAATGGCATCTACAATTTTTCTTCGACAATTTAGAAATAACACGTCATTTAATCCAGTCGAACAAACGCTTAATAAGCATATCTGAATGTTTGATGGATACCTAGTGGAATAAATGTTGAATAAACATTGTAAAGCCTGCTTATAATGTTACTACTGTTTAACAGACGAGGAAAGGTCATTGAATAAACATGTACTTTTTATATTCTACAAATAAAGAATAAAATAATATGTTAATCAGTCCACAGCCCGGGAAGCCAGTATTTATAGCTCAGAGATCCCGTAGGTACGAACAAGTAAAAGGTACCAGATTCATAAAGAATAATCACTTCAGATAGGTAGACATGACAGTACTATATTACGTTAATAAAATGGTTTTTGTTGAATAGATTCTCCATTTCTGGGCGAATAAGGCTTGAATAATAGTTTAATGTTAACTAAGTCAATAATGGCTGAAGATGGTGAAAAAGTGATTTTTCCCTCCCCTTGGTTATGCGACCTTGCCGCGATGGGAGGGCATAATCCATTAGCCCATATGATGGAAACCAAAGGCGTAACCTGTAGTGGTGGTATCACATTTTGGCATATTTTGCTTAAAGCCGCGTCATAATTCATATGGCATAGACGCAATAATATCTCGGATGTGATCCAACGGACATTCTGCGTCATTGATAGAATTGATGCCCATTTCAAATAATTAATCTATTCGAAGTGGACATTAATACTATTGGTGACGTTCAGTTTGCCTTTTGCTAACCAGAATGATCCGTAGCCACTCTTACTATTAGCTAGCTAGATACATCGTTATCATATACGACGTAGGGAATACTTAGGAACTCTTAGGAAAATGACTAGTAGATTCACTGAGTAGAAATAAGTGGCGACAATCTTATTTTAATATGGTTTTTACATTGCCATAATAAGAAATACCTCTTTTGTAACAGCGGTATAAATAATCTAATTCCAGCTTCATTTTCGCAAAATTTACAAGTAGAAAGTAGGCGTTGTGAAGCATTGCATTTGCCACCGAAAAGTGAATCTTGTAGGAGACTGTAATAGAAGCCTAAGGTAACTTTACTCTTCAATATTCACTATAAAAATGACTATGGAAAGTAAGACGCTGAGATCGATCATTAGGGTACACTTGCTAGTTTCGAAAAATTGTTGAACAGACAAGGAAAGCGACTTTTTTCTTTAAGGATATATGAACGTAATGACCAATAAATACTTTTAACAACAAAAAATGAAATTAACTAGAACTACTACTAAACAGCCTAATTTTGTTAAGACTTGACGACACTTGACATTTAAGACTCTAATCTTACGTTAAAGACAATAGTAATCAGAATAGCACTTGAATGACAAATTATTCAAAACCATTTCGACTAGACAGTATTAGTAATGCACTACTATTTCAAAAAAATTCTACACTACTATTTCAAACAAATTCTAATGGAGCTGCTGATTTTCATAATGCTTCCTTATCTCAGAAGCAAGGGAATATGGGTACTTTTCAAAAACTACCACGTCACAATACTAATAAAAAACAGTGTTCATGTGGGCGCCATTGCCTAGTCCGTCTGAGTATTGGTCCTGGTAGAGGGGAAACTTGGCAAAAGCCAGACCGAGGGTTCAGCCTTGACAAGTTAAGCTGTCAGGCAGCTCCAACTGAATACCATACAAAAAAAAAAAAAAGATGGTGAAAAAGTGATTTTTATTTGGTTCCAATCTAGTGACATACGTACAAACATGGCTACTGTGAAAAACTCAAAGGAAGTATCTTTCATATGTGTGGTGATGATTATTTTTTGTATCACCCCTATTCTGGTTTACGTTCGAATGCTCTTTCGATCGAAAACCGTTTTGCATTCCCGTTTTCGCCAGCAAAATCAAGTGGGCCGTGGATACGAACGAATAGGATTCGATCGAAAGTTGGATCCGCCTTAAACAAGAACGAGAGTGTATATCTTCATGCATTCACCCAGAATGCTAGTGCGTATAGGTGTGAGACCCGAAGAGGATTTCCTATATGTGTTGGTGGGTTGGCTCGAGAATGGGTTGACCAGGGATGCCAGGTTGGAAGACATGTCTTCCATTGGAAGTTATTTGAGTAGTGTGGAAGACATTTTGGAAGACGGAAGATTTTTGGAAGACTTTTCAGAATTTGTGAAGACATTTGGAAGACAGTTTTAATTATTAGCATTTTTAAAATTCCTAGATTAAAAATAAAAAATTCGAGTTGGAAATTACAAGAAGCCCTTCTAAAAGATTATTGCACGTCTAAATCAAACTATAGCGATCCCTCTCCGAATTCCATTGAAAGTTCTCCAAGGATTTCTTCAGATATTGATCTCAGAATTCTGACAAAGATTCGTGCAGAGTTTCTTCTAGGAACTCTTGCAGACATTCTAGTAATGTATTTAAGTCTTATTCCATAGCATCATCAAAGTTATTCAAGGATTCTTACAAGGACTTTTTGAAATCTGTTTCGGTTCGTGTTTTGTTTTACGAATTCTTGAAAAAAAGAAAACAGATTCTTATACGATTTTTCTTAAGATTGCTACAATTGTTGCTTTTAAAATTATCCCAGGCATCTTTGGGATATCTGTCAAGATTTTGTTTTGTCCTGAAACTCCTCCAGAATTCCTTTAACAATGAGTAACCTTAAGGCAACTTCACTGGTGGTCCAAATTGTTGAACCATGTTATAAATTGGAGCTTGCACCGGTGTTGCAAATATTTTCCAATTTTATTTTATACCAATTTTCTGGTCTGTATTTTGGAACAGGCTAACTGCCTGGTTCATTTTTGGTCGGGTTTGGACTAAGATTTTAACTGTTCCAAAACTAGTTCGATACCTGTTTGATTATCAGTTCGGATTTTTCTCGCTGATACTGCCACCGTTCCTACTCATTTGAGGTAAGTAAAAACAGGAACAATATTCCATTGCAGCTGTTTAAAACAATATTTATTCCTCTTCCAAAGATTCATCCGGCAATTTCTTCGGCTATTCCTCCGGAGAAAATAAATATTACAGAAATTTCATTGTAACTATACAATGACATCCATGTATAATCTTAATGCAACTTCTAGAGTTATCTCACAGATTTAATCAAAATGATCAAAATCGTCAAAAATGAGACAAATATGCAGTTATGGGTAGAATGTGGTATGTCAGCTGTACAATAGCATCATATTAGCTCGCAAGGCGAATTAAAATGCTCTTTGTTACTTTGGAATTTTTGAATATTTACTATATTAATGCTTAATTTGTTAAGAGCGTTTTGAGACAAACTCGTGGACAGAAAAAAATGACTAATTTGTAGAACAAAATTTTACTGTCAGTTGTCCGCGAACCTCTATGGGTACTACATAGATCAGAAGTTCCCAAAAATTTTCAGATCGTGGCGCCCATACCAGTTTTCTGGAAATAACACGGCGCACCAAAAAACACGAAATTTGAAATACGTACTATGATTACTTAAAAAAGATGTTTTGTTATTTGTTTTCTTTATATCATGCTCACATGTAAAACATGACAAAAGCCGAGAACTATCACTGGAAACGATAAATTCTACGGGATGGTTAGTATCATTTTTTTTTTTTTCAAATTGTTTTAAAAATCTTAAGACGAACTACGATTTTAATGTCGAATCTTGAACAATATTGGGATATTTAGACATGCATATAGATATCTATAAACGGATAGAACTGAGCATTGTACAGCCTCTCACAATTTGTACAGTCGTTAATGCTATGAAGAAGTGTATTTTTCAATATGATTGTCTTTTGAAGAAAATATAAAATGTGGTTGTCAGAATTGTACGGCCGTGAATCGCAAGTCAGTTAGATCAGCATTTTCGTCAAAATTGAGCTGAGTTCAGTTTTCAACATCTAATGCGCTTACAGCAGCACTAATGAAATAATATGATTTGATTGGAAAAATAAGGAAAAAACAGCAAGTCGAATTGTCCCATAATGAAAAGTTATTGCATATCAGTCCCATTTTCTCACCGTGAAACACAAAAATGTAACTTATTTTGTTCATCTTTATATTTTTCTCGGAAAGATATCGTGCTGCAAAGCATGTGAGCGGTTCCATTTGAATTCGAATGTCGGTTTACTTTTGTATTTTTTGATTTGGCTGAAATTTGGCATATGCTTTCTTTATACCCAAAAATGCCTATTTGCATCATCGGTTCGCCATTTTTACCCTAGCGTTACTTTTGAGAAGGGCCTAAGAAAAAAAGCCTTAACAATTTTCAAAAAATTAAAACTCAGAAACTATTTGTCTGATCGGTTTGGTGTCTTCCGCAAAGTTTTAGGTTATTGTTGGAACTATCTGGAAAAAATATACACAGTAAAAAAAAATGTATTTATTTTTTATTTCGAAAATAAAGCTTAAAAATCCATTTTCGCAAAAATCGTTTTCTTGATTTTTTAATTTTTTATATTTTAAAGTAGACAAAAAATGGAGCCTTTTGCACAGTGGGTCAAGATGGAGAAATCATGGACAAAAAAGTTATGATTTTTCGAAAAAAGAGGTGAATTTTTGAAAATGGTCATAATAAACTTTTTAAATATTTTTCAACTCGATTTTATGAAAGTACGCAAAATTTACAACAAAAAAGGTTTACGGAAAAATCAGGCTAACTTATACCGTTTTAAAGATACAGCGATTTTAATACAAAATTATGATATAATTTTCAATGTTCGGTCATTATAATATAACTTAGAAACGGTTTGTCCGATCAGTTCGGTGTCTTGCGCAAAGTTTTAGGTTATTGTTGGGACTATCTGGAAAAAATATACACTGTAAAAAAAATGTTGTAATTTTTTTTATACAGTGCCTTCCCGATTTTGGCAACACCCGCTTTTGTCTACCTCCGATTTTGGCAACACCCGTTTTTGGCAACATTTTCTTCCCGATTTTGGCAACACAAGGAAAAATATTTTCAATTGATAATTAAGCACTGAAACCTAATATTGTGAGTTCAAACAAAGCAAAAATAAGTCAAAATGAAAATGTTGGTGACCATTGCGAGCTTAGAAAGCTAATGTTGAATGTACTTATAAGTAAAACGCGCATATATCAAAGGGGAATTGACATAAAGCAGGCAAGCTGTAAAAATAAATGCTACATTGATTAAAAGGCATAATAATTTGGTGGAATAGGATAGTAAATCAACAGTAAAAACAAGTGTAATAAAAGCATCAAATGTTAAGATGATTAGCTTTACTGTGTTGATCGTTAATGTTTTGTTATTGTTATGTGCTTGTAATTAACGTACAAATCGGATTATGTGTGGCGGTTTGAAGATCTTCAAAATGTTTTCAAATTGTCTCGTGATCATTGATTAGTTAATCCGTAGAAGATTTTATTGAATAGTTGATGAATAATTTCTGTTGGGTATTTCTGTCGGACTTTTAGTAACAGTTATTGAGGAAAACATCGAGAAAGTTTGTTCATAACACTAGTTGACAATTTGGGAAAATTGTTGAGAATGGGTTTTGAAGTAGTCATTGAAAAACTTCTTTAGAATAATTCTAAGAGTGAGTAAAAAGCCCATGCTCAAAATTCTTTGGACATTGTTAACATTTATATGATTCTTCTCTACAATTAAAAAGAAGAAAAAATAAATGATTACAGGTCGAACTCGATTATCCGGAGACTCGATTATCCGGGGACTCGATTATCCGTGATTCGAATCTCCGGAATTTAAGACTCGATTATCCGGAATTTGATTTTTGATGTTCTTGTTTTGCAATTTTTATGCATAAATCTGAGATAATTTGGTATTGCAATGTACAACATGAATGGTTTTGCAGTTTTTTTTAAATATTTAAGAACAGGGGGGTTTAAAAAGTGGTTTTTGTGTATGCTGGTCAGAACAATTTTTTTTTTTCTTGTAAAGACCCCTACTTTTCCTAGTTTCAGGTTACACCAGCGCGTCATATAAATAAAACAACAAAAAAAGATAATATTTATGTTCTTTTATCGAAGATTTCATTTTTTTTCTCAGTGATTCGATTACCCGGAGTGAAAAAAAATCGATACTCCGGATAATCGAGTCCGACCTGTACTACAATTTTTTTCCACTGACTTCGCATCTAAGCTACATTTTTTTTGCTATCCGTTTTTTTTACGGATGTTACAGAATCTTACAGAAATCAAATCAAAACATTAGAGATACATGTAGCGATTGTATTTCTACCAGAAGCATCAAATGGTGAAATCCATGAGTAAATTCATATGCACAATAGATATTTTGCAAGCAGTTTCTTGACGAGTTCGTAAAAAAATCTAATAAATAAATCTAGAAAAATGAAACGCAATGAAATAAATGAAATTTGAAATTTCGGCAGCAAAATTTTCAATAACTTTCAGTTTGAATATACAGTCGTAGCTTGTTATAACGACATCGCAAGGGACCGTCGTAATAGAGAAATGTCACTATAGAGAATAGTTATAACATCAAAATATTTTCCACGGGACCGAAAAATGTCGCTATAGAGAGCTTTTGTCGCTATAAAAGTTGTCGTTATAGCGAGCTTCGACTGTAACTCCTCGCTTTGCTCTTCACACATTATTTCTTCTATAACATGATTTTTTGTTTCAAGAAATATCTTCCAATCCTTCTTCTTCTTCTTGACATTACGTCCTCACTGAGACAGGGCCTGCTTCTCAGCTTTGTTTCAATGAGCACTTCCATAGTTATTAACTAAGAAGTTTCTACGCCAAAAGTTGCCATTTTTACATGCGTATATCGTATGGCAAGTACGCCCAGGGAAGTCAAGAAAATTTCCATTACGAAAAAAATCTGGAACGACCGGAAATCGAACCCACGCCTTCAGCATGGCTTTGCTTTGTAGCTGCGGACTCCAACCACTCGGCTCAGGAAAGCCCCTCTAATAATTAATTTTGCAACTCTCAGCTTGATTTTTCCCGAATCTCAGCAAATGAGCATAATGCTTGATAAGAACTCGGCATTAACTCTATTTCTGGGTGCATGGCGGTGCCAGTCGTTACAAAAAAAGTTGACATTACATTTCAACCGTGATAACATTGATGGTAAGAAGTTATTTAGAAAATCTCCCACTTTTTTCCACTTAGAACCTTCTTCACTATTAAGACGTGTGGTCACCAAAATTGCGCTCTATGTTCAAGAAATCTCTAAAATAAACCTACCCGAAAGGATCCTCAACCGAACCTGTATTCATAATCTGCTACTTTTGATATGGTCTGGTTTTATAGCACAGTCGCACATGGCCACTGGAAGTAATACCACGCTTATGCTGTGTAGAACAAGTGTGCTTTTCAGATGGCACATATAATCAGTACATGTTTCTGCTTTTAAATCAAAAGCTGCACTGAAGAAGGCTCCCAGACATTTTTCACATCATTCGTAGTAATTGCCATGCATTTTCTGATACTTTTAGAGATTAGAATGATAAAAACAAAAGCATTTCAAAATTCCCGAATTTGGCAACATCCCAATTCTGGCAACATAAAAATTGAGCCTTGTTGCCAAAATCGGTAAGACACTGTATATCGAAAATAAAGCTTAAAAATCAATTTTCTCAAAAATCGTATTTTTGATTTTTTTTATTTTTTTATATGTTGAAGTAGACAAATAATGAAGTCTTTTGCACAGTGGGTCAAGATGGAGAAATCATGGACAAAAACGTTATGATTTTTTTTAAAAAAAGGTGAATTTGTTGAAAATGGTCATAATAAACTTTTCAAATGTTTCGGTAGCAATTTGCAAAATTTTCTCATATACCTTTTTTGTTGAAAATTTTGCGTTTTTTCATAATATCAGGTCGAAAAGCATTCAAAAAGATTATTTAGACCATATTGAAAAATCGACCTTTTTTTTAAAAAAAATCATAACTTTTTTGTCCATGATTTCTCCATCTTGAACCACTGTGCAAAAGATTTCATTTTTTGTCTACTTCAACGTATAAAAAAAATCAAAAATACGATTTTTGAGAAAATTGATTTTAAGCTGTATTTTCGATATATAAAAAATTACAACATATTTTTTTACAGCGTATATTTTTTTCCAGATAGTCCCAACAATAACCTAAAACTTTGCAGAAGACTCCAAACTGATCGGACAAACCGTTTCTAAGTTATATTATAATGACCGAAAATTGAAAATTATATCATAATTTTGTATTAAAATCGCTGTATCTTTAAAACGGTAAAAGTTAGCCTGATTTTTCCGTAAACCTTTTTTGTTGTAAATTTTGCGTACTTTCATAAAATCGAGTTGAAAAATATTGAAAAAGTTTATTATGACCATTTTCAAAAACTCACCTATTTTCAAAAAATCATAAATTTTTTGTCCATGATTTCTCCATCTTGACCCACTGTGCAAAAGACTTCATTTTTTGTCTACTTTAACACATAAAAAAAATGAAAAAAATCAAAAATACGATTTTTGAGAAAATTGATTTTTGTTTTCGATATATAAAAAATTACAACATTTTTTTTCCAGTGTTTATTTTTTTCCAGATAGTCCCAACAATAATCTAAAACTTTGCGGAAGGCACCAAACTGATCGGACAAACCGTTTCTAAGTTATATTTTTTTGAAAATTATTAAGGATTTTTTTTCTTAGACCCTTCTCAAAAGTAAGGCTAGAGTCAAAATGGCGAGCTGATGATGCAAAAAGGCATTTTTGGGCATAAAGAAAGCATGTGCAAAATTTCATCCAAATCAAAAAATATAAAAATGAAATTTGGGAAAAAAAGTCGTCACTTTCTGTGGAACCGCTCATGTTTCATTAAGATTGTAACATGTTTAATCCTCTGGAAATTTATAAATATTCGTATAGAAAACGAGTTTGAAAGCTTCACAGCCCAAATCCTTAATGCCTACTTTTTACATATGGGCCTGACTTGCGATTTACGGCAGTGTAGATAATGCTTGAAACTTTGTCAAAACTTTGAACAAATATTTACAACAAGTTTTTCGTGCTTCTTTTTTTTTTAATTTCCGTTCAAAGAAAATTATCATGTTCTCTAAAATTTGAAATTCAGCTCACTACCGTTCATACTTGCAAAAATCTGTTCATATATGTAGGTACATATGACCTTGTTTTTTTCAGTACATTTTTGTCTTCTTTCACAATTTCAACAATGTATCATTTTGTTTTGTTTCTCTTTATTTTTGTTATCGCCAATATTTTGTACCAAGTTTAATTGTTAAGTTGGCTTGCAGCAAAAACAACATCGGATTATGTTATAAAAAAAAACCTTCTCGGGTGTCATCACGTAATATTACAAAAAAAATGACTTCAATTGATATGTCACAGTAATACGTACCAAGCACCAGAAAAGAAAGGTATTCACCTATTGTGTTTCGTGGGAAATTTCTTTCCAGAAATGCTCAAGAAACGCATTTTCCTTTGATCGCATCACGCAGTTGATAAAATATATAATTTCGAATGGAGCTCGAAAAAAAAATCGTTAATTCTGCTAAAGAAATTTTTACTTCTCTTGAGTGAAACAGCATACTTATCGTAATGATTCATTAAAAATTATGATATGATTGGAAATCGATTACACAGCGTAACAAAAATGACATTTTACGCGTCTCAAGATTAAATTATGTGTCTCCAGTAGATTTGGGGTTGCTGAATCTGATGCCGTTCTCAAAGCGTCCCTGCGCGTCACAATTTTTAGCTATAGGTTGCCAAAGTTTTATAATACACTGGTTTAATTGATGTTTCCATAAAATTTAAAGTATGATTTATCAAACTACTTAGTGAACTAATCTAGCAAGCATGCAAAACAGGACTTCAACTTTCATTTCAGATATAATTTGGTTGAAATCGCACGATAAAAATTAGAATAAATCGATTTTTAAACATGCTTGCATTCTCCATACAAAATATTTCGTTTCCTGTACCGTGGTGCATCAATACCCGGACGCTTAAGTCGACACAAATCTTCAATCTCTTATATGAGTGAGTTGTTTTGGAAAATCCTTAATGCAATATTGTTTTGAATATTGTTTCAAGCAAGATCTTCACGAAAGTGATGAACTTTTTGGTAAAAACCATGATTTTAACATGAAAATCGTTCAAATATTAGAGCATGTCTTGTCTATAAATCCGGACACCTGATGCAAACGATGTCTTTAAATCCGGACACTTTTGAATCAAAATCCGGACATCTGTGTAAAAATATGCAATATTCGTTAAATTTTAATGAAAATAGTATGAACACGCAATAAAAATTAACATTCAGTAAACTTGATGTCTGCGTTAGCCCTATTATGTTAAAAAGAAAAGCATATTTGTAATATTAGCGGTTTGATTACCTGAGTCTAAATGCATGTGGCTTGAACTACAGTCGATGTGGCTCGACATGTTATTATGAAAGCTATACACGATTTTTCCACACTCAATAGAACTCCGATAACTCACTACACTTTCCATAGATATTTTTCACATTTTCTTGTATTTCTTCTTTCTTGGAACTCACTTACATTAGTTAATCGTGGGTCTTTTAGATAATGTCCGGACATTTAAACAATGGCTCGTAATCCCGGACAGTGGAGTCTCCCAACTTTTAAAACATATCTTCTTTAACACTTATGGTTAAAGCTTTCTATAAAAATATGGTTCACAAACTTTTTATTCAATCAAATGATGTTCGCGTGTTTACCGGTTGTTTAACTTGCGTTAGAGTTGGACCGCGATGAAATGACGTCCGGCAAAAACGAATTATTTGTTTTCATTTTTATTGATTATTTGACGATGATAACTAGATTAAAATGATTGTTAACTGATGAGCATTGTTACCAATAAAGGGATTAAATGAAAACCAAACGTATGATTACTTAATTTTTACTCCAATTTATTAATATATTCAAAGTGTCCGGATATTGGTACTGTCCGGATTTTGATTCATCACGGTATATGGCAAAACACAATATTTTTCTTAAACACCAAAAAATAACTTTTGAGCATCGATAGTATTATGAACTCTGCTGATAAGTATTGTTGTACACATAAAGTTTGAATTCTGTGGAAATTTAAGCATATAAATTGTTTTACAAGCTGGGAAACTTGCATGCAAGTTGGCTGATTTAGTCAAATTTTGCATTATCAATAACACAAAAACTAGACGTGCTATGATATTTTTGAAAGCGACAATGGATTCAGCAACCCTCAATTAAGTAAATAGCGGTATTTTGATGCTTGAGATAAAAAAGTACTCTGAAGTGTTATCTTTAAAGAAGATTATTTAAGATTATGAGCTCATTTTTGAGTTAGTTTCAAACTAATTTGCGGCGCCCCTGGAAAAGTGCTACGGCCAGGGTTGGTAACCATCGGTTTTGTCACTGACCGATGACAAAAAATTGAAAAAAATATTCAGTGCGTAAAAGATCGTAATTTTCTTTGTCTTCAATGACTGACATGGAGACCACGACGAAACAAAGCCGCAAAAAGTCCACGAGTCATATTTTCGTCACTCTTCCCGTCACCCCTCCGCACTGAACCAACATAAGCTTCTAATCGTCACCGAGCGCACAATAGGGTCCTAAAATGTTTAATGAAATCTTGTTTTCATTTAATAACACGAAAGAGCATGTTACTGCTACTACTTAAGCATTTTTTCCCGCTCAAATAACGTATATATCATATTTAAACTTTAATTTAAAAATTGCATCCATAAATGAACCTTGACACTTGAGATCATGTTTGACGTTCGCTTAGTCGACAAAATTACCACAGGGGTTCAACTTTTTAACACCGGGGTTGTTCCTTTCTGACATTTTGGAAGGGACACGGAAAACAAAATACACCCAAAATTTGAGTTTAAACCAAGGGGTGTGACAAAATTTAAAAAAAAAAAACTTAAAAATATGTTTTTTGGACTTAAATTATCGGGAAACATTAGAATATTGAGTAAACATATGTTTTTGACCTAAACTTAAGCGTTTGGAACTAAAATTGGGATAGGGCTTTAAGGCCCTATTGCAGACAAAGAGAGTCTGAGCTACGAACTGAAGTCAACAAGGTGTCTTGTGTTAGCAATTGGGCAAGCACATTTTCAAGAAGTTGTGTTAGCCCTTCCGGTAAGCGCGTGCTACCGATAATATAAAGGTTTTTTGTTCAACTCCAGAAGCGTGCTGACTTTTTTTGCGAGTTCCTTTTTTAATCGGCCTTTCAATTGGCACCGATTACCGTGATGCATCAATACCCGGACACTTAAGCAGCGACAAATGTTTAAATACAATTTTCAATAAGTTATATGGGTAAACAATAAAAGTTCTATTACTTAATAAATAGCTTTATACCAGATCTTTATAGGAGTGATACATTTTCCCATAAAAATAACAAATTTATAACAAAAATTGGTAGAATAATGAAGTATATCTTGTCCTTAAATCCTGACACCTGCAGCAACTGTTGTTTTTAAATCCGGACACTTTTGAATCGAAATCCGGACAATTGTTTCAATATTGAATTATTTGCGCAAAAAATACGAAAATTATGTTAGATTTCAATTACATACCATATATCATACAACTTGAAGATTTATGCGACTCACAGTGCTTCAAATACAGGAATAGTGAGTAAAATTTGTATTTGAATTCCGTGCACTGCACTTCCTTAGAGTTCAACGGTAGTTATAAAAAATCACACAGTTTTTCCCCATATTTCGTTCAATTTTCATTCATGCTGCCTTCTGTAGTTGTTTTACTAGTTTTCCTTCACTATCACTTTTAAAATATTCGTTCACTTCAATTTAACTAGGAGATATAATTTAATGTCCGGATTTGAGACATTTGGCCATAATCTCGGACACCCTCTTTTCACACACCGCAGTACACATTTACACCATATTTCACGACTGTAATGTTATTGATAAGTAAAACTATCGTTTTATTTTCATTTGAGTTGAAATCACTTCACTTATAACGAATATGAAACATATTATTCACGAATAAGCACTCGACGTACGTTTGTCAACACTACTACCGAATAAAATTGCGCTGCGAAGAAATGACGTCCAGTCAGAGCAGCGTAACTTATTTTCATTTTATTTATTATTTGGCCATGTTAACTAGATTAAAACAAAAAGTAAAATGATCAGAAATATCATTAATAGTTGATATGATTAAAAACTGGCAGAATAGCATTTAATTTTTCCTTTAATTAATGAATATTGTCAGAGTGTCCGGATTTTGATTCATCACGGTAGTTGTCTGCCTTTCCATTCAAGCTGAACATTAGTGTGGGGCAAAATTTAGATTCTCGCTTCAGTCCACTTTTTGGATTGCATTGAGGTCCCATAACAACTGTGCAAAATTTCAGCTCGATCAGAGAAACTATATATACGCGCCAGCCGTTCAAAGTTTGTATGGGATTTCATATGGGAAAACTTACTTTTGCAAAGAAAAACGCCAGAGGTCGCCCATTGTCCTCTATAAAAATTCTGAAAATAGACCTCGATAGGTATTTTTACGATGAAGAATATTGCCGCAGACCGCGAAACAATCCGACACTTGTGAAAAAAGTTATTCAATGAAAACCTATTGGCAAGGCGACGTTGATTAACAATTAAAGGAATAACAATAATAAAAAAATCGGGCAAATTTTCCAAATAGTCTATGCTTAATAACTTTTTTCACAAGCATCGGATTGCTTTGCGGTCTTCGGCAATGTTGTACATCGTAGAAATACCTATTGAGATCTGTGTTTTATAGAGCTCAATGGGCAACGTCTGGCGATATTTTTTGCAAAAGTAAGTTTTTCCATAGGAAATCCTATACAAAATTTGAACGGCTGGCGCGTAAATATAGTTTCTCCGATCGAGCTGAAATTTTGCACAGTTGTTATGGGACCTAAATGCAATCCAAAAAGTGGACTGGAGCGAGAATCTAAATTTTTCATATAACCGTGTCCCAGGCTACTGAACATGTTCAACGAAAACACAGACAGAGAGAAACGGCAAAGATTATTCGTCGCGACGAGGTGCTTGGTTGCTGTTAGTTAGGCGTCGGTGGTAGCGCTGAGCTGAACTAGTGACGAAAAATTTTTATTTTTCGTCACCGTCACTGATAGTCTGTCGAATCCGGCGACTAATAACAACCCTGATTGTTTGTTTTGCTCCTTTGTAATATATATGGAAAAAAACCGAATTAAATTCAATTTAGTTTTTAAATATGAACACACATATGACACTAGTCTTAAATTGAAGACTTTTCAAGCAAGTTTCGATAAATCATAGACTCATCTTGCGCAAACTTTCGCAACATAGGTTTTCTGTCGCTTAACTAATCGTATTAAATGTGACAATTCTGAGTAGGATAATTTATTAATGAGTGTAATGAATACTTCTGTTTGGGTGCTAATCAAAAGGCATTTTTGTATTAAATCATTTCATAAGATACTTATATAACGATACTGAAGGATTCCATTTTCACACCATTCAATAGTTGGGCTCAAGTGCCGTATGGCTTGACGAAGCCAAATCACATGTTGATAACATAAAATTGCGATATATTAAAAAATAACCTTTAAACGGGTTAATCATGCAATGAAGATAAATAGTTCTAAAACATGAACAATCTAGTCAATCAGATCAGAAAAACTTTATAAGAATATGAGAAATCTATTCCAAGACTTATTTCCATCTTTTGTGTGGAGAGGAATCACTGTGAGGCGCCGCGGCGCACAGTTTGGAAAGTACTGACATAGATGCTTATTATTGAAAAGCAACAATGCCTCTGCTCACCTCAGAATAAGCGATGATCTTCTGCATTTATAAAAATAGCACAAAAGAAAGTTTTGGTCCAAAAACGTCCGATTTTGCGCAAGTAGCAATAAAAATCGTTTGACATGAAGTTTCTAAATCGTGTGATACAAAATACATGTATCATCCGGGTTGTTCACATAATGCAGCATGATGTAGCCTAATATACGTGTATATCGCCACTCACAAGATAAATGGGGCATACAAAGGAGCTAACGGAACGTTAATAATCGATTAACAGGATTCCGGTGGAAGCTGTGAAACCGTTCTCCCGGTAATGTGTCTAGTGGTTTATTTAGGGTGTCGGCGTGAGTTTCCGGTAGAGTAACCACCCCTTTGTGTCTTTGGGAGTGTCATCCTACAGATATAAATAACTCAGTTACATTACTCATGAAATGATTCACATTGAACTATTGTGCAACTATGGGAACATTATTGATTTGAAATTCCGTGACTGGAAATGGTAACGTGCTGGAAATTGGTTTCGCTCTCTATTAGCTACCATGGTCGGATGTACAAACAAACCATCCTTCTGTCTGGCAATATCCAATAAGGTCGTAAATAAAATGGTTTTGCTCGAATGCTGTCCGTCCAGTGCTCAGTACAGGAGTGCACACCAAGCGGTCGTAAATTGTTGCACAAATAATTACCACGGCAGGTTACCTTGCGCGAGGAGCAAAACCCATCATCGGCGTGGGAAGAGCTGCGGACAGACACGGCGATGGAAATGTTATAATCCACCATCAACGAGATAGCATGGGAGTGCTAACACTGTTCGACAAAAAAAAATTTTTGGCTGGATCAGGGACGCGGTTATATGGGTCTTGAAGTGCAAGAAAAGTGTAGAAAGAGGCCATTTTCAAATGATTTGCAGCACCCCTGGATTAGTTTTTGACAAAATTTGAAAATTTTGCATTTTTCATCAAAAAAAGCGTAATAAGCAAAATTTCAATATATGTTCAAATTCAATTATTCAACCATTGAATTAGTCAAATCAATATTTTTTAGCCCTAGATCGCTTCAGGGAAACGTGCACCATTTCAGAAGAATATTGGCATCATTTTTACATATGAATTTGGAATGTTAACGATCATTAAACAAGCATATGAGGATGTGCACCATATAAATACTACTTATTTTTCTATTCCACACATCTGGTTCATTATATAATAATTATTATAGGTTCAAGAAGACGCTTGATTAGTATTTAATTTTTTGCTCCATTTTATAAAGCAATGAGCAATGCAATCCAGTAACATTTGATTTCAACAAGGATTCGAATACGGAAAATGTGTCTGTTATGTTTATATGGGCTGGTTGGTCTAATAAACTCTTGGCAGTAATACAAAATTGGGTTGGACACTGACATGTAAGTGGTCTTACATGAGCTAGTCGGTTTATCAGGAGCCGATGGCGAAGTCCGTGAAAAATGTCATAATAACGTTATTTACGATTTCCAAAGATTTTTAAAGGTACTCATTAAGAATAGATTACTTATCGTGAGGTCCATTTGTTATCAGAATATCCCTAGAAATTACAGACTAACGTAAAATAGCAACCAATAATTCAGTAATCAACAATTCCACATTTTTTGTGACATCATTTGACAGCCACTCAGGCAGGCATGAGATCTTTTTGATTCAGTTTGCGCACAATACTAATCATTTGTGAAAACTGATTTAGTGGTAACATGCCTACTTTTTACTTGTAAGATGATACAATTTCTGGTTAAATCATTTCCGATTTTTTTGTTGGTTCTACATTTTACATATTTTTCAGCAATTTTAATCAAACTTTCAAATGGAGCGTTATTTTCTTGTTCAATGAGATGTTTTCTTCAAATGGGTTTAGTTGTAAGCATATTGGAAACATAAAGAAGTCGACCATTAAGGTTAATTTTAAACTCGTCTCCCATATAAGGATAGACGTGTCCATTTATGAGCCCCCATTCCCATATCCTCGAAATCAGTAAAAATACTTTTCAATTAAGTGAAGAAACAATTTATCCATACATTTGTGATAAACAATTTTGCGAAACTTCACGTAATTTCTATTTTTCTTTCTTTAAACAAGAAGACATAGAAAAACAAGTGTTTTACTCATTTTGAATATATCGCAATTATTTGTGAATTTCATTCCAAATCTCAAAACTGAAAGTTTGATTAAAATTGCCAAAAAACATGTGAAATTTAGAACCGAAAAATAAAAAAATATCGGAAATGGTTTAACCAGAAATTGTTTCATCTTACAAGTAAGAAGCAGGCATGTTACCACTAAATCAATTTTCACAAATGATTAGTATTGTGCACAGACTGAATCAAAAAGAGCTCATGCCTGCCTGAGCGGCTTTCGCCTAAAATGGGATAATGATGATAACTAAATTATTTGTTGCTATTTTATGTTACTCTGTAATTTTCCTAGGGATATTCCGAGGAAAATGAATGTCACGATAAGTAAACAATTATCAATGAGTACCTATCGAAATATTTAGAAATTGCAAATAACAATGTTATCACATTTTTTTACAGACATCGTCTCCTGGTAAACCGACTAGCGCATGTAAGACCACTTACATGTCAGTGTCCAACCTATATATATTTTGTATTTCTGCTGAGAGTTTATTATACCAACCAGCCCATATATTCACATCACATCACATCACAGACACATCAATTTTCCGTAGTCGTATCCTTGTTGAACTCAAATGTTACTGAATTGCATTGCTCATTGCTTTATAAAATGGAGCAAAGAAATAAATTATAATCAAGCGTCTTCTTGAACCTATAATAATTATTATATAATGAACCAGATGTGTGGAATAGAAAAATAAGTAGTATTTATATGGTGCACATCCTCGTATGCTTGTTTAATGATCGTTAACATTCCAAATTCATATATAAAAATGATGTCAATATTCTTCTGAAATGGTGCACGTTTCCCTGAAGCGATCTAGGGCTAAAAATATTGATTTGACTAATTCAATGGTTGAATAATTGAATTTGAAAATTTATTGATATTTTGCTTACTACGCTTTTTTTGATGAAAAATGCAAAATTTTCAAATTTTGTCAAAAACTAATCCAGGGGTGCTGCAAATCATTTGAAAACGGCCTCTTTCTACACTTTTCTTGCACTTCAAGACCCATATAACCGCGTCCCTGATCCAGCCAAAAAAATTTTTTTGTCGAACAGTGTAATGGTGCATTGAAAGAGAAGATACGGCTACAGGTTTGATGAACCAGGTAAATTGGTGGATCAATTGCGTGTTCTTTTGATGTAGTGATTGTCAGTTTTGGTAAATCTGCCATTGAACTGATTAACAGTTAATCAACAGTTACTGCTCTATCAGTGGAGGCGGTCAAAATTTCACAGTTTTGACATAAACCGATTCATTTTTCGTGGATAACTATAAGCCGAAACTTAGAACAAACCAACACGGGAGCATCATGACAGCTGCAGTACAACATCAATGTACCGAAAAATTTTGGTCCGTGGTACTGTCAAACTCAATGAAATCATGGAGTGCGCTCGAAATAGGGCGTAGATTAGAATTACACTTGATAAAATAAAAAAAAAGAATTACACTTGATAAAATAAAATGTTTGTTTGACATTTGTACTTCTTCTTCTTTCTGGCGTTACGTCCCCACTGGGACGGAGCCTGCTTTTCAGCTTAGTGTTCTTTTGAGCACTTCCACAGTTATTAATTGAGAGCTTACTATGCCAATGACCATTTTTGCATGTGTATATTGTGTGGCAGGTACGAAGATACTCTATGCCCTGGGAAGTCGAGAAAATTTCCAACCCGAAAAAATCCTCGACCGGTGGGATTCGAACCCATGACCCTCAGCTTGGTCTTGCTGAATAGCTGCGCGTTTACCGCTACGGCTATCTGGGCCCCTCGGCAAGAAGTCTGAAAATTATAAAATGATGTTTTTTGAAGTTTTCAAGATCTTCATACGGCCTGATTATTACCAGAAACAAAAATGCAACCCCCCCGCGAAGTGACAGATAATGCAATTTTCACGTACCTACTTGCAGCGTAAACAATGGGGTCATCCACCGCTGCCGGCACGATTTTTCACTATGGGAGATCGGAAATTTGTTTCGTTGTTGACGGGTGCAAAACAACGAATGGAATGAAATGAAATAAGGGCGAATCTGATTTTTCCTTCGTGCAATGAAAATAAACTTAATGAAAGCACCAAGTTTTGACACCAAATGAATTAAACGCGCATCAATTCGTTCGGTGAAAAGATTTAATGACTTGTTATTGAGCTTCACGAGAATTTTTAGAATTTCGATCACTTCCTCTTTACTTCGAATGTTACGCGCCATGGTCTGGTACTAGTTGGGCACTTTGCGAATCTTTTCTCAAAACCACTGACCACCAAATAAGCTGCGCGCCGATCGATTATAAGCCGAGTTGTGGGTCGGTCAAAACGATTGCAACTTGAACGCAAGAAGGTACGAACAATTTTACTCCATATGTTTTGTATTGTGCTCTGCAAGATAAATCCACGTAATGCGATTATATGAAAATGTCGATATACCGTCGCAGTGATAATGAAAATCACCAAATGTTTCAGATTTAGCCAATTTGAAACATTTGCGTCCTTGAAGAACGAAAAAATCCATGCCTTCTTGAGTTTTGACGTTGCGTTTGAAATGCGCGCATATCTTCTGCGCGTTACCGCCGCCGCTGGATGTGGATTTAAAATGAGCGTCGCAATATCGATAAAACAATTATGATCGCTCTCCAGTTTAGGACTCGAGCCCTAAAAGTGATTCACTTCCTCGGCGAGATATTTTTACATTTCTTTATTTACTTTTTGGCTGGCGCACAACTCGGCGCATGGGCCACCGGCGCGCAACTTGTTGGACAATCTGCGGATTTAAATAAAGATTCGCAATAGTGCTTAGTTTAGCTGGGAATGCCGTTTCATATAGTGATAATAGTACATTTATTTTCGGCGAACATGTTTTATCGCTTAACGGAGTAAAGTTATCGGGCGCGATTAGATATTCACAAAACTAATTTTGTGGGTAACTTTGTCGCCCTCAAAAGAAGGTGCGGCCCGTATTAAATAAAAAAATATATATATATATATATATATATATACTAGTGGTCCCGGCAAACTTCGTCTTGCCACCAAGTAGGCTGTTGAAAAACGCCATGGAACGCCCCGTGCAAAATGGAAGTTCCGTTCACTCCTGTTTTTTCAACTTTCCCGTTAAATATCCTTTGCTTTTTATATACACAAACACGTCGGAACACTTCAGGAACATAACTATGAAAGAATTTTCAAAATCCGTTAGCCCGTTCTCAAGCCATTTCGTGACATACAAACATCATTCCATTTTTATTTATATAGATATATATATATATATATATATATATATATATATATATATATATATATATATATATATATATATATATATATATATATATATATATATATATATATATATATATATATATATATATATATATATATATATATATATATATATATATATATATATATATATATATATATATATATATATATATATATATATATATATGTATGGGTTTCAATGGGATCGAATTAGATCCAAAAGTGAAAATGCGCGATTTTACACTTTTTTCTCATACTCATCAGCAGATTTCTACGTTTCAATAAAATAGGCCTACACACTTAAATTATTTCACCGACCTCAGTTAAATGTTTTGCCGAGAACCCAACAGCTGAGAATTCGGTAATTTTCAATGCCGAATCTCGGTACTTATTTTGCAGAGACTTCGGCCCAAATTTGTTGTCGAGATTTCGGTGAACGTTACCGAGATTCGGTAAACGTTTACCGAGATCTCGGTAAAGGTTTTACCAAAAATCGTCAAATTATAACTGAGCTGTTTGATTCTCGGCGATTCCGTTTAAGTGTGTATGAACTAATTTACGATTATGTCACACTGCAACTTCCAGCTAGAAGAAAACCTTTACAGCGGCCGATGTTTACAAAAAATAACGATTTCGTTGCATATTCACCCACGCATTGTTCATCCGGTGAACATTCATTTACTGGATATGGTCTAATCCACCGGTGTACTAAATTCACTCGGTCTGAGAATTGTGACACTTGAGCGGGGCACGCTTCCGTATGCTCCTGACGTGTTCTGGACCTCAAGCGTCACAATTTTCAGATCGAGTGATTTTAGTACACCAATGGATTAGTCTATTGATGCGGAAGTAATTTTATGTAAATGTAGTAGTAATTTTATGTTATGGAAAAGAAAAAAAAATCGACAAGAAAAGATGATCGTGAATAAATCCATTGCATGAACTTTTCAAGAGCGGTAATGGCCGTCAAAAGTTAGTTACTTTCTGGTAGGGATCCATCAGTTTGACGTTTGGCTTGAGTCCATTCCATCGACGTTGTTCTTAATTCACTCGGTCCAAAAGTTTTGGCACTTCAACAGCAGCTTACAAAAAAGTGAGCAAATTATTGGTGATATTAGCGCTCGTAAAAAGCTTGATAGTTCATCCAATAAGCTTATCTGATTGAAGCTTAGACATTTGGTGGTGAGTATGAGAAAAAAGTGTTCAAATCCACAAATATAAATGTGCTGCGAGTAAAAGGCAGAAAATGAACTACATAAAATTGATTTTTAAGCTGATAAATTATTAAGAAAAGAAAACTACTAATTGAACTTTAACACTTCACTGCACTTCTGCAAAAGAAAATCCCTTCCATAAATAAAAAAAAGTGTGACATAAATCATCATATGTGTCAAAGGAATTATTGAAATATAACATGACAAATTTTAAGCCCCCTACATTTGCCAAGTAACAGATTATCTATGGATTTTTTTTTTTTGTATGAACCGTAATACTACGAAAGACCCCCTTCTTCCCGGTCAACCAGTCAGTGATTTTAGATAGCGATCGATATAGATTCGTTTTGAACCGTTAGCGATCGCCATCGTTGGTCAAAGATCTATAAAGAATTATGAAGACTGGTTGGTCGGGCTCTCCCTGTTGCGTTACGCAATATTTTACAATCCCCAACATGGAGAAACGCAGACAAATTTGACATCTTTTGAATTACCAAGCGGTCAAAACATAATTTCGAAAGCAAAGGATCGGTTACTGTAAGCAACTTTCAGCATGTCTTTGTGCAAACCACATCACACCACTATTCAAAACCGGCTCGTGGGTCGTACAAAATCTTCCCGAGGACCGCACAAAACCTTTTCAGTTTGGTGATCACTGATGTATAATGATATTACAAATGCCAAACAAAAATCCAAAAAAAAAATATGTCCATTAAGCATCATTTTAATTTGCGCCCTATTTCGAGCACACTCCATGATTTCATTGAGTTTGACAGTACCACGGACCAAAATTTTTCGGTACACTGACAATGTATGGGAGCTGTCATGATGCTCCCGGGTTGGAACAAACATGGGAAGAAAATTGGAACAATAAGTTGGTTTTCTTTTATCTTTAAGGTGAAAATGAATCAATTTTCAAAAGCGCAAAAAAGCAGATGTAAAATCAATAAAATTTGTGTTCTGTCTCTGAAGTTATTGAAATTGCGCCGCCGACAGAGCATATGAATAAACCTTACTCACCCAACCCTCAATCCTACCCAAGGGTCGAAATGAGCTACAAATCACGGACAGTAAATTCAATTCCAATCTCGGAGGGCAAATAATTCTTAAATCTGGATTCCAGAAGCGGCAAAAGCGCAGCCAACGCAAAAACCGCAAACTTCTCGGCGAGAAAATCTTTCCGCTTTTCTTTTTGCTCTACTTTATCAGTTAATCCTCAGCTGGCACGGTGCGATGAAACGGAGCCGCCCCCGGTCGGTGTCTGCGAATGATATACACAATCCAATCCGAGTAGCAACAGCAGCAGGGGATGATCTGATCGTGGCTACTGCTGTAGATATGGAGTTTGAGGGAAGCGTTGCGTAAAGACCAATTACACAACGTTGTTCATAAATTGTTGAATTAGCAATTGCAGACTAATGTTTTTTCAGCACTAGTCTTACATTTATCCAACGAGGCTTGCTGAGTTGTATAATTACGCCGAATGCTGTAAAAATCGAGTACAGCAACGTGTTGCGTACAACATATTTTGTAATTTCGTAAAAGGCAATTTGAGGGCATCAGAAATCATATCAGGATGCGTTCACCATTATTCTGCAAATGAGATTCGAATTGCCCAAGAGATGAATTTGCACCACTTTCCCCTCCCTACCAAGTGTTACCGTTTGGGTTAAGAGCGAGATGTTTATCTTAAAAGAAATAAGAGTGAGAACGATTACGGATCGGTACAAGAGGAAACAAAAAACAACGAGCAAAATGATTTATGCACTGGAATCAAGCGATGAAGCATTTATCATGACAGGGCCAGGATGGTGGGATTCGTTTTTCTGCAAACGGTGGCAAAATTTCCCTCCTGATTATTGGTTCTGCTGATATCGTTCTATAGAGGGTATGGATGCTTTCTTTGCTTGCATGCATCAAGTGGTTTTCGATTACGTCTGGAGTTTCATTCCGATGATGTGGGGAGCAGTGACGGTGTTCATTGGGTAAGGTGTGTTGTTTTAGTTCTCTGGAACAATGTTTCTGCAATTTTAACGAACACCTTCAGCGGGTGCTCTCTCCTCGTTTTTTATACCGCACTAACGAGTTGGTAGCGGAGTCTGGGTAGCCTCAATCCCCGAGGAGATTTGATCCCATCACATTTTCACCAAATTCTAAAACAGTTTTCTTTTCTAAGTAATTTGTTACCATACTGCTTCTGTACAAGTAACAATTTCAGAGCTGGAAATTCATCAGATGGTGAAACGAATAAAGCTTTAGCATTTAGTACTACAGTGATCTCTCCATAACTGCATGTTGACGGGACCATCGAATTAGGGAGGCATCGAGTTACAGAACACAAGTGCAACTGCAATCCAAGGGACCATCGAAGTAGCCATGAAAACCAACTTTTACTATGGTTATCTAACTCAATATCGAGACACGAAACATCGAATAAGGGAGAGATGATTGTACAGTCGACTCTCCACATCTCGATATCTCTCCCTATTTCGATGATTTTTTCGGTCCCTTCATTCTGCACCCATTTTCACTCTCCTTATCTCGACGTTATTTTCATTTCCAATTTTATCTCCGTATGTCGATAGGCCTATTATCAAAGGTTACTAGACAAGATTTCAGGGATTCAAAACAATATGCAAGGACAAATTGATTTCTGTTTGTTTTTAATTTTCATGGCAACGGAGTGATTTTCAAACTAGTATTCATTAAAAATTTGTTGTATGTCTCGATCTCTTCCTAACTCGATGGTCTTTTTGATATCGAGTGTGGAGAGTAGACTGTAATATAAATAAAAAATTACAAAGATCTCATGAACGTCTTCGAAAAATCTTAAAACAAATGTTAAGGTGAAAGTTCATTGAGTACGTAAACATAATGTTGCATCCCACTCGAGCCACCCGCTAAATCACCCTTCCGAGCCACCCAACAACGCGGAGCACAATGTTATGTGCGTCGGTCAAAAATAAATCATCATGTTCTATTTATACCTCCACCCACAGAATTATTACTAGCACACGTTTCATTTTTTTTTTCCTGTTCGGATGCGCCACTGAGACCAGTATTTAGATCTATTATGGCATTACCCGTATCCTTAGTGTATAGTGCATGTCGCATTACTCCATTTCCATTGATAGGTAATGAAGCATCGATTTCTGTACAGTTCTTGTTTTCATTCCTCAGATATTGATACAAATCTATGACTATGATGAAAAGGTCCCGCTATGGACCAGTGCACGAGTTCACCAGTTTGACGTTTGAACGGTGTCATATTCACTCGTTGCCATGGCCACATAGATAACACGGCACCGCTCAAACGTCAAATAATGAACTCGTGCATAGGTTCATTTTCACCCTTCATAGAAATTTACATCTCAGCGAAGGCGTGCCCCTTAGCAAACATAATCGATTAAATTTCTGAGAAACCAAATCGGTACTACTGATATTTGACCATGCAACGGAACTCTAGTCCCATCCTTGTTTCGCTTTTAGTATAGTCCCAGAAAAATACTAGAAAAAAAGGGGCTATATGCTAGCAGCAAAACCGAATCAAGCTAGAAAATTTGTTTAGTAATCAGAATTCACGTGAGTCCTTCAATTACCAGTACTTACAGTCCTTGTTTAGTTAATACTCATGATTGTTATCTTGCTTTCAAGTGTAGTCTCGGGACTGACCAACTCTGAGTCTTTAACCATCTGCTAGGTAAAATAGATTAATTTTCAGAAACTGTTGCCAGTAACAAGGACTTTGTTCGGAGCTGGTTCTCCGGATTCGTGGTTCACTCGCGGCGTAAAGTGACCTTAGGATGTGGTTTTAGCACCGAAAACGAAAAACGCGACGAATTAATAGTGGTAGGAGGTTTTCACTGCACTGAGGGTACTCGGACGATTCTTGCGAGCGATAGAGGATCACATGTACACTGTTTGAACGGTTTTATTCAACTGCAATGAGTTCGAACTGCCGATACTGGTGATCGGTAGTGAGAGTTACATACAAAATATAATGAGAGATTAAAATCTAAGCTAGTCTTCTCCGCTTTGCGAAGAGTAAGGATGGTTGAGAATGAGTGGTTGAGTTCACTTATTAGGGTAACTTCAAAATAGTGGCCTGTGCCCTAACATACCGCCCACCATTGAAATCTTGATTTCAATCTTAACACCTAACTTGTGTTGCTGGCACCTGGAACGTCTGCAACGCTGCCCCATCGTAGCCCGGTTGGTTGTCCGGGATAGGCAGGACGCAGACTCTAGCGATTGCCCTCTTGTAGATGCCGTCCTTAGTTTTGATGCTGACGACTCGGATGAGCCAATCGTTTCCGGGAAATACTTCAACAACGCGGCCGAAACGCCACTTCTGCGGCGGAAGATTATCTTCACGGATCAACACCATCGTGCCGATACGGATGTTGTCACGTGCTCGCGTCCAACGGGTTCGTTGCTGTAGTCCCGACAAATACTCTGTTGACCAGCGCTTCCAAAGACGACGGAGATATTCTTGGATTTGCTGCCACTGTGAAAGCCGGTTACTGGGTAGCTCCTCGTAGGAGGGCTCGGGGATTGCGGTCAAAGGTCTGTGCACCAAGAAATGACCTGGTGTGAGGACATCCAAGTCCTCCGGAGAGTTACTCAGCTGCGTCAGCGGCCGAGAGTTGAGCAGTGCCTCGATTTGTGTAAGCAACGTGTAAAATTGCTCGGCGGTGACCAAGGCGTTGGCCAGTGTGCGGCGAAGGTGCGTTTTTAGTGACTTGACCGCGGCTTCCCAGATGCCACCAAAGTGCAGTGATCTGGTTGGTATAAAGGAGAATTGTATGCCCTCTTCGGAGCATTGTCGAGTGATGTCCAATCGGCTCTGTTGAGATCGGAACAGTTGCAGGAATTCATTTAGCGCTCGTTGAGCACCTACAAAATTGGTGCCGTTGTCGCAATATATGGTCTTTGGAACACCTCGATGCGCAGCGAATCTCTTCAATGAAGCGATGAGCGACTCGGATGATAAATTGCCTACCAATTCCAGGTGAATTGCCTTGGTTGAGAGACAAACAAAAACTGCTACGAACACCTTCAGTGGGGCAGCCTTTCTTTAATGCGGTCGGAGGTAGAAAGGACCGCAGAAATCTAATCCGGAACTCAAGAATGGTAGAGTTGGTGACACTCGAACCGGTGGGAGGTCCGCCATCAATTGCTCGCTCAAGGTAGGTCGGTTGCGGAAACAATTAATGCATTCATGCGTGACCTTGCGCACTAGATCTCGTAGAAGTGTAGGGCCCGCATGCAGCCGATTCAGGTGATAGTACCGCACAACCAGAAGGGTGAATGGGTGCTTGTTATCCAGAATCATTGGCTGCTTTTGAACAAACGATATGCCTGCGTTGTTGAGGCGACCTCTTGTACGAAGAACTCCATCGATAATCACGGGCGACAAAGCTTTCAGTTTGGACGTAGACTTCACTTGCCCGGTGGTGCGAATCGAATGCAGATCTTCCACAAATGATTCTTGCTGAGCAAGCTTTACCAGACGCACTAAAGCTCCATCCAGTTCAACTGTCGATAGGGCTCCGCTGTTTCTAGTTTCCGGGTTGTGCTTTTTCGCATTGTTGCAGAATCTTTGCATATAGGCGACCAGACGAACCAAACTCGTTAGTGATGAATTCAAAGAAAATATGCTGCTTTGGGCAACTGTAGGAAGGGCAACAATTGGTTTATCTTGAAGTTGCTCTCGTTCGAAGTGATCATCCGCTGTTCTAACAGGGTCGGGCCAAAATCTATTCGGCTGTTGTAGCCAAATGGGTCCCTGCCACCACAGCGAGTGTTCTACGAGCTCCTTCGCTTGCATTCCCCGCGAGATAAGGTCTGCGGGGTTCTCGATGCCCGGTACGTGTCTCCATGTACCAGAAGCTGTGATCTGCTGGATTTCTGCTACTCGATTTCCAACAAATTTCTTCCAGCGGGATGGTGATGCCGCTAACCAGTGCACCACAATCGTAGAATCAGTCCAAAAGAATGGACGTGCATGAATTTGCAGGCTGCTTTCCACCTTTTCGAATAGGTGGCTCAAGAGAAGAGCTCCACAGAGCTCGGGACGCGGCAGCCGTATGAGTTGGTCCAATTTTTAGGTTCCTTTAGGCGCCACTCTAGACTTTGCAGTAATCAAGTGCACAGAGACGCTTCCACCATTTGAAACCATGCGAAGATAAATGCATGCACCGTACGCGCTTTCGGACGCATCGCTAAAACCGTGGAGTTCAGCTTTCACGGGATCCTTCACAGATGCCGCCCACCGTGGGACGGAGAATTCATCAAGTACATTGAGGTCGCTTCGGAAATCTATCCAAAACTGCTGTTGTGATTCCCTCAATGGAAGATCCCAGGAAACTTTCGATTTCCACAGCTTCTGCATGAAAAGTTTGGAGCGAAGAACGATTGGCCCCAGTAGGCCCAGTGGATCGAACAAGCGTGCTGATTCGGAAAGAACCAACCTTTTGGTGATGGGAGCCTCTTGCGACCAACAAGGGATTTTGAAGCGAAAAGCGTCTTCGATTGGTTGCCATAGCAACCCCAAGGTTTTAACCGGGGAAGACGATGAATCGAGTTCTAGAAGGCTGCGATCTTCTCGAAGCTCAGCAGGAATATTTCGGAGTATGTTGGGGCTGTTTGACGCTCATTTATGCAGTTTGAATCCAGCTGACCGTAGGAGATCGATCAACTGCCTGCACAATTCAATTCCTTCTTCTTCTGACTCTACCCCAGAAAGCAGATCGTCGATTTAGAAACTTTTCGACAGCACCTTGGCGGCTTTGGGATGAGTAGATTCACCGTCGGATGCCAGTTGCTGGAGGCAACGGGTCGCAAGGTACGGTGCCGACGCAGTACCATAAGTAACCGTCCGCAACTCGTAGGTTTGGATCGGTTCAACTGGTGAGGAACGAAAAACTATGCGCTGGAGTGAGCGATCTGAGGGATATACCAAAACCTGTCGGTACATTTTCTGCAGATCAGCAACAATGACGAAACGAGGGATTCTGAAGCGCAGGAGAATACTAAACAGATCGTCTTGAACGACGGGGCCCACCATTAGAGCGTCGTTTAATGAGACACCAGAATCGGTGGCGCATGAGGCGTCAAATACAACGCGAAGTTTCGTCGTGGCGCTGTCCGGACGAACGATACAATGATGCGGCATGTAGTAAATTTTCTCGCTAGGCAGCAAGACTGTATTGCTAGGCTTGATCGGTGCCATATGCCCTTGTTGAACATACTCTTGCACGAACGCTTCGTATTATTCCATCAGCTGGGGATTCGAGTGAAGTCGACGTTCAAGCGACATGAAACGACGAATGGCAATGCTTCGAGACTCTCCAAGTTTCTCGAGAACATCGAGTTTCTTTGGTAGCGAAACCATAAACCGTCCTGAAGGATCTCGAGTTGTAGTTTCGGTAAAGTGGGTTTCGCATTTCCGTTCTTCCACTGAGAGGGACTCGTCCGCGTGACAAGACTCGATCTCCCAGAAGCGAGCAAGCTGCCTTTCCAAATCTGCGTTGGAGCAGACGAGAGTGACGGCGGAACGACTTGTCTCCAACGCGTCGCATTTACCGGAAACTATCCACCCAAAAACGGTTTCTTTTAGATGGGGAAGTTCTGGTCCAAGATCAACAAATCCTTTTAGTAGTAGGCGATAGTAAACCTCAGCTCCAATGACAATGTCGATCCGATTGGGTTCAAAGAAGCGAGGATCGGCGAGTTGAACGAATGGTGGAATTTTCCAACGATCTGTCTGCAAACGGTTTGATGGCAAGACGGGTTTGAATTCCGACAGTATGTGGAATTTGAGATCGACTACGTAATCCGTACAGCGTGAACGGATGGTTGCCATCGTCGATTGCTTCGATGTTGCAGCACTAGGCCCAACGCCTTGCAGAGAAAGGGGATCGTGCTGCCGTCGAAGATCCAGTTTTTGCGCCAAGCTTTCGCTGAGTAAGTTGCGTTCGGAGCAGCAGTCTAGAAGTGCCCTCGCGAACTGAACGTTTCCTTTTTGATCTTCTATCTTGACGACAGCAGTTGAGAGGAGAACGATGCTACTATTTGACGGTGCGCTAGCAGGAAGAGCGACTGGCGGATGGCTGGAGGCGGAAGACTCGAACGAGGTAGACGGGGTGGTGGCGAATGCTTTCGATTGCGAGGTAGAGGAATTGTTTGAAGCTGGTGCGATTTGGGGCTGACCTTGTGGGAGAGGGGGTTTATTGGGTTGCGGTTGCGAATACTCTTGTCCTTGGCTGGATCCATTGTTAGAAGGGCGCAGATGCAGCATCGTATGATGCCTTTGGCCGCAAACACGACAAGCTGAGCTAGGACAAGCCCGTACCAAATGAGAAGAGGAAAGACAATTTAGACACAAACCAGCTTTTTTGACCGATTCAAGCCTTTGGGAGGGATTCATGTTGATGAAGGAGTTGCATTTGAAAGGAGAATGGAAAGGTTTTTGACAGTGTGGACAAACATTCTTAGGCGCGGCAGTTGTTGTGAGTGTCGAACTAATCTTGGACTTCTGCGCCTTCTGGTCTGGACGGAACTCTGTGTGACGAGGCTTCGACAGTGACAACGGTTGCAGTGTTGCCAAATGGTCACGAAGAAACTTCAGCAAGTCCTCGTATGTTGGTGCTTCTCGAGAGTTGTGTGCCCGCTTCCAGTACCTTTGTGTTTCGGCATCGAGACGTGTGTAGAGTATGTGGGCCAACAAGTGGGACCACCCTTGTGTGGGTAATCCGATTTTCCTTAGCTGAAGCAGATTGCGCTCGTACGAATCGATAAGATTGACTAGAGCGTCGTACGATTCCCGCTTAATCGGCTCAGAGTCCAGAAAACTGTTCATTAGCGAGCGAGAGATCATTTTCTTATTCTCGAACCGTTGTTCGAGCATTTGCCACGCAACATCGAAGTTGTTGGCTGTAACTTCGATTGACTCAACCAAAGTTCTAGCCTCCTTGGTGAGCACCGAGATAAGGTAATTAAATTTGTCGAGCGGCGACAGCGTGATGTCCTTGCCGATCGTATTCTGGAAAGCATCGCGACAGCTTAACCAGTCTTTCACACTACCGTCAAAGGAAGGGATTTTGAAAACCGGGAGGTGAATGCGGGATGTAGGAATTTGGTCGGGCGGAGAGGAGGAGGAGGAGGACGAAGCTACAGCTGTCGTGTTGATGCGTTGCGAAACCAAAAAATCTTTCACATCGAAATAACGATTCTCGAAATCCAACCGTGTCTTCCGATTTGATCCAACCATGTCTTTCGTGAGCTGCACTTCCTTCTCTGCCTCTCTTGAGCTCGCTGCTGCCAAATCTTGCTCCTGCCGTGCTTCCACCTTAGCCCGATTATCGCGGAACTCTTTGAAAAGCGTTTCCAAGTACTCCAGGCGCGAAGCGATTCTTGATTGATCGCGCTGCGGGTCGAAGTTAGCCACAAATGATTCCACATTGTGTAGGGAATCGAAGTACCCACGCTCGGCTTTGGTTAATTCGCGCAATGTCATGCTGACGAATCTTATTCGTATTGATCCAAATCGCAAACCCTCTCAAATCCCAAAAACAAAGCCAGGTCAATTGGATGGACCAAGGAAGAACAAAGCAACACGCTGGTTGCTGTATGTGCTATTATCACTACACAATAGATCACTTTGTATGCCACGTGGTGGCTACTGAAAATGCACAAATCCGGTTCGAAGGACCATTAATGTTCGGAGCTGGTTCTCCGGATTCGTGGTTCACTCGCGGCGTAAAGTGACCTTAGGATGTGGTTTTAGCACCGAAAACGAAAAACGCGACGAATTAATAGTGGTAGGAGGTTTTCACTGCACTGAGGGTACTCGGACGATTCTTGCGAGCGATAGAGGATCACATGTACACTGTTTGAACGGTTTTATTCAACTGCAATGAGTTCGAACTGCCGATACTGGTGATCGGTAGTGAGAGTTACATACAAAATATAATGAGAGATTAAAATCTAAGCTAGTCTTCTCCGCTTTGCGAAGAGTAAGGATGGTTGAGAATGAGTGGTTGAGTTCACTTATTAGGGTAACTTCAAAATAGTGGCCTGTGCCCTAACAGACTTTGTACCGCGAATCCTTGAATTACCAGAACATATTACCCTAGCCCGAAAACAAGATGAGACTAGGGTTCAAATTGGAAGATCTTACCCCGTAACGCATAACGAAAAGGTGATCTACCCGCGTTACGCACACCAAAAAAATCATAGATTTACACGTAACGTAATTTTAACTTCAATCATGCAAAGCCATTTCTCATGTACTATTCAATGATAAAACCTACAAACACATGTATTATATCCAACATTGCTAGCAAAATCCTTAATATTGAACACGAAACGTCTTCTCTTAAAGAACATTGCTTGCAAAGCGGCTCGATTTACATGATTTTCACGCTGAAAATTCAATCATAAATAATGCACATCAAATGACAAGCCGTCGATTCATCCATGTGCATTATATATCACAGAATATTCAGCTTAGAATCATGTAAATTGAGCAATATTTTATGCAATTTCACTTTCTAGATGCAAGAAAGCATGCAATATTGGCGAATGTTGGATAGAAGATCATGAAATGTTTCAGTTTCACTCAAGATTGCAAGCATTTTTGAATGCAATGAGACAGTTTACATCATGTATCGTTGAATATTCAGTTATAACTTGTTTTACATGATTATCATAAAAGTATACGTGTCACGTAAATTTAAGATTTTTTTGCTGTGCGGGTAACACGGCTCATACAGTGGTATTATTGTCGATATGAATTCATCAACAACATCATAAAAGCTTAAAATCACAATTTATTTCATTTGGTAGTGAAAACATGTTTTTTTGACCATAATTATAAGCATTTTTCACACCATGCGTGTGTTGTTTACTTTTTTGGCAGTTTTCTCCTCTCTCGCTTCTCACGAACGGAAAAAGTTGCCATCAGTATGCATTTGAATTATACAGTCAATTATACTGTATAATATGTTATATTCATTTTTGCTGTTAAATTGCGTCGTAGGGGGATTAGGGGCATAATGAACATACGGGGCGAAATGGACACCCTCTCAATATCTGATAATACGCATATTTCATCAAAAGTTCATTCACTGCATGAAATCTGTAATGCATTTGAAATGTTTAACGGTATAAAAGTTTATTTTTTGCTTCAATTGTTCTTCAAAATTTGACTTAAAATTTTTCTCAGTTTCAAATTGGCATATAAGCAAGACCGTGGAAGAATTTAATTTTTGAGCAAAGTAACGAACCTAGAAAGGTTCTTTTTAGCTATTATGATTGAGGGAGAGCCCTTTTGCATATCGGAATGATTGACAGTCATTGAATACATTGGAATAACTAAATTTCATGCAGGTGTTCATTTCGCCCCGATACCTTTTTACCAGCCTTGTTTTCGACCTAATTTTCTATCTCGCTTGCCTGACATATGATATAATTTTTATCACTATGAATGAATGTGGCACGTTGTACTAACATCAAACTTGAAAACTAGCCGGGGGTAAATTAAAAACATTGCCATTTAATGGTCTTAAACGAACATTTGCTTAACGTGTCCATTATGCCCCTAATTCCCCTACATTGTTTTTCTCATGCATAAAAATGTTTTGCAACACTTGTGACATGTACACCTTTTGAGTGTTATGAAATTGTAAAAAACGTGGTTGTAGCAAGTGCATAAATATCCCAACAATTTTAATTCCAAACATAAAAACTGATATCACTTCCAATCAATGAGAGCGGTGCAACCGATTCATAAACAATGTTGACTCAGTGAATTCGCGTTCCGGTACTGTTTTCGAGCACAAATTGACGAATATAAGTGATTTATTGCTCCCAGGAGCATTGTGCGTGAAAAATCAAAGGGTTTAAAGTATCACATTAGATTTTTGAACTGCTATGGTGAGTAGAAATACGATTAAAAGCGAGTTTTAGAACGGGCACCGAAAAGTCAGCAAACAATATCTCGGTGCGTGAAGAAGAAGTGATTCGGTAGTGCGTGGTATTTTACAACACAAATCACAGCAATAACAACAAACGGAGACAATTGAGCGAGTTGTTTATGGCCAATTTTGAAAGCATTTTGAAAAAGAAAGATTAAATCATAAACAACAAAAAATAACATAACATAAACAAATTTTGTTACCACAGCGTTGGTGGAGATATGGAGATGATGTGTTTAGCACAAGGATGGAAATCTAGTGATCATGATAAAACAAATGATGCATCATGGTTGTTCTTTATCATGCGATCATAGCAACAACGACAAACCCTTAGTCGTCAAGCCATCACAACAAACTCCGCTCCGCGAAAAATGAATCGCTCGGCCTGTGAGCTGACGATCAATTGTTCGCGAATCAAAGTCATAATTTTCGAGGATTTTTCTGATTGCACTCTACGATTTGTCTCCTAGCTTGTCGTTTTTAACCTGAAAGTCAATCGTGCGTGGTATGTGAGAGAGTTCATCCGTGCATTTTGAATTGATTCGCATTAATCGCAACATGTTACAATATCCGACAAACCCTTTGTCCTACGACAAACAGTTCATCGGATGCTCGATATATCTATGATCATCGCGCGTGGTGAGGTGTTGAAATCATGTTGCTGCAAGAGCGACGGCCCTCTTTGACCATTCAGATACCGTGTTGTTTGTCGTTAGAGCTGATTTTTTTTCCATCCTTGGTTTTAGCATTATCAAAAGGATTCGTTTTCGGGACGCCGGGAGTTTGGTTTTCGGTTCGCGTGTTGTGCTGGGCAGTGTTTTGGAAAGCCCAAGCAAGACGCTTTGTTTTCGGGACGCCGGGAGTTTGGTTTTCGGTTTGCGTGTTGTGCTGGGCAGTGTTTTGGAAAGCCCAAGCAAGACGGTTCGTTTTCGGGGCGCCGAGAAGTTTTGTTGTTCGCGCTGTGTGAGTGCGAAAAAATATTCGTGTTCAGTCGAGGATGGATTACCAACTGGTGAGCTCGTTTCATGCTTATGATAACACATTTTTTCATGAAAGCGTTACTTTTTTTGTAATATGCAATCAAACTTTGTATGGTTCGTCACTATAAGTGTCGGCATTATGCCTGTTTTATACAATTCTAATAAACATAAAATTGTTGACATTTCTTAAAATATTTTTTGAATTGTTTGACATTATGAATGTCGACGTTTATTTTAAAACTTCTACCGAAGACTTTTCTTCTTGAGGCATAAATGTTGTAATTTTCAAACAAACTTTGTATGGTTCGTCACTTTGTCACTTTGTCGGCATTATTCCTGTTCCATATAATTTAAGATATACGCATATATTTTTCCTCTTTTCGCCATTAATAAAAACTTCTTTTGAATGGTTCGACATTATAGATGTTGACGTTTATTTTAAATCTTCTACCAAAAACTTTTTGAGACAAAACTAAAAACTAGCTTTAAGTATAAATCGTATTTTTCCTCCTTATCCATGGATCGCATCACCAACCAAAGGTGACTCCCAGATCTTTTCCTTCTTCACTAATAAACACCCTTCCCGTGGTGATTGTGGAGATGCAGAGGTATTCTCGGTCTCTAGAAGCAACAATCATTACACCCTAACATTCCTTTCCTATCCCAACTGACTGTAAGGACTTGGCCGGCGCCGTTATTGATCAATAATATTAGATCTGCTAAAATTGCACTCCGAGAGTAAGCGGAAACTCCCATCCCTTATTCATTTGGATCGCAGTGCAATTATTACCAGTTCCGATCAATCACGGAGTAGCAACCATTGACATGTACAGTCAGTCTATGCTATGCTATCCTTGGTTTAGCATTATCAATAAGGATTATTTGCCAAAAATTTTAGAAGCAATTAACAATATCCACAAAGATATAAAATTTACTCATGAAGAGAAAAAGGATAATAAACTACCTTTTTGGATTTGCTAATTACTAGGGAATCGTTTCATTTTGAATTTGAAATTTACCGGAAACCAACTAATACTATGCGAGTAATTCCGAGTACTTCCAACCAAACGTATCAACATAAAATGGCGGCTTTTAATCATATGATACATAGAATGCAAACCCTTCCTTTAAGTGAAACGGGAAAATCAAAAGAATTGGATTATATTTTTGAAACGGCTAGGCTTAACGGATATAGGAATAGTACAATACAAGCAGTAAAAGATAAGAGGGCAAGGGAAAAATATAGAAAAACTATGACAACACTTACTGCCGAAAAAGAGGATTTAACTCAAGGGCGGTCGCGCATTTAATCATCGAAAGTACCACCTCGCTTGAAATGTGTATGAAAAACGAGCTTGTTCAAAGGTGCGTGTACTCAGTAAACGCATGCGACCGATCTTGGGTTAAGAAAAGTAGCGGTGATTTTTGATAGCAAGATTACAAAGCCATTGGCTAAGAAATTTCAAAAATATGGAGTAGATTTGGTTTTCAGCAGTAGGAGTCGTCAGCTAAAACCTAGATTAGGATCAACAAAGGATAAAATTAATAAACTAAATAGAGCAGGAGTATATAAAATTTCATGAACCCATTGTAATAAAATCTATATAGGACAAACAAAACGAACTCTAGAAATAAGATTCAAAGAACATATTGCGGTAAAGGTAAAAAAAGCGGACAAAGAATTAGAAAAGGGATTAGCGTATGACTTTCAATCAAAAGTGGCCAAACATGTTTTCCAGGATGAACATCAAATGACAAGCGATAACATAGACATCGTACGAAGCGTATCTTCATCTTGGAAACTAGACGTCGCTGAAAGTTTAGAAATTTACAAACAAAAGCCTTCACTACTTCTCAATAGGGAGCAAGGAAACGGACACTGAAGATTGCAAGTGGTAGTCGAAATACGCGTATCTGGGATATTTTATTGACGCCTTCCAAAACAGTACTGAAAAGTGTTACTTTTCAGCACTGAAAAGAGTGTTTCTCTTGTTAGGAAAAATAAGCCATTATGTTGCTAATCTTCCCAATGAAAAGTTGATTTATTAGTATTTTTCAAAGAATGAAAAAATTCCGCCGAGAAAATCATTTTTGACCTTTTGTCCCTTGACTTTTAGTCCTTTCGACCTTTTGTCTTTAATTTTTTTATCCTTTCGCTGTTTTATCTTTCGAAATTTTTCTCCCATAAATCATGCCTTGGAGAAAAAAGATATTCGAAATTATGAAATTTTATCAATTTCACTCAAAAGTACAAAATTGTACTTAAGCAAAGTGTTTCGATAGAGGTATTGACTCAAATTCTCATATACTCGATTTTACATTTCGAATATACCACTTTCCAGAATCCTGAACTTGTTAGGAAAAAAACGCATTTCAATTTCAAACACGGGTCCAAAGTGCAATATAATTTTTCACTATTCGTTTTGCATCATATTCAGTAACAGTAGGTACCGTAATCCATCTATCCGGCTGGAGTGTATCATTTTATATGAATCATGAGTTCAGACAGCGAGCATAACGCTCACTCGAGTGCAACTGTTGCCCAACTCGACGGCACTAATTGCTGCACCAAGCGTGAGCTATATGAAATCTCTCCCCTGATGTTCGGATTTATGGAAATCCCGGTACCTATGTAAGGGTGGTGCATCGCATTTCTTTTTTGTCGAATGGCTCTTTTTCTCAATTAATGTAGCTACGTTGAGTGCGATTTCACGCATGGCTGTAGCATTTCTCCATTACATGAAGTGCGTCTGCTTTAAGTGGTTTCTGTTTCCGGAAAGCCTATTTTAAATTTCCTTCTGGGACTGCCCTGGTACAAAAAAGCTTTTGTCGTACAGTGGTCCAATAGCTGACCAAAGCTTAATATCCAAACAAGTTTTAATTGTAAAGTAAAGTCAAAAATTCATCTTTAGTGATCCTTTCATAAATCCGCTGTTTGTCAACCAATTTTGAAACATTTAGCAACATTCTTTTCAAAATTGAGTTTATGACAATTTTTATCAACATGACCATTATTTATGATCATTCGAATCCAAACCTTTTTCACATGTTTTTGAAGATAATTTGCCATGATTTTCCGCACCACTGTGTTTCGTTGTGGCTGTAAATGCCAGGAGAGTGACAGGGGCCATCCTCGCCATCATCAGTGATGGTTTCCGCCGCTTGGCTGGCCCGGATGGTTACTAAACCGGAAGAATGCATGTCCTCTGTCCTCTAAGCTCATGCGGCGTTCCGCACCATAAATCATCCGTGTTTAGTGAGCGTGCTTTTTGGCCGGTTTCACTGGCGCCGTGATGTCCTCTCGTGCGATTCAGCGTTGTCTCCATGTGAATACGAATGGCTCCATTCTATGGCGAGATTACAGTACTACTGGCTAAGAGTGTAAAGCATAGACTGCAGGCAGACGCATCTGTCTATGAAGGCAATGACATTTGTGCTTGGGGGTTGATATGACTGGATGATGTAAATGATAGCAGCTCTCAGAACTTTCTGTCTGTACTTATGATCTGGTTTTGAACTGTAACACATCACATCACAACAAATTTGACAGCTTTTAGTTGAATGATAGAATTGTTGATAATTCATGGTTAAAGATTTTTTTTATAAATGCAGGGTTAATTTTGAATAACGGGCTTTATTTGATGATTAGAACAATTCCCCTTTTTCGTCGAGGACCTGAGAATGCATCCCATCTCCGATAAATTCATGTGACCCGAAAGACAGTAAGTTTAAGGGTCACTCAAATAAAGATTTTCTATCTATCTATCTATCCGATAAATTAACTAATAATCTTGAGGTTGAGCAAGACTTTCCTTTCAATTCCCTTCTAAAGACGTTGATCCCGAGATGAACTAGCTTAGGACTAAAAATCTCTTAAATAACAACATCAATTTGTATTTCCATACGGACCGTAAACTTTCACCATGATGGTGACGGTTGATATAGTAAACTTTAGGTTGAGCCTATTTGGCCGCCCGTGGTTGCTACTCTGGTATCGCCAGATCAGCTGCACTTACACAAAGAACCAACCAGATGACAGCTTGGGACTAACCGCAGTGTATTCATTCATTTATTTAGTTAACATCTACACAGATAACACTGAATCAACAATTTCACGCCACAATACTCGGTTCGTGGCCGCATCTCTCCATCCTCGGTTCTGCCCCACGCTCGCCAAATCGATACGCACTTGATCCGCCCACCTAGTTCGCTGCGCTCCACGCCTTCTTGTACCAACCGGATCCGAAGCGAACACCATCTTTGCAAGGTTGCTGTCCGGCATTCTTGCAACATGTCCTGCCCATCGTATCCTTCCAGCTTTGGCCACCTTCTGGATACTGGGTTCGCCGTAGAGTTGGGCGAGCTCGTGGTTCATCCTTCGCCGCCACACACCGTTCTCCTGCACACCGCCGAAGATCGTCCTAAGCACCCGACGTTCGAAGACTCCAAGTGCTTGCAGGTCCTCCTCGAGCATCGTCCACGTTTCATGCCCGTAGAGGACTACCGGCCTTATGAGCGTTTTGTACATGGTACATTTGGTGCGGGCGTGAATCTTTTTTGACCGCAGCTTCTTCTGGAGGCCATAGTAGGCCCGACTTCCACTGATGATGCGCCTCCGTATTTCACGGCTAACGTTATTGTCAGCCGTCAGCAAGGATCCGTAGACGAACTCGTCGACCACCTCGAACGTATCCCCGTCTATCGTAACACTGCTACCTAGGCGAGCCCTGTCGCGCTCGGCCCCACCAGCTAGCATGTACTTTGTCTTGGCCGCATTCACCACCAGTCCAACTTTTGCTGCCTCGCGTTTCAGGCGGGTGTACAGGTCTGCCACCTTTTCAAATGTTCGGCCGACGATGTCCATATCATCCGCGAAGCAAACAAATTGACTGGATCTCGTAAAAATCGTACCCCGGCTGTTAAGCCCGGCTCTCCGCATAACACCTTCTAGCGCAATATTGAACAACAAGCACGAAAGTCCATCACCTTGTCGTAGTCCCCGGTGGGATCCAAACGAACTGGAGTGTTCGCCTGAAACCTTCACACAATTTTGCACACCTTCCATCGTCGCTCTTATCAGTCTCGTGAGCTTCCCGGGAAAGCTGTTCTCGTCCATGATTTTCCATAGCTCTACGCGGTCGATACTGTCGTATGCCGCCTTGAAATCGATGAAAAGGTGATACGTTGGGACCTGGTATTCACGACATTTTTGGAGGATTTGCCGTACAGTAAAGATCTGGTCCGTTGTCGATCGGCCGTCAACGAAGCCGGCTTGATAACTTCCCACGAACTCGTTTACTACGGGTGACAAACGACGGAAGATGATCTGGGATAATACTTTGTAGGCCGCATTTAGAATGGTGATCGCTCGAAAGTTCTCACAGTCTAACTTGTCGCCTTTCTTGTAGATGGGGCAGATTACCCCTTCCTTCCACTCCTCCGGTAGCTGTTCTGTTTCCCAGATTGTGCCTATCAGCCGGTGCAGACAAATGGCCAGCCTTTCCGGACCCATCTTTATGAGTTCAGCTCCGATACCATCCTTACCAGCAGCTTTATTGTTCTTAAGCTGGTGAATGGCATCCTTAACCTCCCTCAAAATGGGGGCTGGTTGGTTTCCATCTTCCGCAGTACTGACGAAGGCATTTCCTCCGTTGTCCCGTCCTTCATTGCCTGTGCTCTCAGCACCATTCAGGTGCTCGTCGAAGTGCTGCTTCCACCTTTCGATCACCTCACGCTCGTCCGTCAGAATGCTCCCATCCTTATCCCTGCACATCTCGGCTCGCGGCACGAAGCCATTGCGGGATGCGTTGAGCTTCTGATAGAACCTACGCGTTTCCTGAGACCGGCACAGCTGTTCCATCTCCTCGCACTCCGTCTCCTCCAGGCGGCGTTTTTTCTCCCGAAAGAGGCGGGTCTGCTGTTGCCGTTTCTGTTTATAGCGTTCCACGTTCTGCCGGGTCCCTTGCTGCAGCATGACCGCCCGCGCTGCATTCTTCTCCTTCAAAACCTCCTGGCACTCCTCGTCGAACCAATCGTTCCGTCGACTCCGTCCCACGTACCCGACGTTGCTCTCAGCTGCATCGTTGATGGCTGCTTTTACTGTTCTCCAGCAGTCCTCAAGAGGGGCTTCGTCCAGCTCACCCTCTTCCGGTAATGCAGCCTCGAGTTGCTGCGCGTATGCCGCTGCGACATCCGGTTGCTTGAGCCGCTCTAGATCATACCGGGGCGGCCGTCGGTACCGTACGTTGTTAACGACGGAGAGTTTTGGGCGCAGTTTGACCATCACCAGATAGTGGTCAGAGTCGATGTTAGCGCCACGATAGGTCCTGACGTCGAGAATGTCGGAGAAGTGCCGACCATCAATCAGAACGTGGTCGATTTGCGATTCTGTCTGCTGTGATGATCTCCAGGTGTATCGGTACGGAAGGCTGTGCTGGAAGTAGGTGCTACGAATGGCCATATTCTTGGAGGCGGCAAAATCAATTAGTCGTAGGCCGTTTTCGTTCGTCAGCCGGTGGGCGCTGAACTTTCCAATCGTCGGTCTGAATTCCTCCTCCTGGCCAACCTGAGCGTTTAGATCTCCTATGATGATTTTGACGTCGTGGCTTGGGCAACTGTCGTACTCGCGTTCAAGCTGCGCGTAAAAAGCGTCTTTATCATCATCAGTGCTTCCGGAGTGAGGGCTGTGCACGTTTATTATGCTGAAGTTGAAGAACCGGCCTTTGATCCTCAACTTGCACATTCTCTTATTGATCGGCCACCACCCGATCACGCGCCTCTGCATATCACCCATCACTATAAAAGCTGGTCCCAGCTCATGTGTATTGCCGCAGCTCTGGTAGATGGTATGGTTACCTCTAAACGTTCGCACCATTGATCCCTTCCAACACACTTCCTGCAACGCTACGATGCCGAATTCACGGTCCTTCAGCACGTCGGCGAGTATGCGTGTGCTCCCGATGAAGTTGAGAGATTTACAGTTCCACGTACCGAGCTTCCAATCGCTAGTCCCTTTACGTCGCTGTGGTCTTCGCCGATTGTCCCGGTTCGTATTCTCTCGTTGATTATTCGTTGCTTGATTTTTTTACGGCTGGCTTGCAGGGCCTGACACCAACCCCCTAGATTTCCGGAGGACCATTCCCCCTAAATGTTCGGAGGACCATAGTGCGCAGTTTAGCTTAGAGTCCTTCTCTGGCACTCGGACGATGATCAGCCGCCCCTGACATGGGGAACAGACGCTGTTGTGGGCCGCTCCTAACATGGAGTACAGACGCTCAAGGTTTGCAGAAGCAAAAGCAAAAGCAAACCCCCCCTTCCCTGTCAGCATACGACCAAAGTTCCCACCGGGGGTTGGTTACCCGATCTTCCCTAAGGTTACTCGTACCCCGGCCAGTACCGCGAGGAGGTAGGGATAGGAGTTGCTGGGCAAGAGGCTAAGGACCGCACAAAGGGGTCTATTTTATTCCTTCAGGTATGCGAGGTACCAATGGTACGCCATGCCCAGCCATTTACCAACCAACTGCAGTGTATACACTGAACGAAAACTCCGGTCGCACATTGAATGATTATTGACTCATCCGAGCCCCATACCTATTTTCAGACACAATCAAGATGATTTTCATCAGCGCGAAAATCATCTGTTTACAAATTACTCCGAATGAAAATCATCCAGTCTTGGACTGATTTTTATCCTTCGAATAAATGCCTCAAATTGAATGATTATCATACATGTATGTAAGCAATCCCCATTCTATTGTAGTTGATAATTTAAAAGAATTCAAATAAAAAATTAACAACTTCAGAGCATTGTTGGTGAACGTACATTGTTATTTATTTCCTTAACGAGGTTATCAAATGTATTATTTACCAGTCTTCAAAAACAGATGCCAACCTACCAAACACATTGTATAAGATCCATTGAATCAAAATATTTGCAGCTTTGTGACCTGTGGTTGGTAGATACCATTAAGAAGTGTTAAATAAATGATACAAAAGAAACTAATGTAGGATTCCAAGTGCAATTACCTGTAAAATTCACCCAGAAAAGCTTGGAAAACCACGCTGCCCTCACCATGTTTACGTTTAGTTTTAGAAGATTGTTTTGACATTTGACCATCCCCAGGTTGTTATGTAGGTTAGAAATAGTGACTCTCCAAATCCATGAGAGATTTGCTAACAAATGGGATAATTCTGTGTTGACCTTCTTTGTTTTCTTGTAGCAATATCGCTCCTTCTGGGATAGCATCTACTATGTAAGAGAAAAAAAAACTACTAATTGAAATTTAACACTTCACTTTTGCAAAAACTAAAATAAAATACTAAAACCACTACTAAGGCGAGCAAATACCTGTAAACTCTATTATGTTGCTTATCTTGACAGATAGGCCTATTTCGTCTGCGACTTACAGACTTCTTCATTGTCGAGTGCTCGACTTGAAGAGAACATCGCATGGATCTATTATTTATACTAGAAAAATATGTAGGTATGTGTGGTTACGTTAGAACTAGATTCTGCTTTTAATCGTATACAGGGAGTCATTTTTTGATTGCGTACCTAATCCAGTGGTTCTCAACCTTTTTGCAACTGCGACCCCCTTTGAAGTTCTATAAACATCCCGCGGACCTCCAAATCTCATAATGAACCAGCAGATACCCTTGGCAGACACACCCAAAAATTACGCCTGTAATTCATTAAAAATATCATTGAAACTAAGCAATTCACAAACATTCATAAGTGGTACATTTTTAGACAGATGTATGTCCCTTCCGGAATTTGGAATTAACTCCTGACTTTCACACAGGATCAACTGGCTACGTCCTCGAAAGAGCTGAGGAGTATGAAGGTGTAATTAAGTGTGATCACCTACTTAAGATAGATGCAGAGAACTCTACAAATTCTTATACGTATATACAAAGAGATAATGCAATACTTTTGCTAAAATAATCTGGAGTCCACTTAACATACAAAGAATCTTGCCAAGAGTTAACTAAATATATTTCTAAGAGTCCAATAATAAACTTCTGAGAAGCATCCTGCCAAAATCAACAGAAAATCAGGTAGTTCAGCATGGGCGTAAATAGCCATCAGATTTGAGGGGGGCCACGGCCCCTCATCATGAGAATTAAAAGTTTTACATTAGATTTAGGATTTAGATAACCTTACAATGCTTGTTTCGGTAATATTTGTGAACCGATTATAGTGGAGCACTTTCATACAAAGGTCGGTATATAAAAACTTGAATTAGGTTCAACATCGATTGATCAACTTTGTTACCAAATGTCATTTTTATGGAAAAATAGTATATAGTATAACGCTGCGACGTTTTATATTGCCAACATGACGAATTCAACCCAATTAAATAAAAGAAATACAAAGATTTAAAATTCTGCTTTTCATCAGGATCAATCAGGAAACAAAATTACCTTTCCAATTCGATTTGAAAATTTAAGCAGAGTTCTAAAACAAGATAAAGTTTCAAATGTATCAGTTCAATTAAGGTAAGGAAAAGGTTCGGCCTTTGTGGTATAATCAAAATTTTCATAAAAACAATAGCAGTTGAAAAGAAATAAATACCACACAGTGAACCTCATTTGCTATAATTTTGCTAAACAAAATTGTGTTAAAATATTTACCAAGTTTTAGTTATAATAGTTTGAAACTTGATCGTCTTCGCTGTCCGAAACACAAAATATCGACACTTTTACGACAGATATACTTTATATAAGCCATAAACTTATGTTTACAGAAAAATACACACTAAATTTTCATCAAAAAATTGCCCAAAACAAGGTTAGTTGCAGAGTTGCTTGCTGTCACCATCAACGCTTGAAATTTGCTGATTTGTACAGGCCGACTGCGATAAAATTCGGATCATTCCATATCACATCAACATCATGCTCTCTACTCCATCACCAATGCATTGATGACGATAGACTATGGATATCACTGATGGCTCAAGTTTAGCCTTAAATTAAGCAAATAAAATGGCAATTTATCAGTACGATATTCTTGATATTGCTGCAGACGGATTGAAACCGTGTGTTGGTCTCTGAAAAACATCAATAGCATGGGTAATTACCACGTGATCACTCATTCTTCAGTGATTGTTATCTAGAGTGCGATGTCGCATCACAGCTGTTGGTTGTCAGATCCAGATCCAAATGATATTGATAGTTCGCAACTGATATTGATAGTTTTAGTCCATCAGCCATCAGCTGATATGACCGATATTGTACAAGTCTGGTTAGTTAAAATATACCAAAAAAAAACAGTTTTTCGCTAAACTAAGTGGAAATGTGAAAAATGTTGGCTATTTTTTTCGCACAAACAGGCAAATTTCGCTAAACTTAGGCCAAAAATTACACTCCAGAGCATTCTTATGATAGGCCTAGAAACGCCTAGAAGGACGTTTGTCATAAAGCAGTTTCATACAAGAACAGGTAGCATTTTAAAGAAGGCATATAATTCTTATTATGCCAAAAGTCCATTATGTCAAACCATATGCGAAACGTCTTTATGTGAAACGTCCCATCACCCCGAAAAATTCATGAGCTCATTCTTAAAAAAAACAATCACTTTTTATACAGGCGATTGACTTAGATGTAAGTAAAGGTCGCCTAACAAACGGCTGTTTCATTGGGCTTGGTAAAGTATGGAATCTGAGCCAAGAAAAATTTAAGAATATTTTGTGATTGATTTTCTTGAAAACTACCTAAAGCAATAAAACAGTACTTTTCAGTGCTAAAATTAAAAACGGTACTTTTCAGTGCTACTAAAACAGTACTATTTTTTCTACTATTGATCCCTTTACGATCCTTGTTTGGATCCGTGCCTTCGATTTTTCTTTGGACCCGTTGGCGAAAGCTAGCGGTGGTAATCCTTCTTGGACACCGTCTTGGGAAAAAACCTCTCGAAGGTCACGTCTTTTTTCGTTTATTCACTAAACATGGTATCAACAACAAACAAAAGGAAGGGTGGATCTCTGAATTCACAACTTCCTTCCAAAAAAGTGGAATTTAAAACTGTCACTAAACGTGGCAAGAATGGAAGAAAGGACGTTTCTCCGGAATGCGAACTTTCTTCCAAGGATGAAATGAATATTGTTGCAATCAGTTCGATGCTCTAGACAAATCCGAACACCAAGTCGAAGCAGCCTCCAGCCCAGGCCCTTTAATTCAAGTGAGGAAGCAAAGAGTGCTGCCTATTGTGGTCCGTTGTTCCGAATTTGGGGGATTTTGGCAGGAGATCTTGAACTCCATTAGGGAAATCAAGGTTTCCTTCCAAATCGCAAAGAAAGGAAACTGTCGCGTTTTGCCGGAAACTCTTAAAGATCGCGAACTTCTTCTCAAACATCTTGAAGAGAAGAAGCACAAATGTTTTATTTATGACGACAAAACTGAACGTTTGTTTAAAGTTGTCTTGAATGGTCTCTCAAGTGACTATAAGTCACCTGAAGAGATCAAAAATGGAATAAATGATTTACTTGGATTTTCCCCAGTCCAAGTAATCATTATGAAAAAGAGAACCCAATCTGGCATTGTTCGGAAAGGGCTTTCTCAAGAATATTACTTAGTTCACTTTAACAAAAAAGAACTAAATAATATTAAAGCTTTAGAAAAAGCAAGACTTATGTTCGATGTCCGTGTGACATGGGAATATTTCCAGAAACCTGGTGGAAATTACAAGAACCCCACTCAGTGCCGTCGGGGCCAAAAGTGGGGTCATGGTAAAAAAAAAAATTGTCGCATGGATGCTAAATGCATGATTTGCGGAGGTTCTTCTCACGCTAAGTATGTCTGTCCAGTGAAGGAAGATACCACCAAGTTCATATGCTCTAATTGCGGGGCTAATCATAAGTCCAATTTTTGGAATTGTCCATCACGCAAAAGAGTAATTGAGGCTCGTGCCAGGCAGATGAAAGATAATATCCGTTACGATAACGGTCGTTTCCGGTATTTGCCTGGTAGAGTATCGAACAATGTTCATTTTTCAGTTAACGATCGCTTGATTAGGAATCATACCCATCAGGAAGATTATAATCATGCTCATTCACAAACTAATAATCCGTCGGGTAGCCGTTCGAATCTTTAAATTTCGAATGTCTCTACCCACGGTAAATTCTTTGCCGATATCGTAGCAGGTAATTTAAACTAATATTTTAAATTGGAATGCTCGTTCTCTGAATGGTAAGGAGGACGAGCTGTTTAATTTTCTTATAGCTAATAACGTGCATATAGCAGTTATTACCGAAACGTATTTAGAACCTGGATCTAAACTCAAAAGAGATCCTAACTTTTTTGTTTATCGTAACGATCGACTTGATAGGGCATGTTGGGGAGTTGCAATCATCATTCATAGGCGTATAAAACATCAACTGTTTTCGTCATTTGAAACTAAAGTTTTTGAAACTTTAGGTGTTGCTGTTGAAACACTACTTGGTAAATATACTTTCATAGCTGCCTATTTGCCTTTTCAATGCTCTGGACAGCAAGTTAAATTGCTCCAAACTGACTTGCGAAAATTGACTCGCAATAAGTCAAAGTTTTTTGTCATTGGTGACTTTAATGCCAAACATCGGTCATGGAATAATTCTCAAAGTAATTCCAACGGCAGAATTTTATTTGATGAGTGCTCTTCAGGATATTTCTCAATTCAATACCCTCATAGCCCTACATGTTTTTCCTCTTCTAGAAATCCCTCTACGATTGACTTGGTCTTAACCGACTCTAGTCATCTTTGTAGCCAATTAGTTACTCATGCTGATCATGTCCCTGTTACATTTCAAATATCCCATGAAGCGATTCTTAATCATATTAGCTCCACTTTCAATTATTTACAAGCCGACTGGAATATATATGAAACGCATGTTGACTCTAATCTTGATGTTAACATTTCTTTAGAAACAAAACTTGATATTGGCAATGCTCTTTAAACTTTAACAAATTCCATTGTTGAAGCCAGGAGCATTGCAATTCCAAAATGTGAAGTAAAATTTGAATCCGTGATTATAGACGATGATCTTAAACTCTTGATCCGTCTTAAAAACGTGAGGAGAAGGCAATTTCAACGCACTCGCGATCCTGCTATGAAAATTATATGGCAGGATTTGCAGAAAGAAATCAAGAAACGTTTTGCACAATTAAGAAACAAAAATTTTGAAAATAAAATTTGTCAATTGGACCCTGGCTCTAAGCCCTTTTGGAAATTATCTAAAATCTTGAAAAAACCTCAGAAGCCAATACCGGCATTGAAAGAGGAAAACAAATTATTACTAACTAATTGCGAAAAAGCTCAAAAACTTGCTATGCAGTTTGAAAGCGCGCACAATTTTAATTTAGGACTTACTAGTCCAATTGAAAATCAAGTTACTCAGGACTTCGAAAATATTCTCAAACAAGAGAACGTTTTCGAAAATGCCTGGGAGACTGATTTGGAAGAAGTGAGAACTATTATTAAAAAATTCAAAAACATGAAAGCTCCTGGCGATGATGGAATTTTCTACATCCTCATCAAGACACTTCCAGAAAGTAGCTTATCGTTTTTAGTTGATATATTTAACAAATGTTTTCAATTAGCATATTTTCCTGACAAATGGAAAAATACTAAGGTTGTTCCAATTTTAAAACCAGACAAAAATCGTGCAGAAGCTTCTAGCTATCGTCCAATCAGTTTGCTTTCCTCCATCAGTAAACTTTTTGAAAAGGTTATTTTGAACAAAATGATGGCCCACATCAACGAAAATTCAATTTTTGCCAATGAACAGTTTGGATTCCGCCATGGACATTCGACCACTCATCAACTTTTACGTGTAACAAATTTGATCCGTTCCAACAAATCTGAAGGCTATTCTACTGGTCTTGCTCTTCTAGACATAGAAAAAGCATTCGACAGTGTTTGGCATGAAGGTTTGATTGTAAAATTAAAAAAACTTTAATTTTCCAACATACATTGTTAGAATAATTCAAAGTTATCTGTCAAATCGTACACTTCAGGTAAATTATCAGAACTCCAGATCTGAAAGACTTCCTGTAAGAGCTGGTGTTCCCCAAGGCAGCATTTTGGGACCAATATTATACAATATTTTCACATCTGACTTACCTGAGTTACCTCAGGGATGTCAAAAATCTTTGTTTGCGGATGACACAGGCCTCTCCGCCAAAGGACGAAGCCTGCGTGTCATCTGTAGTCGATTGCAAAAAAGTTTGGATATTTTTTCTTCATACTTGCAAAAATGGAAGATTTCTCCTAATGCTTCCAAAACTCAACTAATAATTTTCACACATAAACCAAAAGCTCTTTATTTGAAACCTTCAAGTAGACATGTTGTCACGCTGAGAGGGGTTCCAATAAATTGATCAGATGAAGTTAAGTATCTAGGGCTCATGCTAGATAAAAATTTAACTTTCAAAAATCACATTGAGGGCATTCAAGGCAAATGTTACAAATATGTAAAATGTCTCTATCCATTTATTAATAGAATAGCAAAACTTTGTCTTAAGAACAAGCTTTTGAAATTCAAACAAATTTTCAGGCCAGCCATGCTGTATGCTGTACCAATATGGGCTAGCTGTTGTAATACCAGGAAGAAAGCTCTGCAGAGAATTCAAAATAAAATTTTGAAAATGATTCTGAAGCTTCCTCACTGGTATAGTACCAATGAGTTACATAGAATATCCAATGTTGAAACATTGGAACAAATGTCAAATAAAATAATTAATAATTTCAGGCAAAAATCGTTACAATCTTCTATTGCCACGATAAATGCGTTATACGTTTAGGTTAAGTTAGGTTAAGTATATTCAAAACGTTTTTTTTTTCTCTTATAAGCAAATGAAATGTTATATGTTGTTAACAAAATGTTGATAAAATCTTAGATTTGTGTTACCAAATTAGGATGATAGTGTTGTCTAATAACACAGAACACCTAGATATAAGAAATAATGAATGTAATGTTTTGAATAATACTAATAGAAAAAAAACTGTATAGAAAACGATGTTTCATTACCAATCAATGGAAATGGAGTAATGCGTCAATATTTACAATAAGGATACGGGTAATGCCACAATAGATCTAAATAATGGTTGCAGTGGCTTACCCGAATAGAGAGAAAAAAAGAAGCTTATAAGTTTTTCTTTCTACAACCATGTTATCGTGAATGGAGTTTTAGGAGAAATTTCTGAATTATGGCAGTTTTAGTGAGCCAGGAATTGTCAAAAATGGAAGGGTGTTCAAAAACGGTTTTGATCATAACTACCGGGGGATCCACCAATTTGACCATCCGAATGCAGCATCCCACGGTACAGTTTCCGCGCACGCATTTTGGCCACCGTGTTCTGACGAATTGAGCTTCTTGATCACGCCTCCGGTGAAAAGGTTCGGGTTATTCCTAAAGTATTGCCTTGTCTTCCGTGCCATTTCTGGGTATTCCGTTTAAGGTTTTCGGCCGCTTCCAGCGCGCCACTCAATGGTCTTCGTCTCCTGAAACATCTTCACAACGAGGGACACGGTGGAATGGTGGATTCCAAGCCTTTTGCCGATCCAGCTGTTCAACTGACCAGGATTATCGACCACTGCGCCCAAGAATTGCTGGCGTAGCTCTTCTTGTTTCGAATGCATCTTAAAAACTACACTCTAAAGTTACTCAAAATTTCATTTATTTTTATCAACGCGATAAAAACTTACACCTAAAACAAAGTGTCGCAATTTTTCCGAGTCCAATCTTTACTTCCCTTCCAAAGGAAGTCGTCACTACCTATATCTTTTAGATCAAAACCGACTGTCTCGGGAATGGGAATCGGTCCCAAGTCCTCGGCGTGAGAGGCGTGTGTTCATACCACTGCACCAGGTCCGTCCCCAGCTGAAGCTTCTTTACATAAGGACTGTTCATTTTATAAAGTGGACACTTTGTTTATGCTATATCTTTTTTATTTATTGATAAAATCGTAATCGGTTTTCTGTGTATCGTTGACCTATTATTCTAAAATGCTATGAAAATATAAAATCTTTGAAAATGCCTTTGGTTGAAGAGCTAAATAGTTTTTCCAAAAACTCTTAAAAAAAGCTGTCCGTCAAAGTTTAACATTATTTTTCGCAAAACAAAAATCCTTATTTTTATGAACAAGTTATATGTTTGTATCCTTTACTATTCTACTAAAGGTAAAGCTTTAAAAATATCAATCATATAATTAGTGATTTATCCATTTATGGCCAAATTTGCTGATACACCATCCTTTCACTCCCAGCAAAAGAGAACAGTAAAAAGCGTGTTCAAAACTAGTTTGGATTACTAAAGAAACTATATTAGTATAAACGAAAGCTAAATCGTGAGATTAAACCACAGTCTTAAGTATAAATTTTACTGTTTATGGTAGTTTTACTAAAAAGTCTCATACTTTTAAAATCATGTACGCATATTTATCGATCTACAGCAAATTGTAAACAGTTTTCTCCGAATTTTTCAATTGGTAATCTCTGAATAACATATTATGAAAATAATATGTGGAAAATAAAATCGATTTTATTACAGCAGTGTTGCCAATTTTGATGATTGTCAATGTACTTTGATAGGTCTTCTAAGAATAAAACAATTGTGTTTCTGTTGTGCTTTGAATGTGACGTGGGGACTTACTACGTAACTCTATGAAAGCGTAAGTTATTTTTCATATTAATACTATATTAGGACTTCCGTCAGGACGTACTTTTACACAAAAAATTCTACTCATATCAATTCCCATCAAATTAAAAAAAAATTCTTTAAAAATATACGGGAAAATTGATTTTATTATATCTGTAAAATTGTTGCTCCAAAAATAACTTGATTTTTTCCATCAGGCTTCTGATTGATGATGCTTTCGAAGAACAAGCCTTTTTTGAAAATAGAAAATATAAATTATCGAATTTTCCAGCCAATTTCTTACAATCATTGATTTTGATAACCTCAAAAAATCGACCGATCTAATCGTTGTTCCATATTCGTGTAAAATTTAATTATTTTGGAGAATTTTTATTATCACAACATTGTACAATACTAGTCGAACGATGTGCAAAAAACCGATTGAAATTTCATTGATTAATAAGAAAGATACAGCATGCACAAGGTGTCCACTTTATAAAATGAACAGTCCTTATTCGACAGGAGCATTGGAAGAAGCATAAATTTTAACATTTTGAAATACCAAGTGTAAATTGTGGGCAGTGGGCAGGTCTCTGCGAGAATTACTAAATACCTAATAGCATAATTTAGTTCCACCAAATTATGATAATAGTGGTCGACTAACACAAAACACCTAGATAGAATAAACTAATGTAATGTTTTAAAAATAAAATAATTTAAAAAATGAAAAATTTCGATTTGTTACTAGTTTGATATTTTTTATGAAGTTCATATAAGGTGTGACATGCAACAACAAGTGTTGTCTAGAGTGAGCCGGGAGGGTTAAATTATGCATCCAATTTGGAAAACCTTGCTCTACCGCCTTCAACATGCAACAAACACCCAATCAGCTGATTGCGAGTGTGAAAAACGTGCGAGTAAAATGTCTCACCATCAACGCCAACAGTATAGAACGGTATACCTACATGTAGAATCAAGGTAGTGCAGTACTAGAGCACGGAGATGCAACATCGACAATTTTCCGAGATGCCTCCCAGAGCTGTATCTCGCGAATGCTCACCGCCCAACGATTCAGTCGTTTGCCGGCTACCGACGCGTGTGGATTCAATTCTGTAGAACGTTTCGCGGTATTGTCAATCATATCCGGTGAGTTGTGTGACACTTCTTCTTCGTGAGTTTTTTTTTTGTAATCTTCGTTGGTGTTTTGTCCTGACTAGAAGAGGGTTGTAAATAAGTACAAATGACCAACATGTTTGTTCTGTAGAGTTGGGGAAAACAGTGTGACAGAATTATGAGCACCGAGAATCTCCAGGGGAATTCTCCAACCGTTGATGCTGGGTTATCCCCAAAAGTAGTCGGTTGGTAATAAGTTAGTGGTTTGCTCCAAGGATAATGGGGCTCCTCGAATCGACGAAGGATAACGAGCTGTATTGCATTTTGGATCATTAACTGAAGTGTTCTCAGTGTGCGGTCGTCTCCAACAAGAATGCACGAGATGAGTCTCAATAGGTGCTTCTCGAAAGAAAACGATCGGATCGACGACGGCTGTGTCAAAGCAAAATATCGTTATTTTTAGAGAGCTTCATATGTGTGTTAAAGTCAAGGTTCAATACGGGCTATTGTTGGAGTTTAGCTAACAACGTGAAACGTCGAAGGAAAAGCGAAGAAAAGTGTGTTTGCTGTTGTTACAAAAGAGTGTTGTGTTGATCCAATTCAAGTTCACGAGAAAGAAAATTCCGTTGGGTCAGCCTGGAGTGGAAAACTCATTCCAGTGGAAGATGTGATTACTGTTAGTCTAAATCTGACCGGAGTTGGAAGCGGATTTGAAGAGGATTGAGGAATTGGAACGTGCTTTGTTCGGTTCGGTTGCGATTTGGAAGGAGAAACATAACTACCAACGTGCGGTTGTTTGAATGGGAGTGGGGGTTGATGAGAGATGTCCTGTCAGTAACAGACAGCAGAAACCGGAGTGAAGGCTGTTGTGTTGTTAGTTCGAATCTTTGAATCCAGTGGAGAGCAGATAATAGATTCACGGAAAGCAGAACCACATCGGGAAGCATTTAGTGGAAACGGTGAAGACAGGTATGGAGAAGATATCTACTAATTTGAAAGGTTTGGATCAGATATTTCCAGACGATTAACATTATAGATATCTTTAAAAGCTTTGTGAAAGCCTATCAAAATGAAAAAAAGATAATCATGAGTTGTTCGTGACGGATTTCACGCCAACTCGACACGCGATTGGCAGCACCCCTTCAGAATTCAATGAAACTTTCTGGATGTCAAAAGTATGTAAAACTAAGATACTTTACATATTTTGTTTTTTCAAAATCGATCTAGACTAACATTTGGAAAGGGTCAAATTTTTTTTTACTCTTTTTTATAAACCCGTATAATTTAAAAACGGTAAGACCTACAAAAAAGTGTTGTATGGGGGACTGTTGTGAAATTTCCTGACGTTTTAGAAAAAAAAATGAAAATACAGTCATCTCTCCGTTACTCGATATTGAAGGGACCATCGAGTTAGGGAGGTATCGAGTTACAGAACACAAAAGCAGTGCAACTGCGTTCCAAGGGACCATCGAGTTAGCCATGAAAACCAAATTTTAATATGGTTCTCTAACTCGATATCGAGATACGGAATATCGAGTAAGGGAGAGTTAACTGTATAAAAAACATTTTCTACACTGAAAAAAAATAATCCAATCTTTAAAGTCGATTTAAAAAAAAACGGCCACTTCAGAATTTGATCATCCTTAAGCAAAAAGTTTCGCAATTAAATTTACTAAAAGTCGTCAGACCATTGCAAATTGGGCAAATTTTAGAGAAAAAAGTTTTTCTTACATCGAATTTTTAAAGTCCAAAATGAATTTTTCATTTTATTTTTATTTCGCTTTAAATAGTCTAGTATGATCATATTTTCAAGTGATAAATTAGTTTTAATCACAAAATAAATTATATTTGTTTTATTGGGAGTAGTTAAAAGAAATAAAACGGAGTTTTTTTTTTAATTAAATTCAATTGATCTCGCACCATACCGCTTATGAGAAAATCAACTCTGTCTAACAATCCAATGGTTTTTTATGGTTGGAAAGATATCACAATAATATTTAATTTCTTATTTGGTCAAAGCCAATCTTAACAGGTGTCTGGAAAGGGTCAATATTATGCTTATGAAAAAGTCGTGGTTTGTTTTTATTTTTATTATTGCTATATATCCTAAAACGTAGTAGGGTAAATGATGGCTTCGGCACCCTGAAGGTATTTTCGGCAGCACTAACTTATCGTCCTTGTTTAAATTTATCTACGGAACAAGAGTTAACTTCAATGTACTCAACATATTCCTTGAACTATAATCTTCCATGTAAATCACATCTTACACAAAAATATTATATAACATGGGTTTTATCATTAAATCAAATAAATGCTTAGGAAATTATCGTCATTCGTGAGCTGCCGAATAAAACAACACAAGAACAGCTTACAAAAACTCACCACTTTAAAAGGTCCAATTCTCCGCTCCAATGCCAATTTTTTCACAAAAGCTACGCACCGATCACTTATGCACTATTGAACTTTTGATTTATATATAAAGCACTCGAAAATACTTAATTTTTATGCTTTAAATCACAAATTGAAATTAATGCACTTTGATTTCCTCGGCAATCACTTTTTATTACTGGACTAGGTTGCCAGAAAACCATATTCAATTGCGGTGTATTTATTATTCACGATTTAAATTCACCGAAAAAATCGAACACAACTAATTAATTTATTGGAATTGGAACAAAGCATGCATTGGTAACAATTGAGCCTTTTAATTTTTAAGTGTATATTTAAATTATCGGAAAAATATATATAATATATAATACATGAAATTATTATATCTGCTCACAGTACAAGCTGGCTTTGGATTTCATCTCGAATTCGTTGTCACAGTTTTCCGGAAGCTCAAAATTTAAGCAAATCCGATGATTAAACACATATTTAAGGTTAAACAACCTAACAGTTCTCAAAATCGAAGGAATCTCCAAATTGATACCTTTGATCTGTATCCTCTGTTTCGAAACATCCAAGAATCAACACTCTTTCCGCTTTAATACAAATCTACAAGCTCCGGATAAGAGATCGTGCGCTCTGAAATTTTAGTATTTAGAGATATCGACATGAATATGCTTTAAAATTTGATTTTCCGTGTTAAAAGTAACACATTCACAAAATAAATTGCTCACCTCGAACCATGATGACAACAATTAACTGACACATGATCAAGTCTTTCATGGCATACTATATCATTTGAATTATTGAAGAAAAACAATTATGTACCCAGTTTTAATCTACACTTTCATCTACATTACTCGATATCAACTCAAGGAACTGCTCTTAATCTGAATTTCATGACTACTATGATGGTTTTTTAAACAGTTTTCTGAAAGTTTTTGTTCCACGACTCGTTATTTCTTGAAGTCGATCGTCCCTTCAGATTCCTCATGGAAATTAACTGTATTGGAGAAATATAATAATTGTAAATAAATGATAGATCTCAAAAACACCAAAATATACCTCTCTGGAATTTTGACATCCGTTTCATCAAGTATTGCTCTATGTTGCCTGAAAATTTGAGCTTGCGATTTTTTGCGCTTTTTGAGATATTAAGGTTCAAAAAATGCTCTATTTTTCAGGTTTTTTCATAATTTCTTAATTTTTATGCGTCGTATTTTTATTTTTTTTTTTCCACCAGAGCTTGCGTTTGTTATATATTTATCAGCAAACAATATTATATGACATGGTTCTTAAGAAAAATGTCAAATTCGGTGAAAAAAATCGTTTTTTCACTAATTTTCTCTAATTTTGCCAATAACTCGAAAACAGTAGGCTGTGGAATTTTGACGTCTTCGAGAGAGTTGTTTATTTTATCAAAATGAACAACTTTGCGAACATGCCAAGTCTCTAGAACGTCACAGTAAAAAGTTAGATTGTGGCGCCACCTATGCGGACGATTTACGAACTATCCGTTTATGTCAGTAGATGGTCCTCGTTGTAACAAAAAACTTTGCCGAAGACACCAAATACCGGAAACGCTTCGTTACCGAGTTATTAATTTTGTCCCGCCAGATTGCGTCCCTGTCCCATAGTGCAATGATAGAGGTTCTATCTTTATCAATTGATAATATTATAGAATGAAAATTGTTGGACGATGGGTATAGAAAATTAACCAAATTCTATATTAAGCAATCCAAGGTGGCGGCTTCAGGAGTGTAAGAATTGTTGGAAACCCATGCAATATGGGTATTTTCGGAACGGGCACGATGAAGATATGACGAAAATCGATATCCGACGCCATTTTGAAATCCAAGATGGCGGCCTCCGGATTGGTAAAATCAATGAAAACCCATGCAATATGGGCATTTTCGGAGCGGGCGCGACGAGGAGATGACGAAAATCGATGTTTGACGCCATGTTGGAATCCAAGATGGAGGCCTCCGGATTATTAAAATCATTGAAAACCCATGCAATACAGGTATGTTCCGTTTTTGTCACATTTCGATTTCTTTCACAATTTATTCCGTTTTTATCAACACAAAAATATTGAAAATTTTTATATTTTGGAATGTTTAGAAAGTAAACTAAAGACTTATTTTGAAGCAAGCCATATGTTTTTCAAATGCCTCAGGGTTGAATTTTCGACATTATGGTAGTATTAATCACTTGTAACGTAGGTATTAATTCCTATACAGGTCGGACTCGATTTTTTTTCACTGCGGATAATCGAATCACTAAAAGAAAAATTTAAACTCGCCATCAAAGAACATTTTCTTTTTTCGTTATCATATTTTTATGATGCACGCCAGAAATTATTTCTATGAACATTAGGGCTATAATAAGAGAATTTTTGTTTGACCAGCATACACAAAAAAACCCTTTTTTTAAACCCCTTATTCCTACCTATGTCCAAAACTGTCAAACCATTCATATTGTATATTGCGATAATAAATAATCTCAAATTTATGCATAAAAACTGAAACATAAGAATATCATAAAAATAATTTCGGACAAGTCTAAAATTCCGGATAATCGAGTCTCCGGATAATTGAGTCCGATCTGTACCATTCAATAAGGGGTGCCTTCTTCTCGTCTGCTATCCAAACAGTCCCAGAATGTTCAAGCTTGACTAGGGTTTGCTAGAAAAGATCGATACATGTCTCTACAGTCGAGACTTGTTCTGGCCATGTCCTAGCAACAGGTAGGGATTGTAATTACAGTCATACCTCGATATAACGTAACCTCTTGATAACGTAACTCAATACATACCATGAACAAAAACATGATTTATGAATGATTTATGATTTCCGTCATCCCCTCATCGTGCCCGTTCCAAAAATACCCATATTGCATGGGTTTCAATGATTTTACTAAACCGGAGGCTGCCATCTTGGATTTCAAAATGGCGTCGGACATTGATTGCCGTCATTCCCTCGTCGTGCCCTTCCGATAATATCCATGAGAACAAACCTTGAGTTATTTTTATTGGCTTTTCCCATTATGCGCAAGATTTTGGTTTCAGTATTTGTATCAATGATAGGATAGATAGAGATAGCTATAGAATTTTGCAAATAGTATATTTTTCCCCAAAGATAGATGATAAATATATGCTTGATCCATCACTGATGAAAAAATGCTGATAGTATCTCCATCCGTCTATCAATTGTTAGAGATAATATATTCTATCTTCTATCCATCATTTTTCAAGAAGTGATAGTATCCCTATCACTACCCATAGTGAAAGTATCATTTGATAGTATCAAAAGATAGACGTGATAATGATAAATGAGAGGGATAAATTTTAAGCCTGTTACCTGGAATCGAACCAAGAACATTGTGATCGATAGGCTCGTGCGCACTCCCCTCGTCTATCGGGTTAATGGACAAAAGGTCGAAAGACAAAAGGTCGAAGGACAAAAGGTCGAAAGAACAAAAGGTCGAAAACGATTTGCTTAACCCCTCTACCGGCAGCTTCATTTTTACCGCTAAAAAATATTCAAATCGCGATAACTTTTTTGTTTCTTGTTATTTTTGCACCATTTTTTCACAAGATCTCGAAAAACTCTTCTAGTTTTCGAATATGTGTCGATATTGATAATTGGTCATCTAGATCCGAAGATATTCCAAAATTCCTTGGGGGACCGACGCATAGCCATATATATCAGGCTACAGAATTTTTATCGTATTCGGATATTCACCCCTCGAAATGATACCTTAATGGGAGTATGTTGTGAAAAAATGAACTAATTTGGTGCAGACGTCTTTGAGTAATGAGCATTTATGTTTCTGGTACCACTCTGGACAAATAAAGATCTTGAAAACTCTAAAAAACCTCATATCGTAATTTTCAGATTTCTCCAAGAATACTGAACCGATTTGTATGATTTTTTCAGAGTAGCTCCTTATTGCCTGGTATTGTATAGTAGGGGAAGGGGTGGTAAAATGAACACCTTAAGGAAATCATCTTATTTCTGATAGAAAAACGAGGCATTTATATAGTTCAATCGCACAACATCAAAAATAGGGATGTAATCTACAGCTGCTACATAGATTTAGACTAAAATAGCTGAATTTTCACATATTTTCATCGCTATCAAAAAGCGATGCAAATGTTCATTTTACCTGCACTATGTGGGTAAAATGAACAGCGGTTGGTAGTAAAATGAACACCATGCAAAAATCGTGAGCATACCAAATATTTCTTAAAATTTTCATTGCTCCACCGAAAATATATCCAATAATGATTGTAACCCATTCAAAAAGAATTCTAAAGGTATCAGATTTGACATATTTACGACATATTACGACGATATTTACCTCACTGAAAACCTCAAGTCTTCCGAGCTAAAATTTACGTCAGTTTTAATTTTCAAACGTGGTTTTCTAGAATCTTAGTTTTCGTTGATATTTTCACTTCAATTGACCTCTGTATCAACTCGAACACTCAGATTTATGCTCTAAATCGTCCGTGCGTGATAAAAAATCATCGAAATTTGTTTTTTCTCGGTAAAAGGCACAGTGTTCATTTTACCACCCCTGTTCATTTTACCACCACTTCCCCTACACATTTTATTTTTCTGGTAAATAGACCAAAAACATAATGGCCGTCAAAGGCATTTTATATGGAATATTTTCAAAACCAGATCATCAATGATTAATATCGACACGGCTTCTTAACGCTCCGTCATCGTAATCATCGTCATCATCGAAACTTCAAATGCAGTTTTTCTGTTCAAAACTGAATATTATTCGATGAAAATGTGTTCAATGTGTTTCAATTGGAGAATACAATACAGTGAACACATTTTCCTGAAAATTTTCTTGATTTTGAACGAAAAAACTGCTTTTGAAAATTCCAAAATCAATGACGGATCCTGCCCCCTTAAACTAGAAGAGTTTTTTGAGATCTTGTGAAAAATTGGTGCAAAAATACTGAGAAACAAAAAAGTTATTGCGATTTGAATATTTTTTTAGCGGTAAAAAATGAAGCTGCCGGTAGAGGGGTTAGTGGTAAATTTTTCTTTCTTTGAAAAAAGATTTTCGAACTTTTGCCACCATTTTTTGTTCTTCGACCTTTTGTCATATCGACCTTCTCTCCTTTCGACCTTTTGTCATAGATTCCGTCTATCGACGCCTTGATGTGGGGTGATGCTAAAACGATACATAAAGCTTTCGTATTGCAATAATCGCTCGATCTTTCTTAAGGCAAAATGTATGAATTTCTATAGTCCAGATCGCCGCGTGTAAAATTGATACGCAATAAGAACAAATCAAGAGAATCGTGTTCGACCATTCCCCCCTCCGCAACGGTCTTGTATGAAAAAAATAAATTTTGTGTTTGAGCCGCAACGTTTGAGCCTACTCCCACTTCCCCTAGAGTGTTACGTAATTTGTGGACGGCGCCTCAGTCTGCACAAATTTAGTGGCGTTGTGTATAGAGGTCCCCAAGTAAACTACCACGAACACCAACGCACAATCAATCTTACACAAGTCGATTTCCTCAGAATGAAAACGTATCGATGTTTGTTTGATGTCATTGAGCTTTCGGTCAACGGCAGGCCAACAAGGAAGTAGTTGCTTTGCAGCAATTCTGTTTATATTTGGATTCTCACAGCAAACAAAAGCAATGTTGTGACAGTTCTCACAGCAAACAAAGAAAATTTTGTCAACATTGCACTACTACGCAGGCAATTGGATTGGACAATTCAATATGACTCTCAGCTATTCTATTTATAACTGCAATTCTCGCGGAACATTACTAAAGGACCTATCTAACATTGAGAGGCTCTCTTTGTTTACTTTCTCTTTCATTAATAGCTGAGTCACATTAACCTCCTCTGTTGCGTTTTTTGTATGAAACGCTAGTCAAGGAAATTGACTTTCGATCTATAGTGAAAAGCTTCCCAAAATCTTTAGTATTCCACTGTTATAATCGAAAGAGAACGAGAGAGGAGAGAATCTCTCATTTGTACATAGGTCCTTTAGTAATGTTCCGCGAGAATTCTGTTCTCAGTGTAGTCTGTATTTTTCTGCATTGGCCCTTTCAACAAGTAGAACATAATGAGTGACGTACAATTTCAGGCATTGTCAACAAATACGAAAAGTTACCAAAAGTTTCTAAAAGTTCAACTGCTTAGGCTGCCGACAATACGTTAGTTCCCCTATCTGCACATGAATGTTTACAATATTTTTGGGCTTTACTGAATAAATTGAATATTTTTGGTTCATCCTCTGAATTGGTATACCGTTTGGCTGCAATTAGGGGACAGTTTTTAACCTTATCAAACAATTCCACCAATTCCTCTGACATATTGTTCATTAGATATATAACAGAAATTTAATTTGGTGATACATGTATCAGTTTGCTTCACTGCCCAGTCGAATAGTTCTCGCAGAGTTGCGATTGTGTTTCCATAGTATTTTGCAAGACTTGCTCTTTTTGCCATTCGCTTGAGATTCAAGTCCGTCTAAATCTAGGGACATAAACTGTGGGCAATCAGCAACCTCATGCGACTCGTCGGAATAATACCAACAAGCTCGTCTGTTTGATTCCGAGATTGGTGGACGTCTGAATTGGCCAGTAGTTGTCACAGTTGGATCACCTTCAGTCTCAAAGTGGGCAAATAGTTTATGGTTGTCTCGCCCCGTCTTGTTCGGTCTCTGCGGAAGTGGTGTGTCGGATGGAAGGGTTACATCCGATGCTGTATCAACAAGTTCGGTCATGAATTCACCAAAGGTCGCTAAGTTGACATCAGTTTGCATACGTTTATACCATGACCACTGCATTTTCAGTTGTGGTGGGAGTTTTTCTACTAACTCGTGTAACAGCATCGGGTTTCGAAGGTGATCTAGTAGCTTTGCTACGAACATTTGGTCCACCAAGTTGCGTACAGCCATCCCGAAGCTTACGATCGACTGGAGGTTCTCGGCTCTCGGAGGTGGGACGACTCACAACCGCTGCATCAGAGTATGGATCAAGTCTTCCGGGCGTCCATATAATTTTCTCAGAGTCTCCATTACATGGGGCATTGATTCCGGCATCAACAAGCGACTTTTCACTGAGTCTAGCGCGTGCCTTTTTAGGCAACGTTGGAGTCGAGCCAGATTCTCAGTATCTGTAAACCCACACGCTGCCGTAGTATTATGGAACGAGCTGGAAAACAGTGGCCAGGGATTGAATCCTGAGAAAATTGAGAGAATCTCTCACGTATCGCTCTCTGTAACTATCATAACATGCTGCACATTATGAGAGACTGTTTATCGTATACTGCTACAACTTTGATCAGATTGGGGGGATAGTAGTGTATGATAAAAACCCCTCTAAACATGCTCCAAGCCTGGCGGACACTATTGCTATTGGAAGTTCGTGGATTGTTTATCGTGCCTGTAAAGAAAAACACCTATCCCCAAAGATAAACAAGCGAGAAAAATGGATTTTATCATCGCTCTCTCTTTGGGGCTCTCGCTCGCTGCTTCCATTTATCAGACTTGTTCTTCTTCTTTCTGGCGTTATGTCCCAACTGGGACAAAGCCTGCTTCTCAGCTTAGTGTTCTTATGAGCACTTCCACAGTTATTAACTGAGAGCTTTCTATGCCAATTGACCATTTTTGCATGTGTATATCGTGTGGCAGGTACGAAGATACTCTATGCCCTGGGATGTCGAGAAAATTTCCAACCCGAAAAGATCCTCGACCGGTGGGATTCGAACCCACGACCCTCAGCTTGGTCTTGCTGAATAGCTGCGCGTTTACTGCTACGGCTATCTGGGCCCTTATCAGACTTGTTACACCTTGCGATACAATGACGATCGTGGACCGCAACAGATGAGATGTTTTTCTTTGCTTGCTTTGATCGTGCTTCATACTCAAATGAGAGCGAATTCTGCAATGCCTGACAGTGGCCAATTCTGTGGGTTACCGGAAAAGACGGGCAATTTCCGGGGTATTGCTTGGCGCGCTGCTAATTGTGCACTAGTGGGCGCTGACTGATACAAAAGTTTCAACTGCTGTTGTTCGTCACCAACTCTAGGCTGCGAAATGTGATGCGGTTGATATGGTACTGAGCCTGATGCTGATCTCGGGGGCATAGGATCTTGCGGAACCAACGTTGGCCTGGATTGTAATGCAGCTGTTTGGTCCAATAGAGGCGGAATTTGCTGCAATGCCACATCAGCGGAAAAGATCGTGGTTGGAGGGATTGCAGGAACATTTACATATAAACCAATGGATGTTTGAACAACAGGCAGACTCCGAAGCGATAGACCACAGGCACGGTGTGTCGTTAGTGGCACAACCGACGGGATTGACCCGAATGGATAGTTTGACCCAGTAGGGATTGCCGACACGGCAGGTCGCGCAGCTGCACTTGCTTGATGCCCTGGTGGTGCTGTATAATCCAAAACACCTGCTCGTGTCACCGGAAATGCGTACATGGGCTTCATAATATCTAACATTGTGGAGCGGATTAGCGTTCTTGTAGGAGGCACTTGTGTGGGCACTATTGCATAAGAAACGGGTTGAGAAATTTCGTTGGCTTTTGAACTCGGTGTCGATGTAGATACAGGTACGACCGTCGTGCTAGACTTTGTGACCACATTTCCTTGAATTTGAAATCTAGATGTCGTTACTGGAGTCGCGTGCTTTTGGTCGACATCGACTATCGGTGACCTAGTAATGGGTGTTTTTCCGATTGATTGATCGTTGCTTAGTCAATCCAAGACCTTCTTACGGCTGGCGCGACTGCTCAATCGGCTCGAGTTGTCTTCGTCATCATGTTCCTCCAAGATGATGTTCATCTTCTTTCTGGCGTTACGTCCCAACTGGGACAAAGCCTGCTTCTCAGATTAGTGTTCTTATGAGCACTTCCACAGTTATTAACTGAGAGCTTTCTTTGCCGATTGACCATTTTTTTGCATGTGTATATCGTGTGGCAGGTACGAAGATACTTCTATGCCCTGGGAATCGAGAAAATTTCCCTTACGAAAAGATCCTCGACCAGTGGGATTCGAACCCACGACCCTCAGCATGGTCATGCTGAATAGCTGCGCGTTTACCGCTACGGCTATCTGGTGATGTTCAGCTTCTGCTGAAAATAGGCCTCGTCCTCTTCTGCTCGTCGTTTTCGGATTTCGTCCTCCTCGGCACGTTGCTTCAGCTTCATGGCGCGCTGTTCCTCGAGCTGTTCCATCAATAGTTGCTTACGTGCTTTACTGCTTGTCGAACTTCGACCTGACTTAAGGCTTCCTGCACTTGTCGGCTCTCTAACTTCCTTGTCCGTACCACAGCGATCGCATCTCCAGGTCTTGTCCGGTTCGATATTGGTTTCACTTTCGCCAACGCAGTTAGGGTGAATCCAAGCATCACACATATCGCACCCCATAATCGAGCCTGTCGTTCTACCGATGGCGCATAAACCGCAAGTCTTTGCGTGTCCCACCATCATCCACAGGATAAGAAAGTTACTGTGCTCTGGAGATTCTGGAATGGGCACTCTACTGCTTACTTCACAGGTCTAATTTGCTTACTACGCAGGATCACTTACTTCAAAGGACTTTCTTGATGAACAGTTAATCTTAAAAGTTTGTTCAAAATGCGGGTTTCCAGGGGAAGAAAACTGTCCTATTAGCAGGTTGAATGTTCTCCAGCTTTTTAGCTGAAATTTATTGAATTTCATTATGAAGGTATGAAGTTAACACTAATATTACAGACTTACATTAAGTATTCCTTCCGCTTTCTGTGAAACCGCGAGTTAATCTTGCTTAATTGGTTCGAATACGATTTCCAATCAAACCTAGTCATAATCAAAGAGAATGAATAATTCAATCGTACTAACAAATTTTGTCTTCACCAAGTTGTTTTGAGCCAAGCACTTCATATTTAGGCTTAACAACTTGTGTTATTACTTACACATATACTGGAAAAGATAATTCAATTCTATAGCGCTCGACTGCCTGTTTTGGGTTGCCTACGAATTTGGGTTACTACCGTAATAAATCGTGTATACTGGTCAAATCCTAGAATGCAGTGGTACTAATTTAGAAGCGGTGATAATAGAGGATCAGGGTTTACAATTTTACCCGCCGACTACAAGAGATCACTAAAGGAATGCAAATTATTGGCTTCTGATAGCGATTCTATAGCATCGAAGAATAGATCTAATGGCGAACTAAACTGACCAGTATACACACGCATCTATCTATCCCCGATTGTCCATAGTTCTCGTCGTGCTGCTGATGGTTCATGCAGGGGAGCGTTCGGGACTCACGTTACATTTCGGTTGTAGAGACCGGTATGCAACACAGGTAACAAGATTTCTCATCATTATGTTATTAGTTTCTGCTTGGGAAGTGATATCGATTTTGTTCCTGTTCGGTCTCTTCGGTTCTTTTTTTCAAGCACATGTTATCGAAAGTTCTAATTATTAGATTCTCAGGCGCTACCAGCCCTGAAAATCATTTTGCACTAATTGACTGATGAGGACCGCAATTTTTCCAAGCAAATGAACGACACAAATATGTGTTATACTGAAATGTTTGAAGCCTGAATTTTTCAATTATTTATGGTATTCGCACCAAGACACTAAGTGACAAATTAACTGAAGTTGTTTCAATTTACCTTAGGTTTAAGAAAAAAAGAGTAAGCCGTTCGAAAATGTTGGCGATATTGTATACTTATCAATCGGGCAGAAAATATTTCAAACAATATAAAAATGCTTCTAATACATAGTGCCACAACTATGCTAACTAAGACCCTGAAGATTTCGGAGGGACGAGAAATCCTGAAGGAATCTTCTTCAAAAATAGATTTTCTAAAGTTTTAATATAATGAGAATTTTACAAATGGAACTTTTAGGAGTTCCTCAACAGAAGAAATTTATTCAGGTACCCGAGGAGGAAAGAATAACTCGGCAATAACTTATGCATACCATATTTTGGTATCATACCCCAATTAGGTATTGTTCAGTTATCAATACCTCATTTTGGTATTATAATGGTATTTGAAAAAAAATGTTTAAAACAATTATAAATACTTCATTTTGGTATTCGATAGCTATTGAGGACTGCTGGAGGTATTGAACTATTATTGAAAAATTTCACTTTTATATGAAAATCCATCAAGTATTATTTAGGTATTGCAATACCTGATCTAATTATCAGCTTGGTATTTGTAGAATATGCAGAAGGTATTGTTTGAGGTATTTTACCTCTTATGCAGGGCTCATTCATACCTCATTCAGGTTGTAAGTATTGGAAATTATCTGGTATGGAATACCTCAATTTGATATTCAGTAGTTATTTTCATCTGCTCGGGTACTCTATTGCATGAGTTAACTGAAATTCTACCACGAATTGTATCAAAATCTTAATAAATCACTTTGATTTTTTTTTATATTCTACCATAAATGGTTGGGAGTAGTGTTGGATCCGTTGAATCTGTTGCATGATCCTTGGGGGCGAGCGACGGAATCCGGATCCATTGTGTCGGAAGAAAAAACGAAGTGTGCCGGTGAAAAAAAAAGCATACGCGTCAGTAGTGTTGAATCCGTTGAATCTGTTGCATGCTCCTTGTGAGCGAGCGACGGAATCCAGATCCATTGTGTCGGAAGAAAAAACAAAGTGTGTCGGAGAAAAAAAACATACGCGTCAGTAGTGTTGGCTCCGTTGAATCTGTTGCATGTTCCTTTGTGGACGAGCGACGGAATCCGGATCCATTGTGTCCGGTTCGCGTTGCGCGGAAGAAAAAAACGAAATGCGCCGGTGAAAAACAAAAAAAAAAACAACGCGTCAGTAGAGTTTGATACGTTGAACCTGTTGTATGCTCCTGTCGAGCGAGCAACGAAATCAGAATCGTGTCCGTTTTGCGTAGTAACCGCACTATCAGTGTCGGTCATTCGTGTTTATGCTCACGTATTCATTTCGAATTATATATTTATCGTTTACCAAAACGAATCCTTTCCCATATCCAAACTCCCAGTGTTTTCTTGTGGAAGTGCAGAGGACTCCTCGGCTTCTGTAAAGCAAGTAACACGTCAACATTTCCCTCCCATTCCCAAATTGACCTGCATTCGGACGCAGCCGGCGCCGGTATTGTTTGTTATAATAATGAGAGCACCAGTGACTGTCCGACATTTCCCCGAAAACCATTTCCCCGAATCAATTTTCCCCGAAGGATTTTCTCCCGAAAACCATTTCCCCGAATGAACTGTTTGCCCGAATGTACCATTTCCCCGAAAGTTTTTTTCCAAAGACATTGAACCTAAACTGTGTGATATTTGGATTGGAAATCGATGACAGTTTTTACTGTCTGTTTTCAAAAATATGTTAAAAATTAAGTTTGGTGCTCAAACTCTATAAACTTTAAATCGTAATAAAAATGCATACAATGTAAAACGTAGGATTTGAAAGAATTCAAGAGATGAATATATCTGGTGCTTAATGTCGTTTGTCCGTACATAATTCTTCTGAATGACATCTGGCTGAACTGGCAACGGTAGAGTTATAAAATAACGTTTGACTGATTGAAAACAGTTTGTAGGATTCAATGACGAGACACAAATGAGTGTAGTTTCTGTTTCTTAAAACATAAGCAGATGTTTCATTTTTTAACTACATTTTATAACGTAAAAATGGATTGTTTTCAATTTTATAAATATTTATTCTTTATATCAAAGGTTGTACTCCATTATATACTGTTTCAATAATTGTTGGCTTAAAATAGTTGATAATTTTAAAGCTAGTTTTGCCTTCTTATCATCGTAGGCACTGCCCATAACTGCATATTTGTAACATTCGACAAAAGTAGGCACTGAGTAAATGGAGTACCAAGTGTAAATTTTTTTGAAGGCCCAGAAAAATTTCAAAAAATTACCGAGGACTCAACAATGCTTATATGAATCTGAAATTTTGTACAACTAATCTCACATATTGGGTGAATAGTCAGAAAATAATTTTGATAGAAATTTATTTTCCACAACATTATGAGGCCCACGTATAATCTCAATGTGACTGTTATGCGGTTATATTAAGCAATGTGACAAAACAACTTGGTATTTTTTCCGAACTTTCTAGAACAAACTCATAGATTTTATTAAGTTAGTCGAAAGTATTGATGATTTGATGATGTTCTACGGTATTAACTCGAAATCGTCAAGAATGTCGAATGTGACAAATATGCAGTTATGGGCAGGGCAGTTCTTTCAAGCTTTGGTGTATTGATATTGTCCTGCTTGCATCTGCTACTCTGCCGTGAATCGCAAGTTTGTAAAAAGTAGGCATTGAGAAAATGGGTTATGAAGTTTCCATACAAAGATTAAAAATATTCCAGAGGATTGGAACATGATCAATTCTCAATGAAACTTTCATAATTTGCTTTTCACTACAATATCTTTCCGAGAAAAATATAGAGATGATCAGAACACGGTTCTTTTTTAAATTACACGGTGCGAAAATATGTAGTGGGACTGATAAGCGATTACTTTTCATTATGGGACAATCCAGCTTGGTGTTTTTTTTCTAATTTACAGAGCAAATCATATTATCTCATCAGTGCAGCTGAAGGTGCATTTTAAGATATGTTGAAATCTGAAGTCAACTCAATTTTGACAAAAATGCAAATGGGACTGACTTGCGATTCACGGCGGTACTGATTTTATCAGAAATTTGCCCTTCTTTTATTAGAATGCTGTTCTTTATATATAAATATATCATTAAAAAATAACAGAACTACTGAAAATTTAATAAATTTTTTTCTGGTAATTATATGCTATTGCTTCAAATGTTATTGTAGGAACGAATACTACAGATTTTTTTTATATTTTGATCCAACTTCTATTTTTTTTTTCAAATAGGCATTTTTTTTCTATTGAATTAGTCACTTATCCAAGACAGCATGTTGACTTTTAAAAATGTCTAGAAGGATGGTTCGAGGTTTAATTATGTAGTGCAAGATATAATAGATTCCAAGAATCAATGGACTCACTGTAGCTTCTGTCACTAAGTATAATGAAATTACGTTCAACCTAGTGGACATATGGCATGAGGACGTTTGGCGGAATCAGGCATCTTTGCGTAATCATGCGAAACAATGTGAAAGAACAGCCTATTATTAAAAGAAGGGAAAATTCAAATTGAAATATTATCAGCTAAGTGCCACTAAACATTGGAACAGTATAAATATAAAGAACAGCCTATTATTCTAAGAAGGCAAAGCTAAGCCGCTTCCAATGAAACTGCCTATCATGTGCTCGCTTTCATCGTCAGGCTATCACATAAAAAACATCTAAGTTGTGTTGACTCAAATGCACGTGGCACATTATTTTAAACATCTGTTACTTTGAACACATGTATTTTATAACAAATTAATCAATTTTTATCTAGTCTTACATCAGCTAGCACGTTAAATACTTTTTGTAAGCTTGATCATGACTTGCTTTCAGTATGACAATTACACTACGATTTTTTCGGGGAAATGGTACATTCGGGAAATTAATTTTCGGGGAAATAGTTCATTCGGGAAAACTTCATTCGGGGAAATTGCATTCGGGAAAATGGTTTTCGGGGAAATGTCGAACAATCGCACCAGTACTTACACATTGAGGATGCTACTGATCCCGAGTAGTGTCTGATGGTTCCCTGTGTAAGTACAGCTGTTCTTGCAATAACGGAGTAGCAACTGCGGGCGGTCAATCATGCTCATGCTCATGCTCATGCTCTACCATAAATGGTTGGGTGACAAAATGTCAAAAGGCAAAACGTCGAATGCCCAAACGTCGAAAGAACAAAGCATCAAAAAGATAAAACGTCGATACGAAATGATTATCTTCCAAAATAATACAGCATGGTCACACATGTTATGTTATATATTTTATTATCATATAGTTTTTATACGGACAATGGGAACGAAACAAAATTTTTATTTATTATTTGTAATGTTCAATCTGTTTAGACTTCGTTTCTCCGTTGGACATGATTTTTTTTCCCTTCTAGAGAGGTATTAGAAGCACACCTTCGAATTTTATCTTTCACACATAGAGATCAATATCTGTGTGGCAAATGCTTTTAAAACATCAACAATGTGGTGAGTTTCTTCACAGGCCTAGTCTTTAACATTCACCCATGTCAAATGAAAGAATAGATTTATGCCTGGTGTGCTGGGGACTTATAAAATAAATTATAAAATAAACGGCAAATTCTGGACAGCCATCGTTGATCCTGCATATAAGTATTATAAACGGCTCTGTTTAGCTTAAACCCTATGAGCCAGTATTCATCTATAAGTTGTCTCCAACCAAAAAACTAACTTCTTCCTCAAAAAACTGTTAGAGGTCTCTTAATTTATTAAAAAGTAACAAAAAATAAAGACAGATCAAACCCATCAGACACAAATGCTCTAAAAAAAGTGTCAAAACTTCTGCAACTAATGTATAGTACTATTTAATTACTATAATAGAGTTTGAAAATCCGTATAATACACATTTAAAAGACTTAAAATTCCTTTGAAATTAGCACGCTTCTCTAAGAAGTCTTATTAATTTATAAATATGTCTATCATGTGTAGTAGGCTTGTCCCATTATTGTGGATCTTTGAAAAATATACGAACTTCTAAAAAGCATGTCAGACCTTTACGATATCCAACATTTAATTGTGACACAAAAAAAAATATTATATCGAATTCAGCTACAATAAGACATTATACAATTATACATTATTGCATGTGGGACACATCCAGTTTCGTGCGTAAAACCACATCAGTGAGTCAACCGTTGCAACATTTAATAATATGACACATCGCATTTAATTTTAACTGCAAATTTCTCAAAAAAAAAGCGTAAAAAGGTATAAACCATGTTCATTTGTAAGTTATCAATCGAAATTCAGCAAGTAAACTTTCAAAAGTTGACGATTTTTTTAATGTGTTCTGTTATTAGTTTTATGCATGGCGGAAAACCACCTAATGCGATAGAATTGTTTTCCGCAATAATGTATTTTATATTTTATTTCTAACTTCGCTTAATTTTAAATTCGTGTTTCAAAAATAAAAAAAAAAAACAAATTTCGAAAAATTTGTAATTTATTCTCTTTGTTCAGCATTTATGTAAATTAAAAAATAATTATTTTTCGGGTAAAAATCATTCGTTTCAATGTTTTAATGCTACTCTTTAAGAAAATGTTTGAAATGTATAGTAAAAGTTTTAATTCTGGTGCTTGTTTTGATAGGTCCCACTTATCCCGGGTATAAAGATATTTCAGGGTAAGTTAGACCATAGACATTTTCATATTAAATTATAACAAAATACCTGTTTATCGTAAACAGCTTGCAATTATACTTAAAGTTGTAACTTACCGATGGTAATTCGATTTATGACACAATTATTTTTTGCGAGCCAATGCAGAACGTGAAACGTGTCACAATTTATCATGCAAGTTGAAAATGGCGCGGAGTTGACAACTGTTACAAGGAGCCCAGGGTTATAAAAATAACAATATTTTCTGTACTAAATATATTCCTTATTATTGTATCTTCAACTTTCTAGAAGAATTACCCCTTGATAAAACTTTTCTTAATGAGCTATGACGGAAGGTCCCACTTACCCCGTATTCTCACTTGCCCCGGGGTACCTTATCTGTCTAATCCATGCTGAAAATTTTAAATTAGTATCAAACTCTTCGCTAGCAATGTAAGCAAAGGTAAAAATCAGTCCAACCCGCGGGCCGAATCATTTTTTGGACCTCATTGCATCGGTAGCAAAGTCGTTGATATTAATTTTAAATTTGCAGCACGAATTAGACAATACACTATCAAGCTTTCATTTGAGACTAGTTTTGTTCATATCGGTTTATTCTTGCGAACGTATCAACCATTTATGTCGAAAAAGAGCCAAAAAGGTTGGGCAGCTCTGGATTAAGACATTTGACGTAATTCTTTGATAAAATTTTGTTCTCATTTGATTTGGAATTAACGACCCAGATAGGACAGAAAATAGCATTTTATAAAAGGAAACTCGCCAATAAAACGATTGCATAGTTTTGTGCAAGTGGGTGTAATTCATACTAGTAATCGACTTTTTACGTAGATTCTTAGGCGACATCTGGTTATCTGGGAATGGAAAGGGTCGATTTTTCCTATATAACTTTTAACAGTTATCGTCCTATCGAAACTACAAAACTTTCTTGGTATATTTGCAACGTAAACTATGGGCGATGGATTTTGAAACTTTTAAACGACGTGTTCACAATGAATTTAACACGAATAATCATATTTCATACCCGTTCTCATTCTCAATCTACACACATGTCATCCCGCAAAAATGAGGCCAGAGGCCCACCCTCTCCTAGTTAGTATTCATGACTATTTGCAACCGCTTCTATTTTCCTATTCCTTTTTACGGTTTGGTTTTCAATCCCGCGTCCGTTGCACCGGTTGACGACTGAGAGGTCCATCGTAAGGAAAACCCATGCCCGATTCTCCATGGCAGTACTTCCCAAACTGGTACGCCGTAGCACTTTCCCAGGTCATAATCATAATCTTGGAAAAGCTTTACAAATTAAGCGAACGTCATGGATTTGTGAAAAACCTGATTGCAAAACGGTCGAATTTATATTCAAAATCTTAGTTTTAACAATGTTGAAATAATTCTTACAGTAGCAAATTTAAAAGTTTTTTTAACTAGGTTTTAACATAGGAGAAGACGGTTTCATGCACTCATTGATTTTTTTCTAAAAATAAAAATAAAAATATTCCGAAAAAACTATACATAACACTCTACGATTAGGTGGGTGGATATCCAAAATGGCCATTTTTGAGGTTATGAAAAACATAACTTAACCCCAAAATCCTAACCGTTCAGTGTTTCAATGCAGGTGCGCCACTCCATTTCCAGGAAATTTGGCAAAGGCGCCACGATTTCAAAATGTTTGGAAACCTCTGCTCTATGGCACCCCGGCTTCACCGTGTCGATGCATTTAAAATCCGGTCACGTGCACCAGGTTTAAGCCCATCGCAACTCAGCTGACATTGAGATATTACAGTGTGTCATCGTCGTCTATATCTCTAACCTAGCGGAATCCTTGACGCTTTTGGCACCTCGTTCTTTTGCTACTGACTGGTGGCGATCCTTGAACCCTGTAATGATGTGGGTAGGTTTATATTCTTTTTGGGCATCCTACCGCATGTCATGCCATAAACCTAGATGGCCGAAAAGCTGCGTGCGGTTCCGGCCGTGTCAGATTCAGACACTTTTTTCCTCCACTGAAGAGGGAATGGACATTCCCAATGGTAATCAGCAATCATCATTATCTCGCTGGCCGAGAGGGAACAAGCGGAAAGAGGAATCGTTAACTTTTCATCGTTTTACTTTTGGTCCAGTCAGCTAACGGCGCCCACCTACCGAAACGAGCCTCTTGACTTGAAGATCAAATTTAAACATAATAGGATTTTTATGCAAAATACATACGTTTAATTGCTTTCGGTAATTAATTGTAAATTCAAGTGAATTACGAGTGCACTCGACAAAAAAGTGGACATTATTTTGACCTGGTAAATGGTTTTTCCCTGAGACGAGACTCGTGGAGACGGTCTTCTTTTTCTGCGATTGCTGAGTTTTTTCTTATTCCACTCAGTGTTTATATCAATCTTGCGCAAGCCGTTCAAACTTTCACATGACCATCTAAGCAAAAATTTACTGCGCTTCCATCACACCGAAGCATAAACGGCATTTTGAGTGAAATTTCATGCCAGCAAACGTAGCAGATATTATAAATAACTAGTCTTGTGTCTAGATTCATCAGCATCTATGGAAAATCTGCTCCGCTGACTGAGGTTTTAAATAATAGTTTATTATGAATATAATACTTTTCACTTTTTCAGCCATAAAAACGATGGGCTGCATTTGACATTTCGTGACAGCGGGATCTGGGCTGCATATGACGTTGATATTTTTTCTCTTCGTGAGTCTCTCTCAGATTTTTCCCTCACAAAAGTATCAGACAACTTTCTGTGCACCGGGTGGTTTGTGTAATACAGTAGAATCTTTATATCTCGATATTCCATATCTCGCTATCAAGTTAAAGAATCATAGTAAAATTGGTTTCCATGGATACGTAAAAAGTTGATAGGTACCGTAAAACGGGGTAACTTTGAAAGCTTTTTCGAAGAAAACTTGAATATTTCTGCATGCTGTTTCAAAGAATTATAATTAATATTTTTAAAACAAGACATCCTAACTATCGATTGCAGTTGATAGCTTGCCAAAAGATTTCTTTTGAATGGATATATATATTTTTTTCATATAATTGAATGTTGGTTTTCTGTTTTGGGGTAACTTTGATAATGGAGTTTAAATCAAACAAAATAGAATGAATAACGGAACATTTATAGGGCGTTGCATATCTCTAGGCGTTTAACGCTGTATGGAAATTTCTAACTTAGATTACAAAAATGGTCCCAGTTTGTAAAAATAATTTTCGCTAAGAGATTTGAGACCGAATTCATGCTCCACAACAACTAAGCTATCAAGGATAAGTGACGAACTCATAATGACTCCATCAGATAGTGATCGTAGAACAGATTGTTTGTTAGCGTTTCAAAAAAGCTGAAATTTTATTAATTTTTAATATTTGCATATAAACCCTCAATTGTACATGGCTCCAACGAAAACACCTTTGGCATGAAGTGTTATACTGATACTCTTTACTTTTGCATTCGTTTTGCTTTACTGATTAACAGAAACTTTGTTATTTCGTTTAGTATGTTGTAGGTATCGCACTATCAAAGTTACCCGCATTATCAATGTTACCCCGTTTTACGGTATGTAAAATCTCGCATAACTTGTGATCTCGCCCTAAAAGCCATTGGTAACCGAGTGTGTAGCTCCTTGTTCCTAAGCAAATGAATGGATCAGGATGAAAACTATCACCACTGGGAGATAGAGGAGGATCTGCTCTTCATCGTGGCATTGTTGAATAACGTCCATTCGTTTGCTCGGTAACAACAAGCTACACACTTGCTTACCAATAGCTTTTAGGGCGAGATCACAAGTTATGCTAGAAATGTCAGTATTCGAAAATGTTTAATAACATTTTAATAATTTTCAGGACTAACCTTTGTTCAGACGTTGTTTATACAAATTTGGAGCAATTTTAAAGCATATCGTAGAACACCAATTTTATTTTTTAGCTTTTGAAACATTTTACAAGCTTTTAGTTCAGCTTTCCTTCGATTAGCGTAACAAATATATCGATTTCACCGCATTTTAAATGTAGTGTATACGCTTATCATGCTACAGTGGGATTCCATTTTTGGCATGCTCCGTTTTAGGCAACAAAATGTATCTGTTTTTACCATTAAAATTTGTATATTTTTAGAAAAATATATTGTGTTTTCTGATTTGGTCATTTGAAAAATAAGTCAGCTTCATGCTTACCGCATCCCAGAATCCAATTTCCATCGATATTCCCCCAAATATCATCAACTTTTAGGAGTACCGTTCGGGCTTTTTTTATTTTAGAGAGTCGTGTGTTCGCAACGTTTCATGAAGGCATTATTCTCTATGAGTATATCAACTAGCGTTCCAACCTTTTTTACTCAGGCATTCACGCTGTATGACTAGCCCACTTGAGTATGCCGGAGGTGATACAGTTTATAAAAATATCTTTTCCTCAGATTCGGAACAGCTCGTTTGAACAAAGCAGCATATTGGCACAAGAGGAACAAAAAGTCTACACCCTCACTCCCACTGAGCTATAACTCTCTGTTTCTCCCCTCAAGACACTCTTTCAGGGTCGGCTCGGAATCTGATCGGGAACACATCAAGTTTATTACATTTATTGAGTGTACTTACAATTAGGTGTGTTCTTCGGTAGACAGCCGGCGTAGGGACCTTTGATACGATGGTTGGGGTTGGTTGGGGAATCGGACGTAACCACGTGCCGCAGAATCGCACCGTTGATGATCGGCAGAGCTAGACTAGCTACAATTCTAGCCATGCACGTACTTCGTTGACCTCTTAGCCAGGTGCTTTGGCTTGTTGATGGTAAGGTGACGTAATCACCGCGAACTAGGTAAAAACACCAACGTGTCTTGATAGGGAAATGGGACCCATTAAGGACTCTTCTAACCGGTCCGGTATTTGCTAATTTTTACCTGATTCAAGAAGAATCTATGCGCAGTAGCGTAGCTAGGGGGTTGCGATAGGTGCGGTCCCCAAAATCATGATGAATAGTTCTCATAGCTCTAGAAATTGAGTGTTGACCAAATTAAAATATCAGGTTTAGAGGGGACTTGAAATGAGAATGGATGAGGGCCCCTATATCATTCAGTATATTGATAAGAGTAGATTTGTTTTGACGCTGTAGAACAGTACTTTTTATCACAACATCGTAATTTTGGATTCAAAAACACATGGTCTTTTAATCATCAGGGGGTCCTCTATAACTCTATTAATGATGACTGAAAGGATATTATTATTTCGTTGAATCGACTAGTCAATTGGCAGACACCTCTATTTTAAAAGGCCACCGAAATAGACTCCGCACCAGGCCCCGATTAGCCTAGCTACGCCACTGTCTATGCGGGAAATACGTCTCCACTTCACAAATTATAATAACTGTCCAAAAAACTCTCTCAAATCTTCACTTCACTTAAAGCGTCACTTGGTTTTTTCTTCCTTGAAGGTTGGTGTGGAAATGAACGGTTCGATTCGATTCCCCAAATTTCCCTTGCCATTTCCCAAAATGTCCCTTTTTAACTCGTATGCTGATTTCGTTGACCAAACTTCCCATTATTCCTTGATCCCAGGTGGTGGGTGTTGTTTCGTGTATGTCAAATGAAGTGTAAATGTGTATTCAATTTGACCGTTCTCAGTGGAATTTTATTACTTTTTTTTCCAATATACTAGCTTATACTAAGAAAAAAATTAAAATCACTGACTGAAGAACTTAAATATTATCGTCTTTCGTTGTTTTATTTATATGATGCGGTGGCGTAGCCAGAAATTATTTCTAGGAACAGTAGGGGTCCTTACAAGAAAAAATAATTTTTGACCAACCTACAGAAAAAAAAACACATTTTCAAACCTTAACACGTTTCAAGCCTAAACACGTTCAAAACTGCAAAACCATTCATATTGTATATTACAATACCAAATTTAATCAGATTTATGCATAAATATTGAAAAACAAGAACATTAAAAAACAAATTCCGGATAATCGAATCCCGGATAATCGAGTCACCGTACAATCGAGTCTCCGGATAATCGAGTCCGACCTGTAATAGGATGCTTTCCTCTTCTGTTTCGCGAGAGCGAACCTACACTCCCGTGCAAAAGTTTGGGTTCACCCCCTCAAAAACATACAAAAGTGTTCTGTCCATATCTCTGTGATTACACGTCCAATTGAAACTCTTCAAGCCGCATTCGAAAGGCAAAGAGTTAATTTTACTTAGTATGTATTTTTCCTAAAGCATTTTTTGAATTTTGTATACTAAATTTTTACTTAAAGTTGTGACATTTTTCAAAAAACGCACTGAAAAATCATATCTAATTTCCTCAGCAATGGGTCGACCAAAATGTTATATCAAGGTGTCATTAGAATCGTAATCTTATATTCTTTGGGAAGACCCCACGAAATTTTGGCGGAAAAATCTGGAAAGTATTCAAAATCAATGAAACAGTCAGTCAAGTCATCGTGCAAAAGTTTGGGTTCACCCCTCAGTATGATGCAAATCGTGCAAAAGTTTGGGTTCACCTGAGCCGCACGCGCATCATTTTTGTCAATATCTCAGCCATTTTTCAACCGATTTTAATAGTTTAAAGCTTTTTTGAGCGCAAATAATGGCGCGTACATGATTGGTTTGAGATTCCACAGATTTAAGTAAGTTCAGGTGAACCCAAACTTTTGCACGATGACTTGACTGAATGTTTCATTAATTTTGAATACTTTCCAAATTTTTCCGCAAAAATTTCATGAATGGTCTTCAAAGAATATAAGATTACGATTCTAATGACACCTTGATTTAAAATTTTGGTCGATCCAATGCTGAGGAAATTAGATATGATTTTTCAGTGTGTTTTTTGAAAAATGTCACAACTTTAAGTAAAAATTTAGTATACAAAATTCAAAAAATGCTTTAGGAAAAATACATACTAAGTAAAATTAACTCTTTGCCTTTCAAATGCGGCTTAGAGAGTTTCAATTGGACGTGTAATCACAGAGATATGGACAGAACACTTTTGCTTGTTTTTTAGGGGGTGAACCCAAACTTATGCACGGGAGTGTATCTCGCTCTTCTATGGCTTCTCTTTTAAACGGTAACAAAGTATGGCCCATAAAAAATGCGAAAATTTTTTGAAAGTCAATTTAGCATCCACGAGCGTTTCTCTTATTCTTTTTTTTTTTTGTTAGTGAATGTAATATCTGATTACTGTTTTATATTTTGCCATAACTTCACTACGTCGCACAGTGCGTTGAATGTATGGAGATGCGGGACAAAAATCAAAACTGAAAGTTCAAGCCATTTGAACACCTTGGTATGGAAGAGAAAGTGGTTTCTGGTCAAAAGAGCTACAATTTGCATAAATGACATATAATATACGCATAATCGCAAAAGTGTCCCAAACGCCAATTTCATTATTTTCCAAGAAAAACTTTGAAATTTCCTCTTTTTTTGTTTATAATGATGTAAAAACTTATTTGCTAACATGTCTTTTCTCACTCGTAGCTGCAAAAGTGACTTATACGCCTTTATGCAAAAAAATTGTATTATTTTTAATTTTTAAGTTTTTAATATAAAATTTGAATAAAATCTTGGAAACTACATTCCAAATATATAATTCTAAGCATAGACTTGCTCTGGTGTATGTTCTGATTGAGCCGAGAACACATAGTGTTGCAAGATTTTCGGATTTTCTATCACAAACAACTCATTTTCATACTTGTGCTTATTAAGGAGTATACCTAAAAATATTAAAAAATCTCGAAGAGTTGCAGGGAGTTGCAGCTGTATCTTTCAGACCTCTTAGAGGACACTCTAAGAAACATGTCTATGCGTGATTTAGGGTGGAACTCGATGGAACTTTTTTTGAATCGATACCCAAAGTTACTTGTTAGCATTTCATTAGTTTGATTTTATAGCCAACTCAACGTGCCGATTTCTCATATTCAAAGCTAAAATTTGTGTTCTCATCCCATCAAATATACTTTAACAACCTTCAGACATGTTCTCTTTCAAATTTTGATTGAATAGATTGGTTTCAACTGTTTCCGTACTAGTTGAAAGGAATGATGAAAACATGCGACAAAATTTAGTTTTTCTGCTACTCCGACGACTGTCACTTTCGACGCTTGTTATAGTAGTTTTTGTGCTTTGTATAGCTTATCTATACTTGTTTCAATAACGGATGGTATCTATAAACAATCGTGGATGCTTATCATCGCCGGATAAAATAACTTGAAATTTGATTATTGTCTATGGAGCTACGCACTGTGCGTCGGACAGGTGATGTCATATCCTGCGACCCTAAATAATGTAATAAAGCAAAGAAGTATAAAGGTACTTTCCGCTCAAAGTAAGGAACAGCGTCCGATTATTGTATATTTTGGTGATAAACTTTCCACCTTCGAAAATCATTCTTTTTCAAATCCCCAGATTATTCAAGAATTATAAAAAAAATGTTTTCGGAATGTCTCTTGCCTTCGAAACATGTAGCGAAATAACAGGGAAGGGGAAAAGGATTTATTAAGATATTCATGAAGAAATTTGTATTGATCTTCCTTAAAACACTTCTTCAGAAATAATTTTACCAATATTTGGCAGAATCCATATTTTTGGTATGATTTTTGTGCGATACGAGGGCGGAATTTTTAGGTGCTTTTTGGCAGAATTTCAGAAAACCATAAATCAAGGAAGTATAGATTTCAAGGACTAAGAATTGCTAAGGTAGGTTCTAATGGAACTCCTTAAGAAATTTGTTTTATTTGTCAATTCATTAGAGAGGATTTAACTGTCCTGTAATTTACCTCTAGAGAAAAGGTTATAAATAATCACTTGACTTTCACTGTACCATTGCCTATCTATTGTTCTACCAGCTTCAACATTTTCAGGATATTCAATAAGACTGTAATGTTAGTTGAATTAAACAAATAATACAAACACAAATTTTGTTGTTTCTCCTTCCTTTGCAGGACGCTTTGAAGAACTTTGTACAAAAATCTTTCCATACTCAAATAAACAACTTATCGAATAATCTACAAAAAGTTATAATAGTTTATAAGAGTTTTGGAAAAAGCAGAATTCTTATACGTATGGTTTTTAATTTCTGAAAGTCCATCAGAAATTCCTCAAAAAAATTTCAAAGTAATGCAAAAGTTTTCCTGAAATTTCAATTCATTAAAATATGTCTTCCGTAATGTTCTTAACCCTCTGCCTGTTTTTTTTTTTTTTGGTTAATATGACCCCAGAAAATTTTGTAACTTTTTTTGTTAGTGAATCGATTTGTGATTTTTTTTTCTCACACATTTGAGCGTATCCACGAGTGAATTGTGTTTGATGCTTCGACCTTGACGCCACTGCGGGGGCGGTGATGGGGGCAGGATCAAACATGTCACGCGTTGTTTGCGTAGTGAAATGAAAAAGCGCCGCGGATCGTTAGTAGTGTTAGATCTATTGATCGCTTCACTTACTCTTGCGTAAGCGAGTGACGAACACTTGTTTGGCGTACAATGCGATTATCGAATTATATCGCGAATCCGATTAGGCATGTTTATATCATTGATCGCTTCACCAACTACTGATGACTCCCAGATCTTTACCTTATCTCACTAACCCAATATCCTTTCCATGACAACTGTGGAGATGTAGAGGTGATCTCGGTCTCTAGTAACAACGGTTGCCTAACTAACATTCCTTCCCTTCCCCGATGACCGTAAGGACGTGTCAATAACGTAAGAAGCCAATAACGGCCTTTTAAAATTTGAGCTCTCGATTTGTGCACATTGAAGTAAGCTAATCCCAAGCCCCATTTATTAACCTTTCAGTTGTCGCGCGGTTTGTCGCCTTCAGAACCACCACGCTGATGTTGTGTACGATAAGCAAGGTTTTTTCACCACTGTTGTACAAAATACAACAACGCGACGACTGAATTGTTAATTCCCTGTGCAACTTCAATTGTTCTGGTCAATCACGGAGTAGTAACTACGAATTGTACGGGCATCCATGCTCATGCTCACATTTGAGCGTATCCACGAGTTTTTTTTTTTCAAAAAAACAGTCTTCAAAAATTATAAAAAATGGGGGATTAGATTGTTAGCGTCATAATGCGGTGGAATTTCCAACTAATCAATGTGTAACATAGTAGCCCTACCCTTATTGCAAATCATCAACGAAAAAAGTATAGTTTTATGTAAAATTGTTTGTTACAAAGACATTTAGTAAAAAATCCAACCATTTTAACACCAATTATTTTCTATTATTAAATACGAAGGAAAATGAGCAAGAATTTTTGTAGTAAATCCTACATGGACCACTTAAGCTTTTCTCTGAGGTACATTGTCAACAAGTTTCAGAAATTCTACGATATAATGGAGTACTTTTTTGAACCAAACAATGGAGCGCGGATAAAATTTTCAATGTTATTTATGGAAGAATCCTGAGATTATCTTGATTCCCAATTATTCCCAATCGATAAAGAAAATTTAAAGAAAAAAATCTTTGGAAAATACTTAGATGAATCTCTGGTTAATTTTTCGGATGAATCTTAGGGAAACAATAATATAATACTAATAAACTAATAATAAACAATAATATAATACTAATTCCTGAACAAATTACTCGGAAAATCTATGAGTATTTTCGCGGAAGAGCGGAAGAACAGTTGAACGTATTTCGCTAGGAGCTTCATACGAATGTTGGAGTTTTTTAAACATTACTTAGTTGGGCATTTTTTTTTAATAAAAACAAAATTTTTAGGAGGGTTTAGAAGAGTTCGTCCTTGCTTTGTGATCTTGAAGACATTTTTGGTTATACTCTGTACTCTTATGTACTTTTTTTAAAAGAATTTCTCAGTAATTCCTGAAAATCCCAAACACATTATAATCAAACATCTTTAAACATACAATTGGAATTTATATGTAATAAGTACAAAGAGGACCTTCCATGAGAAATCATCAGAAGAATTTCTAATGCATTCCCTGGCGGAACTATTCAAAAGATTTTTTAAGTAATTGGGTTATTTAGCGATGAAAAAGATACAGGATTCCTTAGCTTGATCGAAAGAGCGCATTTTTCTTAGTATAAAACAATTTTATTGCGCTCCAATGTCTTAATTTTAACACTATAAATGATTCATAAAGATTCCAATCTGTAGACTCAATGACATTTCAATTGACAATCAAATTTGCTGAGGGGTGATTTCCATACTAACTTCAAATGTGTTTAACGTAGAATCAGAATATGTAAAAATCTGGATACTGCTAAACAAGCCAATTGGATTCTTCGAGAAATTTTCTGGTGAGATCAGAAAGTCTGGGACTGATTTTCACTGGGAATTTCAAGACGAACTCAGTAAAAACTGGTAAATAAGTTTTACGAAAATAATTAATGAAAAAATCCCCATAGAAAAAATCAGAAGAATCTCTTCATAGCACATATTTGAATTCCAGGAAAATTCGTGGAAAATTACAAATATCACTATTACTTTTCTAAAACAAATTTGCTAGGCCCCAACTAGACCCCCCCCTCCAAAACCTAGTTGTGCCAATGGGAACGGAGATCAAGAAACGTTTGGTTCGACGAGGAGTGCCAGGTGGTTTTAAAGGAGAAGAATGCGTGGCTGCAATGCTGCAGCATGATAAGCAGCAAAACATGGAACGATACAGACTGAAGCGTAAACAGCAAACCCGCCTATTCCGGGACAAAAAGCGCCACCTGGACACTATGGGCGGTTTCCATACAGACTGGCGGCCAAAAATATTTTTTTCCATCTCATGTCGTATTTATGAGTTTTGTGATACAAATTTGATGTTTTATTCTCAAAAAAAAGTCTTCGAGACTAACTTTTGAATAGGGCCTATAGCGAAATAAAAAGTTTTGTTACTCATGATGCATATAAGCTATTTATGCGATTAACGTTGTGTATACCATTATAAATGTTAGAACTTACATGGAAATGATGGTATACATGATCTAGCGATATTCAGTTTTTCTCAGAATTAGTTTTTAGCTGTTTTTAATAGAAAAAAATTAAAAATATTGTAAAAATTCAAAATGCCCTAAATTAAAAAAGTGCAAATTTGTGCAGCTAAATTCTTCACGATCCTTTAGTTTACAACTCAAAGCACCCTTGGAAATAAATTTTAGCCTGGGACAAAAAAGTGTGGGATGTGTAAAGTTTCGATATAAAATCAAATCTATTTTTTCCAGTGCACTTTCCGCATTTTTCTGACCTAAAGTACGCATTTTTATTTCATTTAATTTTTCTTAGACAGCTTTTTGAATAAGCTTTCGGACAACGTACAAAGATCTGTATAAAATTTTACGATTATGCAATATATTGTATTCAATGTGAACCTTGTGTTTGCACTGAATTCTTCATTTTTCTTAAAAACTCTAACTTTGACATACTGTATCAATTAAAATATAAAAAATCTTGTCCTGATATTCCAGGATTATCTTAATACAGTCGAAGCTCGTTATAACGACCACTTTTATAGCGATAAAAGCTCTCTATAGTGACATTTTTTGGTCCCTTGAAATAGATTTTAATGTTGTCACTATTCTCTATAACGACATTTCTGTATTACGACGATCCCTTGCGATGTCGTTATAACAAGCTTCGACTGTAGAAGTGTTTACTATGGAGTGATATACAAGAAAAACCTATCAGAACAAGTCATTTTTTCGATTATTGGCCTGATCGCCCATAGTGGCTGGAAAAGGTAGAATGCCAAGAGATTGAGTTCCTGTTCCGTCCTCAAGAAACGTGAAAGTTCTATCAGAAGTTAAACACATCCCACAAAGGTTTCGTGCCACAAGCCGAAATGTACCGGGATAAGGATAGGCGCTTCTTGACGGACGAACGCGAGGTTATTGAAAGGTGGAAATAGCACTACGATGAACACCTGAATGGCTCTGAGAGCACTAATTAGTCGAGTAGTCAGAGTCATTGGCGTAGCTAAGATTTTTTCCTGGAGGGGGCCTAGGGGGGTCCTAGCAAATTTATTGAATTACCGAAGTAATGTCGCTCGCAATAATCATGATTTTCACAAATTTCGTAGTTTGTATAAGGTACCGTGGGGTAAGTGGATACAGAAAAATCAATAGTCAACTTCATTGTTATGTACAGCTAACGATAATATTGTAATTCAAACTTTTTTCTGTGGATAACAAATGAGAGATTAATATTCTCGAATCGTCATTTATTTCGATTTTTCTGATTGTTATGTATTGAGTATGAGGGACTTGAAAATTTGCGACAAATGATCCACTTGCCCCACCATGGTGGGGTAAGTGGATCACCAATAACAAACAATAACCAATAACTGTTCTCAAAACAAATGTGGTGTAATTATGTATAGTACGAATGCTTTAACTTTTGTTCTCGTTATTAGTGCTAGTAATGTTACATTTTAATGCTTTGAAATTATAAAGTATCTTTATTTAACCAAAATACATGTATATACATATTTTATACATTAGTTCACACTAATTCGAACAAAAAAAAAATTGGAGCTGGAATAATTTGAAGAACATTCATCCATTTATACACATAAGTCATATAGAAGTATTGTAGGATTATTCCTAACGATGTTTTATAAAAACACTCGTAGTTTAAAAATATTAGCTACATTTACTTGTGAATAACAAACTGAAATCCTTTTATTTTATTTATGAATATATTTGTATCATCTGTCTAGAACAATTTATATGCTCAAATAAGGTACGATTAAATGCTTTCAAGTGGAATATGTGTATATTTGGCTCTTCTACAACTTAGCTTAGATAAATCACGAAAATGTTCGTGTAAATTTCAAAATTATTACTTTTTATACCAGAGACGTTAAAATAAACTTTTAGGTGGAATAATTCAAATTTTCTTTGGTCAATTTGACAAATTAAAGCTGGGAATGAATGAAGTTGAAGGAAAACAACATTTGCGGATACTAAAACTTATAAAAATTGTCGTAAGCAGTCTGTCAATAAATAATAATAATACTTGATCCACTTACCCCACCGCATTAAAAAGTAGGGGTAAGTGTACCATGTACAACGTATCTGTATTTATTTACAAAAATAACATATTTTTCATTGTGATTCATTCAATTAGAACTGAAAAGGTCGACACGTGTCGAAAAAACTAATAGTATTCGACTTTAGACAGAGATACAGTAGATTTTTGATTGATGGAAAACAATTTTCAAATTAATTAATTTTAGCAGCAAACAAGTTTGCTTGTGTTAGTGTACGTGAAGTACCAATTTTGCGATAGTATCAGTGAGAACGTAAGAATATAACCTAAAATGAAGCAATGGTGTGAAAACATTCAACATATTCAAGTATTTATGCTTAATATTGACGAATGATCCACTTACCCCACTGATACACTTCCCCCACTGTACCTTACATTTTATATGTTTGTGAATTTGTCTCACAACCTGTATATCGTAACTTGTTAATTTTATTTTTAATTACGGAAAATATTCAATCTATGTCTAATCCAGTAAAAAATCGTTTAAGAATTATTCCAAAGAACTCACGAGGAATATCTCTTTGTAATTCCTGCAAGAACTTTTCAGATATCGAGGATCCCTTCATGAATTATTTCCGAGCCTTTCCAGTACATTCACCCAGAACGCGTTTAGGGGAGAGTCCTGTATGGCCGGAAAACCTCTATACCCGGACACTAGCCTTTTTTCAGAAATCAAGAGTAATTTTAAAAGTTAACACCATAATACAATACCTATTGGGAAGTTATTATGTTACACAGAATATGACGTTTTTGTCTCCACAGACTATGAAATTACCCAAGTAACCAAATGGCACTATAATTCGTCTTCCATGCCAATATAGTGCTATTATAGAGCTGACAAGCTCTATTTTAGCAGTACAATAGCCCTATAAGGCCGAAAAGGCGAAATAGCGGGCTAGAGGTTGCTTGGGTAGAGACATGTGTTTTAAGGGCCGGACACTTATATGGAAGTTTTAAGCTTAATTTTGGACCCCTGGAAAACACTGATTTTGTCGATAAAAGTGCATAAAACAATAATCAATTTATATGAAGCAGAAAAAAACAAATGTTATATCTTCAGTCTATGGTATTGGTTTGAATTTTCATCAACTGGTTCACTTGTACGAGTTAACTGAATTTAGTTACCGGGCATAGAGGACACTTAAAAATGTTGGGAAATTTTTACAAAAAGTGTTATAGCTTTCAAAAACATATTGTGACGGTTTAACGATTCACACATATTTTATTCCTCTTGTTCAATCGTAGATCTTTCAATTAGTAACAAAATTCACGACAAAAGTAATGTACTTTCAGAATTATGAATTTTCAACGAAAAGTGTCCGAGCATTCTGGACTTACCCCTACTAGTTTTCACTAAGTTCCTGCTGGAACTCCCACGGAAAATCATTTCCAGGATTAGAAGTAATTATTTAACAGATTTTTTCTTGGAGTTTCTTTAGGCTTTCTAATCTTACCATATTTTTTTTTTCGAAGAATCTGTATCAATTTGCTCTTGGAGAATTCCAAATTTTGAACATTTCTCCATGAAGGTAAACTACGTTACACATAAAATTTAATTTTTTGGTTGAAAATATAATCCAGTCAGTGGCGCAACCAAGGGGGGGTTTTGGGGGTCAAAACCCCCCCCAGAGCAGATTTTTTTATCATAAGAATTATCAAATATATTTTTGAAATTCAACATTAAAACCCACAAACATCGGAGCAGTTAGTTGCGTTAACAATTATATTGTTCTAAGTTGTGGCTTTCTAAGTTAAAAACCTTCGAAGAGGACCAAATTTTCTCGCTTTTTCTGATAAGTAAGCTACAGGTTTTGAAGAGCAGTTTGTCAAACAAACATATCGAGACCGCTTTAAAAGATGCATTTTTCATCAAAAATCGATTTTTCTAAAAATCTTTTAGTTGGCTCAGCATTTTGCCGAATTTTATGACCTCCAGAGAGCACGTGAATTTCCGGAGAAGCAATTCATTAGTTTTTAATGATTACAAATAAAAATCCTAGAAAAGATTAAGGGAGATCGTGATTGTTGCTAAGCTGGAAAATTACAAATTTTAGTTTTACAATCTGGAAATGCTTCAATATCTACAATGCTGTTTTACTGTCGGCAAACTGCTAATGATAGTCGCAATGCTTTTTACTGCCACTTGCGCTGAAAGATCATTCTGTTCGTTGAAAAACTTAAAAACGTATGTGAGGAACAGAACAGACGAAAAGTGATTGAACGTTTCCAAGCTAATGTGCCTTCAAATGTAGCTTGGATAAACTTTAGAACAAACTACGAAAAATTAAGATCTAAATGATATTTTAATACTCTAATCCCGTTTTGCCATCCATAATTAAAAAGAGGAATCTAAGACAATGTTTGTAAAGAATGAAGTGTTCTTTGGAACCCGAAGAATTTTCCGTGACTAACAAACGTATTTCGGAAAACTTTTGAAAAATTTTACCAGATACAACAGATTTCCTTTGAGTAGTGTTGTAACTCTATTAAAAAATGCTCAGGGTGGAAGAGAATAGCAAGATTTTGCATATGGCGTTGAGTTTCTTGTTTAATGTTAATCTAGCAATATTGTTCAATTTTTATCTACGAATTTTTTTACACTCGTTTTATTTTCCCAAAAACACATTATCTTCAAGCTTACAAAACCCCCCCTAAAGCCAAATCCTGGTTGCGCTACTGAATCCAGTTGTTCACTAACAATTTGTTGAGGTTTTTCTGGATATATTGAGGATTTCTCCAGAAAATAGTACAATAAATACTACCAAAACTGTCTTCAAGATCACCAATACTGGACTCTTTCCACAAACTCATCAGAGAGTGCACTTAATTTTTTTTTTTCAACTTTGCCTTCGTAATTCTTCCTAAAGTTTCTCAGATTCATTCACCAAATCATTCAGAAAATCTCTCATAAAATCCCTCAGAAATTCTTAAAGGTTTGCTTGAAAAATTCGCAGCAAATGTTATCCAGGGCTTCCTGCAAAAAAAAAAGTTGGATGATTAATTCAAGATTATAATATTCCACCAGATTTTCATAAGATTCAATTGGGAAAAATGTACTTATTGATTTGTCAGAGAAGTTTTCCACAAATCCATCTGCTTTATTTTCACAGAAAATTTAAGATTTGTCTGAAAATCAATTTGATATTGATCCTCGAATTCCTTCAAAATTCTCTCTCGCAGACTCCTCTCCAATATTTTAAAATTTCTTCAATCACGCCTACCTATTTTTTTTTATTCAATCTTTCCAAAATTTCTAGCGAAATACGTTCAGCTATTCTTTCATAGAGAATTAAAGGATTGCTGCCCCTGGGATGTCGTCGATTATTTCGAAAAATTCACCAGAGATCCAACCAAGAATTTCTCAATTTTTTTCTATTTTAAACAGCATTATCGATTCTTCTGGAAATTTTAAAAATATTCATCTAAAATCATCTAAAAAAATATTCTCCAGAAAATCCATAAGGTGTATATATGAAAATATATTTTCATTTTTCAAATATTACTCCATATTTTTCTCCGAATGTTTATTCAAGGATTCGTCTATAAAGAATATCTAGAAATCCGTCCACTTTCCATATTTGGCTCAAAAACTTCTCCAGAAATGCCTCAAAATCCTTACAAATTGCTCTACGAATCTTTTCATTGTCTTCTATTTTTTTAATTGAAGTTCAAATTGAATTTGGAAAAAAATCTGAATTCTTGTCAGGAATTTTTGATACTTTTTGGTGAAATTGCCTCACAGAAAAAGCTTTTGTGGTTGCTTGTGTAAGATTAACTATAAAAAATCTTGTTCATTTTTATCGTCTTTTGTAGTGGGCAATGATGTTAAAACGGATGGAATTTTTACTGAAAGTGTTTGTTTCTAACATGTTAGAAAATGTTTTGCATGAACTCCGAAACTTCATGGTAGTATGGCTAACTGATTATTCTAAAAAATATTTTTTTCTGGAATTTCTGCATTCCAAACAAACTTTTTTGAGGGAATATTTTTAAATTTAGAGGAATTACTTTGGAAATTCGTTAAAGAATTTCTGATGGACTTTCAGAAATCAGGAACCATACGTATAAAAATACTAATTTTATTCAATACTCCTAGAATTATTTTTTTTTCCTTTGGATTCTTTAAAATGTTGCTTTTGGAGAAAGATTTTTAACGAAGTTTCTCGAGAAAGCGTCATTCCAAAGAAGGAGAAACAACAAAATGTTAAAGCAGATAGAAACAACAGATGGATAACGAAACAACCATAGATAAATTATTATCTATATTTCTTTTTCTGGTGATGAATAACTGCAGGATAATTGAAATTTCTCTAATGAATTAAAAAATAAATTTCTCTAGGAGCTCTATCAGATTCTTCTTTTGAAATTATTCTTGAAATGAAGAAGAATTCCTTCTTTGACTTCTAGATTCCACATAATTCTACCAAAAAGCCTTTAAGAATTCCGCCTTGGAATTGCACAAGAATTCAATTCCAATATGGAATATGGATTTTTTGCAGAATTATAAAGGTATTCCTAAAGTAATGTTTTAAGGAATATCTTTATAAATTTCTATATTATTCCCTGCCTAGTTATTATTCTACATGTTTCTTCACAGATTTACTTTACCGCTATGCTTATTTTGGGGGCAAAAGCATTCCTAGGAGTTTTCAATAAATTTTCTATTAAGTTTCGAAGCAGAAAGGCGTTTCAAAAATACTTATTTTTAGATTATATAATTCCTATATAATCTGGGGATTTGAAGAAGAATTTACAGAAAAAAGGAGAATTGACGCAATTTACTATGTATTTTAAAAATATTTCTGAAGAACTTTTCATGAACTTTGCGATAAAGTTTTTAATAACATTTTTAGGAAAACTATATAAAGAAATTTGCAAGAATCAATGATTTTTTTTTTTTGGCAAAGTTTGAAAGGTTAAGTATAAGTATTTTAGTTGAATCCGGAAACACATTTCGGGATCAACTTGAACATGAAAAAGTTCACAATATTATTTGATTAATTTCTAAGAGATTTGTAGCAAAAGGTCTGAAGCCACTCTTTGATATACCTTAACGAATTTGATTTCTTGAGACTGTACATTTTTTTCTAGATAAAACGTGGTATAGAACTCGAGCGATTGAATTAAATTCAAGAAATTATTTTAAAAAATCAAAGCGAAAACAACACACTTAGATTTTTTTCACGAGCTCGGCTGTGCAAATCTCGGTTTCCCGATTTTAACCGAGACTCAGCTAACAATTTGTCCGGTTGCTAAGCAACGAAGCCCGATTTACTGATACTCGGCTTTTATTTGCTGAGATCCCAGACAATTTGTTTGCCGACTTCTCGGCTGTGCGGATCTCGGTTAAAATTAACCGAGATTCGGCATTCTAATTTAAGTGTGAAAGAAAAAACATATTATTGGATTAAAAAACAATGGTCGATTTTTTTAAACTTTTGGTACAAGCCTTAACCAGGTTGAAATTCCTTGAAGATATGTGAAATGAATAAGGTTTTGTTTTTTGTCAATAATTCCAGCTATCTTATGTCTAAGAAGTACCTTTAGTAATTTTGCCTATTCATTTATTTGCCGACATCTTTAATATCTATTAATTTTGTTGAGTTGTATTAATTTTATACTAGTTGTAATTATTGTATGGACCCTCCAAGTTGTAATTATTTAGGGCACCTCCAAGAACATAAAAAATCATATTACAGGTCGAATGCTGCTCTATGCTAAAACATTTGAAATAGCATTTTTTGTACTATTCAAAAAATACGAATTAAAGGAACTGCATTGCCTAGATACTGACGGTCTTTAGTATCACAGTATTTTTTTTTTCAACGAAGTTGTCGAGCGACAGCCGAACGATTAATCTTACGATGGTCGTACGTTTCACCGAAGACAGAACCGTCACACTGATACTGTGTATGACAAGCGAGGTTTTCCCACTATTGTTTAACAGAATAAAAGAACGTAACTACTGAATATAGGGGGCCCAGATAGCCGTAGCGGTAAACGCGCAGCTATTCAGCATGACCATGCTGAGGGTCGTGGGTTCAAATGCCGCTGGTCGAGGATCTTTTCGTAAAGGAAATTTTCTCGATTCCCAGGGCATAGAGTATCTTCGTACCTGCCACACGATGTACACATGCAAAAATGGTCAATCGGCAATGAAAGCTCTCAGTTAATAACTGTGGAAGTGCTCATAAGAACACTAATCTGAGAAGCAGGCTTTGTCCCAGTTGGGACGTAACGCCAGAAAGAAGAAGAAGAACTACTGAATATTTGTCAATTGTTTCAGAAGACTTTTCTTCACTCTAGAATTATGTAATTTTTTTTATTTTAATATATATTATCATCCAAAATTCTGGAGATGGTCTGGATGACTCTGGCGGTGGCCTGCCCCCCTGTTCCTACGCCAATGGTCAGAGTCCGCGGCTACAAAGCAAAGCCATGCTGAAAGTGTCTGGATTCGATTCCCGGTCAGTCCAGGATCTTTTCGTTATGGAAATTTCCTTGACTTCCCTGGGCATAGAGTATAATCGTACCTGCCACACGATATACGAATGCGAAAATGGCAACTTTGGCAAAGGAAGCTCTCAGTTAATAACTGTGTAAGTGCTCATTGAACACTAAGCTGAGAAGCAGGCTCTGTCCCAATGATGACGTAATGCTAAAAAAGAGAAGTATGTGAAGACAGTGTCTTGTATGAATATAAATTTGAGTCACTGTACGATTACGAGAGGCGACAGGACGAGAACGTGTTGCTGCTGGTTGTCTAATGTTATGCAGGCATAAATATTCCATAGCCGCACTTCGAGCGCTGTTGAATTCTGGGACGACCGACCGTATTTTAGCCGGTTGATAGCCGAGTGGAAAACACAAATCATCATCATTGGGTCGGCCGTTGGCAAATTACGGTGCCACAGGGAAACGGAACGGCATTAGACGACGCCAAGGATGCTTAAAATGTTTATTTCCTGTCAAGCCACTAGACCCGGAAGGCACTCGACAGAAGCTTCCTGCGGCAGGATAACACAACGACGAAACCTGAGCAAATTTCGTATACGCTTGTCTGGCACTGCCGCAGTGACAAACTGTTACACGCACTCTGGCTGCCGTTCTACGCATAATTGTCCCATGTTGCAAAATGTGCAACAGAGAAAAGATGTTTATCCTTCCTAGGATGCTTATTTTTTATGAATCCAGCTTAAAATCTTGGTTTGGTTGGATTTGGCCGCTCAGAACCGGTTCAAAAGTTGAAAAGGTTTGGCCAATGTTTCCTAGAGTTTATATTTTAGGATATTTGTTGTGAATTGCAAAACATAGTAGGGGAAGGGGTGGTAAAATGAACACCTTAAGGAAATCATCTTGTTTCTGATAGAAAAACGAGGAATTTGTTTAGTTCTATCGCACAACATCAAAAATAGGGATGTAATCTATAGCAGCGACATGGATTCAGACTAAAATAGCTAAATTTTCACATGTTTTCATCGCTATCAAAAAGCGATGCAAATGTTCATTTTACCTGCACTATGTGGGTAAAATGAACAGCGGTTGGTGGTAAAATGAACACCATGCAAAAAACGTGGACAAAACAAATATTTCTGAAAATTTTCATTGCCCCACCGAAAATACATCCATTAATGATTGTAACCCATTCAAAAAGAATTCTAAAGGTATCAGATTTGACATCATATCATAACGATATTATCCTCACTGAAAAACCTCAAGTCGTCCGAGCTAAAAGTTATGCCAGTACTAATTTTCAAACATGGTTTTCTAAAATCTTAGATTTCGTTGATATTTTCACTTCAATTGACCTACGTATCAACTTGAACACTGAGATTTATGCTCTAAATCGTCCGTGCGTGATAAAAATTCATCAAAATTTGTTTTTTCTCGGTAAAAGGCACGGTGTTCATTTTACCACCCCTGTTCATTTTACCACCACTTCCCCTATTTGGTATAGGATGCATTGATTATGGTATTCCATTAACCAGTTAGTTATTCAGAGCATTACCTATTACTAAGTTTCCAAAGGGGTCAATTCTGTATGCTATGGACCGATGCACGAGTTTATTTATGTGTCGTGCCGTGTTATTTATGTGACCATGGCAACGAGTGAATTCGGCACCGCTCAAACGTCAAATTAGTGAACTCGTGCATCGGTCCATTGAACGGTTTCCACGGCATCAGGAGTAGTGAACAGTACAAATCAAAATGAATCATACACCTACAAAGAAATGAATCAAAATCCGTCCACTTCATAAAAAACGCCTACTATTTGTATGAAGTGTACGCATTTCGAGCCTGTACGGATTTCGGCCCCCACTGTATCTCTCCTTATGTCGATGATTTTTTCGGTCCCTTCATTCTGCATACATTCTCACTCTTCATATCACGATATCTCCCTTCTCGATGTGATTTTCATTCCCGATTTTCTCTCTGTATACCGATATACCCATTATCAAAGGTAATTTGACTAGATCTTAAGGATTCAACACAAGTTGCGAAGACCGGGCTCGGTTCGGATTCCTCGAGTACAGCTTGAATGCCAGGTCTCTGAGTGTCACTGCTTCAACGAAATCGTCCAAGCAGTGACACTCAGAGACCTGGCATTCAAGCTGTACTCGAGGAATCCGAGCCGAGCCCGGGGAGATCGTCAGTGGCGGGCTACTGTGTTAAACGTGATCGAGCAAGTACCCTAGTGACCGCGGCGAAGCGACGGTACGCGGACAGAAATTTCTCCCTAGACCTTCCTGCCAAGAAGTTGTGGTGTAATTTGCGGAGGGATGGGGTTCACAACAGTTCAAAGCAGACCGCATTTGATACTCCTATTGACGTGCTCTAATTTGAGAAATGGTAATGCCGTAGATGTAGGATCCAGACCAACGCTCCATCGTTTCAGGTTCAGGCATACCGACGCAGTGGACGTAGCCAGGAAGATGTTCGAAATTGAAACCAATGCAGCCGGATCCGACAACATCCCAATCTCATTCGTTAAAATGCTATGCCCGTTTGTCTTCCCTATCCTCGTGAACCTGTACAATGCAACAATCGATGCCAGGACTTTCCCCACCGTGTGGAAAAAAGCTATCGTCACACCATTGCCTAAAACTTCCAAGAAGACTTTAGGCCAATCAGCGTGCTTCCGGCGATCTTGAAGGTTCTAGAGAAGGTCCTCCTGGTCCAGATCACCGACTTCCTAGACTCAGCAGATCCATGCTTGCTCGCTAAACACCAGTCCGGATACAGAGCCCACCACAGTACCACAACAGCGCAGCGTTGACGAAGGTTGTACACGACATTTACAGCAACCTCGACAATAACTGCTGCACTGTGATGGTCCTCGTGGACTTTTCGCTGGCCTTTAATTGTGTGAGGCACACTAGGCTACAGCAAAAACTTCGACAAGAATTTGGTTTTGACGAATCTGCTGCCCAGCTGATTGAATCCTTCCTCGGAAACAGGAGCCAAGCAGTCAAACACGGCGATGGGTTATCTACGGATAGGAGACTGTTCGACGGCACTCCGCAGGGATCATGCCTCAGCGCGCTGCTGAGTGTATAGACTAGACAACAAGCACACTCATTGTGTTAAGTTGGTCTTCATATCTAGAACCATCAAATATCCAATATTTCATAATAAATAAGAAAGTTCATCAATCTTTTAACATTGTATAATTTTGTGAGAGATATTTTTGGGCGTGATATCCATAAGAATGATATAAATACTATTGCACAGATATATTTTTAAATAAAAATCGTTTAAGGACAAAAATCGATTTTGAGCCTTCTTTTATCTTTTTATATGTCGTAAAATTAAACCAAATACTGAAGCAACAAATCCTTCAAAATTTGGAAATGTTGTTGAATTGATTTATAAATTTATTTGTCAAGTCGTGATTTGTGGGGGCCCCGTAAATGCGGCCCTGGTTAAAGGCTTTGCTATCAAACCAAAATAAATCCTTAACAGAATCACAAGTTTTACACGTTATTTCACCTTGCATTTCGACACGACAGACTCACATTGAAAAGAATGTGGATCGAACGTGTGAATTATTCTCGGTGTTCTCGTTTATTCAATGAGCTTATGCATGCTATAAAACGTTTGACTTTTACTGAGCGCAGTGTTTTCAATTTGCCCATGAGAGAGAACGAGACAGCACCAACACACAGCGCACAGTAAGAGCAAAGACAAATTAAAGACCCCCATGTCCCTTGCAGTTGCCAAAAATTTTATGGCTCATAAGGTAATCTAGAATGCCGTTCAAAGTGTACTGCGATCTGTCAAACTTGGGTACTTTTTACACTACCGAGGGACCAATTACAGTACTAGAAGTGGTACCCAATCTGAGCCCGAGTGGGACGGACCTGGTAAAAGTCATGAGAACAAAAGAATTTATGGCACGTACAGAGGCTCATAGTATGAGTGACTTGTTTGATTATAATGTATACACCCAGCATTGTGTATGTTGTGAATGTTAATAGTAGGGTCCATGTACCAATAGCCGCATAGCTAACAACAAATATTCGTATAAAATCGAAAAATAAAGTAAGTGGCATCATCGGAAAGCTTTTTATCTTGGTTTTGTGGGAAAAATATGAAGACTACGAAAACTCATATTTTTGTATTTATTAACATAGGAACATATGTGCCTATAGTAGAACTATTTCTAATTTCTGTTCCTATAGTAGCACTAGCTACACAGTGTAGGCAAAATACAAATCATATGTATACACATCATCGTATGTTTACAAAACTTTTATATTTTTCTTTAAAGTGTGAATCGAAAGCTTTTGATTGATGTGAAAAAGTTTTAAATTCATCTCATATACTTTCTCTTGGTAGTGCTACTATAGGAACAATAGGTTAACTATATGTAGGTGCAAGATAATTAGATAAATAGCTCCTGACCTTCATGTCAAACAATATATTGCGACAATTTTAAGCAAAACAGCCGTAAAATGTCATTAGTGCGACTATAGGGAACTGTCTACTAAGGGGACATCGATCCTAGTAGGCTTGAATTCCGCGATAATCACTTGGCTTTTTCCCAGTACAGTTGTTTAAAACGTGAATCTCATCAAGTAGCTATGTTGGGAGCATGAATTTTCTAAATCAGTAGTGTCATTGAAGGCTGCAAATGCGGGAAATGCAGCGGGAATAATTTTGGGTTGCCCTTAGCAACGGGTGTTTTGCTATTTTCAATACTTTTTGCCTACAGCAGCGATGGGTGTGAATTCACTGTATTTCACTGTAGAGTGAATTTCAATATTTTGTCTGGGGAATCGTTCTAGATTCAAGACAGTGAATAAATAAATAAATCATTGGCGTAAATACGGGGGGGGGCTAGGGGGGGCTTAGACCCCCAGCTAGAAAAGTTCAAGTCCCCCTAGACAATTTTAACTCTCATGCTAAGTATGCACCTTACTCAAAGGATTTTTTTCGATCAGAAGGGTCAAGACCCCCTAGATTTGAGTTCGAGTTACGCTAATGAAATAAATTAATTATTAAGAAATAGAAACTTTTATAAAAACCTCGACAGCACATAATTGGTTTAGCAGCTAATGAAAGAGAAACGACCAAGCTTTCAATGTAATGGGTGTCTCTAGGATTCTTTTTATAAATAGTTTTTTTTTCCATAGACACCGTGTCCTTGGGGGCAGTAAAATCAAAATTGAGAAATATTTACATGAGACAATTATGCGTATAACAGTAATCTTGGTATAGAAAATCAGCCTACCTTCGGCCTTCGTGACTCCCCAGAATGTATAATGCCCTAGCGTGAAAGGGGTCGGCAGGATTCTCGCACAACTGTAACATCCGAATTATTGGGAAACCGGGACAGCTCTACTGGAACAATGATCGCAAACACCAGCCATCCGGTCGAACTAGAATTGAATCAGTCAATTTATGCGGAAAACGAACAGCAAATTCAAATTGTTATTTCTGGTTGCAAGCATTCCACCGCTCTGGAGAATCAATCCCGCAGTGCTTCGACGATGATTCATAGCAATGGAAATTGCTATTCTGCGAAGTTACGCTCCCTATTCTCGGTTTAGAGGTACCCACAGCGAGTTAAATATTGGTTCAGAAATGTGCACTCGTGTCTTTCGTTTTCCCGAAATGCCTTCAAATCCATTTTTATTTCCTCAATTACATGGCTCTGACATCCCCCGTACGAGGAAGCGAGCAGCATAAGGATTTTGAATCTAGGAAAACGCAGGAACACACAAATAACCCACAAAGGAACCCCCCAAACCGGCAAAACCGATATAATTCGGCCAACCACGTGCACAATCTCGTACGGGGTTGTAAGCCGTTATAAGCGAGCAAGCATGGGGAAGGGGTTTTTGTTACTTTACCGCCGGAAAAGATGGTCGAATAAAACGGTACCAGAGTTCAACAAGAAATGTCGAATCGTTTTACACCGGATTGCCCCGAATCAGCAGAAAAGCAGTTGAAGTTTGAGATGATTGCAATTTTGCAGACGAGGAACGATTTGGCGGCCAAGACTTTACGGGTATCAGCTCGAATTGGAAAATACTAATAACGCTTAGTTTACTATCGGGAAATAAATCGTCGAAACATTCACTTGCTTCTTGATTGACTTTAATGAGCAGATGTAGAGATTATTTGCCTTAATAGTTTCATAATGTGGCAAAACTAGTTTTATTGATTGTCAAGTCAATACTCGCCATGCGGACCCTATTCATCGTGCGCATACACTGATACCTTCAAAATATCCACCAAATTAAAAAAAAATAGTTTTGGTAAATTATGGTAAACTGATTTCACTTCAGCCCTTGTTACAAAATAATAACAAATAAACAAAATACTTTATTTAAATTATCAAATTCATCGGGTTTGACTTGGTTAGTATGTGTTGAGACAACGAAACAGAAGCGCTGGGAACATTGCACTATGGGCTAGGGACGTTCCGATATATCGAATCATTTTGACAAACCGATTCCTTTTTGCTGTTCGTGAACGTTCACTTTGATGTTTTTGTGTCATGTAACATTTTCTACCAATAGTTAAATGTATAAGGATTATTGTAGTGATGAAAAAATGTTGGAAAACATTATTTTACTTGTGGTTTTTTGTATGACTTTCTTCCGATATTTTTTGTTTCGATATACCGTTTTGTCTCAAATTCCGAACAGACTCATATTCCGAACACTCCGTTTTTGTATGGCGATTCGGTTGAAATGTTTCGCTGAAATATGTCATCAAATAACCAGGAAATGGCAGTCGATTGCAATTCAGTTTTAACGTCTTTAAATGTATTTTATACCTCGGGAGTATTGATGATTCTTTAGTTCAAGACCAGTAAAACTAGCTTGAATAAATTTATTTGCCAAATTATTCATTTGAATACGCTTTATTCGTGCTGTTCGGAATTTGAATCAAGGTGTTCGGAATATGAGACAGAATGAATGCAGTGTTCGGCATTTGAATCAAAATGTTGTTCCATACTTTTACGTTAAAACAATACTAAACAAGTCCAAATAAACATTTTTATCAGCACACTACACAGCTAACAGTTAGGCTTTCCGAAGAAATTAAAATTTTACAAATATCAGTTAATTTATGCCTGCCAGATGCATTTGAAGTCACTGCTGGGCTTAAGTGTTCGGAATATGAGTCAAAACGGTATCGAAAGAAAAAAAATATCGAATGGATTCCAATACACAAAATTCTATATTTTTGCGTAGGTGTTAATTATTTTGATGCTTTTTAAAGTTTATGATGATCAATATTCATTACTTTATTGGATTGAAATATTAGTTCTGCCAAACATATCGATTTGAGAAGTCACGAGCAGGAAAAAGGAACTACTTGATGAAACTGATTCAATATATCGGAACGTCCCTACTATGGGCCAGGGACGTAATCTGGCGGGACAAAATTAATAACTCGGTAACGAAGCGTTTCCGGTTACAAAACACAACAACGAGGACCATCTACTGACATAAACGGATAGTTCGTAAATCGTCCGCATACACAGCCAATTCAGATTACCGACCCCAGTAAAATTTTACTGGGTTTTGGAACTACGGTTTTTTCGGTAATTTTTACGATTACCGAAAAAACCCAGTAAACCAAAATATGTTTTGATTGATGGAAATTACTGACTTAGTCAGTAAGATTGTAGAGCGTTTTCACTGGCTTTCCAGTTTCCAGTGCTTCATGCTTTGCTTCTCCGGATTCTGTATTTTTTTCAGAAATCAATACAAATTAAAACCCAACCGACATGAACATGGACATCGATATGCATTTTTCGTGCGAATAAACATCTACGGTATGCTCATATCTCAGTGGAAGCAATCGAAAAATGTGTGACAAAATCATTATTTGGTTGGTTTGCATACAAGAGGCAAACTCAATAATGCAGATGAATTTACCTCTTGTATGGAAACCAACCGAATTTACCAACGTAAGCAGTTAAATCGTCCTTAGCGGAGCCTTTTGGTTGCTTAAAATGATTAAGTTTCTCACTAAATTTCGACTACCTACCACGAGAAAGCGCAAAATAGGTGCAGGAACAGTTTGGTTGCCATAGCCGTGTCTCCCGGCGCCGGACGATTTTACAGCAGGAGATTCTCATTTGACACTAAAAAACATCAACTACTGAATAGTCGGTAATTGTTTTTACTGACTTTTCGGCCTGTTCGGTAATGTAGCAAAATTGGGTCTGACAGCTACCGTAGTTCAGTAAAAAGTAAAAATTATTACTGAACATCAGAAGTTTTCAATCAAAAGGCTAAACGTTCGGTATTTTTTATGATTTACAATTCGTGCCCAGTATTAAAAATTACCGAACAAGCAAATCGTGATTGAGTGTGTATAGGTGGCACCACAATCTAACTTTTTACTGTGACGTTCTAGAGACTTGGCATGTTCGGCAAAGTTGTTCATTTTGATAAAATAAACAACTCTCTCGAAGACGTCAAAATTCTACAGCCTACTGTTTTCGAGTTATTTGCTAAATTAAAAAAAAATAGTGAAAAAACGATTCATTTCACCGAATTTGACATTTTTCCTAAGAACCTTGTCATATTATATTTCTTGCTGATAAATATATAACAAACCAGTGAATCAAATTGTCATCAAAATAGATGAAAAACAAACAACAAAGCAAGCTCGCTCACAATTGTTTGTTGCAACTGTTGCGGATAAGGACACAATCCAAAGCAAAATTGTCATGACAATCACAGGGCGCAACATTGTTGCAACCTTTTCAACTCGCGATTAATCAGTTATTTTAAACACAAAACCAAATGTCTTTTATTGATGCTGTTCGATAGTGTGTCAATGTTTACCAACACGAAGAAAGTTCTCGAAAATTGCAATGCGAAGCCCAGAAAATCGCTGCGCACGTGGTGATCGATCTTTGTCATATTCTGTTCAAGTGATGATAAACTGATGTTGCGGAATAAAATTGTTGCAACAAGAATAGGAAATGACAATGTCTTTGTTGCCGCGTGTTGGGTGACAATTAATTCACTGTAACAAACACAAGCTCTGGTGGAAAATTTCTAATAATACGACGCATAAATTTTAAGAAATTATGAAAAAACTTGAAAAATCGACCAATTTTTGAACCTTAATATCTACTAAAGCGCAAAAAATCGCAAGCTCAAATTTTCAGGTAACATAGAACAAAACTTGATGCAACGGATGTCAAAATTTCAGAGAGGTATATTTTGGTGTTATTGAGATATATCAAATTTTTGCAAAGCTTATATTACTCCAATATAGTTAAAATTGCATGAGTTAATCTAAGGGGACGATCGACTTTTAAAAATAACGAGTCATGGAACAAAAATTGCAGAAAACTGTTTAAAAAATTCATCATAGTAACCATGAAATTCAGTTTAAGAGCAGTTCCTTGAGATGATATCGAGTAATGTACATGAAAGTGTAGATTAAAGCTGGGTACATATTTGTTTTTTTTTTAATAATGCAAATGGTATAGTATGCCATGGAACACTTGATCATGTGTCAGTTAATTGTTGTCATCATGGCTCGAGGTGAGCAATTTATTTTGTGAATGTGTTACTTTTAATACGGAAAATCGATTTTTAAAGCATATTCATGTCGATATCTCTAAATACTTTAATTTCAGAGCGCACGATCTTTTGTCCGGAGCTTGTAGATTTGTTTTCAAGCGGGAAGAGCGTTGATCTTTGGATGTTTCGAAACAGAGGATACAGATCAAAGGTATCAATTTGGAGATTCATTCGATTTTGAGAACTGTTAGGTTGTTTACCCTTAAATATGTGTTTAATCACCGTATTTGCTTAAATTTTGAGCTTCCGGAAAACTTTAACAGACGAATTTGAGATGGAATCCAAAGCCAGCTTGTACTGTGAGCAGATATAATAATTTCATGAAATAATATAATATATTTTTTCGCTAATTTTAAAATACACTTAAATATTTGCCACGAAAATATTAATCGCGTAAAAAAAATATAACCGTTAAAAAATAAAAAAAATCTCAAAAACATCAAAATGTACCTCTATAAAATTTTGACATCCGTTGCATCAAGTTTTGTTCTATGTTGCCTGAAAATTTGAGCTTGCGAGTTTTTGCGCTTTTATAGATATTGAGCAATTCTCGCTGAAACCAGGCCGCCATCGGCACCCATCGTTAGAATTCCAATTTTATGTCACTGATCGCTAGTTTTCGATAAAACTTAAGGGTGGTCCTTTCTGTTTTCTCAAATTGGTGGACCCCTCGTACGCCTGCTAACTAAACAGTTTGCGAAAAAGCCCATTTTTTGATAAATCTTGGGTATTTCTTCACGGGATATGTCTCATATTTCACTTGGAACACATAGCTTCCATTTAAACTTGAAAAAATTTTGGCGGCCATTTTGAATTTGGCCGCCATCTTGAATTTAGTTAGAAAAATCGATTTTTCACCATTGAATTCTGAGATCACCATCAGAAAGCTGAGGAAAAATTGCATAAGATAGGCTACAGAAACTAGGTGAGCAAAGGTATTTACCCTATGATATGAACGATTTTCTAAATCATGTTCTACTATTTTGACGTATATGGCGAGTGCAATCAATGCAAACATAATTTTTTGTACAACAAAGAAAAAAGTTTTCAATCGTTGGTGTATTATTTGAGACAAATGAAGAATAGGAGTATTAATTTGAGTGAAAAAAATCTGGCGGCCATCTTGGATTTTGACGCCATCTTGGTTTTAAGTATTAGAATGAGTTTTCACCTTGTTAGCACTCAACATGTTGAATTTCAATGCTACCGTTACACTTATTCTTCTTCTTGTTCTTCTTTTTCCTAACGTTACGTCCCTACTGGAACAGAGCCAGCCTTCAGCTTAACTATTTTTAAAAACAAATTATCAAATAGGATTTTTTAACGCTTATTTGCTACCTTAATGATTCTTCTGCATATCTTCGAGTTGTAAAATAGCATTATTGTTTTCATTTATTTGGCCTAAAACCATTGATACAAATGAACAATCAGTTGAACAGCTGAGATAAGATAAGAAAGATAGAATCTGATTGATTTTTTTTAACGGAGGCCTTATAATTCAACATGGTGAGCACTGAGATGGTAAAAAATCATGCAACTGCTAAAAACCAAGATGGCGTCAAAAACCAAGATGGCGTCAAAAAACCATCATTCAATTTCGCTATTTTTCACATGCATGTTGGGCGGTACTAAAAACGATTCTTTATGACTTAGAAAATCAAGGATGTTTTTTGCTTCAAAATTTAAGACTTTCATTATAAATTAATGCACTTTTGTCAATGTTTTACGTTAGAACTACAGATATTACCACAAGGCTTACTAATGTCCCGACACGCAATCTATAAACTGCATACAATGAACAACAATGCATAGGGTAAAACAATGTTTTTTTAATATAATCAATGTTTTTTGACGGTTTTCATTTATTGAATTTATTTATTGATTATTACTGAATTCAAAGATATTTCGAAGAATTATTCTGTTGTCAGAAATCGCATTAAAAAATAAAATTCCTGTTTAATAACCTGGATTTATAACTATTTAACTAAAAATACAGTCAACTCTCCATAACTCGATATTGAAGGGACCATCGAGTTAGGGAGGTATCGAGTTACAGAACACAAAACCAGTGCAACTGCGATCGAAGTAACCATCGAGTTAGCCATGAAAACCTACTTTTACTATGGTTCTCTAACTCGATATCGAGATACGAAATATCGAGTAAGGGAGAGACGACTGTAATATTCTTATTCTTTACTCGACTCAAATAAAACACCAAAGGTTGAAAACTTGTTTCTTTGTTGTACAAAAAATGATGTTTGTATTGATTGCACTCGCCATATATGTCAAAATCATATAACATGATTTAGAAAATCGTACATTTGATAGGGTAAATACCTTTGCTCACCTAGTTTCTGTAGCGTATCTTACGCAATTTTTCCTCAGCTTTCTGATGGTGATCTCAGAATTCAAATCTAGCGGTGCACTAATGGTGAAAAATCGATTTTTCTAACAAAATTCAAGATGGCGGCCAAATTCAAAATGGCCGCTAAAATTTTTTCAAGTTTAAATGAAAGCTTTATCCTTTCTCTATACAATGCCACTAAGTTTGCTATGTGTTCCAAGTGAAATATGAGACATATACCGTGAAGAAATACCCAAGATTTATCAAAAAATGGACTTTTTCGCAAACTGTTCAGCTAGCTGGCGTACGAGGGGTCCACCAATTTTGAGATAACAAACTAGCGATCAGTGACATCAAATTGGAATTCTAACGATGGGTGCCGATGACGGCCTGGTTTCAGCGAGAATTGCTCATTAATGTTTAAAATTTGGTCTATTTTTCAACTTTTTTGATAATTTCTTAATATTTATGCGTCGTATTATTAAAAGTTCCCCACCAGAGCTTGTGTTGGTTATATATTTATTAGCAAAAAATATAATATGGCAAGGTTCTTAGGAAAAATGTCAATTTCGTTGAAATATATCGTTTTTTCAATATTTTTTTCTAATTTTGCAATTAACTCGGAAACAGTAGGCTGTGAAATTTTGACGCCTTCGAGAGAGTTGTTTATTTTATTACAATGAACAACTTTGCCGAACATGCCAAGTCTCTAGAACGTCACAATAAAAAGTTAGACTGTGGTGGCACCTATGCGGGCGATTTACGAACTATCCATTTATGGCAGTAGATGGTCCTCGTTGTTACAAAACACTTTGCCGAAAACACCAAATACCGGAAACGCTTCGTTACCGAGTTATTAATTTTGTCCCGCCAGATTACGTTCCTGGCCCATAGTGCACTGGCCTCAGCGTTCTGCACCTCTGGGCCGAATTTGAAAAAAATCCTTAGTCAGAATTTTGAGTTACGCCCTTTTGAAGTTTATATGATAGAAATCACACGAAATATACCACTTTAACTTGTCTAAACAAAGAGATTAAAATAAAATTGTGTAGTTTTAATTTTAAAATGGTTTTAGATATTACAAAATACATTTTTCTAATTTTTTTCTCGACTGACTTTTGAAAAGGGCCAATGCTATGTTTAGTTATTACTAATAAGCCAATACACGAAAAATGATATCTACCAAATTAACGCCTGGTAGTGATTTTAGGAAATTGTCCAAAGCATTCAAATTTGTATGAAAAATTCTTGGACAGAATATGCTGATACGCCATTTTGAAATGTATGGAAAGAATATGGAATATGGAATATGTTGGATTCTGCACCATCTATAATCAACGGTTAGCTAGGTGCATATATAAGCATTATACTTTTGCGTTTGTTCTTATTTCATTCAATTTTGCAAGTTGCATAGAAGGAATGATTCAAATATAATGTAACGCAGAATTTTTATTTAGAATTTTTTCTATTCTGACCCACCCTACTTGTTCTTATACATATTTTTACAAATGGACACTGTATTAATTAATAACTGCGCACAAAAGATTTGAACGATACATTTTCGATATTTGTACGGCTTTTCAGCGCTCCCAGCTCTGTAAAAAAATTGCTATGCACAGATTCTGACGTGCGTGCTTCTCATATGATCCATAAAAAAGAAGATTTGAATTATTATTTCACAGTAAGCCCAACTAAAGGTATCAACTTATATATGATAGTTTTTATGTATTTTAAGAAACTGAAGCATTTCGTATTAAATGCTTTTCATTTGAGCTGGTTCCTTGTTTAAAAGGTAATTTAAACAAGTTTGTCGAGAACTGGGAAGAGCAGAGTCTGACAAAATCTTCGAAATATCATACCGTGAAATTTGAAGATTTAATTAAACAAACGTCACCTAGAGGATAAATTTCCAATCAGGCTCTTTACCGCCCGATAGCCTTCATTTGCTGAATGTCTTTGCCGAAAACATCCTTCTAGCTGATAAGGATTTTGAGCAATAATATTGTTCAATATTGTTTCGGATTTGCTACGGTCATGTGTCAAATTAGGTATTGAACAGCCATTCCTAATCTGATGGACGTTTCTAGGTAGTCAGCTTTAGGCTATAGCACACTTCATAACTGTTTGAGTAGCACATTGGAGGGATTCCACGGAGGCATGCAAGTCGATTCTGATCGACCATTTCAAAAATATCTGAAACTTTGCACAGTTTTCCAGTTCCATCTAAATCGTCATTTTCCGATATCAAATCTTCAAGTTGAGTAGCGACTAACTTTTCAAAAGGGTGTATGTGAAAATGGTTCAAAAATATTCAAAAAGCTGCACAGCAAAAACGGTTCGTTCGATTGTTAGACAACTAAAGAAACAAAGTTAGACAACTAAATAAAGATTCCTAAAAAAATACACACAGTAAAAACAATTTTTTTTTTGCATTAAAAAACATCATTTTTGTCACAAAAACTCAAATATCTCAAAACCCTATCGGAATACCAACGTAATTTTTTGAGGGAAAACGGTCCATTATATTAGCTATCTACCATAAAAATTTGGTGATGGTAAGCCAATAAACAAAAAAGTTATGACATTTCAAATATTTCACAAATTTGACACTTAGTGAATTTTTTTTTTTTTTTCATTGTTAATTTTTTTAGGACCGCAGTTTGTTGCTGAATTTTTTGTTAAGGGTACCACATGAGGTTAACAAGTTGTTTTCATGATATTTTATTTAATTATTCATAACTATTATAGCATCTATTAGAAAGTTAGACGCGATCCAGTGTTGTGATCTAAAGTCTTGATAGTGTCATATTTTTTATTGTATGTAACTGAAGAAAAATTCTCTCAATAGTGTTGAAACCTTTTGATAAAAGAAACCTATAAGAAATCTAATATTGAAGACAAAAGCTACAAAAAAAGTTTTCTATACAGGTATACGACTAGTTTACCTGCAAAAAGTTTACCTCGTAGAGAACAAGGCGGGTCTATACCCAGGTGATCTAGTATACGTAAAGCAGGTCGGTTTTCTCGGCGCTGGTTTTCTCCACAAAGTTAAAATCTGATTACACCTGGGTATAGACCCGCCTTGGTAGAGAATAGACTTTGTTAATCATATTTGGGAGAAAGCGAGTAACTTCAACAACATCAAAAACATGATAGGTACATACCATGAACATACTCACGAAAAAGCTAAAAATATACTACCACTATGGATATAAAAGATTAAATTGTAAAATTTTTCTTCAGTCAAGCAAACGACACCAAACTAGTCAGTAAAAACTTAAAAGTGATTTTGTTTATTAACCCTCTAATACCCAACCCCGCCTTTAGACGGGGTACACTTTGGAATTTTGTGTATTTTTTTGTAGCTCGGAAATCAAAATGATTTTATTTTTGGCTTATACCTTGACTCATAACACGCATATAAGAAAAGTTTTTTATGACTTTTGAAACTTTTTTGAATTTTTGGAAATTGTTTGAAAAATTGTATTCTTAGATAACCTATAAATGCCTGGGCTTCATTTAACGTGTAATATAAAAAATCGTACCTTTTATATTTTTCTACGATTAACCTATCACAAAAAAAGAGCCTGGTGGTATCAAAATCATTTCAAACCTGTTTTTCCGTTAGTTACACGGAAAATAAAATACGCTCCGAAAAAAAATTAAAAATTTAAAATTTTTAAAAGTACTGCAACAATTTAAATTTCTATTATTGCCAAAAATCAACAACTAGAGAAGGCTTCAAGAAAAAATGAAAAAAGCTAGGGATGTTCAAAAATAAAAATTATAAAAATCAAAAACCAAAATTTAAAAATTTGCGAATAAAAATAAATAAATGCCCAAAACATGTTTAGAACGATTTAAGATAACGAAAAATAATACTTAAATCGAAAATAAAAATTTGGGTATTAGAGGGTTAAAATCTAACGAGCAACATGAGTAGTCGCTTTCTCAACTGTTGCAGAAAAAAAGTGTTCGAAAGAGATACGAAATCTCACCGAAAGCACCATAGATAAACTGAAAGCGGTTGGTTATGCTCCAATGTCTACATTGAATACAAATTTACGCATTTGTACGTCCTGCCGTTTAAACGTTGACAAACGGGCAATCTGTACATCATCGGTGGATCAGGTTGCAGGAAGTTCGAAAACAACAACAACTGAGGAATTACTAGATGCACCGACAACAACTGAGGAGTTACCAGAAGTACCAAGTGCAGATAGTCTTGCCACGGTACCATCAGCGACATCTGTTTCAACAAATCAATCAGAAGATGAGTGCATCCAGAAGGTCAACATCGAACGCTTCAACGAAGGGATAGCTGGAATAAAAGTGACTCCGATTAAATGGACGAAGATGGGTTACGTCAATTATCCCGAGAAAAAATACCGTGAAATCAACGAAGCTGTACGAAGAAACCTCTTCAAATTAGGACCTGAGGATGTGGAAAATACAGACTACGATGAGGTAATTATGAATATGAAGGAAAGGTTCTCGAATCTAGCCACGACAAGGAAAGAAAAATTATTGATTTTGTCGATGCTGCCAAGCTCGTGGTCTATTCAAGACGCCATTGATGAGTTCAAAACCAATAGAAATACAGCAAAAGAGGCAAAACAATTCAAAAATAACTGTCTTGCAACCAAAAATGCTAGGTCGAGTACTTCATTAACAGATGAGACAAAAGAAAAAATAATTCAATATTTTGAAGACGATGAAGTAAGTAGAGCTATGCCTGGCCAAAAAGATTATGTATCTGTAAAAAAAGATGGAAAGCGTCAAGCAATCCAAAAACGATTAATGATGACTACTTTGAAAGAAGCGTATACACGCTTCAAGGAAATCAACGAAAATATTAAGGTAGGTTTTTCCTCATTTGCAAGCCTTCGTCCAAGGCAATGCAAGCATCTATCCAATTCGGGAACACATAATGTTTGTGTGTGCACAACACACGAAAATATTAACCTAATCTTACATAGTTTGAAAAGAATCAATTTATCAAAGAATATTAAAATGTTAACTGGTAGTCTTTTGTGTGAAAATACAACATCGAATTGCTATCTACGATCTTGTTCGGATTGTCCAGATTCTTCATCATTGGAAAATACTTTATTCGCTGAGTTTGAAGAAAATTATATTGATCAGTTATCATTTGAGCAATGGGTGACCACGGATAGGTGTGACCTAGAAACTATTGTAAAACCTGTAGATGAGTTTGTGTCATTTTTTTGCTTGAAATTAGAAAGTTTAATTCCTCACGACTTTATTAAAACAGAGCAATCCCGCTTTTCAAAAAATACGAAAAATACATTACAAGATGGTGAATTTTTAGTCATTTGTGATTTTTCTGAAAACTATAGCTTTGTATTGCAAGATGAAGTGCAGTCCCATCACTGGAACGTACAACAAGTTACAATTCATCCATTCGTTATTTATTTCAATGGAAGTACGCAAATTAAACATTTTAGTTTTATTGTAATTTCCGAAGATTTAAGACACGACTCAGTATCTGTAAATTTGTGCATTGCCAAAATGATTAACTTTTTACGCGTTGATAAGGATAAAGAAATCAGAAAGATATATTTCATGTCTGATGGAGCAGCATCGCAGTACAAAAACCGTAAGAATTTTTCGAGCCTATGTCAATTTAAATCAAAGTACGGAATTGATGCAGAATGGCATTTCTTTGCTACGTTACATGGCAAAGGTCCTTGTGATGCTATTGGAGGAACCATAAAGCGCATGGCCACAAGAGCAAGTTTAGCCAAAGAACGTGAGCATCCAATTAAAACTGCAAAAGAACTATATATATATATATATATATATATATATATATATATATATATATATATATATATATATATATATATATATATATATATATATATATATATATATATATATATATATATATATATATATATATATATATATATATATATATATATATATATATATATATATATATAGGGCGAATCGCAGAAAAGAAGAAGATTTAACAAAATTATCATTTTGTTTTACTACTACTGAAGAGTACGAATTAACGGCATCAGAGCTCAGCGAGCAATATAATAACGCGAAAACGATCCAAGGAACCCAAAAATTTCACTGTTTCATTCCATTGCCAGAAAATAAAATTAAAGCAAAACTATACTCGAACTGTACTGATAATGATGCAAAAGTGTTCGATATTGTAAAAAAATTGAATAACAATGAATAAATAAATAAGTATTAATAATATGTTTTCATGATCTCATAACGCATACCCAAATCCAAAACTTTTAAAGTTTATATATAACATTTAGAAACTCATCGATCATACTCTAAAAAAATATCCTGGTAAAAAAAAAATATTTTCGTATCTGTTAATTCATTTTAATTTATACATATATACATATACATGTAATATTTATACATATACATAATATTTATACATATAATATACATAATACTAATGAATACAAGAAAACGACTTGTTTAATTCACGCAAGGCCCTTAACAATAAAATCAGCAACAAACTGCGGTTCCCGTAATAATTTACACCGAAAAATTTTTTTTTCTACTAAATGTGAAAATTGTGACATGTTTGAAATGTCATAACTTTTTTGTCATCACCAAATTTTTATGGTAGATAGCTAATATAATGGACCGTTTTCCCTCAAAAAATTACGTTGGTATTCCGATAGGGTTTTGAGATATTTGAGTTTTGTGTCAAAAATTATGTTTTTGAATGCAAAAAAAAAAATTTTTTTACTGTGTGTATTTTTTTTGGAATCTTTATTTAGTTGTCTAACTTTGTTTCTTTAGTTGTCTAACAATCGAACGAACCGTTTTTGCTGTGCAGCTTTTTGAATATTTTTGAACCATTTTCACATACACCCTTTTGAAAAGTTAGTCGTGACTCAACTTGAAGATTTGATATCGGAAAATGACGATTTAGATGGAACTGGAAAACTGTGTAAAGTTTCAGCTCAATAGAAAAAAATGAATTAAAAAATTTACCAAATTTTGGTGCTGTTGCTTGGAATCACTCATTGGTAATAATTTCTATTGGTCAAACATTATTGCCAACATTTTTTCACCTTCAGATAGCCCTCAATCTCCTGAATATATTTTCCGAAGACATCAACCTACTAGCTGTTCAAAATCTTGAGGTAGACAAGTTTTCTTTTAACTAGTTCCACCTATAAACCCAACCATTTCTAATCAGATTTACCACAACAAGATTGGCTTTACTCTATTGAACGGCTTTGCCGAAGACATCAACCTTCTAACTGTTAAGGATCTTACGATACAGACAATTGAAGAAAATGTGTTACTAGCTCCACTTAGCGGGGAAAATCTCAATCAGGGGATAGCCAGATCTGCTGAACAGTTTTGCCGAAGACACCAGCATTCTAGCTGTTGATTAAAATGGAATCAATGGGCCCATACCGCATTTACTTTAAAATTTATTTCAAATTAATTGATTTGCTAGTCTCCGAATAGTGGGCATTTAAAATTCAAGGTTTGCCCCTGGCAACTAACTTGGAACTAACTTCTAGAGGAGTTCTTGGAGGCAACCTTGGAACAAACCCTGGAGAAATCACATGAGGTTTTTTTTTGGATTGATCTTTGAAGGAGGAGGATATCCTGAATACTTTGTAGAGAAACAGTTGAAGAAATCTGAAGAAACATGCCTGTCGAATTTTTCCCGGTTAAATTACTTACCATGGGAGAAGGGGGTTGAAAATCTCCAAAAATTGTCTTACTTAATTAACGGACAGCCCCTATATAAATTTCTGAATATTTATATGATTACTTCACTCTAAATGCTCTATCGTGGCCTGTAGAGTCGGCCTTATGGTAACATATTTCGTTGATCTTGAAGTGCTTTAGCCAACTGCGAAAATTCATACAAAACAAAATATTTTGTTTATTTTTTCAAGTACACAAGACTTTCGCTATAATAGGGAATTTTCAGGTTTCCAGCACAATATCTACTTAATCTGATGGTAATCGCATTTTATCTTCCATTCCACAAAAGTATTCTGAAATTCGATGAAGCCGCATAGAACCTTATGCGTATAGCTATGTACACATACAGCACAAGTACCCTTGGGTAGAAAATTGATCCATCGCACTGTGTTTTATTTTCTCGATTTCATGCGCTTTTTGAATAGCGCCCAAACCGTTGATTTTAGCTATATAGTTCGTTCGGAGAAGTTTCTTGGTATAATAAAGCGCAACTTTTGACGAAAAAAGTTTTGTGATCAATCCACCTAGCAGTGAGATAGAAAAACTATTTTTTTCAAAACAATTAGATAGACATATGGTGTCTTCGGCAAAGTTGTAGAATTGGCAATTTGAAACAATTTTGTCGAAGACACGATTTTTCTATCTCTTATACTTTTTGAGATATATGCCGTTGTATGTGAATGGCCCCTAAAAATCATATTTTTTATCATAACTTTTTTCCAAGATTTTTAACATTTTTTGTGCTTTCTACAAAGTTGTTTGTCATAGAAAAACCCGTATTTTTACTGAACATATCATCATCCTATCTTTTGAAGTAACAAAGTTATTCATGAATTACTATTTTTTCAAGGGGTAGTTTAGGCCTCTATAACTGGCTTCGGCGCAAAATGGCGCAGACAACTCGTACAAATCATGAAAGTACCATATTTCTCCTTTCGGCAGTTGATAAAAACTTTTGTCTATAAGCGTCTTTGCATGGGTTTTTTTACTATCAAACAAATAAGCCTTATTAAAACGAATTCGACTGATTATTCTTTTACTTTAAGAGATAGAGAGGTGCGATGTTCAGCAAAAACACGCGTTTTAAAATGTTTAACAACTTTGTAGAAGACATGAAAAATGTTAAAAATCTTGTAAAAGAGTTACGATTTTTTTAACATAAAGTACACAAATTTGTATGAAAAAACTCGTTTAAAATCATTTTTGTTCATAACTTTTTACTTAAATTTTTAACATTTTTCATGTCTTCTACAAAGTTGTTAAACATTTTAAAACGCGTATTTTTGCTGAACATCGCACCTCTCTATCTTTTAAAGTAAAAGAATTATCAGTCGAATTCGTTTTAATAAGGCTTATTTTTTGATAGTAAAAACCCATGCAAAGACGCTTATAGACAAAAGTTTTTATCAACTGCCAAAGGAGAGAGATATGGTACTTTCATGATTTGTAAGAGTTGTCTGCGCCATTTTGCCCCGAAGCCAGTTATAGAGGCCTAAACTACCCCTTGAAAAAATAGTAATTCATGAATAACTTTGTTACTTCAGAAGATAGGGTAATGTAATGTTCAGCAAAAATACGGGTTTTTATACGACAAACAATTTTGTAGAAAGCACAAAAAATGTTAAAAATCTTGGAAAAAAGTTATGATAAAAAATATGATTTTTAGGGGCCATTCACATACAACAGCATATATCTCAAAAAGTATAAGAGATAGAAAAATCGTGTCTTCGACAAAGTTGTTTCAAATTGCCAATTCTACAACTTTGCCGAAGACACCATACGTCTATCTAAATGTTTTGAAAAAATAGTTTTTCTATCTCACTGCTAGGGGGATTGATCACAAAACTTTTTTCGTCAAAAGTTGCGCTTTAATATACCAAGAAACATCTCCGAACAAACTATATCGCTAAAATCAACGGTTTGGGCGCTATTCAAAAAGCGCATGAAATAGAGAAAATATAACACAGTGCATCGGTGGCAGACGATATGTGTCGGATCCGGTGATTTAGCGAATAATATTTCGCCAAACTAAATCGAAATTAAATCTCTGCACCGGCAAAATCTATCTGCGAAATTGATTGTTTTGTTTGCCTAGCTTAGGCTGTCCGTTCCGAAAAATGGAACGCATTTCAAATTGAATAAAAGCACACGGTAAGCACCATTGTAACTGAAATTTGATTGATTTCAGTTTCCATTTGATGGCAAAACTCGCCACTTATGCCATCTCGGCACGTTTCACTGGAAAGACATCAGAATTCAATTATTATCCAATCCCCCCTCGAATACCTCTGCTCTGGACCAACAGTGGCTGACTTCTAAAGTGGTTTGCAATCTCATTGAACCAACAGTACCGGGATGGGATAGCTCAGGCCAGTCCAACCAATGCACAAAGAGAAACTTTCGCTATAAATTGATATTGAAATCTCTAGGTAATCTACCTTTTGACCTCGGCCACAGTTGGTGACAGCCGGAGAGAATGGCAACGTAATTCGTAACTATGAAACAATTTGGAACCGTATTAGCACTACATTACACAACATACTCTCCGTTTTCGGGGTTTCATTAGTTAGCTTTGCTATGGGGAAGCCGAGTTGTCGAAAAAGTTCAGTTTACACGTACCTAAATGAATTTTTCCGAGCTAGGATTTTGCAGATTTTCTCGACAAGCGAGCGATTACCCTTCTGTAGGATAGCATGTTTTTGTTCGGTGGATAGTTTAAACCAAATAGTGATTCATCTGTGGTTGTTCGATGTACATTTTGGAAAAGTTGCTTCTTTGTTTACCGCTTACCGGTCATATAATTTATCGTTCACAGAACACAGTATATTTAAGCATGGAATGGAAGACACTTAACACCGTTCAATACTATTTCAGGCGTACAGCTGCATTCGAAATGAATTTAAAATTGAATTTGGATTGGATTGATTTGGATTGGATTTGGATTGGATTTGGATTGGATTTGGATTGGATTTGGATTGGATTTGGATTGGATTTGGATTGGATTTGGATTGGATTTGGATTGGATTTGGATTGGATTTGGATTGGATTGGATTGGATTTGGATTGGGATTTGGATTGGATTTGGATTGGATTTGGATTGGATTTGGATTGGATTTGGATTGGATTTGGATTGGATTTGGGAATTTGGATTTGGATTGGATTTGGGATTGGGATTTGGATTGGATTTGGATTGGATTTGGATTGGGATTTTGGATTGGATTTGGATTGGATTTGGATTGGATTTGGATTGGATTTGGATTGGATTTGGGATTGGGATTGGATTTGGATTGGATTTGGATTGGATTTGGATTGGATTTGGATTGGATTTGGATTGGATTTGGATTGGATTTGGATTGGATTTGGATTGGATTTGGATTGGATTTGGATTGGATTTGGATTGGATTTGGATTGGATTTGGATTGGATTTGGATTGGATTTGGATTGGATTTGGATTGGATTTGGATTGGATTTGGATTGGATGGATTGGATTTGGATTGGATTTGGATTGGATTTGGATTGGATTTGGATTGGATTTGGATTGGATTTGGATTGGATTTGGATTGGATTTGGATTGGATTTGGATTGGATTTGGATTGGATTGGATTTGGATTGGATTGGATTTGGATTGGATTTGGATTGGATTTGGAATTGGATTTGGATTTGGATTGGATTTGGATTGGATTTGGATTGGATTTTGGATTGGATTTGGATTGGATTGGATGGATTGGATTGGATTTGGATTGGATTTGGATTGGATTGGATTGGATTGGATTGGATTGGTTTGGCTTTGGCTTTGGCTTTGGGCTTTGGCTTTGGCTTTGGCTTTGGGCTTTGGCTTTGGGCTTTGGCTTTGGCTTTGGCTTTGGCTTGCTTGGCTTTGGGCTTGCTTTTGGCTTGGCTTTGGGCTTGGCTTGGGCTTTGGCTTTTGGGCTTTGGCTTTGGGCTTTGGCTTTGGGCTTTGGCTTTGGGCTTTGGCTTTTGGGCTTGGCTTTGGCTTGTGGCTTTGGGCTTTGGCTTTGGGGCTTTGGGCTTCTGGGCTTTGGGCTTTGGGCTGCTTTGGGCTTTGGCTTTGGGCTTTGGCTTTGGGCTTTGGCTTTGGGCTTTGGCTTTGGGCTTTGGCTCTGGGCTTTGGCTTTGGGCTTTGGCTTGGGCTTTGGCTTTGGGCTTTGGCTTTTGGGCTTTGGCTTTGGCTTGGCTTTGGGCTTTGGCTTTGGGCTTGGCTTATGGGGCTTTGGGGCTTTGGGCTTTGGCTTTGGGCTTTGCTTTGGCTTTGGGCTTTGGGGGACTTTGCTTGGGCTTGGCTTTGGGCTTTGGCTTTGGGCTTTGGCTTTGGGCTTGGCTTTGGGCTTGGCTTTGGGGCTTTTGGCGTTGGGCTTTGCTTTGGCTTTGGTTGGGCTTTGGCTTTGGGCTTTGGCTTCTGGGCCTTTGGCTTTGGGGCTTTGGCTTTGGGCTTTGGCTGTATGGGCTTTGGCCTATTGGGCTTTTGGCTTGGGCTTTGGCTTTGGGCTTTGGCTTTGGCTTTGGGCTTTGGCTTTGGGCTTTGGCTTTGGGCTTTGGCTTTGGGCTTTGGCTTTGGGCTTTGGCTTTGGGCTTGGCTTTGGGCTTTGGCTTTGGGCTTTGGCTTTGGGCTTTGGCTTTGGGCTTTGGCTTTGGGCTTTGGCTTTGGCTTTGGCTTTGGGCTTTGGCTTTGGGCTTTGGCTTTGGGCTTTGGCTTTGGTTTGGCTTTGGGCTTTTGGCTTTGGGCTTTGGGCTTTGGCTTTGGCTGGCTTTGGCTTTGGGCTTTGGCTTTGGGCTTTGGCTTTGGGCTTTGGCTTTGGTTGGCTTTGGCTTTGGGCTTTGGCTTTGGGCTTTGGCTTTGGGCTTCTTGGCTTTGGGCTTTGGGCTTTGGCTTTGGGCTTTAGCTTTAAGCTTTGGCTTTGGGCTTTGGCTTTGGGCTTTAGGCTTTGGCTTTGGTTTTGGCCTTGTGCTTTGAGGTTTGGACATTAATCTTTGAATCCTTCAGCCATTTTCAACTTTATTATAATGGGATGGATTCATAAAATACTCTCAATGAGTGTTTCGGAGAGCCCAAGCAAGACGCTTTGTTTTTCGGGACTCCGGGAGTCGTTTTTCGTTTCGCGATTTTTGCTGGGCAGTGATTCGGAGAGCCCAAGCAAGACGGTTTGTTTTTGGGACACCAGGAGATTGTTTTTCGTTTCACGAGTTTTGCTGGGCAGTGTTTCGGAGAGCCCAAGCAGGACGCTTTGTTTTCGGGACGCCAGAAGATTGTTTTTCGTTTCGCGAGTTTTGCTGGGCAGTGTTTCGTAGGGCCCAAGCAAGACGGTTTGTTTTTGGGACGCCAGGAGATTGCTTTTCGTTTCGCGAGTTTTGCTGGGCAGTGTTTCGGAGAGCCCAAGCAAGACGGTTTGTTTTTGGGACGCCAGGAGATTGCTTTTCGTTTCGCGAGTTTTGCTGGGCAGTGTTTCGGAGAGCCCAAGCAAGACGATTTATTTTCGGGACGCCGAGAAGTTTTACGGTTCGCGTTGTGTGAGTGCGAAAAGATATCCGTGTTAAGTCAAGGATAGATTACCAACTGGTGAGCTCGTTTCATGATTATAATGACACATGTTTTCATGAAAACGTTATTTTATTTAATGTTCAAATAAACTTTGAATGGTTCGTCACTACAAGTGTCGGCATTATGCCTGTTTTATATTATTTCAATATACATATATTTTCTCTCTTTAACATTACTAAAAACATCTTTTGAATGGTGCGACATGATGGATGTTGACGTATATATTAAAACTCCTAGCAAAAACTTTTCATCTCGAGACAATAATGTACAGCGTTACTCTTCTGTAATTTTCAAACAAACTTTGTTTGGTTCGTCACTAAAAGTGTCGGCATCGTTCCTTTTTCGTGTTATTTAAAATATATACATATATATTTTTCTTTTTGCCATTACTAAAAACATCTTTTGAATGGTTCGACATAATGGATGTTGACGTATATTTTATATCTTCTACCGAAAACCTCTCGAGACAAAATGCAAAACTAGCTTTAAGTTTAAGTTGTATTTTCCCTCCTTATCCATGGATCGCATCACTGATAAATGGTGACTCCCAGATCTTTTCCTCCCTCACTAATAAACACCCTCCCCGTGGTGATTGTGGAGATGCAGAGGTATTCTCGGTCTCTAGAAGCAACAATCATTACACCCTAATATTCCTTCCCCATCCCAACTGACTGTAAGGACTTGGCCGGCGCCGTTATTGATCAATAATATTAGATCTGCTAAAATTGTACTTCGAAATAAGCGGAAACTCCCATCCCTTATTCATTTGGATCGTAGTGCAATTCTTACCAGTTCCGACCAATCACGGAGTAGCAACCATTGACATGTACAGTCGGTCTATGCTATGCTATGCTATGCTATGGGATGGATTCATAAAATACTCTCAATCAAATGAAAGTGTTTGGATTCAGTATTTTTGATAACACCAGTTTTGACCTAAGTAGACAAGGTACGATTGCTGCAATTTATCTACCCCTCGGTTAATATAAAAACGATTCATTGAGGCATAATAAACCTTTTATGTTAGGAACCTAATTCTCGCCATTCAACAAAACATTAACCTCGGGAAGAGACTTTCCCCGTTCTAAAGCACCGCAAAGTACTCCGACAAATCGCGTTCCTAATGAAAATAAGTAATTTGTTCTGTTTTATGGACCCATAAAATTCAATTTAACTCGATTTCCTCTCGACAACTCGACAATCGCATCAACTCTAACCCCCCAAGGGAACGAAAGAAGCAATCGAGGGCAAACATAAAGAAATTAACGCAGACAATCTAAACGGGCTTTCCCCGATCCAGTCGAGTCCTTTGCCAATATTGTCCCCACGAAGAAAGGAACACGGTCCCAACTTTCTAGCGCAACCAATTTTGAGAAGGTGCGAACAATCACGTCCCGATACGGTTTCCCGGTTTTGTTATTTATGAAAATTGAAAAAATCTCTTTTCGCTTTCGTGTTCTAACTCTGCTGACCACGGTTTGGCCTGGTGCAGCGGCAAGGGAGCTTATCTTGGTCAATTTGTCGAAGGTCGAGCAATCGAATCGATTTCCATGCTGTCCTTTGGGGCAGTAGACCAAACAAAAAATAACGAAAACAGAGGCAAACAGTTCAACCGAACGAAAAACGGGAGATAAAAATTCGCACAAAATTATCCCCCAATCAATATCTTGTTCATTATTCGGTTCATTTCGACGGGGTGACCATATCGGTGGATTAACAATTTTCTTCCGGATAAGCCATGGGATGTACAATAGGGGATGTTGGTCAAAAGTAAGGCAGGATTGGTCAACAATATACAAGTAATTTATTTTTAGTATGGATATCTAGGTGATCTATGTAAGACAAGAATATCTTAATTTGGTAATACTAAATAAAGCTTCTATTAACATTTTCTTAACAACATATTACAATTCATTTGCCAAAGCAATTCAGATTTTTTACAGATGAATTGAATTCACTTGTGTTTTTGAACATTGCATCAATCGTTTGTAGATTTTTTAGGAAAAATTTAAAACCAGAAGAAGACAAGTCAACATAAGTAGGAATATATCAGCGATGAAGAGGCGGTTTTTAAATTGAGGGTACCCGCAGCGACATTGACATAGGGAGCTCTTTTCGAATCATCGAAATTCTAACGGTGTATGGGTAAGAAGAAAATCTATTTGTTGATACTGGTAAAAGTTTTCCTGCTAATGGATGAGATTGTTAATCAAGTGATCTGCCGTGAATCGCAAGTCAGCCCTATCTGTAAAAAGTAGGCATTGAGAAAATGGGGTGTTAAGTTTTCAAACTCACGGTATCTCATTAGGGCAACTGAAAGAGCATTGGCAGATATGTTGAAAACTGAACTCAACTCAAGTTTGACGAAAATGCTGACTTGCGATACACGGCAATGATCGTTAATTAAAGAATAAGAATTTAAAACTATTGAGTTTTTTAATCATTCCTAACTTTCTTTGTCATTTTATTATGGCAACTTTCTACTAATTGAGCACGCTTTCATCGTTTTTTTAATTCTTAATTACCTGCTCATATTTTCTTCTTGTGGCCCTTCTTCTTTCAATTTCATAAAAAGAAATTTCGCCTTCCCGCTTCCAAAAGTTGAATGTTTTTACACCAGCAAATAAAACAAAACATAAACTTCACAGAAGATATGAGTGGCGGATCGTGTATTCAGCGGAACGAAGAACTAGAAGGTTAAACATTTGTCACTGACTGGCTGAGCTGCTGGAGAAGACACAAAGTGGAAAGTTAAATCTGGCAAACCGTGATGTCTCCGCTGACGACAGACATTCGTCAAATAGATGGACGAAATTTGTTAGCCGTTCAGACGGTTCAGACGCGCCATGGGTGCTTTTGAACTGGGGGTTCGAAACTGACAAATTGAAGACGTAGCACTTATGCTCCTGTTGATGATTGTATTTAAATTATTTTTCGGGCAAACAACAGTAAAATTATACAAGTGATTTTTATTTTTGTATATTAGGTATTCGTGATATTTTTGGCAAAATCTACGATTTTTTTGAGCAAAAACACTTTGACAATTTACTGATAAGATTCCTAAAATAAGTAGAAGAAAAAACCGAATTTAGTACTATACCATTTAATTCCACTAGAGTTTGTATCCTTTGACAGATACGCGTATTTCGACCTCAACTGTAAGGCCGTCTACAGTGTCGTGTACTAGAGAGTCGTGTAAGTCAAGTCTGGTACACGACACTGAAGACGGCCTTACAGTTGAGGTCGAAATACGCGTATCTGTCAAAGGATACAAACTCTAGTGGAATTAAATGGTATAGTACTAAATTCGGGTTTTTCATCTACTTATAGGTATTCTACTAAACAGCTCGGTGTTACTTTGGACAAGAAACTGAACTGGAACTCACATCTAGAAAAGGTTATCACTAAGGGTACAAATGCTCTGTGGGTGTGTAGTAAAGCTTTGGGGAAAACATGGGGGCTGCAGCCAAATATGGTTCTTTGGATATATTCGGCAATAGTTCGCCAAAAATTACCTATGCTTCTTTGATATGGTGGCCCAAAACCAATGAGGTAACCACTCAAAAGAAATTGGGTAAATTACAAAGGCTTGCCTGTATTTCGATAACAGGAACAATGAAAAGTACACCATCAGCCGCTTTAGATGCCCTTCTTAATATATTACCTTTACATCAATTTGTTAAACTGCAAGCAGCAAAAAGTGCCTTACAGTTTATCCGTTATAATGAAATATTGGATGGAAATCTGGTAGGACATTTAAAAATCATCAGGGACTTCAATCTGAACTCAGAGATAAAGACAGTAGAAGACTGGATAACAACGAAGGCAAACTATGATGCTCCTTTCAAAGTGGTTAACATTGGCGTAGCTAGGATTTTTTCCTGGAGGGGGCCTAGGGGGGCCTTGAAAATTCTTGATTTACCGAAGTAATAATCATGATTTTCGCAAATTTCGTAGTTTGCAAAAATTTGCGTTGATTTTATCTGTTTGTGTTTTTGTCTCATATCAGCTATTATCTCTGAATATCAGTAATGCTTGTAAATTACAATTTTCATTACGGAAAATTCGACACGAATGCCACATGTATGGTAAAGTGTCCTAAATAAATATTAATAATAATAATAATAATAATTACGGAAAATATCAATTCTTTGTCCAATCCAGTAAAAAAAATCCTTCAATATTTTTTCCAAAGAACTCACGAAGAATATTCCTTTGAAGTTCTTGCACAAACTTTTCAAGTATAGGGGATCTCTTCATGAACTATTTCCGTACTTTTCCAGTGCAAGAACGCCTTTACCAGATTTCACTCAGTTTTTGCTGGGACTCCCACGGAATAAGTAGTTATTATTAAACAGATTTTCCCGGAGTTTCTTTAGGCTTTATAATCTGGAATTTTTAGAAGAAACTGTATCAAATTGCTCAAAAGAAGACATCAGAATTTTAAACATTTCTCCATGAAGCTAAACTGCGTACTTATCACACATAAATTTTGATTGTTGAAAATATCATTAAGTTGTTCATTAATAATGTATTAAGGATTTTCTGGAAATACTTAGGAGTTCTCCAAGAAATATTACAATAAATACTACCGAAATTGTGTTCAAAAATCTCTCTGAAATTCTTAAAGTCAGGGTGTCGACTACCTGGAAAAACCTGGAAAGTCAGGGAATGTCAGGGAATCCAATTTTTGACCTGGAAAGTCAGGGAATTTCACTACAGGTCAGGGAAAATTATCTATCAATACTATATTACAATATCAAACGAGTTGATTATCTTCAAATTATTGAATACGATAAATTTGTTGGACGAAATGGGTAATCAATCTTAGCTATTAACCATTGATAAAGCGCTGTTATGTATGGTAAAGTAAACTATATTTTACTATCTATAAAAAAATCCTCGGAATTTCGAATTTTGAAAATGTGATGAATAAGGTTCCAAGCGCTACTTTAGGATTTTCATTAGGAGCTTTCCTATACTGATGTTTAGAATCGCAGAATGAACACAAAAAAATCCCCAGATATTCTGGATATTCTTCTGAAATTCTCCTTAAGTGTTCAATCTGCGATTCTTTGCAATTTGTTATGTCTGGATCATCCCCGTATCATAAATTTAATTTTAGTGACAATTTCATCGGCCTTTTCCGGTGAAATTAAAATTGTAACATTTACCGCATTCTTGTGAGTTGAAATATAAGTCCAATTTCCCTGCTCCAAGATTTTTAAGAATCCAGAAATTCTCTAAATAGAATTTCTGCTATGGTAGATTGTAATTTTGTGAGATTTCCTGAAGATACTCTTAGAAGAATCGATTATTGAATTCTTGGAGCAGTTTCTCACAGCATTGCTGTAGGCACGACAAGTTTTTATTAGAACAATAATAAATCCCTGAATGATTTTTTAAAGCATCTTTAGATGAATTCTTCGGGGAAGAAAACCAAGGCATAATTCATATGGAAAGTCCAAAATTTTTATTTAAATAAATAAATTGTAAAGTACCGAAGTACCTATTCGAAAAAAAAATGAATTCATTTTGAGTGAAAAAAAAAATTGAGCCTCTTGAAAAAATCTTCCTAAGTATTCTTGAAGGAATATTCGCATTAGTTTATGGAAGAATAATGTAAGATTTTCTGTAATAGTTTATGGAACAGCATCTTCTTATAATAAACAAATACATGTAGAGAAAAACATTGAGAATTTGAAATCTTGAAGATTTTAACTGAGTATGATTAATAAGTAGATGACTCAGGATTTTCTGGGTATCTACTTAGGTTTCACTATATTTTGTTTCATACGAATCTTTAAGCTTTGAAAGAAAACACTCATCAGTTTAATCATAATAGCTTTAGAACACGCTCTAGAAAATTATCTACCAGTTGTATTCGAGTAAAGTGAAAGCCTTTGCTAAACTGAGCGAAAGCTTTTACTTTATACGACCTATTACGGTCCAAATAAAGACCTTAATTTTCCTTGTAGTTGCTCAAAATTTGACGGCACTTGAAGTAATACATCAAAATCTATTATGTCGTAGAAAGTGCACTGCGGTTTGCCAAACTTGGTAAACAAAATGTAGCGCTGAGCCCGACAACTATATTTTTATATCGTCTTTAAACCAAATTCAGTACTCTGAAATGTTTCTGAAAAATTACTGAAAAGTCGGGATTGTCACACGGATATTGGTTGTTCGAAGCGTTATAAATAAGTTTCCAAGAAGGTTTTAACAAGTCTATCGGTGTGAATTGATAGAGGATTGAGCAGCGCATACATGTAAACAGGCAAAAACGTTATTTGTCTGCTTATGTTCGAGAAAATTGCAAAAGAAGCGCGACATTGCACACTATCTCCTATCAATGAGGCTAACGGCAATCGATCATTTAGATCAATATAGTTTACACAAACTATCGCACATCGTTTGGAAATGTTTGGAATTTGTGATATAAGAAGGTAAATTATTCACAATATGTTGCATAGAGCATAAATAATTATCATACATATTCTACAAAGTTTACTACAACTTATTTCTGCAAGCTGTATTCATGATTATTTGACTATTTTAAAATTTATTTCAATATAAAAACACGTTGAAAAATTTAAACAAAACTCCTCGTCAAAAATATTTCATTGTACACTTGGCCCCATAATCCCCTAAATGTCCATTTTTTATAACGTTCTCTGTGAAACATTGTTGAATGGACTAGAAACGATGGATTTCATAGGAAATAATCTCCACAATAAAATAGTTTTACTCAAAACAACATGAAAATCTGAAATTTTCAAGGAATCGGGGCAAAACGGGCACCATAGCTTATTCCAGAGTGGCCCCACATTCATGAAACCATCACCAATCGATTCCTGAGAAAATTTCCTTTCGAATGAGCTATAAAACATATTGTTTATCTTTCTATTGTGGAAGTTATCAATTTTTTCCACCTTTGGGTTCGGATTTCCCCAATGTGCATTGGTTTGGACTGCCAAGAATACGTAAATTCCCCTATATGAAGAAATTTGACAGAATCAACGATTATTTAGAAAAAAAAATGTTAGGGCAAAGTTTGAACTTTTTCAAGGTTTAGCAATTTTTAGCAAATCTCAATATTATTTGACTACTTTCTAAAAGATTTGAAGCAAAAGGTATAAACCACTCTTCGATATACATTAACGAATTTGATCACTGAAATTCTTGAGACTGTAAAAAACTTACTTGGTAAAACGTAGTTTAGAGATAAATTAAAAAGTTAATTCAAACGAAATTATTTAAAAAAAATGAAGCGAAAACAGAGAAAGAACATATTGCTGGAATCAAAAACTATGGTCGATTTTTTTTACTCTTTTTTGAAGCCTTAGGTAAGTTCGAAATTCTTTGAAGAGATATGTTTTGAATTAGGCCTTGTATTTCACCAATAATTGCAGCTATTTTACGTCTTAGAAGTTCCTTTAGTAATTTTGCCTATTTATTTCTTTACCGAGACATTTTTTATCAATGAATTTCTTTAAAGAAATCTTATGGGGACAATCATCATCACCGGACACCTCGATCAGGACACCCTCCAAGAACACAGGAAATTGTAATTCAGTTAAAAGGCTACACTATGCTAGAACATTTGAAATAGCATGGTTTGCCTCACTCAGAAAATACGAATTTAAGGAACCGATTTTCTAGGATACTGACGCTTTTTAGTATCACAGTATTTGAAACGGAGATGTCCAGCGACAGCAGGACGATTAATTTTTCGATGGTCGCACAATTCAACGAATTCAGAACCGCCACACTAATGCTGTGAACGACAAGCTAGGTTTTCCCACTATTATTGAACAAAATAAAAGAACGCAACTACTGAAGAATGTTTATCAATAGATTCAGAAGATTTTACTTCACTTTAGAGTTATGTAAACATTTTTTTTTTCATATATATTTTCATTCAAAAATAGGAGGTCCGACGTTTCGATGTATTTAACTTGAAAAAGGTGTTAAATACATTGGACAATTGAAACGAATCAGCTTATGATTTACACTGACTGCAACGCCAACAACAGATTACTGAAAGGAAGTACAGATTTGCTAAAATCTGTTTTTTTTTCGGATAGCCACGCAGCTCTAAATGCGCTGAAGGCATTCACTTGTCAGTCGAAGCAAGTGTGGGAATGCATTCTTTCTTTGAAACAATTGGCCAGTAGGAACGAAGTTACTTTATACTGGGTGCCCGGCCATTGTGGAATTGATGGAAACGAAACGGCCGACAGTTTAGCAAGACAAGGTTCTTCAATGAATTTTATTGGTCCCGAGCCATTTTGTGGAGTTTCAGAGTGCGCTCTGAGAGCAAAACTTAAATCTTGGGAAATGTCTATGGTAGAATCCAACTGGAATACCACGGATACATCAAGACAAGCAAAAAGGTTTATAAAGCCCAGTGGTTCAAAAGCCCAGGCTATGCTAAATTTAAATAAAAGGGATCTGAGGGTAATAACCGGTCTGTTGACTGGTCACTGCCCTAGTAGATATCATCTGTATAAAATTGGGAAAATCCAATCTTCTGAATGTCGTTTTTGTCAAATCGAAAACGAAACTGCTGAACATATACTCTGCAGTTGTGGAGTTTTGTTCAATCAAAGAAGGTCACTCTTTGGAAAAGGGTTATTAGAGCCCCTAGAAATCTGGCAAAGTAATCCCAACAGGGTTATAGACTTTATAAAACAAGTCCAGCCTAACTGGGATCATGTGCAATATCAACCAATGTCTATCACATCTCAGTTGTGACAGGATATTTGATAAGCACCAAATCAATTATGGGTCATACCACAATATTCCTAAATAATGGACGAAGTGGTTAAAATAGGCTCTACAGTAAAGGAGAAAAAAAACAGCTCGAAGATTTATAATCATCATTCCTATAAATATTTCTTAATAAACACTATGAACAAAATTATTACAATGGTTAGATTAGTTTCTAACGAATTATAATAAGGCTCAATAGATTGAAACAATGGTGAAAAAAATCGTTTTGAGTTTCTATAAAAAAAACTGATTAGAATAAGTGTTGTCCAAAAAAAAAATAAGTGAATGGCAAATACCTATGTTTTCAAACATTGAAAAATTAAATTTATATTAACCATTTATCATGCAAGAGGCGTGGAAGGATGAATTTCTCACATGCTATTCAAATTAACTATGTATCAGCCATTCCATGAAAAACCGATCTAGTGGGTCTCCGAATTTCGTGAAAATTTGCTATTTTGTTCCTTATCCGAAATAAGGATACACATATTTTTGGATTTTTTGATTAGGGTGACCATTTCCGAAATAGGGTGACCTGAAAAATCGCGATTTTGCAAAATTTTTATTTAAAAAAATATTATAACTTTTGAACCATTCGACCGATTTTCAATCTTTTTGGGCGAAATGAAGGCTAAAGATTCTATCTTTTCAGGAAAACTATAAAATATCACAAAAATTGTGTTTTTTACATGAAAAAAACTCAATAGTTTCCGTTTTTTTTGTGTTTTGAAGGCCTCGGGACCAAAGGGGCTATCGCTGTTCTCATTTTTTCTTGAAAGTTCAGAAAATTTTACGTATACTGTCAAATTTTCAGCGATGTATGTTTTTTAGTTTTTGAGATATATTTTTTTTTGAAAATAAAAAATCAGTCATTTTTTATCGGCACACACTGTAGGTCTCAGGGCATTAGATTTGTAATGTTTAAAATAAAATATAACTTTTGAACAGCTAAGCCGAATTCCAATCTTTTTGTATGGAATGACAGCTTAAAATTTCAACTATTCAGACAAAATTGAAAAATCTGATAAAAATATGTTTAAACGTGAAAATATATAAAAATTTCTAGATTTTAGAAATTTTCATATATTTTAATGTGAAAAAAATTTGTTTTTTCAAAGATTTCTATTTATTTTTTCTGAAAAGATGAGACCTTAAGCTTTCAATCCATGAAAAAAGATTGGAAATCGGTTGAGCTGTTCAAAAGTTATGATTTTTTTAAACATTACAAATGTAATGCGCTGAGATCTACAGTGTGTGCCGATAAAAAATGACTGATTTTTTATTTTCAAAAATATATATCTTAAAAAACTAAAAAACATACATCGCTGAAAATTTCACAGTTTACGTAAAATTTTCTGAACTTTTAAGAAAAAATGAGAGCAGCAATAGCCCCTTTGGTCCCGAGGCCTTCAAAACACGAAAAAACGGAAACTATTGAGTTTTTGATGTAAAAAACACAATTTTTGTGAAATTTTATATTTATCCCGAAAAGTCAAAATTTTTAGCTTTCATTTCGTCCAAAAAGATTGAAAATCTGTCAAACGGTTTAAAAGTTATAATTTTTTTAAAAATAAAAATTTTGCAAAATCGCGATTTTTCTGGTCACCCTATTTCGGAAATGGTCACCCTAATCAAAAAATCCAAAAATACGTGTATCCTTATTTCGGATAAGGAACAAAATAGCAAATTTGCACGGAATTCGGAGACCCACTAGATCGGTTTTTCATGGAATGGCTGTTAAGTTTTTAAAATCTTTTCTTCGAACCATTTAAAAAAAGAACTGAAAAGCAATCCATTGTCAAACATTTATCAAACCGAGGGATAATGCATAATTTTGGTGCTGATAATGTAATTGAAAAAAAAAGATTAAAGTACCGTAAAAGGGGGGAAACTTTGATAGTTTTTTCGAAGAAAACTTGAATGCATGTTGTTTCAAAGATTTACAATTTATATTTTTAAAACAAGTACTGGCATCCTAGCTATCAATTACAGTCGATAGATTTCCAAAAGATTTATCATGAATGGATATATAATTTTTCATATAATCGAAAGTTGGTTTTCTGTTTTGGGGTAACTTTGATAATGGAGTATGATTCGAACAAAATTGAATGAATAACGAACATTTGTAGGGCATTGCATACCTCTAGGCGTTTAACGTTATATGGAAATTGCTGACTTAGATTACAAAAATGGTCCCAGTTTGTGAAAATGCTTTTCGCTAAGAGATTTGAGACCGTATTCAAGTTCTATGATAACAAGGCTGTCAAAGATAAGTGGCCAACTATTCAAAACTACATCAAATAGTGATCGTAGAACAGATTGTTTGTAAGCGTTTCTAAAATGCTAAAATTGTGTAATTTTTTTAAATTCGTATAAAAAGCCTAAAATGTTCTTGATTCAAATGAAAACCGCTCTTACATGAAGTGTCATACTAATATTCTTTAGTTTTGCATTCGTTTTGCTTAACTGATTAACAGAAATTATGATATTTCGTTTAGTATGTGGTGGGTTACCCGCATTATCAAAGTTACCCTGTTTTACGGTACTTCACATAGAGGGGTTTTATTGTTATTAACTTAATTACATATTATATGGTTTTTTTATATGGATTTGATCTGCATATCGTTGCCTCTTGTTTAGTCACAATAATATGACATGATACATACACTGCAATAGCTTTTTTGTTCCAAAACTTAGCGAGATTCCGTATTCTGGAAAGTAACGATATATAAAACTTCCTAGAACATTCTAAAAATGTAAAATCAAAAATGCCAAAAAGATGATGCCAAAAACTTAATTTTTAAGGGATAATTACGTATGTCCTCTCTGGCAGTTTCGATGATACTCTAAGCCCTGGAAAGTCGAGAAAATTTCCTTTACGAAATGATCCTTGACCAGTGGGATTCGAACCCACGATCCTCAGCCTGGTCTTGCTGAATAGCTGCTCGTTTACCGTTGCAGTTATCTGAGCCCCATAATTGGGGGTGTACATAATTGGTATAAAAATTTCGAGTTTTCAGTAACTTTTAGGGACCTCAAACTTTTGCACGATGACTTGGATGACTGTTTTAAATTTGTTGAATCGTTTTCAGATTTTCCCGCCAACATTTGCAAGTGCTGACTACGAGATTACAGTTCCAATGGTGTTCCGGTTCAAACAAAATTCGATCTTATGAGAATATTACCCATGATTTTTTACAGTTTAATTTTTGACAAATGTCGAAACATTAAGTAAAAATATAGTAAATAAAGCTCATAAAATCATTTTGATAAAATACATATAAAAAAAGATTCTCTTATTGCCTATCAAATAAGCCACAGAGATTTTCAATTAGACGAGTAATCATATGTTACATTCATATGTTTTTAAGGAGGTGAACCCACACTTTTGCAAATGAATGTTCTTTGATCTGTAATAACAAGTTGATATTTTCCAGAGCGTTAATTTATTTAGATTGTTTTTACTATAAGTTAGACAAATCAGTATCATCCTCGTAATACTTCTAACACATTCCATCTTTCTTTTTCATTTCTAGATCTTGCCCTCTTATCAACGCCCGGATCATTTTTCACTTCGGACTGGAAGTGTCACAAACACGTAACAGGCCCCAGACAGCACCTCGCTCGGCCGGATAAAATGATCCCATCAGTGTCGAAGCCGGGACGAGTCTACTAAGCTTGTCGTGTACACAGAGCAAAACGAAATAATCCGTCTCTTTTATCGTTACCATCCGGCTCCATCATTGGTGCTGATTTAATCGTGCCTGCACGGATTTGTTCACCGAGAGTGCTCCTTCTTCCCTCCCCTTCCTTCAGACAATCCAAATCGTCCTTGTTCGCTTCCAGCAACCATGATCCCACCAGCTCGTCACTTTTGCTCCGTGGAGTTGCCAGTGTGCTTTCCTGCGTAATAGGTAGGCGTGCTTAATTCGATTTATGATGTTGTGAATTGAGTTTTGCTGCCTCCGACCACGACGTGACCAACCGTTTCCGGGCCTTCAGCGAGCGCAAATTTACTCTGCGGCCAAACACACAATAGGTATACACAAAACGCAAACACCGACACGGTGCCCCGCTAGACTGTTGTTATCAAATATTTTTTTTTTTTTAAGCTAAGTACAAGGCTCGATTCCTGAGGTCATTGTGTACCTACAGCAAAAAAAAATCCGTAGGAGGACTCTAGAGAAATTTTTATTTGAATTTTTTCAACCAAGAAATTTTAAAATCTTGAAAATTAAAATGATTTGGAACCTTGTGTTACATACAATGACGCGCAAAGCCTTCTAAGTTTTCAATAAGATGAAAAAAAAAATAAGTTTTTAATCCAGCACTGACCCATTACTATGGGGTACCCAAAATTGTGGGGTGACTGTACATTGAAGTGATGCAAATTTTGAAATTTTGGCTCCCCTGTGCTTAAACGATGTTATGTTTATTATGGTTAATAGCATCCTCCCAAAGTTTGAAGTGATTCGAAAGTAATTTGACTGTATAAACGCCATTTGAAGCTTATATGGTGATTACTATGGAAAGCGCTAACCTTTTGTGTTCAGCCCTCTATCTCGTCGTCATAATATTTTATGGAAAAGTAAACAAACTCTTCTCATGTGAAATCCTTTCAACTACAACTTTTCCCTAGACCACATTTCGATTGGACGTCAGGATGAATTGCTATTCATAATCATAAACTGGGTTTACATTTTGCATGCTTAACCCATTAGCGCCCAGTGATCTATTTTGAGATCAGATGCCTTCGATCGCTCAATGATCTATTTTGAGATCAGTAACATTTATGAATACAGTTAATTTTTTATACAAAATGGATGGTTGGTATCTTTGGCAAAGTTGTAAAAGACCTTATGGGCAGTCCAATGACAAGTTTTTTTAATTCAGATTTCTTCCACTAGGTTGCGCTGTTAGCATAAAATATATTTATTTTTTCACCAGCTCTTATCGTCTACTACAATAAGCGTGGTTTGCAAATCCGAGATTCCTGAACAATTATAGAATGGATCCTGTGTCGGAAGTCAGTGTGGAATCCGGGATTCCAGAGTGAATTCTGAGGATGCCGATGTGGATCGAGGATTTCCAGTGCAGAATCCTGAGAATCCCGTGAGGATTCCGGGAATCCCATGGCTTTCAACGTGGGTATTGGAATTCCACTAGGTTTGTTGTATTTTTCTGTATATCCTGGGACTGTTGTTCAGATCATCGTGTGTCAGTGTGGATCTTGGTATTCCATTGTGGATATTGGAATTCCAGTTTGAATCCTGGTATTCCAGTATGGATTTCAAATGCATTTTTTAACACAAACTTAGGTCAATGTTGAACGTTATGCATTAGAATGAACAAAAGTTGAATCGCCACTTATTAAACGTTTCCAAAGATGCTCATTCGACTAGTCAATATTGTTTTACTAATGAGCTGAACAAGACATGTTTCCCCCAATTAAAAAGCCAATATTCCACTAAACAAATGTATATGTATAAAAGGATATTCAGAAGACGAATTAACGTTTCACTTGCATCGCACTTCAGCTATTTCCACATGTTTAACATAAGCATGAATAAGAGCTGAATAAGTATCTTATAAAATCCTAATTCAGCTTCGGTATATTATAAGAACAGTTGATCCAATAGAGGCCAAAATGACGATTAACAAACACATTGTTCAGTAATAAATAAGCCTTGTAAAAGCGATCACACTATTGGGGATTTTTTTTTATTATCGGACTATTTGGGCCGGAGGTTCTCCGATTTGGATGAAATTTTCACCAGAGGTAGATCTCGTGGATACATGACCAAAAGTGAAATTCAAAAAAAATATAGTGGCCTATTTTCTCGGAAAACTCTCGATGAATTTTCGCGATTTCCCTATATACCTTAAACTTTAAAAATTCATATCTCCTGTACTATGCATTGTAGAACAAAAGTCTTTTAGTAAAATCGAAAGGAAATTTCCTCAGCAATCTATTAAAAATATAAAAAGAAAAACATTTCCCAGAAAATTTTTCACCATGGAGAAAATTGTCGGAAAAATAGCGGAAAAACTATCGTCTGTATCATGAAAAATTTTCGAAAAAATATTTTTTGTTTCATCAATCCATACTCTAACTTTCGTCCATAGACGCCAAAGTGGTATCTTTTACCGTTTAGGCGACAGAACTGAAAAACCGATGACCACCCGCACGCTTCCCATAGGAAAATGTGTTCTATTGTGAGCCTCATAACCGTGCGCTAACAGCGGCAGTAGTTTACACGCATTATAAGTGTAACGTAGTAAACCATCCTTCCCTTTCCAGTCAGAAGAAGCTTTTTGTCAATCGGAGCACTCTCCATTGGTCTGTTGGGTGTTTTGTGTGCCCTTTATCAGCAACGTTATTTAGTATTAAAGCTAACAGCTTCTATGGGAGCCGCACGGGAAGTTCTCGTTACAATCAATCGTTATGCTAACGTTTAAAGGATCAAATCTAAAGATCCACTCTCTTTGAAAACTTATCAATATATTGTATATATACTGTATATTGTATAATTTATTGTAAATATATTGTTTCGGCCAGGACTTCTTTCCTACATTGTGTCTTTCACGATACAACGGACGACAAATCAAATGAACGACTTTTACTTTAATAGATTTATTGCCACTGAGAGGCAGCATGCCTACTCGGTGGAAAAACGAGAGAACATACATTCTTACAAGTTAATTGACGCTCAATGCGGACTGACAAAACATACAATAATTATTCATTACGCGCGTTCGCTTCTCAATACAGTTAGGCGCACTGTTGGGTTGACGCCAACTACAGAGGCTGCACGCTGACTGGCAGTGGAATATTCCACAACAGCCATCAATGGAACAATAGATGGCGTCCCTGAATGTTATACGGTTGATTGATATTATATACATGCACATATATTCTTCCAAGCAACAATCAGAATTTATATCAAACATATCATTTTGTATAGAAAATAAAACTGAAAATTTATTCGCGCGCTTTTAGTTCATTATCTAATCATTCGATAAATTGTACAAAATTTGAAAAAGCAAGTAAATTACAAATAGCACTTTATGTTTGCATAATTATCCCTTTTTCTTGGCAACTATATGATACTGAGGATCAGTACCTATTACCTATATCATTACCAATATTATTAAATGTTAGGATCGTTTTCAATTAAAGACTGTTAGTATCAATAGTAAAGGTTACGTATAAAGGACATACAAAACACCCAACAGACCAATGGAGAGTGCTCCGATTGAAGAAAAGCTTCTTCTGACTGGAAAGGGAAGGATGGGTTACTGCGTTACACTTACAATGCGTGTAAATTACTGCCGCCGTTAGGTCACGGTTATGCGGCCCACAATAGAACACATTTTCCTATGGGAAGCGTGCGGGTGGTCATCGGTTTTTCAGTTCTGTCGCCTAAACGGTAAAAGATACCACTTTGGCGTCTATGGACGAAAGTTAGAGTATGGATTGATGAAACAAAAAATATTTTTTCGAAAATTTTTCATGATACAGACGATAGTTTTTCCGCTATTTTTCCGACAATTTTCTCCATGGCGAAAAATTTTCTGGGAAATGTTTTTCTTTTTATATTTTTAATAGGTTGCTGAGGAAATTTCCTTTCGATTTCACTAAAAGACTTTTGTTCTACGATGCATAGTTCAGGAGATATGAATTTTTAAAGTTTAAGGTACATATATAGGGAAATCGTGAAAATTCATCTAGAGAAAATAGGCCACTATAATTTTTTTGAATTTCACTTTTGGTCATGTATCCACGAGATCTACCTCTGGTGAAAATTTCATGCAAATCGGAGAACCTCCGGCCCAAACCTGTCCGATAATTTAAAAAAATGCCCTATTGCTAAATTTCATAAAATGGACAAAATATCCGAAATGCGTGTTGAGTTCCGAATGCATTTCAAAGCTTGTAACTTATGCTTTCTCAAAACTTTTTGAATAGTCGTTCATAAAATAAACATGATCAGCCTCCAGAAATGTAGGATTATTTTGAAAAACAAACATTTGAGCTAAGTATTCCTAGTAGGAGCGAAGTACTGACAAACAAAGCGTGATAATGACTTGATTGACATAAAAGATCTGAAGACAACATCAAAATTTTGTTTGATTTTTGTATGTAGTTAATTTTAGATATCGTTTCCAGATCTTTTAATAATTATAACTCTCAGGTTATTATCACTTTCTGCTATCCATATTATAAGTAGCTATTGCTAAGCTTTTTTCGCCTGCTCGGGATGTTGTTCCGTACAAGAAAAGTGGACATTTCTTTGACAGAATTGATTAAATAAATATCTATAGCGAGCTACATTTAAAATGACATTTCTTCCCAACTGAATAGTGTGATCTAAGAAAAATGATTTACTTAGCCATTTCTGAAAAAAATCCCACGCGTCAAGATATTCGAACATTTTTCTATTCAGGCGCATAGTCTTCGGAACACTTCAAATGATTTAAATATATTCATGATAGGTTTATGAAAAATGCAAATCAATAATATAATTAATTAAAACAAATATAATTTATAAAATAAATGAATTTCAATTTAAGTTAATGAATTATTAAAATTGAAGTTTTGAACAAACTAAAAATTATTATGAAATTAGATTAAGGTGAAGATGCATCGAAGCCAAACCTCAAATTTTCAAGAATATAAATCTAGAGAAGTATACATCCGTTCAAGCTGAAAACTTAATCGATTGGTCATCACCAGCGTGTGACCAATCGATTAGGTTTTCAGCTCGAACCGCTGCGCAATCTAGTTCTCTAGATTTGTGCTCTTGAAAATTTGAGGTTTGGCTTCGATGCATATTCACCTTAATCATTTCAGACTGATTTCACTTTGTTTAAATAAACATTACTTTTGACCATCATTGACATAAATTTTCTCACTGTGCGCTAAAAATAGCCGACTGAACTCAGCTTGGATCAGCACTAAACAGCAGCTGAATAATATGCTTGTTCAGTTGTTGATTAGCGTACCATGTGTTGATTAGACGATGTCGAATAGAAGCTCAAACAAGATCAATATTTAGCTATGAGAGGTTTATATTTTGCACTGGACGATACATTCATCAATTCTAGGATGGCGCAGATGGCAAGGCATACCACTGACGATTGAAAGGTCACGAGTTCGAATCCAGTATCCAGGCGATTTTTAAATATGGTTGTCATATCATGATAATTGTGTACACTACATTTTAATTGAAAAAAAAAAAATGCTTGTAAAACGTTTTAAAAGCTGAAAAATAAGGTTGGAATTCGACGACATGCTTTGAAGTTTCTCCAAATTTGTGTGAACAACGCCTGAACAAAGGTTGGCCATGAAAATTATCAAAATGTTATTAAACATGATGCTGAATAAAACTGCCATAATGGTGTTTCTTAAATGAGTGAATGTTAGTTGGGTGTGGATCCTAGGATTTCAGTGCGATATGGGGATACCAGTGTAAAGTTTGAGTTTCCAGTGTGGATCCTGGATTCCAACATAGATCATGGATTTCCAGTGCGGATTTTGAGATTATAGTGTAGATCATTGATTCCCAAAGTGGATGAATTCGCCCTCCTGGGGGCGATTTTCAGATCCAAGGGGGCGAAAATTTGTAAAATAAAATTTGGATGGCGAAATTAATAAAAAGGGGGCAAAAGTGGGAGAAACTGAAAACTACGGCTCATTAAAGAGAAGAGACTCAATTTGATAGGAGAATACTCTAATAATCTGAAGATTCCACATCTTAATATTTACCTCTATTTGTTTGTACCTTTTAACATTTTCTTTCAAAATCAGGATAGACAAAACTTGGACACAGAAAATATGTCTGTAAAGCATCCAGTTTTTTATACATAAGTGATAAAAGTAACTATGAATGATAAATTGGCAACTGAAATTTTCCCAAAACATAATGTATTGATAACTATTACTATATTTGTAGTCTGAGATAGTTTGAAAGTGTTTGCAAAGTGATCAATTTCATTTTATTACTAATCATTTTTAGAATTTGGTTCAAGTTTCTAAAATGATGTTTTATTAATAAAATAACTTCAGAAATCGGCAGCTAGTGTTATGACTATTGGCTGGTTCTCAGAGGCAAAATTTTCGATTAAACTTGTTCGTTACTTATAGCACAAACTATTAAAAAATCAGACAATTTTGTTTGCAAAAATCAGGTGCCAACGTTGAAACTAATAATTACCAAAGACGTCCATCATGCAACTACAAATAGATTTGAAAAATTATCGGATAAAAACCTCAAGGTTTAAAGAAAAAAAAATCTTTTTGTTTCAAACAAAAAACGTTTTTACATTGCAGTTAACAACCCAATGGAAAGTTTTTATTTTTGGTTTACCAATGTTCTTTTTAAAGTTTTGTAGTTTTAACGGGGGCCCAGATAGCCGTAGCGGTAAACGCGCAGCTATTCAGCAAGACCAAGCTGAGGGTCGTGGGTTCGAATCCCACCGGTCGAGGATCTTTTCGGATTGGAAATTTTCTCGACTTCCCAGGGCATAGAGTATCTTCGTACCTGCCACACGATATACACATGCAAAAATGGTCATTGGCATAGTAAGCTCTCAGTTAATAACTGTGGAAGTGCTCATAAGAACACTAAGCTGAGAAGCAGGCTCTGTCCCAGTTGGGACGTAACGCCAGAAAGAAGAAGAAGTTTTAAAACTATCAAACATGTATTTCACAAAATTTCTAAAAGGTGTTTTTACAATTTCAAAAAAAAAATCAATTTCAAATGTTTCGAAATTCAGAAAGTAAGCCAAATTTATTTGATGCAGTAAAAACTGGGTCAGTAGCATGTAGTACACTTGGGTTGTTTGCTGTTATGAATTGCTTACCAGTAAATCATTAAAAAAAAAGTCGATTTAAATTGAGGAAATATTTCTTGATGATATTATGCAGATCTGCATATAGATCTGATGACACAAGATATCAATGAATATGATATGATTAATTTAAGCTTTAAAACCACATACGTTTAACATTTTTACATTAGTAAACTTGATAACATAAATAATCTTTGATTACTTATGATAATACACTCCAACCTCATTTTATGACCGTTCTTTTACCGACGGTTCCTTATACGACCACTTTTTTACGACCGAAATTCAGATTAATGCCGGTTTTAAAAATGATCAATATCTTAAAAAGTATTCAAAACAGAGGGTCATGATGTTCAGCAAAATTGTCCAATAGTTCAAGGGCTAACATATGGGGATCATTGAATTGCGCAATTCTGCCACTAGGTTGCGCTAGTGAGTATCGAAATTTTGTTTTGTGGATATCTCCACTTAGAAAGATGGAGTCTTGAGCAAAGTTGTTCGTTGGCTCAAGCGCTATCATTACTAAAGTTATGAGATTTAAAATTTTGCCATCAGGCGGCGCTAGTGAGCATGAAACTTTTGTTTTGCGGTTATCTCAGGATCCTGACCACTTAGAAAGATGGCGTCTTCGGTAAACTTGATTAGTAGCCCAACTTCGCTTAAGACGCCTTGTCTATGTGGTCAGGATCCTGAGATGTCCGCCCAATGGAAAAACCTCGATTCTCTTGACTACAATAATAATAGCCCTTGAGCTACTGAACAGCTTCACCGAAGACCCCTTCTCTCTAAATGATTCTAAATGGAGATATCCGAAAACCAAAAATTATATGCTCACTAGCGCTGCCTGGTGGAAAAACTTTGTGTCTCTTGACTAAAATATCAATAGCCCTTGAACTACTGTGCAACTTCGCCGAAGGCGCCATTTTTCTAAGTGGTCAGGATCCAAAACAAAAATTCTATGCTCACTAGCGTCGCCTGGTGACAAAATCTCGAATCTCTTAGCTAGAATAATGATAGTACTTGAGCTACTGAACAAGATGCCACTTTTCTGAATACAGTAATGTCCCGATTTTGTCAGTCCCATGCAGCATTTAGGGTTGAGAAAATCGGGAAAGAGCTCAAATCGGGAAAAATCGACCTTATTTTAACTTAAGGACTTAGGGCCTTATTTTATAAGTCGAGTCGAGCAAAATGACTCAACTGGAGTCACTGTCGACCAGAAAATACGCTCGACAGGGCTCTGTCACTCAAGATATTCGACAGTTATCACTCTATGTGACTGGTTTACTATGGGAGTCGACGGGTGACATCTGAAATATGCTGCTTACTTTGATCGACAGTGATTACAGACGAGTCACATGAATCTGCTCGATTTACATAATAGACCCCTTAGTTTTATGATTTTGTTGATATAAACATTATATTTTTACCTTCATTTTTTAACGTACCGCAACCAAGGTAACATTGATAAGTTTCTTGGATAATTATTAAGAATTTCAAATTTTAAAATTTCGGTCTTTAGATGATTGCATATGCACCCAATATTGCCAGTATAGACGAGTTTAATATAATCAAAATCAGTGAATCAAATTGTCATCAAAATAGACGAAAAACAAACAACAAAGCAAGCTCGTTCACAACCGTTTGTTGCAACTGTTGCGGATAAAGACAAAATCCAAAGCAAAATTGTGATGACAATCACAGGGCGCAACATTGTTGCAACTTTTTCAACTCGCGATTAATCAATTATTTTAAACAAAAAACCAAATTTCTTTTATGGATGCTGTTCGATAGTGTGTCAATGTTTACCAACATGAAGAAAGTTCTCGAAAATAACAATGCGAAGCCCAGAAAATCGCTGCGCACGTGGTGATCGACCTTTGTCATATTCCGCTCAAGTGATGATAAACTGATGTTGCGGAATAAAATTGTTGCAACAAGAATAGGAAATGACAATGTTTTTGTTGCCGCGTGTTGGGTGACAATTGATTCACTGATCAAAATATAAATAAATTGTAGGCTGACAAAATCGGGTCAAAAAGGGTGCTGAAATCGGGGGTAGATAAAATCATGGATAGACAAAATCAGGGATAGACAAAATCGGATCATTACTGTAGTCATAATCCAGAGCTATCCGCAAAACAAACATTATATGCTCACTAGCGCCACCTGATAGCAAAGTCTCGAATCTCTTGGCTAGAATAATAACCGATAACGGTCGTACAAAGAGGTTGGGATGTATATCGATCTAAATTTTAGCAAAGTAGAGCGTTTAATACAAATATTTTAAAAACATATCAGGGGGGCGATTCCAACAATATATTGACCTCAGGGGGGCGAAAGTCAAAAGAATTTGGAAAACACTGGTGTAGATGCTTGTATTCCAGTAGGATTCTGGCATTCCAATGAGAATTGTTAGATGGTAACCCAAGGATATACTGTGGGAATCCTGTTGGAGTTATGTTGAAAGACAGTGCAAATGTTGTAAAAATTCTGCGGAAATAGTGAGCAAAAAGTTTTAAAATACATTGGAAATCTTACGAGATTGCTGGGATTCTTGTGAAGGTCCTGTGTAAATCTTATCCTGTTATATGGCAAACAGTTAGTATTCCTGAGAGAATCTCGTAGAATTACTTTGGGAATTGGGATTGGTCTTATTAGTAAGAGTTATGTAAGAATTCTCAGGGAACTTTGTGTGAAACCTGTAAGAATTCTTTGGGAATCGTGTAGAAATACTGCGGGAATTGTGAACATTATGGGAATTCCATGTGTTTTTTTTTTCTCATCAGCATCCTGAAAAAAATCCAATTGGGATTCTTTGATATTCTTCGAGAATCCTGTGGGAAACCTTCAAGAATCCTTTAGAAACAATATATAAATATCTTGGGAATCCTGTTAAGGTGAAGATGAATCGAAGTCAAACCTCAAATTTTCAAGAGCACAAATCTGGAGAACCGAACACCCGTTTGAGCTGAAAAATTAATCGATTGGTCACCACCAGCTAGTGACCAATCGATTAATTTTTCAGCTTAAAATATGGTTCTCCAGATTTGTGCTCTTGAAAATTTGAGGTTTGGCTTAAACTCATCTTAACCTTAAATCCTTAGTGGTTTTTATTACGACAAAAATTATCATATTTGTGTAAAGTTTTATAAGTATGTAACAAAATGTGACCGTAGATTTCCATTTAAATGACGGTTTTAGCATTCTCTTATCATATTGCGATACTCCAGAAAGAATCAGGTGATTACTACAAATGTGGAATAATTCGGGCGTTAATGGGTTAACCAACTGCTTGGCAGGCAACAGTGGTGCTCCTGGCGGGTAGAATAGATCAAAGTAATCCAGACTACTATGTTCCACAGCAAAAAAGCAGTGTTGCTCTGAAAGTAATTGAATGATCATCTCAGCATGATTTAAACTTTGTTATCAATGATAACAAATTATCCTTACGTCCAATCAAAATGTGGTCTTCGGCAAAGTTGTAGCTGGGAAGAATTCACATGAGAAGAGTATGTTCACTTTTCCATAGATTATTATTAGAGGACTGAACACAAAAGGTTTGCTTTTTCCATAGTAATTTCCATATAAACTTCAAATGGCGTGTGCACAACCAAATTTCTTCCAAATCACTTCAAATTTTTTAAGAGTTATTTTTATCATAATTGACATCGTTTAAGCGTAGGGGAGCAAATACTTAAAAATTTGCATCAGTCTACTGTACATATAATCATAACAACGGTAATAAACACGCTGACTATATTGCCATTTTTGTAGGGTTTTTGTGCTATTGAGCAATTCTAATACTGCCCGTACTCACATAACAGTCCCATATTCTATGGGATTTTCTATATAAATGGGACTGTTATGCGAGTATGTGCAGAATACAAATGATTATGAAATTACTAGGCTTAATTCTTCAAATTAGGATTTCTCGAGATTCCCCCACATAGATTTTTTAAATTCACATAGAGTTGCAGAATGGTCTCATAATTCGAGCCGTGTACGAAGTTTTATTTTTTTATAATCACAATCTAGCGGAGCACCGTGACCGAGGTATAAATTATAAACCGACCGGGGTGGTGGTGGAAACAAAAGTTATGCTAATATAAATCAGCGAATTAGCATTCAACCCGTCATAACAGCATCCGGAGCAAGGATTTCGAAGCGCACCGCTCACCGGGAGACAAACACAAACAATAATAGAGCCTCCCACCCCAAAGCCTCGAAGAGTGGTGGTGGGGGTTGCAAAACACAACCCCATCACATTTCGCCGAATCGGGACCGAAGGGTTTTTGCCGAACCGGAGTGAAAAGTTTGGGCAGAAAACAGCACAAGAAGCCTTTTTCACACCAAACCAAACAAAATGGATGGAAGGAACCGACGGCGACAGCTTGGCGTTCCGTGCCACTGCCTCCGACCTCTGATTCGGATATGGGGGATAGCAACAGCAATTGGTAAGTAGTTTTAAACCGGTCACGTCCGCCATGGGTCCGTAAATAGCGGAATTAGGAGTAAGTTCGCCATTCAAGGCTCGGTCCCAAGTTGTCAACTTGGGACCATTTATAAACCGCGTGAACTTTGTTGGGACGAAAATGTTCGCTTTATACAACTTAGTTATTGTAAGTCGGGTCGGTCGGACCCCTGAATCCACTATATATCTTAGCTAAGAGAATAGTGGGCCAAACACAAACTCTAAAGGCACTGAAAGCACTCGCTCAGCTGCTTGTTCAAGCCAAAGCTAATTAACTGAAGTTTTTCGTGCTCTTTCCATTCCTCAGTGAGTTGAGTACCTACGTGGCCGTCGAACTGCTACAAAATTGAAAAATTGAATCAATTAGAGGAACCAATGAGAAAAACAGTTCGAAGGTGCCAAAAGATTGATTTAGCTATTCAAAAGTGTAGCACTTAGAGGTAAATAAAAAGTTGTTTTAGAGGAGGGAGGGCACGACCCATCCCGAATGTAGATCAGGGGTCATGCACAAATTACGTCACGCTCCGAGGGGGGGGGAATGGTCAAGCCAAGCGTGACCAGCCTTACAAAAATTTCGGAGGACTCATACAAAAAACGTGACAAAAAAGTTGAAATTTAGCGTGACATAATTTGTGTACCATCCATCATTAGGGGATTTTTTTTTATCCGTACAAAGTGGGCCGAAGGATCTCAGATTTTCATGAAACTTTTTCCACAGACAGGGCTCATCAATATATGAATAAAAAAAATTGAGAAAAATTCAGGGTCGCTTATTTCCCCGGAAAACTCAGTTGGAATTTTTTTGTTTTCCTCTGACACTACTTACTTGGAAAAATCATAACTCAAGAACGAAGCATCGTAGAAACAAAGTTTTTTTTTATGAAAATGATAGCAAATTTTCTCAGGAATAAAAAAAATATATTAACTGTAAACAGTTTTCCACAAAATTTTCCACCGTTGAGAAAATTCGTAAAGAAAAGACGAACTATGTTCCAATTAGTGGAAAACTTTCAAAAATATATTTTTGAGAAGGTAATTTCATAAGCTTTAATCGCTGAAATTTTTGAAATGTACTTTATTTTCGTTTTTGACCAATTTTGTGGAAAATGACCATATAAGCCTTTTCTTTGAAAACCCATGTTTCAATTGAAGCATCGGAAAAACAAAGATTTTTTATCAAAGCAATTGCAAATTTTCTAAAACATCTGAAAAAAAAGATATGGGATTGGTTTTAATGAAGTAAAAGTCGGAATGGATGATATTTTTCATGGAAAATTACACCGCTAAGAAAAACTGAAATAAACTGTTTCTGCCTCAATTTTTCATTACACTGAAAAGGGATTCTTTCTTTTCCATGGAACAAATAAGATTATTATTATTTTTTTTATTTTATTTATTCAATTATTCAGTATATAACTTACATTTTCATCTTAATACTATCTATTTTTTCAACTGGGAAGATTGTCTTTGGTTGCCAACACCAGAAGATTTTCGTTTCTTTGTATTATTAAGAACAAAGCATGCTGTATTTTCTTGGTTTTCATGCGCATCTGAGAATTCACTAGCAAAAATGCTTCGTTCGTCTTTTGGTATAAATGAATGATATTTTTTGTTCCAGGAATTGGAACAAGGTTAGAAAATCTTGCCTGAAGAAATTTTTCAGTCTCTGAATAGTCATTTTCAGTTGCATAGATAAATTCCCAATTTTTTTTTAAATTGGTCTTTCACCTTTTGCGTCACAGCCCAGTCGAAAAATTGTTTGGCGTTATTAATTTCTGCTGACTTTCTAATACTAGTAGAGATGCTGCGCTTAACGTCAAATTTCAAAAATGTATGCAACCATGAAAATGATTTTAAAATTAAAGCAGAATGGCACTTTTTCCCAACCTCACATGGAAAAGGTCCTTGTGATGGTATAGGTGGCAACATCTAAAATTAACTAAAATTTAAAAAAAATAATAATAATCTTATTTGTTCCATAGAAAAGAAAGAATCCCTTTTCAGTGTAATGAAAAATTGAGGCAGAAACAGTTTTTTTTTCAGTTATTTTTAGCGGTGTAATTTTTCATGAAAAATATCATCCATTCCGACTTATACTTCATTAAAACCAATCCCATATCTTTTTTTCAGATATTTTAGAAAATTTGCAATTGCTTTGATTTGTTTTTCCGATCCTTCAATTGAAATATGGGTTTTCAAAGGTCATTTTCCACAAAATTGGCCATAACTCAAAAACGAAAAAGAAGTACATTTCAAAAATTTCAGCGATTAAATCTTATGAAATTACCTTCTCAAAAATATTTTTTTGAAAGTTTGCCACTAATTGGAACATAGTTTTTCCGGCTTTTCCTTACGAATTTTCTCAACGGTGAAAAATTTTGTGGAAAACTTTTTCCAGTTAATATTTTTTTTTTTTCTGAGAAAATTTGCTTTCATTTTCATAAAAAAAAACTTTGTTTCTATGATGCTTCGTTCTTGAGTTATGATTTTTCAAAGTAAGTAGTGTCAGGGGAAAACAAAAAAATTCCAACTGAGTTTTCCGGGTAAATAGGCGACCCTGATTTTTCTCATTTTTTTTTTATTCATATATTGATGCGCCCTGCCTGTGAAAAAAGTTTCATGAAAATCAGAGACCTTTCGGCCCAAACCCATTAGTTTGGTGAATACTTTTGAATGATTGACATGAGTTTTCTGCTAGAATGCAATGTTGCTCCTTGGTAATGTGCATCACATCATGAAATCATCTATCAGAGGTGCGTCCACATTCGAAACTATGGGTAAGGCAAACATTGGCAAAACTTTATGTCAATCAAAGTCAAGAAAACTTTTCAACCCCATTGAATCCAAGATCGTATTTTGAAATTAACTGTTTTTTCAAGCTGGTCTTTATTACAATTCTAAGAAAGCTTGAAGATAATTGAATAAATTAACTTAGTGACTTATTTATTTTTATCTAAATTCACTTAGAGAGTTTTATCAACAAACAAAACAAACTGTGAAAGTCGTGTTCGTTTATGTAAAATAGTGTTTACAATTAGAGGAGCGACGGATCTCAGAGGAGCTTCGAATAAGGAATTTGGTGAGCATGATCACAATGCGTAAATATTGTATTTGTGGGCCAGACAGAACATCTTACAAATGTATCCCATGGCACGATCCTTTCCATCAACATGCAACAACATCCCGTAACATCTATGGGAGGTTGTAGAGTACTGTGCATCTTTCTGAAGTAGGTATTCAATTAATCATCATTTCCGATTCCTCAGCTTTCGCGAAGACGTGGCCAAGACAGCTCTCGTCTGTTGGAGTATGCGTCAATCTTATCGAATAGCTAGAGGCTAGTCCCAATTTTCTGACTTTGGTAACGGACGGGAAGTAGGCCCTCATACAATGGTCTAGATCTGTACCACCTACGTATTTGAGCGCCTAACCTTAGTTTGATATTGCCTTCGGGAACACCAGCTCTTACAGTAAGTCTTTCATATCTGGAGTTCTATAGCTTCGGATTATTCCAACAATGTATGATGGAAAATTAAAAAAAAAAATTACAATCAAGCCTTCATGCCAAACACTATCGAATGCTTTTTTTTATGTCTAGAAGAGCAAAACCAGTGTTAGATTTATGTTTTAAAGTTCAGCGTAGTACTAATTGGTGGATATTTAGCGATTAAGTCTTCTACTATTTGAAACACGTCTGATTTAGAGTAGGGTTTAAAGTGAACTGATGTTCATATGTTCTCATTTATATCTCGAGCCCATCGACTCTATTGTTCATGCAAATAACACACAATACTGAAACATCTATATGACATAGGTATCAAAGTTATTTGAATATACAGGTATACAATAACCAGTAGAATAGCCTTCAGATTTGTTGGAGCGGATCAAATTTGTTACACGTAATGTGGACCATCATTGTGTTCACAATGACCTTTTCAAAAAGCTTACTGATGAAGGAGAGCAAGCTGACTGTACGATAGCTGGTAGCTTAGCTTAATTATTTTTGGTTTTAAAATTAGTGCAACCTTGTTTCTCAATTGAATTAATTTCTTTTGGATCATCGTCTATTTCTATCATCATTCTATTCTATTCTAATTCAAATTTAAAATCACATTTTGAAATTGCAAGACCCCATTCTTCAACAATGTAGTTAGTTAAAGTTTCGAGAGAATTGTCGATATCAAGTTCTGTTTGCAAAAAAAAAAATGTTAGCATCAAGATATCTATCGACGTATGTTTCATATATATTCCAGTCGGCTCGAAAATAATTGAAAGTGGAGCTTATAGGATTGAGAATCGCTTCATGGGAAATTTGAAATGTTAGAAGGACATGATCAGAATCAAAGTCACCATGAGTAACCAGTTGGCTACAAAGGGGACTAGAGTCGATTAAGACCAAATCAATCGTAGAAGGGCTTTTATAAGAGGAAACACATGTAGGGTTATCAGGGTATTGAATTGAGAAATATCCTGAAGAGCACTCATCAAACAAAATTCTGCCGTTGTAAAAACTTTCCGAATGATGCCATGAGCGATGTTTTGCATTTAAGTCATCAATGACAAAAAATTGACTTATTGCAAGTCAATTTTCGCAAGTCATTTTGAAGCAAAAAATAGATAACTGTGAAAGTATATTTACCAAGTTCTGACAACGTAACAATTTTATTAAAATTTTTTACACCAACTTGTATTGCTTCAGCCATAGTGTTGATTTTGAACATTGCATTAATCATTTGATTAAAATGTTTAGCTAGTAAATCAAAATCAGAGGCAGTCATGTTTCTAGAAGTAGATACATTATCTAATTATTTTCCGTTGATGAAGAGACGGTATAAAAATTACCTGCGGTGGCATAAGCAGGGGTATTTCAATTCAATCAAAGTTTATTTTTATTTTTATCTATTTATAGTAATCGTTAGAAGTACCTCTACCCAATAAGCAGTCTTCTGCTAAACACAACAGCAGTGCCAGGGCATTTTTACAATTGCGGCAGTAATCAAAAGTTTTTAAATGTAATCAGCAAAAAGATAAATATTGACCATCTCATACATTCAAACCTCCATGAGGCGATATCCGCAGAGGCCATCGACTCATGGAAATATCGAGTAATGGAATAGAAATGCTTTGGAATAACAGAAGGGACCATCATAGTAACCATGAAATTTTGTTTTCAATGTGGTTCCATGACTCGATATCGAAAATAGAAATATAAGCGCTGTTATCAGAAAACAGAATGATTTTATTATTACTTACTGTTGTTTTTTTTTTTTAATTGCTCACTTTTCTAGTCCCGGTACTGAAGCTGTCAGAGCGTGGCAAACTAGATATTGGTCACACGAATAGTCGCGATATTAGCATTCTAAGGCTAATACTTCTACTATATCGAGTCATGGAACATCGACTCATTGAAGTTTCACTGTAGATCACATAGACGCTTTCCATGAAGAATTTTCATATAATATTAAGTATGATGTAATCAGGGTGTCCATTGAAAATCAATTACAGTCGCCTCTCCACATCTCGATATCGAAGGGACCATCGAGATAGGGAGAGATCGAGACATAAAACAAATTTTTAACGAATACTAGATTGAAAATCACCCCGTTGCTAGGAAAATCAAAACCAAACAGATGTCATTTCATCTTCGCAAATTGTTTTGAATCTCTAAAATCTAGTCTAGTAACCTTTGATAATGGGCATATCGACATATGGAGAGAAAATTGGGAACGAAAATCACATCGAGATATGGAGATATCGAGATAAGGAGGATATCGAGATATGGAGAGTGAAAATGTATGCAGAGTGAAGGGACCGAAAAAATCATCGACATAGGGAGAGATATCGAGATGTAGAACATCGAGATGTGGAGAGTCGACTGTATTCAATTTCTGGATTTTCCGCGGTTTCCCAGAACATAAAAAAAAACTAATGGAAAAAAGGTCTTAACGTTCAACGCTCCGTCATCGTAATTATCGTCATCATCGAATCCGCAAAAGCAGTTTTTTCTGTTCAAAACTTAACATTATGCGATGAAAATGTGTTCACTGTGTTTCGGTTGGAGAATAGAATACAGTGAACAGAATTTGCTGTAAATTTTCTCGATTTTGAACGAAAAAACTGCTTTCGAAAATTGCAAAATCAATGACGGATCCTGCCCCCTTAAGCAGGGTTGGGAAAAAATCTGAAAATCACTCTACAGTAGCCAAACATAGCCAATCACAGTCAGCGAAGCCAGTGAAACTCACGCTTATCGCTGCTGTAGGCAAAGAGCCTTGAAAATTGCAAACACCCGTTACTAAGGGCAACCCAAAATTACTGTAGAAAAATGTTCTACAGTCAACTCTCTCTTACTCGATATTGAAGGGACCATCGAGTTAGGGAAGTATCGAGTTACAGAACACAAAACCAATGCAACTGCGATCCAAGGGACCATCGAGTTAGCCATGAAAACTAACTTTTACTATGGTTCTCTAACTCGATATCGAGATACGGAATATCGAGTAAGGGAGAGATAACTGTATATCCCGCTGCATTTCCCGCATTTAGAACCTTCAATGACACCTTTATTTTATATTATCATAACTCTTCATTTGTTAACTTCAAGTAATTGTTTGAGTGATCAGAAAATAAGTCAGTTGCCACTAACGATCTAGATTCTTCCGTCTAAGCTTATCAAATGCTGAAACATCAATTAAATAACGATTTTCAGAAAATCTGAAAAATGGTTTGTTAACAATATACCGTATTGATCCGAATGGCAGGAATGCATCGAATTCCGGGAGCCGGCCTTATTTCACAAAAAAAATATTGTTAATTAGGTATTAAGAAATTAGGAAAATTAAGAAAATTAGGAGCATAAGAAATGTAAAAGACTTCATAATTATGGATTCTAAGCAAAAAAAATTGAACATAATCCAAAAACACCATTAAAACAAAATATCATGAGTTATTCAAAAATGTAGTACTGCATTAAAAGCTACTAATTTTTTAATCAATGGTGCTTTTTCTACGAGGTGGAATATCTTAGTCTCGGTTAGCAAATAGTCATTCCATTCATGTAGAATGTAGTTACCTCGCTCTACGAGACTTAGAATCTCACTTATTCTATAGGTTATCCCGTAATTCTGATTTTTATAGTTTTTTTCCTAAATTTATTGAATTCTTTTTCAATAAACTATCAGCCTGATGATTACAAAATATTTCGGTGTTAATGACTTTTAAACATTATAAAACTTATCATGACAATGCTCCGAATGACCAAGATAATTGAATTTCTTCAAAATTTCCCCTGGTGGGTCGCGAGGAAGACACTTAACGACTGGGTGGTTTGCGCACTCGAAAAGTTTGGGAATCTATGATCTAACTAAATACTATGATTGATTATTCGTTTAAAGCCAATGATCACTATTTTTAAGGTGGGTTTTAAAATTGAACTGAATGCATCCACATACTTGCTTGCTTCTCTAGGTTTTTTTTTCAGCATTTTTTGCATGATTACTTCTGCAAGTCTTTCTTTTTTGATGAATACCTGGAGAACCTAGGACTCCCTTGAAATTAAAAAAAAATCTTGCGAGAAATTCCTGGTGGTATCTTCTTCTTCTTGGCATTAACGTCCCCACTGGGATAGATCCGGCTTCTCAGCTTAGTGTTCTTATGAGCACCTCCACAGTTATTAACTTAGAGCTTCCTTTGCCCAAGTTGCCATTTTCGTATTCTTATATCGTGTGGCAGATACGCTTATACTCTATGCCCAGGGAAGTCAAGGAAATTTCCATTACGAAAAGATCCTGGACTGACCGGGATTCGAACCCAGACACCTTCAACATGGCTTTGCTTTGTAGTCGCGGACTCTAACCACTCGGCTAAGGAAAGCCCCTCCTTGTGGTATATTTAGTGTTATTTCTAGGGTCATTCTAAGAAAATTTCAGGCTGGATTTTCTAAGGTATTTTAAGCTTAACTTGTGGGAGAATGCCTTAGAAAGTCCATGAGAAAATCACTAAATGAATTCCAGAACGAATCTTCGAAAAAATATGTGAAGGATTCCCGGGACAAACTACTGGATTGATTTCTGATGATATTCCTGAATAAAATCTGACAAAACGTACACAGGAATATAAACTTAATACTTGTAGTAATGTAGGAATTCAAAAAAGAAATATAATTGATGAAATGCCTGGTCAGATTTACGGATGATTCCTAGTGAGAACTCCTATCTCTTGGTTTATTTGTTTTCTTTTAGTGTCCTTGGTTTGTGTTTGTTATTTTTTATTCCTGTTTGCTATCTTTCATAAGAGTTCCTATTTTTGAGACGCGTAGTCGCCTTGGAACATGGGGAAATTGCAAGAACATGAATTTGGGAGTCACAAGCGTTGTTCGTATTGATTTCATAGGTGAAAATAATTTGTGATGACTGTAATTAATTCTATTTTTTTTTATTTACCTAGTTAAGGTACAAAAGGAAAAGGGATTGAAAGTTTTGTTCCGGTAATGTCAGGGGAAAAGTTTGATTGTCGCATACTCTAGTGATAAACTTTCCACTTGCCACACGATGCGCTTAAATGCCTGGCGACACTAACCGCACGGTCACGGAGCCCACAGGGTTTAATGAGCCTTGATTATTTTTCAAAGTTTAAAAAAATGTAAATACAAAGATTCAAACAAAATTTTTGAAAAATAAATTATTTTTTGTTCCATTGCTTGGACCCATAGGTTTTCAGCAAGACTGAGTCGCTTATCACACCTGAATAACGGCTTTTCAGATCGCACAAGCTAAGCTAAAACGTATTCATGTATCCAGCGCTGCAGATATAAATCCCTTCTATAATTTAACAAGGCCTGTGAAGGAACCCAACGTTGAAGTTTTTGAACTGGATGACTGCATGATAAAATTATAAGTATTGCTTCACATTCTCTCTTGTAAGGGATATATAAAATAACAGGCATATTTAAAGATATGAATCTTATATTCTAATCATATTTTCATGTAATTTGACTATGCGAATTTGGGCGGTGCACCGTGTTTTATTTTCTGGATCTCGTGCGGTTTTTGAATAATGCCAAAACCGTTGATTTAAGCGATATAGATTGTTCGGAGAAGTTTCTTGGTATATTTAAACGCATCTTTTGATGCAAAATGTTTTGTGATTAATAAAACACGTGATTTTGCTGAACATTGCAACTTTCTATCTCTTGAAGTAAAGAAGTTGTCGGTCGATTACGGTTTAATAAGGTTCATTTGTTCGATAGTAAAAACACATGAAACTTGACTCTCAAAGACAAAGGTTTTAACACCTGCCGGAAGGAAAGATATGGTTCTTTCATAATTTGTAAGGGTTGTCTGCGCCGTTTTGCGCCAAATCAGGAATCGGAGCCCAAACGACCCCTTGAAACTAGAATAATTTTTGAAAATTTTGTTATTTCAAAAGATAGCGTGATGACATGTTCAGCAAAAATAAGGGTATTAATGTGACAAACAACTAAGTAAAAAATATAAAAAAAAGTTAAAAAATCTTAGAAAAAGGTTATGACAAACAATATTATTATCAAGGATCATTTACACACAACGGCATATATCTTAAAAGAAGTATAAGAGGTAGAAAAATCGTGTATTCGACAAAGTTGTTTCAAATTGTTACTTCTATAACTCTGCCGTGAACACCATATGTCTTTTTAAATATTATGAAAAAAATAGTTTTTTTTTTATCTCATTGCTAGGCGAATTGATCACAAAACTTTTTGCATCAAAAGATGCGCTTCAATATATTAAAAACTTCTCCGAACAAACTATATCGCTAATATCAACAATTTAGGCGCTATTCAAAAAGCACACAAAATCGACAAATTAAAACACAGTGCGGTGTACGCTTCGTTCATAAGAACGCAGCCGAACTGAAACCAACAATTGATTATGTACAATCTCCAAGGTATCAGTTTACCACTTGACTTCACGAGAAATCTCAACGGCGTGTCACGTTCGTGACATTTTCCGATTGGATCCACTCCGTGACTTGGCACCGTTGTCGATGATTCTTCAGCACCAAACAACCTTTCCACTTCAACATCACACTACCTAAAGAAACGGGACGTGCTCTACATTCTCCGACTGGAATATCAGTCATGTTATCTTCGTTGCATATACGGTGAAGCACATCGCAATGGCCACGTTCAACAGCCAGAAAGCATACGCAACGCATTTCACACCTGCTCTGGCCCCAAACATGCTGAAGCGGAAAAACCATCAGGAACAACTTCCGGCTTGGGGGCCACTTCAGGTGATAAATCATTGCTGCTTTCCGTCCGCAAGATTGCCAACACACAACGGAGTGCGAGATACTCTACAGTCACCCCACAGTTATGATGAAAAAGATTGTGATGTCGATATACAAGACCAAATTTCCACCCAAAACTGCTAAATATAATTTCTTTTCGTTAACACATCTTGAACTTCACCACTATTTACGAAAAAAAAAAGATTTCGATTTAAATTTCAAACATTGTCCATCCAACAGATGTCGATCAGTAAAAGAAAAGGTTCCTTTGAATAAAATCGACCCATCTATCGTATACCCATATTATGGATCGTAACACTACAACAACCACTCATCCATGAACAAAATAAATTCGGTTTTGAATTACTTACATATCTACAGGTTATCCATAACTGAGGGTCGACTATACATTCCACCATGTGGAGGCCCCACTATCTGAGACTGATTGTGAGCTCGGGCACTGTTCGCAAAACAATTTCAGTTTCAGGACAATCGTTCGCACAATACTGGAAGCACACGTGGATGACGACAACCGTGTCTGATTTATCGAACCAACCGATGCCATCCCCCCACATAGTCCTGATCTTCTGTGTAGGGGAAAGTGGTTCGAAATGCCATAAAATCCAAGCAAGAGGAGCAGCGTGTCAATATTTTGCTAGCGCAGCAACAGAATCCGACTTTCTCGCACGAAACTTATATGAAGACGGATTTCAAACAGCTTCCGGGACAGGAGTTTTATATCGCAGCAGGAAAACTGAAGGTGGCCGAAGTTTTCAAAACTATCAAACTATAGAAATTTCCAAAACAATATCTCGTCAGGCATGCCATAGGAACGTGTGGTCTAAAAAGTGAGATTTTCATCACGCTAATCTGTCAAGAAACGACCTACTTTTCTGTACTGAATTATGCAGTATTGTAAGAGTGATTACGCAGCTGATTTGACCATTACGCAATGCTTTTCCATTACGTAACTGTTTTAAGTCGCGTAATTTGTCATAACACAATAGTTTTTTTCAATTGTAATATAATGATGAACCCATTTTGATACAATATCTGAGACTCTTAATGAAATTGCAAAAAATTTAGAACTCAACTCGATTTTACATCGCTCGTCATACTTATCCATATCCAATTCTCGACTCGTGATGCAAAAATCATCAATCTGCAACTTGTTGTGTAAACTACATAGGGAGACTTACGGCTTCGGCACCACTCGACTATTATCGGCAACCAAATTTCAAACGCCAAATAGGTACACAGTATTTTTCTATCAAAATATTGTGTATTTCTTTCACTACTGGACTGCGAAGTGCGGTCTCATAAGTGCGAAAGTGCAAATAAAAGTGCGGGATTGCAATGAATCCTGTTGGTGTCTTTAGAGCACTTATTCTTTGATTTACGAAGATTAAGTCCCCCGAAGACACCTACCTGATTTGACGCAATTGCGCACTTTTATTAGCGTTTCCGCACTTGTAAAAACTTCTGCGATAGTCCAGTGGTGAAAGAAATGCGCAATACATCAGTGGAAACATTCAGATGATTCTTTGTTCTGCCCGCTTCCCGCTGGCGAGATATCCGAGACTAAATAAACGATATAGCCGGAGATGTCATCAATTCAAACGAGCACACCTCAAAATGCGACTGATTTGGAGCTGCCGAAGTGATTCACCAGCAGTTGTTATGGGAAAGTTGCCGAAGAGATTGAGGCTGCCGACAATAGTCCAGAGTTGCTCGCTGTCACTATCAATGCTTAAAATTTGCTGATTTGTACAGGCCAACTGCGATACAAATCGGATCATTCCATATCACATCAACATCATGCTGTCTACCCCATCACCAGTGTATTGATGGCGATAGACTATGGATATCACTGATGGGTTAAGTTTAACTTTAAATTAAGCAGATAAATTGTCAATTTATCAGTACGATATTTTTTACAGTGTTGCAGATAGATTGAAACTATGTGTTAGTCACTGAAAAACATTAATAGCATGGATAATGACCACGTGATCACTCATTCTGGAGTGATTATGATCTAGAATGCGATGTCGCATCACTGCTGTTGGTTGTCAAATCATAGTGATATTGATAGCTCGCAAGTGATATCGATAGTTTTAGACCATCAGCCATCAGCTGGTATGATTGATATTAAGCAACTCTGCAATAGTCACACTAACAAGGGATGATTGCAGCGTTGTAAAAATGTTTCCAAAAGCATTTTGACAAGTCTATCAGTGTGAATCGATAGAGGATTGAGCAACGCATAAATGTAAATTAGTCCTATTCATATTTTCAAAAATGTGTGGAAACTCCCCAGTCAACAAATACTTTTATTTATCATTGCGAAATGAACTTCTGGCTAAAATTTCACTTAATTTAGAGTAAATTTAGGTGTGCTTCAAATCAATTATGTGTTTTTGGACTATCTTCAAGCTTTAAAAAATCATAACTACCGAACGAAACACCAAAGTTTATTGGAAATACCTCTACAAAGTAGTTTATCCAATTCTACGAACTTTTGCCGAACACGATTTTAAGATTGGATCAAGTTTTAACATAGTTTGGTTGAGGTTTGTATCTCAAGGTTCTTGAAAATCTCTTTTTTCGGGAAGTGTTTTCACTGAAAAGCATGCCTTCATGAACATTTCGGATTTTTAATTTCCAGGCATGATGACTATGCATATCTTAAAGTCAATCCCGTTCAAAGTTACCATTTATCTTACGAAAATAAATTTTAAGAAATTAGTAATTGTAAAGCACATTTGTAAATCCACTGTGGGTGAGCCAAGAGCACCACCGTGAGCTTCAAAGAACACAAAAAATGAACGCGTTAGCACTGCCTTTTCTCAGTCGATGATGATGATTGTTTTCAAATCGTTCTAAATGATCAGTGAAATGCGATCAAAACAATCATCACTCGGAAAGAAAAAGCAATGCTAACTTGTTCAATTCATTCGTTTTCGGTACATGTGTCATGCATGATTTAATTATCATCAGGTTGCGATGCAGTGTTCGATCTTTGGGCATTTATTGTAATTTATTGCCTTGAGCAACATGTAAGCTGTTGATGGTCATTAAAGTAATAAATGTATTATGTTCGATTCCCGTTGACAAGGGCATGAAAAAATAATTTTAATGGGTGTTTTATATACCATGTATATTGAGAAAACTGTAATTTCTGGGTACTGTGGAGAACAAATTTGGATCAAACAATGTTAAAACTCAATTTAATCTTACTAGCGTGTTCGACAAACTTTAACAGAATAGAAATTGCTTTCAAATAGTGGTAATAGCATGTGGTTTTGATTTTCCACATGCAAGTTATGATTTTTTAAACCTTGAAATAAGCCCAAAAACACATTTTCAACTTGAAGCATACTGAAATCTTTATCAGATGAGCTGAAAATTTGACCAGACATTGTTCTTGGCATGAGAATTCCGAATACTGCTTGACCGGTAGATTTCCAGACATTTTTTCAAATATGAACAGGTCTAATGTAAATAGACAAATACGGAATTTGTCTGCTGTCCGAGAAAATTACAAAAGAAGCATGGCATCGGCTTAAGTTGCCGAGAATACGTAAATTCCCTTACTTCTTTTTGGTTCGTACTACCCCATCGGTACAAATTGGACCATCTTCCCCTACACAAGAAGGAACTTTTTTGCGCTTTTGATATCAGACACAAAACTTCGTTGATGGTGCGTACCGGGAACATCACCACCATCAATAAGGGGTAAACACGTACAGAATCGAATAGCGTTGTGTATTGGAAGTACGAGAAGATTTATTGTCCTCTTCAGGATAATACACCGTATTATTTACGATAATTTTATTGTTTTGTTTTGATTGAAACCAGACAAAATGGAATACATGAAGGTTTGAAGCTACTGATTTGCTGATAGTTGGGTTCGTTTATTATTTTCCAAGCGACAAATAGGAAATGAACGTACCTTTTTTGTCTATAATGAGCATGATCATAGTTGAGCGCAAGACCTAACAGAGGGTCATGGATTCGAATCCCTCCAGTCAACGAATTTTTCGTAAAGAAAATTTTCCCGATTTCCCTGGGCAAAGAGTATTTTCGTATCTGCCACACAATGCAAAGGTGATCAAATGGCAGAGAAAGCTTTCAGCTAATAACTGTGGAAGTGCTCATAAGAACACTAAGCTGAGAAGCACACTCTATCCCAGTTGGGACGTAACTCCACAAAGAAGAAGCAGAATAGATGAGCGTACAATTCGTCGTTGCTTATCCATGATTGACCAGAACAATTGAAGTTAACTGTTCTATGAAGATTTAATAAATGTGGCTTGAGATCAATGTTAGAAAGTAAATAACAGCGCCGGCCACGAAAGGGAAGGATTATTATCAGGATGGAGCTGAGTATATCTTTGCATCTCCACAGCTATTTATGAAAAGAATAGTGTGGTAGTGTGATAAGGTAAGGATCTGGAAGTCACCCATGGTTGGTGCGGCGATCCAGACTAACCCGACTCGCCATATTACTCGATCATCTCTTTCATTGCACACCGAACAAGTGTGATCCTAATTGCATTGCTTGCACCAGCAGGAGTAACACAATCAGCGGACCAACCACTACTTACGTTCTTGAAAATTTTTTAGAGTCTAACTAACAATGAGGTTTCTATTGAAAATATTGCCAGAAATCATTCAATATTGGCATTACAATTGACAAATTTTTGGTTTTTAGTGCTTATTGTTTTATTTTCATTTGTCTTTTCGGGTTTTTAAGTGCTTAGTTTCAATTATCAATTGGCTTATAGTTTCTGCTGTTTGCACGAATGGGAAGTGATAGCTACGAAATATTGATAACTTGAGAAAGAAGTCCGAAAAATGGGCTATATAATATACAGTATTGGACAAAACATTTGCAACTTTTTCGATTTTCCATACAAATTGTCAAACTTTGGTAAGCTAGATCTCAGTTATTTATCGTCCGATTTGAATGAAATTTTCACAGAACATCGGATATAACTTGAATTTTAGCATATATTTTTGAGTGATTTTTCCAATCACGGGTTTATAAATTATAACGGTTTATCTAAAGTGTAATTTTCGACAAAAAATTCAAAACTATTTATCTCAAAATCTGATAGCCCTACCCAAAAACTGTCTTCAGCAAACTTGTTCACCTCGTTAAAATCTACAACTTTGCTGATGATACCATGAAGCTATTCCTTCAATATGTTTAGTTATGTGATTTAAAAAAATCGTCAAAAAATTGACTTTAGTCAAACCGTTTCTGCTTTTGAACTTGCGATTGGAAAAATTACTCCAAAATATATGTTAAAATTCAAGTTATGTCTGATGTTCTGTCAAAATTTCATTCAAATCGGTCTATAAATAACTGAGATATAGCTTACCAAAGTTGGTCATTTTGTATGGAAAATCGAAAAAGTTGCAAATGTTTTGTCCAATACTGTAGTTAACCCGCTTGGCGGGGCAAGTATTTAGGACATATTCAATACTATTTGTTAATCCACTTAAAAAAACATATTTGATGTAATTGAAAGTATCAACCATAAATTACGTAATGCTTTTACAAGAAAGCTTTCGTTGGTTGCTATATTACATAATATTTCAGATTTCATGAAAATTCTCTATAGAAAGCGTTGAGACGAGTAAGAGATGGTCAAAGTGTTTCCTCATAAACGTTGCTTAGTATGAACTACATTTAAATGCTTGTCACCACTCCGCAGAGGGCGCATGAGACCTAGAGACAAAATCTCGTATCACTTGTGATCTCGACCAATAATAGGGTCCTAAAATGTTCAATGAAATCTTGTTTTTATTTTATAACACGAAAGTACATGTTACTGCAACTACTTTAGCAATTTTTCCCGCTCAAATAACGGATATATCATATTAAAACTTTAATTTAAAAATTGGATCCATAAATGAACTTTGACACTTGAGATCATGTTTGACGTTCGCTTAGTCGACAAAAATACCACAGGGGTTTTAGTTTTTACACTGGGGTTGTTCCTATCTGACATTTCGGAAGGGACACGGAAAACAAAATATACCCAAAATTTGAGTTTAAACCAAGGGGTGTGCTAAAATTCATAAAAACATAAAAAAATGTTATTTTTTTGTACTTAAACATATGAAAAACATTAAAAAATTGAGTAAACATGTGTTTTTGGCCTAAACTTAAGCGTTTGGCACTAAAATTAGGACAGGGCTTTAGGACCCTATTACGACGAGTGCTGTAATAATCGAGTTCTGCAACGAGTTACGTACAACATTTTTTGCAATTTCGTAGAAGACTACTTGAGGGTATCAGAAATTATGTCGGAATTTATTTTTTATTTATTTTATCTTTATTAAGGAGACTTTCAGCCAGTGGCTGGTTCGTCTCCGATATGTCGGAATGCATTCAGCATTATTTTACAATTTCTGATATATTGTTGTGTAATGATTCATTACGCAACTCAAAACATTTGCGTAATGAGAAAGCGTTGCGTAATGAATCATTACAGCACTGATTTCAGTTAGGTAATGACTATTCCAGGGTGTCTACTCATTTACAGAAATGAAATTCCCTGATATTTCCAGGTTTTTCCAGGGTTCAAAAAATAATTCCAGATCTATGAAATTCTCCAGAATACATAAATGATTGACGAATTTTAGATGACTAAAAATTCATTTTCAAATATAGTACCGTAATCCGGGGGCAAATTGATCAGTGGGGCGAATTTGATCAGGTCGATACCAAAACACATTTCCTCCCAAGGATGCTGAAGGTTAAGTTGGCACCACATACATCCCATGTTTTCTAGTTTATAGATGTCTAATGATGATTTTGAACTATTTCTTTTTTAGTAGGGTCAGTTTTGCATTGGAATATTCACACATTTTGAAGGTGTAAGCAACACAGTTGGGGATGTCGGTGCTAAACAATCCTCTGGGGCTATTCCTACATGTAAACTTTGAGTGTTTAAAATGTTGTGTAAGCTTAAGTATGAACTATTCGACTTTTTTTTTTTATTTCTTTATTAGTATCATTCCAAACATTACATTCATTTCTTATATCTAGGTGTTCTGTGTTATTTGACAACACTATCATCCTAATTTGGTAAAACAAATTTAAGATTTAATTAAAATTTTGTTAACAACATATTACATTTCATTTGCCGTAGCAGTTCAGTTTTTTTACAGGTGAGTTGATTTCACCTGCTTATAAGAGAAAAAAAAATATGCTTTCAATATACTTAACCTAACTTAACCTAAACATATAACGCATTAATCGTGGCAATAGAAGATTGTAACGATTTTTGCCTGAAATTATTAATGATTGTATTTGACATTTGTTCCAATGTTTCAACATTGGATATTCTATGTAACTCATTGGTACTATACCAGGGAGGAAGCCTCAGAATCATTTTCAAAATTTTATTTTGAATTCTCTGCAGAGCTTTCTTCCTGGTATTACAACAGCTAGTCCATATTGGTACAGCATACAACATGGCTGGCCTGAAAATTTGTTTGAATATCAAAAGCTTGTTCTTAAGACAAAGTTTTGATTTTCTATTAATAAGGGGATAGAGACATTTTACATATTTGTTACATTTGGCTTGAATGCCCTCAATGTGATTTTTGAAAGTTAAATTCTTATCTAGCATGAGCCCTAGATACTTAACTTCATCTGACCAATTTATTGGAACCCCTCTCATCGTGACAACATGTCTACTTGAAGGTTTCAAATAAAGAGCTTTTGGTTTATGTGGGAATATTATTAGTTGAGTTTTGGAAGCATTAGGAGAAATCTTCCATTTTTGCAAGTATGAAGAAAAAATATCCAAACTTTTTTGCAATCGACTACAGATGACACGCAGGCTTCGTCCTTTGGCGGAGAGGCCTGTGTCATCCGCAAACAAAGATTTTTGACATCCCTGAGGTAGCTCAGGTAAGTCAGATGTGAAAATATTGTATAATATTGGTCCCAAAATGCTGCCTTGAGGAACACCAGCTCTTACAGGAAGTCTTTCAGATCTGGAGTTCTGATAATTAACCTGAAGTGTACGATTTGACAGATAACTTTGAATTATTCTAACAATGTATGTTGGAAAATTAAAGTTTTTTAATTTTACAATCAAACCTTCATGCCAAACACTGTCGAATGCTTTTTCTATGTCTAGAAGAGCAAGACCAGTAGAATAGCCTTCAGATTTGTTGGTACGGATCAAATTTGTTACACGTAAAAGTTGATGAGTAGTCGAATGTCCATGGCGGAATCCGAACTGTTCATTGGCAAAAATTGAATTTTCGTTGATGTGGGCCATCATTCTGTTCAAAATAACCTTTTCAAAAAGTTTACTGATGGAGGAAAGCAAACTGATTGGACGATGGCTAGAAGCTTCTGCAGGATTTTTAAAATTGGAACAACCTTAGCATTTTTCCATTTGTCAGGAAAATATGCTAATTGAAAACATTTGTTAAATATATCAACTAAAAATGATAAGCTACTTTCTGGAAGTTTCTTGATGAGGATGTAGAAAATTCCATCATCGCCAGGAGCTTTCATGTTTTTGATTTTTTTAATAATAGTTCTCACTTCTTCCAAATCAGTCTCCCAGGCATTTTCGAAAACGTTCTTTTGATTGAGAATATTTTAGAACTCCTGAGTAACTTCATTTTCAATTGGACTAGTAAGTCCTAAATTAAAATTGTGCGCACTTTCAAACTGCATAGCAAGTTTTTGAGCTTTTTCGCAATTAGTTAGTAATAATTTGTTTTCCTCTTTCAATGCCGGTATTGGCTTCTGAGGTTTTTTCAAGATATTAGATAATTTCCAAAAGGGCTTAGAGCCAGGGTCCAATTGAGAAATTCGACTTATTTTTTATATCATACAGCGTATCAAGAATAGTATTACGCTCATAAAATCGTTTATTCTCATATAATGTGTTTATTTCAAGAGAAATTGCCTACATCTAGACGTTTTAGGCAAATTTTCAAATTTAGTTTTGCAATGAAATGATGAAATACTCGAGTTGTAAGAATTTTGACACCATATTCAGATTCAGGAGACCCAAATTTAGTAAAGAGGGAATTTTTTTATTCCTAAACCTGCTTTTTTATATGGTGATCAATTTCGCCCCGATATTCCCCGATATTAAAACAATTTTTATGATATGTTAAATTTTATTTCATGTAAATTCGATTACATAAACTGATAAAGATCAATGGAGTACTGATTTTGTCGAAATTTATTTGACAATTATTTGAATTCCGAGGGACAACACAACAAAAAGTTGTAAAATAGTGAACAATTTTCCCCCGGATTACGGTACCTAAACTAATATCTAACAATGATTTTGAAAGTATTTTTGCATTCAATAAAAAAAAACAGTCTGTTTTGTTCTGAACGTGTAAACAACATAACAAAAATATTGGTGATTTTTATTTAATTTCCACGAAAAACAAAAAATTTTATCAAATGATTTGAAAGTGCCTTAATCATAAAAGACAGATATAAAAAAGTCTATTCAATCTTAAGGAAAAAAACAGCCATTTATTTAAAATGAAATTCAGATTAAGTTAAACATACATTTTTATAAGATTATTTCTTTTTTTTTTATTCCTTGTGACATTACAAGTATTAGTGCTGGTATTACTACCCGAGCAACACACATGTTATAATTGTGTATTATCAACCAATATATGACTAATTTTGGTCATATATCAGTTTATAATACACAATTATAACATGTGTGTCGCTGGGGTATAGACTTCATTCATATATTACTCCGAAGATTTCTTCAGGAGATTGTTTTTATATTTTTCAAATTTTTAAATACCTTCAGAAATGCTATCTGGAATTTTTAACGGAAATTACTTCGGAGACTCCATCAAGAATCCCTCCAAACATCGTTTCAGACAATTTTCAATGAAGTTTCTATTTCTCCAAAAAAAATATTCCATTGATATCACTAGGACGTCCTCCAACATTCCCGTTAAGAAGGCCTTCAAGAATTCGAAATTTCTTCAAGAACTCCATTTTATTGATTTATTTTAATACTCAAGGAATTCTTTAAAGATTTTTTCCAGTAAAAAATATAGGGATGTCTCGAGCGCAATGCACTATGGTCCAGGAATCAGTTTTACGCGGAAAGATGCATTTTGAGCTTTAGAATGAAACATTAGACAAAAACGGTCTTCTACAAAGTTGTTTGTATTAGTTGAGCCCTTTGTTTGGTTTTATTGAAAATTAGGGTGGACCACATTTTCTTAAGGCATTTTATTTAAGTTACAGAAATAACACATCTGTAATTTTTTGATGTAATATACAATTTTATTTTGTCTTTTGAATGCCGTCAAAAGATATTTTTTATGATTGCCCCAATCAGAGATATTCACATGCCTACTTTGAGCATGTTTTTGAGAGAAAAACAACAATAACTCCTAAACGGAAGGAGATAGCGAGTTTCTTCACTCACCAAATTACGCATTTTTTAAAGCTCTAAAAGTGTTTCATAGACTACTTTGATGATATATTTGAATTGAAAACTCTAGAGCCAGAAAACCAGTTTTGTTCGGACCACCCTATGTCACTGCAGGAAAAAAGCTCTAAATCGGTCAATTTAAGAGATACAAAAAAACTTTTTGGGCAAAGTTGTTCGAAATTGCTTTGCTGAAGCATGTATAATATAATTTCTACAAATAAGAAAATCAGTTACACAATTTCTATGAAAATGTGGTCCACCCTAATTTTCAATAACACCAAACAAAGGGCTTAACTAATACAAAGAACTTTGTAGAAGACCGTTTTTGTCTTATGTTTCATTCTAAAGCTCAAAATGCATCTTTCCGCGTAAAACTGATTCCTGGACCAATGTGCAATGTCAAGGAAATTATACAGATTGTTCTGGGGAAGATTTTTAAAAACATCCGCGAAGAATATCGAAAGTAAATCTTAAAGTAACATCAGATGAAACTTGTGTGAGTTCTAACTATGCCTTGATAAATTTCTACAAGGATCTCTGAAAGAACTCCTATATTGTTGATAACATTCTTCCTAGAATTTTCTTGATAAATTGCTAAGATAACTAAAAAAATTACAATCTCTCAATAATGTCCTACAAGACGTTTTGAAGAAATTCTCTGATGAAATTTGGACAGAATTCATGAAAAAAATATATGAATGATCGCAGCAACAACTGTAATAATTGTTGTAATATTAACTGGTGTGGAACCATGAATAAAATTTAAAAAGAATACATGGGGATTTGGAAATATTATTTGATTTCTTTTAGAGAAATGTTTGAACCGCAATAATAATGACAATTTAATCACAAGCTGGAAAAATGCCGAATTCAAGTTCAAATTTATCGAGGAATTCTTGGAAAAGTTTATAATAGATTTCATCGAACAATGTCTGAAGGATTTTTCGAGCGATTTTTGAGAGTAATCTAGGATAAATTTTGAAAACAAATGAAATCTAATGAAAATGCCTAGAATAAATAAAAAAAATCGGCATAGGAAATATTATTGGGTTTCTTGAAAAAAAAAAAATAACGAAATGATATTTATTAAAAACTCAATAACAATAACAAACCTGTGTCCTGAAACTTGCTATCCGAATATCCTACAGTAAGAGCTCCTGTAGGATCTGTGGTAAATCTTCTAGAAATAACAACTGAAGAAATCGATGAAAGAATCAGTGCAAAAACACCTGGAGGAAATCTTGGGATAATCGCTAAGATTATTTATTCAGGGTAATCTTCGTGAAAATTACTACAGGTTTTTTAACTATGAAATAAACCGTTTTGGACGCGTTAGAGTGCTCTAAGATTTTCTAGACCAAATTCTGAACAAATTCTTCGATGCATGCATTGAAAAATTGTTGGTAGCATTCCTGGAAGTATTCTAGAGAAAATACTAGAATTGCTGAAGCATTCTTCGGGATCTGAGTAAAATATTTTTAAGAACTTATGGAATAGTCTCTGCTGATTTCTCTTGAGTGTAAAATTTTGCACTAGAATTCACTGCAAGCAGATTCATTCATTACATGATTAAATCAATTGAAACTTGCAAAATAGTGACCAACTCTAAAAAATATACTCTTTTTGTACCTTTTGTAAATGTTGCTCTCTTCCTACAAAGTTTACTATTATTGTACAAAAGGCAAAAAAAATTGGAATGTTTCAAACTATGTTTCATAAGCTCATGTACGACACTCACCTGGAACTGTACGCCTTAACCAACATGGCAATCTTAAATTCTGCTTCCTTGTCGAAACATGTAAATAACAATCGGTAAAAGGACTAAACATGTCATTTAACGTTTTGATAGCGGCGCAGCCGAAAATTTTTTGGTCGAAAAGATTTTGTGTCTCAAAACGACATATTCTACCATGTACTACTGATTCAAAATAATTTCCCTGAGTGTAGCCGAAATTCCCTGAGAATTCCAGTTTTCTTCCAGGTTGAATAAATTTCCCTGACAATTCCAGGTTTTCCAGGTTTTTCCAGGTAGTAGACACCCTGCCTGCATACTTCAGTGCAGGAAAGTAGGCCGTTTCATGACAGATTGGCGTGATGAAGAACAGTCTGTTACGATGAGAAATTGAAAAAAAAAACAATTTTTGACTTCGCCTTTCTTGTTGAAAAATCTTCCCGCGTTTGGTGTTCCCACATTTGATATTTGCGATTCAAACGCGCACAGCAATAAGGCATTCTAAAGAGCCATTAGAATTATTATGAATACGCTTTTTGGGATCATGTTCAAAACTCAGTTTTAGTAACATCTTACCGATCTCAAGCACATATAATCACAATGGAATCACCTACGTTGGTCAGATTTTATAACTGGACTGTAGCACTGCACAATTGAATTCCACACTGAACAACCATTGTACTGGTCTGCTTGACGAGAAACCGACAACCGATGGCTATCTACAACTATTGCATTGGTTTTAATGGTTTCAACCCTATGTGCTAAGCAGTGTGCAATCGTGTGGAGCACATATTCGATCGGCCGTAAGGATACTGAAAAGAATATTCATATCATATGATAACGAGAATAAGTGCAATGCACTATGGGCCAGGGACGCAATCTGGCGGGACAAAATTAATAACTCGGTATCGAAGCCTTTCCGGTATTTGGTGTCTTCGGGAACATTTTTTTGTAACAACGAGGACCATCTACTGACATAAACGGATAGTTCGTAAATCGTCCTCATAGGTGGCACCACAATCTATCTATTTACTGTGACGTTCCAGAGACTTGGAATAATCGGCAAAGTTGTTCATTTTGATAGAATGAACAACTTTCTCGAAGACGTCAAAATTCCACAGCCTGCTGTTTTCGAGCTATTGGCAAAAATAGAAACAAATAGTGAAAAAACGTTTTATTTTTCAACGAACTTGTCATTTTTCCTAAGAATCATGTCATATAATATTTTTTGCTGATAAATATATAACAAACACAAGCTCTGGTGGAAAAAAAAAATAATAATACGATGCATAAAAATGAAGATATTATGAAAAGAAAAACTTGAAAAATAGACCAATTTTTTAACCTTAATATTTCCAAAAGCGCAAAAGATCGCAAGCTCAAATTTTCAGGCAACATAGAACAATACTTGATGAAACGGATGTCAAAATTTCAGAGAGGTATATTTTAATGTTTTTGAGATTTGGTTATATGGATTGATTGAATTTTTTAATACTAGTCAGTGTGATAAAGATGGTAATTTGCGGAAAAATAATGTTATTTTAAAGTTTGTTCTGGAATGTCCCACTATGGAGGAATTTAGGGTAAATCAGACCAACTAAATTTTTATATAAAACAAAGTGAATTTGTGTTTTTAACGTAAGCAGCCTTCATTGAAATTCATGACTTGTGCTTCCTGATGATGATCTGATTTTTCTCACAATTATTTCATTTCAAGACAACACAAGACGTAAATCGTACCGATTGTTTTTTTTTGCAAAAATATAATGACGCTGAAGCCATAACACATACACCGTTCACACAAAACCCTATAGTTTGTATTTAATACGTTCTTTGCCATTATGGTTCCAACTTCCAAGAGGAATGTCACCTCGAAAATCTTACCACGAATGAGCTATTTCTGCTATTTCTGAAGATCTCACTTATCCGGATTGTCACTTGCTCCAGGGTACCTTATGTTTTATTGCAAGCTTCTATTTTTCCATGGCTTATTTTCATCGATTTGTTGGTTGAAAATATATTTTTCAGTGCTTGTTTGCAAGCTTATTTCAAACAATCGTCTTTTTTTATATGTTTTTTTAATAAAGCACAGAGTGTTTTTTTCCTCAAATGCTTGTTAATTTAGCTACTGTTAAATAACAAATTTTCTGAAATTGAACAAACCGTGCGCGCGTGTTTTGATTTTTCTGACACGTTTTAATTCGATTCGGTAGGTGGAATATGGCAACAGCTGTTGGAGCTATGCCACCGGAAAATATTCCGGAAGTGTTATTCTGTAAATATAAAATTTTAATTTTGTAATGCTATAATAGTGGATCTTTGTTTGCGAAGATTTTCACACGCTGTTGGTTCCGTGTTTGGCCAATCAAACATCAAAATGACTGTCGTGGATGATATGCGAATTTGGCTTGTGAAATTTCCAAACTGCTTATGGTGCTATGCCACCCAGGTTGTTATGAAGAGTTTTATGAAAAGTGAAGTGGTAGTTTTTTTCACCAGTTGGGTCTCGAGCGTTTTTTTTCGTTTACGCGTTTTGCTTGGTAGTGTTCCGTGATAGCGGCTGAGGCCGAAGATGAGCTCAAAGACGTGAGCAACTTTTTCTTCGATTTCTGGATCGTATTTCGTGATGGCAGCCGAAACCAAGTGTTTGTTTTAAGGGCTCTGAATATTGGATTATATGTTGAACAATTTATTGAATAAGGAGTAATAAACTGCGGATTCATTGGATAGCAGAGTTGACTTGAATAATTTGGTTAGTTCGTTCCAATATACTATGTAAATGAGTGTGTATGTATTTTCATCCAAAGCCAGGAATAGATTATTTTCAAACTGATTTTTTTGCATATTGGGAGGGTTTTCATATCTTTCCAGAAAGCGTTGAAAGGCGCTTAAGCCAAGGCTCTAGAGCCATGGCACTAGGGAGAAATACCTGTGTCCCATCCCAAGAGAAGGAGAAGCATGGAGTGTACATAGACAATCTTTGCAACGCCACTCCCAACGATTTTATCTATTTCCCTGAAAGGAAACGGTTGGTACCGTTGTCTCCGTTTCTTGCATGAAAATTCAAATATTTGCGTTTATCGTGTTATTCACTCGTGGACAATCTGATTGCCGTATTTTTTTAACCCGTATAGGCCTGAGTGAAGAAAAAATTACTAAAACTCTCACCGCTCAGCGAATACTTAACGGATTTCAATTATTTTTTGTCAGTATACTGGTACACATATCTAGTTTATAAAAGTGGTCATAGGATCTCAAGAATGTTCCTGTGGCCGGAGTTATTGCGGTGGATCACTGGGTCAGGTCGGGTGACAAGGGTTCTGTGCTTCTGTGCCCCTGGAGGTAAGCAAATTTCAAGTCACAGATAATTTCCAGAATCGGCTATAATGTGGCCACTATATCAAGAAGTGTTAAGAAAAACGCATCAACGTAAACCTTCTGATAATCGATTAAATTGAATAATTATGTCAACTGCATTTGATTGATCCTACAATTGACCATTTCCGAGTGCCCGGGATGCCTCAAATTTATGATGAAATGCACAATTTGAATCTCAACATCTGTGACAAGCTTATGGGAACGCATTTTAGTGAACTATTATGTTCGATCTATACTTTTAGAGAATTGAAACGGTTTAGTATCTAACAAATCTAGAACCGGTTCTTCAGGGCATTAAGTCCGAGTGGCCACAACCAGAACATTCTAAACGGTGCAATACTCTTCATTTATAATGTTGAAAATCAGATCTTAATGATTTATGCAAATTAAAATTGTTGCCATTGGAAATAAATTAAGATAACTTAGCATGTCCCAAAAAAACGCCTTTTTCTACCCGACTTGACCCAGTGACCCACCGCAATAACTCCGGCTACAGGAGTATTCCCGAGTTCTTCCGACCACTTCTAGAAACTAGATATGCGGGCCAGTATACTGACAAAAGAATATTTGAATCCGTTAAGTATTTGCTGAGTGGTAAGGGTTTTAGTATTTTGGCTTTCACTCAGGCCTATACGGGTTAATTATCTTCAAACCCAAGTCTGCACACTGGGCCTGGCTTGTTCGATATTTGTGTCATATTACTGATATGCTGCATATATTACCCAGACAACCAGAAATCGCATGAAACTTCACGTTACAACTCGTATATTCATACTAATTACATCAAACCCGCAAAACACCGTGGATAAACTCGTCAGATTGATGAGTTTCCTCGCATAAAACACTTCTCTTCTGAGTTCATTTGTACATTTTGTTTCGTCAAATCAACATTTGTTATCATAAGCTAAGTCGTATGAGATCACAGGTTAGTTCAGTAGAATATTTATACACTCGCATTGTATGTTCTTATTCATCACATAATATATGCACGCATATCGCCTCCACTTTTGTACGTAGAAGGCCTTTTCGCGACATCTTATAAGTAAAATTTTACACATACAAAGCCTCCGGGTGATTTCGTTATACATACATTTTGGTTGGTTCCGGGTCATTTGGCCGAACACCGTTTGGCCGAATGCCGTTTGGCCGAACGCCATTTGGCCGAAAGGGTCATTTGGCCGATGTCATTTGACCGAATGCCGTTTGGCCGAATTTGAAAAAATAGTGAACTACAATTACCATGCATTTTGTAATTAATTTCAAAGCTGAATTTCAAAGAACAGTTTAGAGGAACATCCTAGATGTAAGCAATTTTTCACTTATTTGCTAGCGGAAATAGCTGCCAGCATAGGTTTTTGCATTGCATTTGTAGTCAGTCAGCTTTTGACAGTTACTAAAACGGATTACGACTTATTCGTCCTACTGTAGCATCCGTTTGCTTCTATCATTCTGATCGTACTAAGTAAATTAATTAATTTTTAGCAACCACAAGTTTGGTTTTTTCTCCACAACTGTGAAACAGTGAGCTTATTTGATGTAAGTATTTTCCGACTCGTCCGGATTGCAGAGTTCAATTAACACTCTGTAATATTAATCTTGGTGGAGAATGACATCATCCCTTGTGTTAAAAATTATATGTTTTTCATAAAACTCTTTACTTAGACTGAATTCCAATAACTATGAAAAATATTCAAATATGAAAGAACAGCATATGATCAAAAGAAGGAAAAATCTCTTATAAATTTTAAGCAAGCGGCCAAAATGACATTCGGCCAAATGGCGTTCGGCCAAACGGCATTCGGCCAAATGGCCGGACACCATTTTGGTTGGCTGGGTAATGCTGACAAGAAAATACTGGAAGAAATTCCGGTATTTTCAGCATGCTTCTCAATATTGGCTATGCAAGCACTTAGATTGAAATAGAATAGTATGAATGAATGTTTCTGTGAATCGCGATAAACATAAAAATGTAGCACATATGAATTGTCTAGTTTTTGGCTATTCTGGCTTAAGGTGAAATAGTTTGGAGTCAACTAATAAGACTGCACTAAAACTTCAAATCTATCGAAAAAAGCATCCAACAATCGTGTCCTTCTTATTTTGGCTTTGTGCACTAGCAGACAGCTTAAAATAAGAAGATCAGAAACGTTTTTCGTATTTTTATTCAGTTTAGTGCCTTTGAAAACGCGAGTAGGGGCACAAGTCGGCCATTGTGCCGGCCATCTTTGGATTCCGAGATGTTTCACCTTAAGGAATTGTACTTTTGTTAGGTTTTGAGGGTATTTTAGGGGGGGAGTAGGCGTGAACGATTTTATTACGAACCATATATTAGGTATAGGAAAATAGGCTACGATGGGGAGGGTGTCAAAAATCTGCCAAAAAATGCGATGTCATTTATGGACGTTCAAGGGATAAATGGAAATTGAATTTGTTGGTTTCGTGGCCGTGTGGTTAGTGTCGTCAGGCGTTTGACCGCATCGTGTCAAGAAGTGGGGATTCGATTCCCACTTCAGTCCGATAAACCTTTTGTGAGCAAGATTTTCAAACTGTGCCACTGGGTGTTGCATGCTAGTCTGTTGTCTATCTAGTGTGGTGCTTCCTTCAAAGGACATAACCGAAGCATTAACGTGTTGGTGTTTTGTTTGTTTAAATTGAATCTGCGAATCTGGTGGGAATCGAACCCATGACTCTCTATTCGGTAGATGTTCACTTCAACCTGCAAGCTTCAGAGCACTTTGAGAGACCCCGACGCTCGGAGGCGAACTGTACTTCCCAATCATCCGAAGGAGGTTTATACTACGAAGTAATGATACCATGTGCTTCGGGGTAATCGAGATCGATAGAATATTTCCGTTTTAGAAAATGAAGGAGATTCAACACTTTTTTTTGGTGGAGATCTCAGAGATTATTATTTTTTTTTTAATGTGTCTTATTTTGAAATTGTGCTATAAATCTTTGAAAATTAACCTTTTTTTTTTCATTAGAAATATGATCAAATCTGTATATCTATTATTTTATCACCACGTCTCCTAATCATGCAACAAATTAGTGTACAGCATGTTTTAATTAATCTGTTGTGTAAAAATAACTGTGTTAAAGACTGACGCCGATTATTTTTCGGCTAAAAGAACTGCAAATAGTACGATCATCACATTTTTATGAACTACCCTTACTTAATTCCACTTTATGAAATCTCATCAAATCCACACTTTGTCACTTTGTTCCGCTCAAAAAGTTCTAAAACAAAACTGCCGCTGCCACTATATTGAACAGCCCCTCTAAAAGTTTTCCGATTACCCCCAGATTGACTCACTTTTCGCGCAATCGAACCAAATTGACACTCGTAAAAACACCCTTCTTCTATAGATCCTTGTTGGAGAGCGGTTGGCTCAGGTGTTCCATTCACTAACTTGTTAGCGTTTAAGAACATGTCAGGAATATTTTCGAAATTTTAATCCGTCGAAAATGACGGGTTTTCCGCGGAAAAGTAGAACCGTTTCCAGGAAAACGATGCGACTCTATTTTCCATTAGGGGATAGCGATGCTATCCTGTTGAAGATGAGACATTGAGCTGGAACGCGAACAGCTGTGCTCATCTTCATGGGAAAAGGGTTGCGATAAGTAAAAGTATTCAACAGATACTGAATTTTCTTCTAGGAATGGCAAAAACTACAACCACCAGATGCTGTTCATTTCTGTTTCGTCGTGTCACATTTTGTACACGTTCAATAAACGATAGAATACGGCTGGCATGATAAGCATTCTTGTTTATTTATTGTTTTAACCAATCTCAAATCCATCACTATCTTGGTTGAATCAAAAAACGAAGTAAGATATACATACATGGTAGGAACACAAATTGATTCGTGTGATGTTCTTTATGCAATTACTAATTCTAGTCAAGTAGAATCCATTAGAGATAAGCATTGCACCCCAGTTCACCACCTCATGTTGGATGGGAAAGGAATGTGACCCGGACTTTCCGAGCATTGAATGCAGCAAACTGAAATAAATCTAATATTTAAATCCAGCATCCGACCGCCTGGGTAGGCTGCCCGGTTTCTTCGCTTTCCATTTATACCGAGAACCTGCATCTCTTTGAGGATGGCGTTGCGTACGGAAATTGCTTTCAACCGGGGATGAATAAAATAGTGTTGCTCTGCTTTCCATTATTGGTGTGATCCTCGATTTCCGGATTTTCATCATACGCTTTTCGAAGCTCTTTCGAAATGGAAGAATCTGTTTTGATGTTCAGTGTATGGAAATTAATTTTGCCCGATTGGTCCTTCGTGTATGGGCGATGGCCATTTCAGCTATTTTACCCATTTTAGCAACGAGTAGTACAACCATGGGCGTAGCCAGAGGGGGAAGGGAAAGGGTTTCGCAAGTAAAGAAGAAAGCAGGAAATCTCTTAAATCTAAACACCTAAATTCATAAAATAGTTGCGTCATGATAAACTTCATGGAAGGATGTTGCTAGCAAAACTACTAACAATTCTTCGAAGTATTTGTCTTCAAAGGCACTTTCATGTATTCCCTGTGAGTTCTTCCAACAATTATAACAGGGATTATTCTATGATTTTGCAGAAATCCCTTCAAGCTAATTTAAATCTACTCATCGCAAATTTCATTTATTCTGATTTTTTCGAAGCAGATATTAAGATTTTACTTTTGATATGGCTTGCCCCTTCGCTAACAAAAACTCTAGCTACGCCCATGAGCACAACATTTTACGAATGTCAAGAATTACAGAAGCACCTTCCCAGATATAGTTTCGACGACCATATGGGTGGGAAGGGAATAGTTTTAGAAGCAAATGCCGGCAACCACATTGTTTTAACGGAATTTCTTTTCTTCTTTTTGCATTTCGACGGTGCCTTCCCAGTGGTCAGCGGTGTCGGAGTCGACATTCTGGTGCACGGCTACAATGCAGGTGTTTACATCATGTAAGTATTTTCCTAGGGTGCAATTTTCAAGCGGGAGGGAAACCAATAAAACGGTATACCAACAGTGCGGGTGGTGGTTCTGTTTCGTTCTATTGGTTTTAGTATTTCCTTCTCCCAACATATGTAAAATCAAATATAATCATTAATATAATAAAACAGCTGGAAATCCATTATACAGAATCATCTCAGGACTTTTCAGCAATCTATAAAGTAACAAACAGTAAAGTTTATAAAGATCTTCAAAAAGTTCTTGGGAAAAACATACAAATGATTGCCCTGATAGAATGCTTGAAAAAAATCCTAAAAAAACGTGAATATATCGAAGTAATAATCTAAAATAATGTGTAAGTATTTTTCAAATGAATCATTGAAGAAATCCTTCAAAAATGCACTGTAGAAATTACTTAAAGAATCTCTGAATGATTTTAGAAGAATCGGAACTCTTTATAAGATTGTCTGGAAATATTTATGGAAAAATTCTTGCTTGTTTTTAGAATTTCCTTTAGAAATTTACGAATTTAGGGCGAGTTTCTAGAGAAATTGTTTTCATTGTTCCAACTTCAAGGCTATTCCAAGAACAAACTTCCACGGAACATTGTCTTTTTGGAGTGATTCCTTGTTTTATTTTGGAGGAATTCCTGAAGAATTTCTTAGATGATTCTGGGGAAAAAAAGAAGTTTCTGGAGACGCTACACGGTGGTTTGTTTTGAAGAATAAGATAATCGAATTCAATAGAAATTGAAATTCATGGAAAATACATGTCGTGCGCATGATGACAAAGATTTTAAGATTAAAAATGTATAGAAAATCTTTAAGGCAGGGTCCAATTATCATGTGAAGCTTAAATTGACAATTTTTTGATTCCCTCCTCTCTCACCCTTCGTAATGTTTTTGTATGAAAAATTTCAAATTATTGTATGGTTTTTCCAGAAGTACCTCCATAAATTTCTACTGGATTTTTTCAAGGAATACCTCCGAAGGGTCATTCCGGAAATCGAAATCCTTTAGAATCCCCTCGATTTTATTTTCAATGATGAACTGCTCAATAAGATTATCAAGGATTTTCTAGGATGTATTCCTCAAGGAATTTCACATAACGTTCTACCAGCATAACTAACAGAATTCCTCTACAAGTTTTATTTATGTGAAGAATTGCTCTACTAAGATGATTTGAATTTCTCAAATGGATTCTTCAAGAAAATCTTCAGATATGTTCTTTCGGGTATTCATCCTGGAGCTCCTTATGAAAATACTCTAGAAATTACTTCAGAAATTTCATCAGAATACTCTCTCTACGGATCACTTTTTTCAGAAAATACTCAAGAATATTCTTTTGGAATCCCTCAAAAGAATGCTTCAGGAGGACCTTAAAAAATCCTCTTAAAATCCTTCCAAAAGTTCCACCAGGGATTCTTCCAAAGATTTCTCCAGAAGACTACAGAAAACACTGAAAAGTCCATATGAAATGAAACAAAAATATTCCAAAACATTCTATAGAAATTCCCATGGGCGTTGCCAGAGGGAGGCAGGAGGGCCGACGGAAAAAAAAGGCAACTATTGTGCTATGAAGCCTAATATATTTTTTGGAGGGATTGTTTTCAGTATTCATATTTATATATTAATTATTGGATAATTCTTGGATTCCAACTTAAAATCAGACTTCTGTCACAGATCTTTCCCTGCCTGTCTGAAGGATTTTTTTTGAGACGGTAATCAATCTTATATTCGAATTTCTCAAAAAATGTCTGCATGTCTTAGGATATGCCAAATTATCTTAAAACGAAAACGAGATAGTTTCACATATACACCAGAAATTCCACCTGGGATTCCTTTTTATGTTTTTCTTTCGATTTTTGAGGGATTTTCTTCATTAATCACTGCAGAGTTTTTTTTTTCAGGAAGCGTTTCACAAAATACCTCGAATTGAGGAGACTAATCAGAAGTATCTCAAGTGATGTAATTTGATTTCATACAGGTATCACATCTGCACCGTATTGCATTGATTTATCTAGTAGTTAAATCTGTGATTTCCCTAAGAAGAAGTCTTGTGATATTTCTCAGGATTCCTTCTAGCTTAGCTTAGTTAGCTTAGCTTAGACTGACTACGCATATCAATGGCTACTATTCCGTGGTTGACCGAAGTCAGTGAAGATGCACAAAGAATCAACTAGAAGTTTGATTGAGATGGACCATAATCTTCTTCAGTGTGCATAATTCAGTGCCTCTATTTATGCAGGATCAATAACGGCGCTGGCCACGGCCTTGCAGTCAGGTGGGATTGGGGAAAGGAATGTTAGTGTGTAACCTTTGCTATTTGGAGACCGTGTTTACCTCTGCATCTCCACAAAGGTTACTGGGAGGGATGTTTGTTATTGGGAAGGATCGTTGGGTCTTAGGATTCACTTTGATAAGCGATGAGACCACGATAAAACAATTATTTGTGAGATATAAACATGCTTTTAAATATAATATTTTCAATTGATATGAAAAATTTTCAAGTAGAAGAAAATAATGTCGACACTTGAAGTGACGAACCATTCAAAGTTTTTTTGAACAAATAATTAAACGCACGGCTGTCAGGACAAAAGCATGTTCTTTCATATTTTACTCATATGAAAAGAAAAAAAACTCGACTGCTGGACCATCACAGAACACTCTTATGTACACACTCACAGTGACAAACCATTCAAAGTTTGTTGAATAAAGTAAAAAAATTGTAAATCTCATAGTGTCGAATCATTCAAGTATTTCTTTAATTACAGAAACAAAGGTAAAAGGAAAAAAATATGTTAAACATAGTTTCTAAATAAGAGTTTATGCC